>NC_134938.1:4881648-5495711 GCF_051020765.1 Lasioglossum baleicum
ATTCCATAAAAAGCACTGTTTTCCGCTAGACAATCACACCGGCACCGAACGTTTCCATTTCCGATACGAGTTTGGAAACACTTTGCTAAAAATTAATTGGCCGCTACTCCGGTTACGTCGCGTTTCATAGCGTTCATCGAGTTTCGCAATTATTGCTCGCCGATTAAATGTCGAATGAACACGGCAGAATTTCATTCCGCGGTGAAATGAATTTTTTTATTGTGTCTTTGGAAACTCTCTTGTTTCCTGTGCGTGTACGTGCCTTTGTAGAATTGTTGTATCGATTTTCTGTTGCAATGTATAAAACAACTGTTTCCAATTTACATTGCTTCTCTTGGATTCGTCACCGTGTGTTCCACACTCGTGAATTGAAACAATTTGTTCGTGTAATATCACGTTGGGGAATGAAGGGAATGTGTTTTATTATGATACAGGGTGACCCGGTAAAAATTAGCACTTGAATATCCTTGTTATTTCTGCAGATACTGAGATACAATTAAAAAAAGGATTATTAGTTGGATTAGAATTGTCTCGCAGAACGAATGCGAAAATATTTACGAGCATGAAGAAGAGACGGAAAGAGGAACGGAGATAACTCAGAGTTTCGGGGGTTGCCGATTATTGATCTCCTCGTCGCGAGTTAAAACCGGACCTAAAATCTCATGGAGGACTCGCTTCGGACGCTTTTTATTGTCGGCACGGCCATTTTACTGTCACGCGATGGTCGTATCACTTGAAAATTATGAATACCAGAGCAGACACGTGTGTCGTTCAACTTTGCCAGGGTGTTTCAGTATGCTTGGCTTAAAACAGGACACGCGAAGTCGTTAATAATTTGATCGGAGAAGTTCTGGTATTTGGATAGCGTTTAAACGCTGCGCTGTACAAGTTTGTGTACGTCGTGCCACATCTGGTCGCCCAATAACGTTGGACTTTCAGATGTTGCTAGCTGTACGCATAAATAGTTTGGGAGCAGCAAACAGGAGAATAGACGAGTCGATCGTTTCCTGTCACGACGTGATAATCCTATTTTTAGGACCCCGGTTTAATTCAAATATTTTCAAACTAATTTAATATTTAATAATATTTTTAAACTATTTTAAACTTAATTTATATTTTTTAATATTTTAAAAGTTTGGCAAAAATTTAATCAACGATTGACGAACCGTCAATTAACCGCAATTAACAATTAATCTCCTAGTTTAGTCGTTAATTGCGGTTAACGATTAAATTTCTACTTTAGTAGTTAATTGCGATTAACGATTACATTCCTTTCAATTGTAATCGTGAATCGGATAATTGATTAATTCACTGCTGAAACTTCGAAATGAAATACGGAATCAAAACTATATGAATACTGAAAAAAATGTAAACTGAGTTTAGGTGTATTGTGATTTGGTCTATAATACAAACTCTGTTTACGTGCTTTTATGTTTCTTTCGATGATTTCTCTTTTTAATCAACGATTGACAATTAACTTCATCAGGCGATTGAATCGTACACATTAATCAATCAATCTTGATTAAAATTTCAATCGATTAATGCCCGACTCTGTTTTAAACTCTCCATTTCTCTGCACGTTTCGATGGACCTCACAGTAATCGAAATTAAATATTCCAGCGATGCAACTGGAAAAGAAGTGAATCTGCATGTTGAAATTGTGTTCAAAGAAAATTGATTGTATTAGACATTTTTACTTACTTCTTTCTGTAGAATCGACTCTGTACCAACAGACTGGGAACACCCTGTATAGAATTGCTTTGGTGAGCCCACGGCGTCAAGTTCCGAAAAGGTAAATCCACTCGAAAGAAGTGCTACTTTGCATTCCAAGGGATTCCGTGAGAAGTAGATCTTCTTGACTCGATCATTGCAGTACTGCGCAGTCGGCCAAATATTTGTAGAATGTCCCGGATAGAATGTTAAACTTTCGACAGGATCAATCAATGAAATGAAATTAAAACTTGCAAACGTTGTTACAGTAAATTAGATTTTCTGTTTCTGTAACCAATTACGTTGACCACGGTTTTACGAGGTTTTTGTTAATTCTACCTACGCAAGCTTGTGGTGAAAATAGTGTCCGACAATCCATTAGGAGAGAAAATGGAAAACTTCAAAGGATATAGAACGCAGAGAATATTATAATTATTATTATTATATTTATCATAAACGGACCGAAGTTCTTTTACACAAATTTTTACATTAGAATAAAAAGAAGTATTGAAGAATATAAAACCAATATTTATTACCACGCTTCTATTAGCTTGCCGAGTTGTTGTTGTTGTATGCGTCAAATCTTTTAATCGAATTTCAAACCACTTCCCGATGAGCTAGAGACTTGAAACTTTAAACATAGCTCAGAACTGGGTGGCAATGCAATATTAACAAACAAATTTTGAAAAAAACTGTGCGTTCAGGAGAAAAAAAAATGTTTAAAGCTTTTATTTATAGTCCCTAATGTCTAAAAAAATTATTTTCTCCTTTTTAGTGCATTTTAATATAAGCGTGGTTTTTAAAATGTTTTTTTTACATATTTTCTTACTAGTGTAATTTACGTCCGAAAGTCGATAGAAGAGTGGCGTGAGATACGAAATTATTATAGAAAAATTGATCGTTGCAAGATAAAACCGTCGATATTCATTCCATCCAGTGTAATGCATCTCCGGCAAATTGATAGACTAGATCGATTGACCGAAGGAAGATTGAAAACGTCGAAGGACAGTGAAACGAAAAATATATCAGTAATTTGTTCGTCCAATAAAATTCCCTTTCGATCAATCGTCGTTTAATTGGCTCGTAGTAATTACACACGGCTCGCCGGTAAACGTTATCAAACGCAACGCGACCAGAGAAACGGACGATTCATTTTTAAGCGTTCGGCGCCGGTCTAAACTGGCTCGACGAATCGGAAGCGTTCGCCAATAATTAATATTTACGCGTCGCGTTTATAATGAATAACGCAATCGGAACGTGGGACAGTGACACGTGAACCGGCGCGACGATAAATAGCCGGCGCGAGTCGTCAAAGGGAGATAACGTTTCGTTATCAATTGTCACGAATAAAAATGGAAGCGTCGGGGATTCGGAAAGCCGGCGAGATAAATCGACGGTTTTTTCTACGCGGATAAAACGCGTCGAATGCAGACGGATTGTCCGATGAATAAAAAAAAAAGGGAGTCAGAGAAAGGAGATATACGCGAGATAGAAAAACGGGTTTGTTTATGGATGGAAAAATCGAAAGGCTGATAAACGACCGGGTCCCGCGCGACAACTTTAATTACAACACGTGCACGCTAAACTTTTGCGCATCCCGCAAATCGTCCGTCATGATTACCGTCTCGCGATGCAATACGCACTGACGTTGACGGAAAGCCGTGCCTGTGTGTCATAATTAACCTAATTACGCCGAGCCATGTGCACGGAGTATTGCTCCGGAGCGTGCAACAGCGAAGACGCCCGCACAGGCTCGAGGTACATCATCCGATCCTCTTGTCTTTGGATATTAGCGACTAGTAATCACATTGCGTTTAATGTAAATGCATCTGCGACTAAAAAATCGGAAAAAATTCTCGAACGTGTGGTTCGTCATGGCAAACGTGTCAGATTTATTTCAGAAGTTCTAGAAGCGGTTAAAGAGGGAAATGAGGTGAAAATGGGTTCTCCAGGCCATGCTAGCACGCAGCAGTTTAACGTGCAATTTAATTCTTCCCTTAGCAAATTCTTCAAGAAACGTTTAGAAGTACTCTGTCTGCGGGTACAAACGGCAAACAGTTGGGCAACCACGATCACCTTCCCGGAATGCGCTCTTACGATGTCGTGCCACCGAAACCGCATTCCAGCACGACTTCCATTCCATTCAAAGGGCTGCGTTCGCTGGCGGAGCAGCTAATGCGACGGGAAAACGCATCGCGCCGCACACACGCATGAAATTCAAGCTCCGCTTGCGCGCAAGCCTTTAAAACGCGTTCCTACGGACACAAATTCGCATCCGATACGCGAATTTGAAACGAGTAATGCGATACCGGATACAGTGGATCCAGAAAGATCACTGAAACTTTTAATTAACACAAAACGTACCACTACGTTTTACGTACCACCACCACAAAGTTTTATATTTTTCATCTTATCATTATTGAAATTATGAAGTCGCTTACATGGAAATTGATTCTATACATTCTATACAAAATTGCACAAAATCTAAATAAATGAAGCCTTGTCGTTTTTGTAAGCTGAAACATATTTTAGTCGCTTTTAGTGCTAGGTAGGTTTAGCGTTAAAAGACCACGACAATTTTCATCGGTATCGTGTGCGATTCCCCCATACGCTGTTTCTCCTTGCATTCGAAACTTTCATCGCCCATTACACAAGTAAATATCATCGGAATTATATCATATTTGGCACTATTTTCATTTAAAAAATGCCACGAATATGTTGGCGAAAGTTCCACAAAAAATAATGTAAAATAGAGAAGTTTTGTCATTTGGATTAGTGTGGTTTCACTGATATACTCGAGCCGTATGATGTCACAATTCTCGGCAACCGAGGCCTCTCGAGCTTCATAGTTCTGGGAGACTTATCGACCAGACATTTGGGACATTTATCAATAAAATACTGTAATTAACACTTTATCCACCGGAAGCCTATGAATGGAATTTTCAATATCTGTGCTGTACCAAAAGAAAGCATTGCAATCTTAAATGAAATGATTAAATGACGTTATGAAGGGTGACTTGTTAGCTCACAATGAAAATTGCTGTTGCTATTGAAGGTTCCATTAAAAACTGTTTAGCCATGTACCATAGATTTTTCAAAATTACGCAATAATCACCGGTCGGTAATGTGTTAAGATATTAAGATGAAAAAAAAAACGAAAATACTCGAACCCACCTCCCGCATTTCGTATATATATTTTTCACAATTGTGAGGAGATTATTAAGGGTAGAGAAAAACGTTCCGAAAATCGAGTTACGCTAGGAATCGTTCCAACTACCACCGTCGATTCGATGTCGGATCCGGGACTAAGTTTCGAAGAGATCTGCTGTCCGCCTGATTAAATACGCAAGCGAACACAGTTCCTCGACCTGTTTCTCCTTACTTGGCTAAACTACATCGGTTTGCTCTTTAGTTGGCAAATGAGCAGAAACCTTAATGAGATTTCATTAGCGAGAGCGGGGCTTCGTTCATCCGTCAACTTCGTTATTCCAATCTAGCGTGTATTATGTCAGGCTCACTCTCTCTCGAGATCGACTCAAGCGACGGCTGATCGCACGCGTACCCATTCTACTCGGCAATCGACATAGTTTCACAGCGAACCCATTCTACTCTCTCGGCCACGGTGATCCTATTCTACGCAGATCGCAGTAATTCTACATGCTCGACAACGGATCACAGGACAGTAGCTAGGGCTTGGTAGGTCAGAAGGGGATGACACGAGAACCTTTTGCTGAATTCACGTCGCTCTCAGAGAGCCTCAGGTTCCCTTACGGTGAACAACGAAAATACACAGGGTGTGTCAGGTGGACCTACATGAAAATACCTTCACCTTGTATTTGCAGTCGTACAAAGTAAGATGAACCGGAGGCAGAAGATTATGCCACGACCAATCAGACCAGCATTCCTTGGAAATTCCATCCCCTGGGGTCTGCATAATAGTTCCCTTTGCTCCAGAATCCAGACTCATTCGGATTCTACTTCGAGCGACAGCGCACCGGTTCGTGTCTCACCTAAACTAGTTTAACAGTTGAACTATTTCGAAAAATCTTCTGTTCCCTCTCTCAAGCATGATGCTCCTCATAAAATCGTTGGATTTTGCACTCCGAATTTAATCTTCTACAGACCGTATTCACCATTTCGCAAATCTAATTCCACTTTGGACTTGCCCGAGTGAGAGTAAATATCTCTACTAATGATGGTGTGCAAAATCACTAACTGTGATTTATCACAGTGATCGCAGAATCACAATTCAGATCGCAGAATCCTAATTCTTCATCTCGATTGAATTCGTTCTTTCTTTAAATATTGTACATAAATTATATATATATACCTTGCAAAAAGATATCTGCATATAACATAATCTTAAAATTACGTTACGTTTTCTGTATATAACATAAACTTACTTCATTTAATATAATAAAAATAAGAAATATTAAATTTTCTTTCCCGTACTTTATTTCAGTATTTGAACGAGAAAAGAATTCATTCTTCCTCTAGATTTCGAAATCGTAGCACTTCTTTAAATAGTATAAAAGTGCAGACAATTTCTTTAGTTTGTGTATTGGGTTGGCAAACAAGTTCGTTCGGTATTTTAGAGTGGAATAAAACACAAAAACCGAACGAACTTATTTGCCAACCCAATATGTATACGCTATGTTTAAAGTTTTACAAAATACCAATGTATTACTTATCAATTATAGGTAATGCAAATAATACTTTGAGACCCGCAATTTTGTTTTGTTGTTGTTAATATAAAACATACAGGCCATCTGGGATTTCTGGGACTTCTGCAACGAACAGTTATGCGTTCCGCCAATCAGAAGCGATTATAAAAATCACAAATCACTGTGAAAAATCACCGTGATTGCGAACGAACTTGATCGAATCACGAGTGAATCAAAAGTAGCAGTTCACGCCATTCCTAAATTCTCTGCTACTAAAATCGACAGCTACTTCACGATGAAAGTTTTACCTTATCCGATTATTTCACAACCGGAAATCTGCTGTTTATCGGCTATTGTCTATTTATTCATCGATCTTGTTCATCTAGACAATGAGTCCACTCGGCTGCATTCACCGTCGACGGGCGTGCACGTTATAATGCATCCTGTTCCCGCAACTACATATTTCTCGAAGCTTGTTAATGTGCCCGGATCACGTGTATTCTTCGTTGATATAATAGGCGAGCCCCGATTCCCCTTTTTATTTTGATGAATGAAAAGCATCGCGGAATAACACGAACAACGTCGCAAAGCGTCGGCGTGCCAGGAGCGGGAACCGGGTGTAGCAGGAGGGGCTCTAAGGAATAGAAAATAACTTGCCCGGCTGGAAAATTCGTAGCTAACTTCCGCCATTAATAATCTTCTATTCAACGGCGAGAGAGGGCCCGAGGGGAGGAAGGAAAATGCTAAAAAAGTAACTGGAGAACGGAGCGGAAAGTTCGTGTCCATAAACGAACGGATCTGAATGGGATCCGGCGAGCGAACAGATAGAGAGATAAACAGAGAGAGAGAGAGAGAGAGAGAGAGAGAGAGAGAGAGAGAGAGAGAGAGAGAGAGAGAGAGAGAGAGAGAGAGAGAGAGAGAGAGAGAGAGAGTGGGAGCGTATATGCAAAGTTCGACCGATACGCTCTAAATGGAAACAGCTGACATTCCCAATACTGGAGACTGTTACTCGAAGACCTCAGTGGTAATCTAAATTGTTCTAATCCGCAAACTGTCCGCGTCAAATTGGAATGTCGTGGTCGCGTTAATGGCTCGCAACGGAACGTGCCGCGTTACCGTAGCCCCTCGGATCCCTTCCTGGATTGGAAAAATAACTACACGATTTATAAAAATCGTGATAATTTCATCAAAGCAAATAGTATAAAAATAAATGAAATCACACCTGTTTATTTTATCCACCGTTTCCTCCGAAGCCGGCAACGATTAGACACGCTCCCTATTAATCTACCATCGATGTCCGAGAAAAGTTCTCAAGGAAATCCGCGGGAGCGCCAATAAAACTGCATTACGCTGCTGCCTTATCTCGCAAAACTTTCCCGTTTTCTGGACCGCAGCGATCGACGGAAACGTAGCAGTTTCGAAAGACGTTTCGCACAACTTGCCCGGGGGAGTAGCGAAACTTTCTGTCGGGCGGAATGTGTCTGACCCTATAGAGCCGTTCATTCTTCTCCTCGCGAAATTTCACCAACCTCGAAGACGCCCTCGTATATTTTGCAAACCTAATTGTCGAGGCAGACCGTGGCGCTCGGTAAATAAATCCCCTCCTGATAGCAAACTGATCGTCCTAGATCGTGACGATAAGAGCCACTTTCTGCGGATACCACGGATGAGACAATCTCCGGCTGAAAACCACGTTCGGGACTTGTTTTTTCGGCGTGGATGCCACATATCTTGCAGAGCTTACTGCTTCACTGCAAAATCGAACTCTGTCTGGCACGCCCCTGCGGTGTAGCACGGTGAAAAGTGTGCTTCCGAGGAAAAACGGTGGCCGACGAAACCGCCCTCTTCCTGCAGATTTTCAGGCACAGCCGCTATAAACGGTTTGAGGCAGGCCTGGCCAACCCAAATGGTTTCACGGGCCTCGAGTCTTAATTAATGAGATGTTTTTTTTATCCATTCTTTCACTTAATTTTTGTAAATCTATTGTATTTATGTTCGACGTTGCACATCTTAGCTGGTTTTCTAAATTGGCGTCAGTTAATGAATTCATTGTAATTTCATCTTCGAAAAAAATGTTACACAAACATGTAAATAATATATAATAAATAATTTTAAAAAACATGTAAAAAGCAATTACAACTCGTTGTGCAAAATATCTTAAGTTGGAGTATCTCTCGGATGTAATATAAGTATTGTAAAAATTAATTATTGATACGCACACACAAAAATTTGTTCCATTCCATTGTTGCACTGTAACTCAATTGTATCAAAAATATCGAATATAGAATTGTAGTTCGTAGTCGCATTTGCGCATTATAACAATGACACATGCAAATTTTAATTTGTTTAATATTTATTGTATACATGCAACGAGAAACAAAAGTTTCAATAGAAACATAAAATCGCCCGACGGGCCGCACAATTTAACGTGGCGGGCCGCGTGTTGGCCAGGCCTGGTTTAAGGGGTTATAAAGGGCTTTCGAAGAGTTAGAGGATAGAAGAAATTCGACCATTCGTTTTACC
Organism: Lasioglossum baleicum; assembly: GCF_051020765.1. Taxonomy (NCBI): domain Eukaryota; kingdom Metazoa; phylum Arthropoda; class Insecta; order Hymenoptera; family Halictidae; genus Lasioglossum; species Lasioglossum baleicum. The sequence goes on from NC_134938.1 coordinate 4,890,546, forward strand.
AAAACGCAATTTTTCTCGCGAGACTCTCTTTACACGACCGTCAGAGGATCAAACCGTGCACTCAATAACAGAAAAGAGTAACGTCACGCATGTTTCTCCCCTCGATAAAGAAAGCTAGGAAAAATGATGCGGTGATGCAACCGATTCGCGAGGCGATAGTCTGCCGGCCGCTCAGCTTGAGACTTTAAATTGGACCCGTAACTCTCCAGTCAGGGTTCTTTGTTATTTTCGCAATGGCGGCTTCCGCTGCCCCCAGACACTCATCGTCGAAAAAATCACGTACATTTGCTGTCCCTAGATTCTCGCAGATGTTAGAATAAAAATTTTTTCTGAAATTAATTTAAACTTGTAGTTACCAGAATGTACCGGAATATACCTGAAAATGCCTAATTATACCAGAATTTACCTATGTATACCAGAAGATACCAGAATATACAAGAACTTACTTGAAAGTACCTAAATATACCAAAATTTACCTATATTTTCGTATAAGTAAAGTGCAGTGAGTGTGAAAAGTATTCGTACGCCCTTTAAAGTAGACCAACTTTTTTTTAATAGTATCAAACGGCGCGATTTTTTATAATCGATTAGAAGCATTGGTTTACGAAATGATATGCAAGAAAGATTTTCCAAATATTATAATTTATAAGGTCACTGGTTACATGCAGAAATAAAAAAGGAATTTTTTAAAGCATTTTTATTTGGACCCTTAATGAAAATTTAAAATATATCTTTTGTAGATCCATGTTAGATTAACATACACACGAGATGCAAGCGGTTAAAAATTGTGAAAATCGTAGTTTTACACGACTTTTGATCAGTTTCTGCTTAAAATCCACAGAATCGATCATCTTTCGATGCGTGTCGTTTTTTCCTGCCTCAACCGATTTCAATGAAATTTTCAGCATGTGTATAACTAACATAGATCTACATTACATATATTTTAAATTTTCATTAAGGGCCCGAATAAAAAGTTTATTATAATAATTATAATTTTTGGAAAATGTTTTTTGCATACTATAAACCTATAATAGGTTTCAGTGGTTCAATAAAAGAAAAAATTCGTAAACCAATGCTTCTAATTGATTATAAAAGATCAGGTCGTTTGGTAAAATTATAAAAAAGATAGTCTATGATGTACGAATACTTTTTACACTCACTGTATATTACCTAGAAGATCCGTCTAAGAAATGAAATTGTGGAAGATGATGTGTTATGTGTTCAGCGATAAGTTAATAATGAGATTTGACGTTTCTCTTTTATTTGGAGAAATGATTTTCGTCCACGTTTTACGCATTTCGACCCCCACACAGTGGCGGCGAGTAGAAGTTATGGTCGGGCCTCGATTGCTGTATCGTTCGCGCCATGAGAAACATAATTCCGGGGGACGTCGTCGTGTGTGCTTCCGGGATTTGTTGAGGCCGTACGTGGGGCTTACAAGCGGAATCCAATTTCATCTCCCTCGGAGTTGCTACGCTTCTTGGACTATAAAAGCGGAGAGGAAGCCAGCTAGATTCGTTTATTACGAGCACGACCAAGCCAGCCGACGGAGATGGCGATAGTCTCTCGCGTTCGCGACCGAAGCGATAAGCGTTTTATCACGCTGAAAACGACGGTAAAAATTAATTTCACCGGTCGGTCGCGGACGGTCCCGTTCACGCGCACGCTTCGCAGCGTCGCGGCGCTTTCGACGACGAAACTGTTGCTGCGACGCGGATTACACCGCGTAATCGAATCGCCAGTTGATGAGAGATAATGCATTTTTCCGAGAGCACTGAAATTGGACAACCGCGTAACCGGTTTTTCGGTGGACGAGCGCCAGCCACTGACGACGATGGCTTCGATTATGTCGACGTTAATCGCACTTCAGAGCCCGTGAAAAATCGCGAAATTGCAAAAGCTGTACTTACCGCGACGCATTGATTTACGCGGAAAGCTCCGCGAATGTAGAAATTCATCACAACCGATTAACCTCGCTCGACCAGTATGATTATTCGGATAGAAATATTCTTTTATTCCGTATCCGATAAAACTGGATATCTTAATTTAATTCGTCAATTTTCATTTTCACACGGTTTACATATTTTGGAGATATTTCTCCTTGTAAAATGTAAAAGCTTCTGCTTTGAATCGCGTCGAAATTATTTGAATTGCACGAACGAAACTCGCGGACGTGGAAACTCATCAGAATTTATTAACCACGCGCTAACGATATACAGTTGTTGAAATATTTTTTGATTCTCGCACGGCTTTGATGCTTTAATATAAAACCGGATGTATTGAATGATGTATCTCTGTTTATCAATATTATTTTACATGTGTTTGTAGCTGTTTCTTTGAGGCACTTTATAATATTGAAATTGTTGAACTAACTTCGTGGTATTTGTGATTATTTAATCAACCAATGTGTTATCCACGTTTGCGATAAGTGATTGGAAATCATTTGCTCTAATATCCGCCAGCTATGAATTACGAGTAATCCCGTAACTCCCATAATTCGATAGTGACTATTGTTTATATGTACGTACTAGTCAGTTCTATGCTTGGATTTGACGGGTTTGATACACAAAGGGAAACAATATCTGAATATTCATTATAGTGCGGATACATCGTTATTAACAATTATGAATGATGCGCACACTTTGGGAGCTAATACGTGCAACCATCGATATAGAATTATTTAAACTGAATGTACATTTTTGATGACGGCTGGTGTAGGAAATTAACGGAACAATTTATCGTCGGACAACAGCAGCTCGGTAATCGATTCATGTTTCCAAGCCGGACATGAAGTTTACAGAATAAGTCCAATACTATCAACATACCTCGGAGCAGGGACTAAACATATTTACAGAGGGGAAGCCAAGCTGTGTCAGCCATTAAAGTCACGAGCATCAAACCAGTGTTCGATGGGAAAGAAACAATCCGTGTTAAGCTGCAGTCTATGTTGCGACCTGCAGTTAAATCGTATTAATTAACACCAGCTTCTAGATTCCAATGAATTTGTACTTTCTTACCTCCAGAGAAAATCCTTTTCTACAATTCGTGATTAGAACGGTGTCCAGTACAAGATTGTCGCTGGCTCAGGGGCAATTAATGCTCTCATTCGCACAATAACTTGCGAGTTCGCATTCGTAACACACGAACACTTATCGTGAACTATTAGAAAGACCAAGGTTCAAAAGTTCAGAGTAAATATTCGGAAGAAAAGTTCACAGTAAAGGTTCATAGTAAAAGTACGTAATAAAAGTTCATAACAAAATTTCATAAGAAAAGTTCATAAGGAAAGTTTATTGTAAAGTTCATTAAAAAAGTCCACAGAAAAGTTCATAAGAGAAGTTCATAGTTAAGGTTCATAGTAAAAGTTCGTAATAAAAGTTCATAGAAAAGTTCACAGGAGTAGTTTATTGTAAAACTTCATAAGGAAAGTCCATAGAAAAGTTCATAAGGGAAGATTATTGTAAAACTCCTTAAGAAAAGTTCATAAGAAAAGTTCGTAAGAGAAGTTTATTGTAAACTTCATAAGAAATGTCCATAGAAAAGTTGATAAGAAAAGTTCATAAGAGAAGTTTATTGTAAAACTTCGTAAGAAAAGTCCATAGAAAAGTTGATAAGAAAAGTTCATAGGAGTAGTTTATTGTAAACCTTCGTAAGAAAAGTTCATAGTAAAAGTTCGTAATAACAGCTTATAAGAAAGGTTCATAAGAAAAGTTCATACGAGAAGTGAATTGTAAAACTTCGTAAGAAAAGTTCATAGTAACGGTTCATAGTAAAAGTTCGTAATAACAGCTGATAAGAAAGGTTCATAAGAAAAGTTTGTAAGAGAAGTTCATTGTAAACTTCACTCTCGTGGGACAATGTATAGACAATTCGGAAAACTGAAAGATTTGTGAAATATTGACTAATGAAAATCCCATATCAATTTCGACATAATCTCGCGACATTTAATTTCTTTACACCCTGTAGAAAACATCGCGCAGCTGGTGCGAGGCGAACGCGATTATGGAGCAAGGAAACGAATGCACATGGTAATCGCGCGAACGCAGCATCCATTTCGCAAATCACTGAACACCCGATAAATAACGCGACCGCTGTTGAATTGCACACCAAGAGCTACACGGTTGTTATTAACACTGACACTCTGACGCTCTGTCATGGCAGTTCACCAACACTAACTGAATGTTTGCCGCTGTCGAAAAATGGCGAACCGTCCAGCCAGGCTGCGACTCGAGAAGAATTGGGGTCGGAACTTCCGGTTTCCGCTTCCGAATTAATTAAGGAGCCACATACCTCTCGCGAAATGAAAGTATCGATTTTTCATAGACGGTACATTCTGTTATTGCGATACTCTGCAGTTCACCTTGACTGACCTTGAATGACCTTCATAATAGTTGTCGTCTTGAGACACACCATCAGAATGTAAATATTATAACGTAAACCATAGCTTTCCATTTAGAATGCACAGTTGACATTTACATCCCCTTGCCGCCTCCACCTATGAGAAAATTAGAAATGTATACAGGGCCGTCGAGGTAAATTCTGAAAGGTCATTACTAGACTGCGGAATCTTAGGCAAAATAAAAATTTCTTACCTGAATTGCAACAAACTGGAGTGAAATAGAAATTGATTTCTTCTCTATTATGTTCAGTAGGTTGAAAATAATATAATAATATGATTAAATTGTTCAAATATTTTTGCTATTTTAAATTACACCTACTCATTTTTGTCGTAAATGCATAAAATCCGCAATCCAGTCATTAGATAGAGAAAAACGATTCAAATTCAAGGAAAATATCGATATATTCTAACCCTATTTGGTACAACAGTAGTAAATGATATTTATAATGAATTATTCGATGTAGTCTCCATCAGCTGCTACGACCTTCTCGAGTCTGGATCCGAATCGATTGCAGGCTCGCTTGATCTCCTCTTTGTCCATATTTGTTATCACTTACATAGTGGAGGCTCGTACAGGATCTTTCGTGTTATGTGGCTTCGCATTTACCTTTGCTCCGACTACGCCCCACGTCAATAATCAAGGGGATTGCAATCAGGGCTAGAGGGGGGCCACAAGTTGGGGGATCAGTGATGACTTAGGTTTTCGTAAAGCCTGGTCTGCCTCTTTCTTGCCTTGTGAGGTGGAGCAGAGTCCTGTTGGAACTCCTTCTGTTTCTTGGACTCCCTGACCGTCTTAGCTAGACCATACACTACCATCTTTTTGTAGTCACACCACTCAATTATTTCCGAGAGCGATTTTCTGTTCATGGTTGAACAAATGCTATCAGTGGTTTCTTACTGTGTTCATAACTGCTTTGTTTATACTTGGTCTGTAGGACTTCATGGAAAACATTTCGGATTTATCTCGACGGCCCTGTAGAATCGCTTGATCTGATTTTAGTCTGTGTTAGGTCAATATTTATTCGCGAGATAATCGTGATATTGCGCCGGCGTGTTTCCGGAACACGGAGAGCCGTACTTAACTGGCTGAACATTCTGCAGACCAGGTTTAATTGCTTGATTAATTGTTAAACGCTTTTGAGCGGGACGCAGCCCGCGGCCGTCGCGCCGGTTGCGCGTTTCCGGCTGAATAACTGCAGGCTACGTGGACGGTAGCGTGGGGGGCCAAAAGTTGCTCTCAAGGAGCTAATGCCTCTTCCGTGTCGCACTTTATCGGGCGAACTGCTCAAACGGCCAGACAGCCTCGTGCATCTTGGATGCGCTGCGCCTCGGAGCGTCGTCGTCAAGTTCCCTCGAGCGAGTAATCCGGCTTGAACTCGGACGAACGACCTGGCTTTGTCCCGATTTGTCTTTAAGAAACATCGCCGAGGTTTTGCCCGATCAATTTTTCAGATTTATAAAGGCCCAAGATTCACCGTCGAACACCCACCCTTAATTCTACTCGCTACCACCCTGGCGAAAAGCACACTGCAATTGTCCGCACGTCCTCTAACGGGGAATTCTGGTTTTTGGCGGCCGTTTTCCCGCGAGTCTTCTCGGAATTTTTTCAGAAAATCAATTTCCAATTTTTATCGACTAATTTGAAGAAAGTGGAATGTAATGAAATCCTATTTTTCATGGGAACAGCCTTTACAGATCTGAAACAAATAAAAATTCTATCGGATTTTATATCTAATTGTCTCGTCTTGATTTGAGGCGCGTATGCAATTTGTTTTATGTGAAAATTATTAAATTTACACGTGCTATATGTATATTTTTTGATATGGCATGTTTCAACTGACTTAAATAAATATTCGTAAAGATTCCTATTGGATATGGGTGTTAATGAATGCACACTGGTACTTTTGTAATAAAACAATTCTTTATTTGACAAGGGAAAGACCCCAAGTGTCCGACTTCGATTTTGATAATCTTTTGTGAGACGATGATATATGAATCCCTAATGATGTCTGCAAAATATTACGTGTAGTTACTCAATAGTTTTAAAGATATAATCAATTGAGCTTTCACGCAACCTGCTGACACATCATGGTATATCAACAAGGTATGAAAGTTTAATTGTTCATATCTTTAAAACTATTGAGTAACTACACCTAATATTTTGCAGACATCATTATGGATCCATATACCATCGTCACACAAAAAATTATCAAAATCCAAGTCGGATACTTGGGGTTTTTCCCTTGTGAGAGGAAAACCGTTGGAACCACGAAAGGAACAACCAGGGTTTCCTCGTATGTTCAGTATCAAATGGGATACTTTGTAATCTCTGTTTATTAATACGATTCTGAGATCGTCGATTCATTTTTGACAACGAACAACAAGTTTATTGTGCTGGTAACTTATTGATAATCCAACAATTCCCTTCGTAAACTATCGAATACGTGCCGCGACACGACTGTCGATATTAATGCGATAAATAACGTTAATTTTCTTCGGCCGGATAACTTGAGGAGACCTGTTGAGCCGCAATTCGTTTAGCAACAGCCTGTAATTAAATGTGTCTCGCAGAAGATCGACGACGTATTTCCTGGCATAAATTCGGCCGGTGATAGCAGAATCTTTCTTCGGGAAAATGGCTCCGTCCCTCTCGGAGAATAACCGGAAATGGGATTAGCCTCGCCCCCTCTCCCAGTCTTCGTATCCTATTTCCTGCTCAACCTCCGTCCCTCATACTCCTCAAGGTTCAGCGAAAAAGATGCGGAAGTACTACGTGACGATCACCGTAACGAGATTCCATATCTCTCGCGAGAATCTCGTAAGTGGAAACTACGAGCCTTTTGATTATCGGGTGAAACGGGCGAATGGTTCCCGATGCTTATGCATTAAAACCATTTTACGGGAGGAATTATGTTTCCTCCGGTTTACAGTGGCTGGCCGGGAGTGGGTAGGTCGTAACGGCTTCATACTACTACATGACGACGGTTTGCGAATGTACAGGGTGTCCCACGTGTTCTTCACGAGGAATCAAAAAACTTCTTGCAGTCTAGTAATGTTTGGAAGTAAATTAAGATTGGAAATGGTAAATAATCCTAATGAAACGACCACAAGATCAGGAACAACTCTCAATGCAATATTTACAAGACATTTAGACAAAATTGAAGCAAGAATATTTATATCATGTTTTAGCTATCACAAGTCAATTGTTTCAATGATAGAATCATAGAAAATCATAGAAAAAGATAATGAACGATCAAAAATTGCGACGCAAAGAAGGAGAGCATGTGGGAAAGAAAGAGTACATAGTTCATAGCATTTCCCATACGCTTGTTTGCGTCGCAAATTTTGATCGTTCATTATTTTTTTCTATGATTTTCTATGATTCTATCATTGAAACAATTGGCTTGTGATAGCTAAAACATGATATAAATATTCTTGATTCAATTTTGTCTAAATGTCTTGCAAATACTGCATCGAGTTATTACTAAAATGTGTTAGCTTCTAATGAAAGCTTAAAAATAATCGAATTTGGGCGAACGAAACCCACGACGTCTCCGAGGCGTCATTTTGATACAAGAGGTTAATTAGACCTCTGGAATTAGGGTCAGATCAGGAGTTGTTTCCCCCTTCTACGATGTTATTCCCCGGAGGCAGGCATCCCCACCCTTCTCTGTCGTGCATGTGTCACAATGTCACGTGGCTAATTCGATAACGGCAGAGAGGGGGTCACTGTATTCCCCTCAAGTTCCCCGGTCTGGAGAGAAGCCGTGTTTCCCGGAAATCTCTAGTGTGCTCGACGATGTACAATGATTCAGGAAAGTATTTGAACGCGCTTTGAAACAGTAAACCAATTTTTCCAATATTTCCAAGAACAGTCAGGTCATTTGGTCCGATTACAAAAAGGTTGTACCGGTTTAAAGTACGATCAAACTCTTTCGCGAGACACTGTATACAGGATGTCCGAAAATTCGTGAACTTCCCGAAAGGGGGTGGTTCCTGAGACCATTTCAAGCGACATTTTCCTTTGCAAAAATGTTATCCGCGGCTTTGTTTACGAGTTATTAACGAAAAACACGGACCAATCTGGCGCGCCAACTGTCTATTGGTCGACTGTGGCAACTCGCGTCTAGGTCGCGCTCTGATTGGTCCGTGTTTTTCGTTAATAACTCGTAAACAAAGCCGCGGATAACATTTTTGCGAAGGAAAATGTCGCTTGAAATGGTCTCAGGAACCAGCCCCTTTCGGGAATTTCACGAATTTTGAGACACCCTGTATACGTGCGAGAGCGAATCTTCTTCTAAAGTCTATTTGCTCGGCCATGAAATTGTTATGTTCGCCTCTTCGAGAACAGCACTTACTCGATCCATATCTTCCCGGTTCCCTATCCCTTCCGTTCCCGAGAAGGTAAACCAATCCTCTACATTGTGTTCTAACCGGTGCCCTTCGATTAAAACAATATTTATACGAACGTGTCTTACCGGGTTATTATCCGCAAGGATATAGGAAGCGCGCTGACCTTCCAAATGTAAATATCGGAAAATCGATAGTCCCCTATGTAAATAACCTCGTAGTATGCGACCGCAGTTGCGTAAGCATAGAGTGCACACCGTGTTACATGGGTTTCGTGGGATGATTTCGGCCATATTCCCATTGCTCTCGTACGTTTAATGATTTAACGTTCATGCATACTTTATGCCTCCACTGTTCCGTGGATTGGCGACGGTCCTGCCTGTCTCTATGGCGACGGATTCGCTCTACAATAGTTCCGATCGAATCGATACAAATGCTGTTACACGTTTTCCACGAAGTTTCTTGCCTGGAGAACGTACGCTGAACGGCAAAACAAAGTTTCACACCAGGTTTTTGGGACACCCTGTATAGCAGTAAAGTAACTGTCGGGAATGGGTTTCTAAGTAACTGGAAACGCTGGAGAATTCCTTTAAAGGGGAAGAAACCCGACTGCAGGGAACTAGCAAGGAATTAGTATCTATTAATTACATTTTACTAGACTTTGGGTCGAAACATGGGTTCGCGGCAATCGGTTGTTTGTCCTTATTTGAGCAAATTTTGAGCTTCACAAAGGTTCGTTTGATAGAGGAAGGTTCATCACGCCGCGCTCTGGCCGTCATATCAGTCAAAAAAGTCTTTTTGTGACAGAAAAATTCATTGGAATCTGTTCTCTCGATTTTTTCTCTACTTTGTACATTCATATTATTATAATAGATATAAATATAATCTCGTTAAAATCATGAATTTTATTTATTAAAATTTGAGCCCTCGACCAGCCCAAAATTTGCTCAAATAAGGACAGACAACCGATTGCCGCAAACCCATGTTTCGACCCAAAATCTAGTAAAATCTAGTTAGATTCTAGTTCATTGCTAGTTTCGTCACGTGACTGCCCTTCCGTCTTAAAAACTGTTTTTATTGGGAGTACAAATAAGTCTCCGCCGTTTTTCATCTTAAATTGGGCATTTATTGCGAAGGAACGGTACCTTATGTTCTGTTCAAAGTATTGTCCATCGCTGACCACTACTTTTTCCCATCTTTCTGTCAGCATCCGGATAGCGCGTCGGAAAAACGCTTCATCTTTTGACGCTACCCATGAATCGACCCAATTTTTCGTATCTTCATATGATGTTAAGTGCCGCTCAGACAGGCCATGCGTCATCGATCGAAACACGTAGTAATCAGAAGGAGCAATGTCTGGCGAATACGGCGGGTGGGGTAAAACTTCCAGATTAAGTGTTTCCAAGTAGGTTTTGACCGGCGCCGCAACACGAGGACGAGTATTATCATGCAGAAGAATGATTTTGTCGTGTCTGGAGTAACGTTCGGAAACTTTTGAAACCACTCACGACAACTTCTCTCACTTAATGCAGCCTTACTATATGCTTCTACAAGCAATCGATGCGCCTCAGCTGCAGATTTCTTCAAATTAAAGAAGTAAATCGGAACTTCCCGCAAATGACGTTTATTCGGCTGAAAACTCGACATTTTCGCACGAAAAAAATATACGACGCTGATACACAATCGCTATTATTTCGAGATTATGTTGTTGACAGATGACGTCTTACACTATCTGATTTCAAACGTCGGAGAGACTTATTTGTACTCCTAATATTTAACGGCGCGGAAAGACGTCTTTACAATTCGGCTAGCGGACTCGAAGTGAAGGAAAAGCATGTGGCAGTGGTGAAAAAGAAAAAGCTGCATCGTTTATTGCCCTGGCCGTACGAGAAATACCAGGCCATCGGACGATGACATCTGATTTGTTATTTTACGTTGGAGAACTGCATTGTTTCTCACGGACAACGAAATTCATTTCTGCTCCTTGGCAGTTGCAATATTATTGCTAACAATCCAACAGTAACCAATACTGGTATACAGAAATAGCAATTTGAAAGTTTCTTTTGTCCGCCACTGTAATTCCGTCGGATCTAATGAGGCTCCGGTGTTTGACGTCACCGGGTGGATTCGTCGTTGATTGGTTACAGAGTTCCATGCTCAACTAAATTAAGACTTAAACTAGCTTAAGTCGAATTAAAGAGGATTCTCGCGCAGCCACGATTCGTCCAGCAGCGAGGCACTTATATCGTCGTTTCGATCATCTTTTTTCACGAAGTCTGGCTTCCCGTCTGCCATCGAAGTAAGCAGGTAAAAAATATCTCAAGGATCCCGATGACCACGTTCGAACGAACGAACGATCGATTTATTATCGGCGACGAACGGCCAACGAGAAACTTTTCAAAAGCGACCCGACAGCGATTCACTTTTACAGCATTTATGGAATTGTATTTACAATGACCGTTAAAAGACGCCGAACCGCCACGCCAGCTCGATTCAACATAAAACTGAGCGGGACCGATAATGGCGACCGTTTCAAAAGGAATTCGCCATTTTATACGCGCCAAGACGCTGCGGCCATTATTGCACCGGATAGCAATATCTGGTCGGCGTGCTTGATACGTGTCTTTACGAAAACTGCAGCGCGCCCAGGCATTTTATTGTGAACGAATGATAATATCAGTAAGATTTCTCTCTCTTCTGGAACTGTCGTCCAATGTCTTCCGTTTTTATCGGCATCCTCCGACGAAATTGTTCCGCGGAATTGAATTCGAACGGGAATAATACTACACATGACCTTGGCGCGACATTGGCCAGAGGAAATTCGTAAACACTAGGCGAACGATGGAAATAAGGAAAGATAGTTTCTACTCGATCCATTTTTGTGATACACTGCTGGTCAAAATGATAAGGCACCTCAAGATTTTTAGCAATGAACATTCATTTACACGTAGAAAGTGAATATACAACAAAGTAAGGTACTAACTTTTAAAAAGGGTGTCTCAGCTGAAGGAGGCCACCTAAATATCTCCTTTATTTTTCTCGACAATGTTTAGGTCAGGAGACCTTGCAGGCCAATTCAAAACCTTTATATTTTCCGCTTGAAAATAATTTTTTACTATGCGAGCAGTATGCACAGCTGCATTATCTTGCTGAAATATATATTTTCTGCCAGCAATTCTGCGAGCATATATTCCAATTTGCTCTTTGATTAAATTGAAGTAACCATCACTATTCATACGGCCCTGAATAAATTTTATTTCCATTTTTTCTCTATAGCCGATTCCTTCCCGTATCATTACTGTACCGCCACCACATTGTCGACGACTCAACACCCTTTGTTCCTTTCTTAATAATTCGATTCCACTGATATTTCATGACATATATATGAAATTTTGTGTGTGTACGGTGCCTTATCATTTTGTCCACCAGCGTAAATCCTAAAATCAGCAGTCCAGTGAAACAGCCCGAAAAAATTGATCTCGACGGACCCGTACTTGATTTTCGCGAGCATTGTTTCCCAGGGAGGCACACGAGTATAAACATGGCCGCTGGTCACTCGATTGTTCTCCCGTGGACTCGCATAAATCCGTTCGAAACGGTCTTTTCCGCTCCGCCGGGTTCACGCGGCCAACAGCTTTCGCGGGAGGAAAGTTCCGGGGCACGTGAAAAATGAAAATGGAATTCGTTATCGCGAGACCGTGGCTGGAGAACCATCGTCCGACGAGGTTCATTAATCCGCGAAACTGCCGCGAGAACTTTCCGACGAATTCGTGATTCTTCGAGCCGTAATGAACTGGATAACTATGGAGAATCCAGCCGCGGCTCCCGCGGAACTGCGGGAACGTGATTCGAGTTGGCAATGCCAGTCTCCGAAACAAATCTCCGGCTCGTTCGTTTGCGGATCGTTGATTATGCAAGTTGTATGAAGAAATCTGCCCGTGATTATGTCGGAAAAGTAGCGTTGCAAGGGTGCACCGGTTTACTCTTTCTCCTCAAAGAAATGGCGGCTCCGCCTTCGTGGCAATTTTTATAATTTCCATAACTGCGAAATGTAAAATCGGTGATCTGATCGTGGTAGGTTTAGTTAACAACAGTGCAGTATTGTTTATACGAGAGACATCTTCTGCTCGAAGACGCTTCAAACTTTCCAATTCAAATTCATTAATTAGACATCGGTCTCTCGCGCGGATTTCGCACAGTGCGCGACGGATACGATGCAGAAACGAGTCGGACGGGCGGTAGGGGATTGGAGGTGGGAGGAAGAGGTGGGAGGCTGGTCGTCGCAGCGGCGAAATTGAAAATTAAAATTTATGATTGCATTAAGCAGCTTAAGCGCGACACCGGCTGCGGCGCGACGCGGCGAAGGAAACTTTTGAAACAATGCGGAGCAACGCAGCGGCATGAGTAATTATACGGTCAAACTATTTTCTTTCGCGCCCTCTCCGCTGTTTTTCGCCAATGAATTCTCGACGCCAGTGTTTTCTCAAGAGGCTGCCGGGTAATGCATCTTCCTCGGTAAACAAGGCGTCGAGAAATTTCAGCCGCGAACCACAGCTTCCAACAGAGCGGATCTTCTGTGGCAATCATGAAAAACAAGGCAACTTATCTCGCCACATCTTCTTCTCTGTGATGAAAATGTTCTTCAGCTATATAATACATACGTGCGATACAGTCGACATGTTAACGCGTTGCCTCCACCAACGTCGAAATCCTAATCCGTCTTATCGTCGAGCTGCAGCAGTCGTGTTGCAGCTTCAATCAGGATGCAGAGATTTCTTACTAGCACGAGTTAGGTACCCATTAAGCGAGCACTCAGGTGTTACTTGCAGCGGTGGTTAAGGAGCGCGTTGCTAGGATGCGTGAAAGCCTCGCAGGGAATAGTTTAGCTATTATTCCGGCAACGTGGGAACGCGTGTTCATTTTCACTGGTTTCAGCTAGATATCGTGTGCCAGTCACATCAGAATTCTTTTTTTGTTTCTTTGATCAACTTCAGATTACAACGTGCAGTCCTTCGACCAACATACTCTGCTCAGAAGTAGTTGCATAAAAGATCTGAAGAAGTTGCTAGATCAAAGAAAGAGTTAGAGCAAAATGAGAAGACAAGTATTGATCTGGCGACCCTGTTGTTTGAGTTTTCTTTCCTTTTCTGGGTTAACAACGAAACTTTTACTTTGCTTTTGCGGAATAGTAGCACAGAAACCTCCAGAAAGTTCTCGCAATAAGCATAATCATCGGCGAGACTGGAGATCTCAGTGGTCGAGGATCAGTTACAGTAGAGTAGCTGCTATTTTGCAAAAGTTAACATGAAAGGAGGACAATTTTACAAGGTTTCCGATTGAAAGTTGATTCGATCCTGGCCGACGTATGTCTCGTGGATCGTACGTCGGAAATATTCTGACGAAGTCACTGCGTCTCGCATGGAACACACACACACACACACACAGACCTAGTATCCTAAGTCCAATCACTATGGAAACTGTTGTCAGCGATGACTCGGTACGAGGAAGCCTCGTACTAAGCCACGCAATCCGTTTGCTCCTCTTTTCCAGATAGCAGCAGCGGCATGAACACACGAGACTGGTTACGAAGTGCCATTCGCCGAGTGTCGCGCGATCTCAAGCGGTTCATCAAGATCGGCGACTATCAAACTTTGTGTATGCAGCCGTAGTGTGTAGGACCGGGGACAAAAGGGCGGTAACATAGATCAACGATCCGGGGGGTATAGAGACACAGTGACTGACAATATAAGAAATATATATATATATATCACGCTTTGGTATCGTAGAAGTGAAACGATACCGAGACAGAGAGATTCGCGCAACAAGAAGAAAAAACCTGAAAGAAAATATATAGTGTACAGTTCGGGTAGAGGTGTTGAGGGAAGTGAACGGTTTTTGTGGGAATAATCGACATGGAGACCATGATCGGGGGCAGTGCATTCGAGTGTCGTTCGATCTTTCGAGCATCCAACGCATCCGCTCGGTACATTCAAGCGTCATTCATGTTCCTCCTTGGGCCGCACGGAAGACTGTAACTTGGCCAACAGCCTGGTCGCGCGGATCCACGCGATGAATCACCCGGGGGATCATCGAGAGCCTGAATCGGGTCGGATCGTAGAAGCTTAGTTGGCTCTGGTAACCGAACAGCCGCGTAATCCGTGCGCGAACTTGATGAAAATGGACTCGACAAAGCTGGGTGGGCCAGCCCCAACCAGCCCAAGGGCTCACTCGCCCGTGATGGCGAGCTACAGCACGAGCACCGCTGCTGCTGCTGCCACGGACGCAAACATCGACTACGTGATCAGCGACTACATGGAGAGGCTCGGTACAAGGTTGAACATACTCGAGACCGAGTTGAAATACGCTTGGAGGGCGTTGGACCTTCTCAGCCAGGAGTACATAAAGATGTGGGAGAGACTGGAGAAGCTGGAGGGGCTTCTCTACGAACAACAGACGGTGATCAGTCAGCTGATCGAGTTCTACACGAGCGACGGTGCCCACCAGACAGCCAGCGTTGTGGAGCAGACTTTGGCTAGCCAACAGACTACTGTGGGGGAGTTGGACGCGATCGCGAAGAGCATAGGCGCGAGCATGGCCATCGAAGAGTCGATGAGGGACAAGCTAACGCAACAGGAGTTGGCCAGGATGCACGCAATCACGCAGGACAGCACGACGGCCACCGCTGTTGTCACCGACATGCACAGGAACGTCAGAAACCTGGACGCTCTGGAGACTCTCGCGGAAGAGAGTAATATTCCAGACGAAGCGTTCTACAGGAGCCTGAACAATGCTTACAGGGAGGACCTGATTTGCGGCGACACGTCTAGACCGACGTCGCAGTTAGGGATGATCTGGGAAGAGGCGGAGGACGAAGACGTCAACGGCAAGAAGGACGTGGACACGAGTCTGTTTGAGAAGACCGTGACGAAGGACAAGGAACTCGAGGAGCTGACCAGCAAGCCGACTAAGGAAGAGATCAAGGAGACAACGACGGACAAGAAGGACGAAACGGACGAAGACGAAGGAGAAGTATTTAGCGCGGCTGACTATAAGAGCTACCGAGGTAACACGCCTTGCGTCAGCGAGCAAGACTTGGCGCAGCTGTCCAGGCTCAGTTCGATCGATCAAGTAGCTCTGGAGAAGCTGCACGAGTTGGAGAGCACCGAAGCTGAAGCGAGAAAATTAGCTGAAGAAGCGAGTAGCATAGACGAACAATTTAGGAAAATCTATGCGGAGACCGACGTCGACAGTTGGACCTTCTCGAAGAGCCCTGGATCGACCGGCAGATCGATCTCTAGAGTCAGCACCGACAGCGGTCTGGCCACCGACGGCGATTTCACCACCAGATCAATGTCACCCAGACTGACGTCCACATCCAGAACGAACTTGGACTCGATCTCCAGCACCTACACACCACCTAGACTCAGCTACACGTCCACCTTGCGTGAGAAGAGCCCCGAGCCGGTAATCCAGTTGCCCATAGACGTCGGCAGTTTCGCGAAGGGCTACGCGGAGAACAAAGAACTGACCGATCTGATGGCTGAGAGCTTCGTAGCGGTCACTTGCGCTTCGCCCACTATATACAGCACCACCGCCGAGAAGATTCCATCGCCGACTCTATCGGCAGGCAGCGTCCATAGCGTGCACAGCGTCCACAGCGTGCAAAGTCTTCGGACTAGACAAGACAATTTTTTCGGCAGCGCAGCACGACTGAATTTGGAGTTCCAAGAGAGCAGAACACCACCGAGCCCATCGCCGAGTTCGCCGCCTCCGCCTGCGCCCAGAGACACCACTGATACGTTCCTGATGCCAGGGGCGGATCAGAGGGAAGCCGAAGCGAAGAGCTCGCAGAGCCCTACGTTCCTGAGGAACGCCGAGAAACTGGTGTCCATGGAGCAGGGTCGTCTGAGCCCGCGAGCTCCGCATTCACCGAAATCTCCGCGAGTGTCGCCGAAACACGCCGTCAAGCCACTGAGCGCGGTGAACATTGTCGCGGCGAAGTCCGACTCCGGCCTGTCGTCGATGAGCGGATGGAGCAGCTTGGACAAGTCGCCCAGTTCTCCGAAGAGCTCGATCACCAAGATGCTCACCTCTTATTCCTTGGATCACGCGAGAACAACTCTCATCCCGAGCACCACCACGGCGAGACCCGCCAGCCCGATCCCTCCTCTTCCGGAAACCACGTCCTCCGTGATCACGCAGGAGCCGTTGTACGATACGCCGGAGGGCAGAGACGCGTTCGCCAACGCTACAGCCACGGCAACCAGTCATTCGTACACCTTGGCGATGAATCATCTGTCGAACTACGCTGCTATCAAGACACCGACCACCAAGGAAGAGTACAACTTCGTGCCTCCACCAGCGCCCGTCGCGACGACCTGCCAAAGCCCGAAGAGGCGAGGTCGTCAGCAAACGTTACAACATACTTACGACAGCGTGCCAGTCGGGACCACGCTCGACTATGTGTTTAGATCGGACCAACCGGCTATTTACTCCGTGGCCGGTAGCAATCGACAACAAGCGATCACCAGCGTGTACACCAGCGGTTCCGGCAATTACGGGCCGAAGACCACGATCACCGCTTATTATCCGGACGCGATGGAACCGTACAATAGCTATCAAGACAACTTCGGCCCCGTGCAGTACACGGAATCGAGCGCGGTCAGCCACATGAAGAAGCCGTTCAGAAGCACCGCGTACTCGGACGGTCTGACGAACCACGAGAGCTACAAAGCCGCGATGTACCGCACAATGTTCCCCACAGGCAATATCACCGATGCTTTGTCCTATTATCCGACCAGCGCGAATCTCCCCCGAACGGAGACGAACGAGAGCTCGTGGTTGAACTCGATGGAGGAACAGATACCGCACGACTCCACGTCCTCGAGCATCCGATCGTTGACCTCGGACGGTAGCTACGCGCAGAGTCCGTACACCGACAGAAGATATCCTCAACCGCCGGCCTATCATCACACCTACGTGAACCAGAACTACCCGCAGGCCTACCAGCAACAGTACCAACCGTACAATCAAAGACTGAGCAGCTCGGAAAGCGCACAACTCGCCGATGGCTACCAGAGGCAGTGGCAACGCGAGCACCAGTACATCCAGGACCACGACACAGGCCGGGTGTCGATCGATCAATCCCAGCACCAGCCGAGCGAGTATTACGACGCGTCTAGCGTGATTGTGTCTCAGTCGGGGTACATCAGCATCGCGGCGAACTTGAAGGATCACGAGGCGGATAACGCGAAGGCTGGGAAGAAGATCCGACGGGGATCTTCTCTGAAGAACGCGATGAGCTCGATGAGCAACTGGTTGCCAGACTTACACCTGAGTAAGAGACATAGAAGCCACTCGTTGCCTGGCGGTGTCAGGAGGGAGGACCTGGACGGGCCTCAGGATCAACAGCAGAGACTTCCTGCGGAGGTGGCCACGGGCAGAGGACGCGGCAGAGGTCAGACAGCGAGGAAGAAGAAGAAACACACGCTGGTGTCGACGGTGTCGGGCATTTTGCAGAAAGCGAAGAGACGAAGCCATCAGACGCAGTCGTTGTCCGATCCCGAGCAATCGGAGACCGAGTGGAGCAGCGGCAGACAGAGCGGCCTTTCGGAGGATGAGGACAGCGTGATGTCGGACGCGAACCAGGACCAGCCGTTCTTCGCGAAAGTGAAAACAACGAGCACGAAACGGAAACCGGTATCACAGCCGCTGCCGCAGCAGCAGCAGCAGCAACAACAACAGCCGCCGACGCAGCTGTCGCAACAGCAAAAAGAATACTTGCAACAGCAGCAACAACAACAGCTCCTGCAGCAGCAAATGCAGCAGCAAGCTCTTCAACAACAAATGCAGCAGCAGATACAGCAGCATCAGGAACAACTGCAACAGCAGGCTCTGCAGGACGGCTGGGGCAAAGAGAAGGATCAGAAGAGGGACATCGATCACGATATCGATCAAATGGGCGGTTTCGAAGAGGAGACATCGGGAAAGAGCACTGGGTCCGGTTCGGGAGGATCTTCCATATTCCAAACTGTCGGCGAACTGAAGAAATCGACGGGCAGCTCGGACGAAGCTCCCAACGAGAAGGCGCCTAAGCTTCCGCCGGTGACTTTGATGGGCGGTTCTAGCATGGAGTTCGCCGTGTCGAGAGCGCTGGGCAAGTATCGACAGAGGCAATCTTCCACGGTGTCCGACGAGCAGCCGCCCAGCGAGGATTCCGGGAACGACAAGAAATCGGAGGAGGGGACCGTCCAGACGCTCGAGACCAGTTTCGAGTACCCCGAAGACATGTCGGAGAAGAGCGAGAAGAGCGAGAAATCGAGCAGCACCAGATTGCCGGAGTTGGTGACAAGCATATCAGAGGAAGCGCCGCCGTCGGAAGGTAGCCCGTCCGCGTCCAGCACGAGAGGTTTGTCGATGGGCAGCCGATTCCTGCCGCGACACCAGCAATCCCTCGAAATTCCATGGACGGGATCGCGACCCGGCGAGCTGGACGAGGACAACCGTAGCACGCATTCCTACCGAAGCACGTCGAGGGTCTCCTCCAGGCGGCAAAGTACGGAGGATTCGATCGATTCCGAGGACGAATGGTATCGGTACGAGTTGAGGAAGCTGGAAGAGATGGAAAGACAATCGCAGATCGAAGTCGAGATGGGCGAGGTTCTGGTCGAGGAACCCGAAGAGCCGGAGCACTATCGACCGGACGACACGGTCAAGGAGAAAATGTCGTTCGTACTGAAGGAGCTGAAGATGAAGGCCACCGTGAAACCGAGAGAGATGAAAGAGGAGAAGGAAGAACAGAGGACGACCCCGAAGGTGAACGGAACCATCTCGAAGGATCGTCGGATAGACGAGAGAGACAGGTACCGGGACGAGAAGCCGATACCGAAACGAAAGTCTGCGGAGAGTATCGAACAGGTGTTTGCGAGAGTGACCGATTACCATACGTGGGCGCAAGAGGAGGAGATCAGAAAGGAAAAGCCGCCCTCATCGATGGAGGAGGGCTCTTCGGGGGAGACCTCGGGCCCCGATAGTCCCGTACAGTCGATGGACGAAGAGGAGGAGGAAGAAATCATCCCGAAGGACATCGAGGAACAAGAGTCTCGACGGAGCTCGAGCGGCTCGACCCTACGACACGGTGAAAAAATTCATCCCGGTTCAGAATCCCTTTCTCGCGAAGGTAGCGTTAGTGTACCACCTAGCGAGGTGTCCGTCAGCATCCCGGGCGCTTGGGATTCGGAAAGCACTGTCCTTGAAGGCCTCGAACGCGACGGAGCCGGTAGCGCCGAGACGGCAACTACCGCGACCTTGAGCCTGCCGAAAATCAAAATCGACTCCTCGTCCTGCGGTAGCTCGGACACGACGCTTAAGGAGGGCCAGGTCAGCCCTGGCCCCCCTGGATCCAAGTGGAAGCTACTGAAGGCGTTGAAGGAACGCCAGGCCGAGGAGAAGCTCAAGGGGGTCGAGGAGGCCTCTAAGGAAACTGCTATCGCTCAGGGACCCACGGCAGTGAGTATCATGATTAAGTGAGGACACGAAAACCTTTGTAAGGCGTACTCGAGATTCGGGGGTTGGGTGAAGTCGTAGGTTTAATTATTGCGTACACGCTTTCGACAGACCTATCTATCATTATTTCTCCGCGACATGTTTCTTCTGCTGTGTACTGGTCGTTTGCGAATCAAAGAGCGAACCCTGAGGAGATCGCCTGTCGAGGTCGCAAATCACTTCTGATATCTTTCGCTTCTTCCAAAGTCGGAATACAATTAAAGCCCGACTGTACCGGTTTCGAGAAACAGAACACCAGAGACACTTCAGTTTCGAGAGACCTCGACAGGCTCTGACGTCGCGTCCTCCTACGTAACCTAAGCTGCAAGGACGAACGACGCAAACCCGCTCGAAAAACCGAGACAGACGTCGCTCGATCTCGCTGAAACGTAGCCGAAACGAAACGAAAACAATCTCGAAAATTGCGAGATCGTCGACGAGTTCTCGGGCTGTCGCGTCGCTTGTCTTTGACGGATTTATTTGCAGCGTAACAGCTTGATTTCCGGCGTCGAGAGCTTTCGATTGGTTGTCGCCGGGACGGCGAGTAACGAGTACGCTCTACGCTAGCGAACTGTAAATGGAAAACCTACGAATTTAAGCATATGCCGCGTGTAAGGTCTAAGCGTGACACGTACAAACACACACTACCAGTCAATACTAAGGTAACGATAAGAAAGAGAGAGAGAGAGAAAAAGAAAGATGGATGGAGAGACGGAAGTGAAGCTTTGCCTCTACGGGTTCCGGTGCGATCGCGTCCCGGACGTCTTTGTCGGGACGACGAGCGCCGACGAGCGACGCGTTGGACCGATCTGTAAACTCGCAAACCATGTATTAAACAGCGATACGTACTAGTCAATTCAACAAGTGCAGCGTCGCCGAGACGCTCAGCCAAGCAATATACTCGTAGAAGGTTGGCGAGAACGCACGACTAAGCATCGATCGGTAGTCGCGATCGGCGACGATCGATTTCGAGAACCGGGTAGGGTTAATTCGACGGCGGCGAACCTACGGACACCGCCGTCTACTAAACGAGGCTTGTTTAATTCATAGATCCTAGAACTACTTAGATGGTGCTTTAATAATCGATACGCTTTAAGGTTAGTATTATCGACAGCCGTGTGCCTGCGCGGTCAATTAACGTTCCCGAAGAGAAGCTGACCGGTGATCTTGGTCCACGACGTTTCTGCTAGAGGTATCTTTGCAGGACAAGCCGGAGAAGAAAGAATTCAGAGATTAGGAGAGTCGCCAGTTCATACAATTACCCCCTCTCTCTGTCAGAATTGGAAGAGAAAATAGGGGAATAGCATGGTGGAAGGGGAACAAGTCTCAATCTGGCGACTCTACATCAGAGTGGTTCACCTAAATTGAAACGATCAGCGTACGCAATCGGGAACCATGTTGATATTTCGCTTCGAGTCGCACATCTCGGATCCGCCGTAACGTTAAGACTCGAGACGAACGTAATCTCTTCCGAATTATCCGCGGGGTCTTTAGACGCCACGCGAGTAGCACAAACCGCGCGTTTACATTTCGAAAGCCTCTCTACAGCTATGGACGAGTCAGGGGATGCGGAATCGGGTGAACAGAAGCGAAAGAAATCGCGCAGGCACGGCTCAGAATCTCGTTCATCGTGCACATCGAAAAATAACGATCTCCCACCGGAGAGAGAAAAGCTCGCGGAATGTGGAGGAACAAGATGGCGGAAAGTCGGCTCAGCGTGGAAATACACATTCGATCGCTGAAAGTTATCGCTGGACTGCGGACCTTTGTGCATTCGTGCCGTTTATAAAATACGTGGGAACATGGGATATGATTCTCCGTGCAGGCGATCTTCGCGTGATTAAAACCATAAAATAATAATTTATTAAACGACGCTGCTTCCGTTTAACGTCAAGAATGTATTTTTACGGATAGTTTATGCGATTTCGAGATGACCACGTTGTATACAACCGCAGCAATACTTGCATAACGGGGACAGCGATTTCCAATAACGCAGCGCATAGATATGCAAATGCATACAAAAATACGGGGTGGCGGAAGTGGCAATTTGGTCCAGGCTGTGCGACGTGTCACCGAATGGAAACGTATTGTGCTCGTACATCGAGGAATATATTTAACACGTTGCGTTCGTTTTGATATTTCTCGAGCGTCGTTCCTCCCTAGCAGAGTCGCCGGTCCAGGGGAAATGGCGTCACGCGGCCGGCCCGTCGCAGAAGGGTAGTCTGTTTAAATTCGATGAAAATTTTCCCACGTTACGCGAAGATCGCCCGCGCATTTACTTCCAACTTTATTCTGATTTCGCTGACGCAGCCCGTGAAAGGGGACTCTCCGCACGAAAGTCCGCAATCCAGGCCACTGCACCTTTGTACCAATCCCTTTTACTATTTAAACACTTCGGGGAATGCTCTTTCTCCGAAGCGCATCGATCAGAACTTTTTGTAGATCCTCGAAGAGGGACTAGCGTGTGTCCCAGCTTTTCCTCGGGACTATGTCAATTTAGAGATACTCTTTTCTTCCTGAACGTGGGCGTGGTAAAAGTGACGTCGCGCTCTTCTACTAATCATGGACAATACTCTAGATTCGCTACGTTCTCCGTATAAGACCGAGGAATAAGGGGAAACGATTTCGGCCTAAAACGGTCGCGAACGATACACGCGCGTACACTGAGATATATCATCGCGTGGCTCTGTCGTCTCGCGACTATTTTCGGATCGACGATCCGATGAACCGGGGATTGAAACACACGGTTTTTTCGTTTTCGTATTCTTCCGACAGCTGCGAGCAGATTTCGACAAAGTCGCACGAGCAACGAAGAGCGATGAGATTAACGATCGTTGTCGTGCATCTTGTAGTTACTCGTAACTAGTTCACATTATATAGGCTGATAGGATGATAGAGATTAGTTCCGGTGAGTTAGGACAGCCGGTGCGTAGTCGCGTGCAAAATCCTGGAGCCGTGAGCATGTTGCCCGAGAAATAATCACCCCCACGGCACACCGCGCGCAGAGTCGCCAGATCTGGGGAATTCCCTCTCTCTAACTGCACCGGATTAGTCACGTGGCCGAGCGGTAGAGTAGGGAGACTCCCGATCTTCTGACCAGTGTCCCCAGATCAGGGGAATACAGTTACCCCCTCTCTCTCTGCCAACGCGATCCGTGACGGAAGAGAGGGGATTAGAGTGGGGAGACGAGTCTTAATCTGGCGACTCTGACTCCACGACATACTTCTAGTCCTTTTGAGACGCTTCCTAAAGCATTGTCAATTACGAGAACCTTTTAGACGGGAACCCGAGTTTAGCGCGCCCTTTTCTAGACACCGGGAATCATATTTTGAGAACGGTCGTCCTTTTTTGACACGCACGTGTAGAATACCTAGTGACCGAACAGTCAGTATACACAGATCCTGTACACTGTAAACCGTCCAGATAATTCGTCAAAAATGTCGCTAACGGGAAGCGAAGAGGATCGTCGGATGAACATAAATCCATCTTAATACTAGATGCACGGAATTTTCATGAGAACATTGTTCCGCCGTTGTTGCTCGTACAACAGGTTGAGAGGATTGGCAGGGGAATGTTCATTGGCAGGGGTGGACAGTTGTCCTGAACCGATCGAGAGAACAGAATCCGACGTCGACGGGGCGTGCCCGGCTTCAGGATTTGAATAGGCTCGTCGTCGAATCGCCGGAAACGCGCTGAGTAGTTCACGTGCTAAGATTTTCCTCGTACTCGTCCTCGGACGTACATACCATTTCGTAATCTCGAAACGATCGATCGCGTTCCGGGTACCGATAACCGTTCGGCATAACACGATATGTCCGCAATAGTTCCGTAATCGAACTGATACGCCGTCGGGCGC
Source organism: Lasioglossum baleicum (assembly GCF_051020765.1). NCBI lineage: Eukaryota > Metazoa > Arthropoda > Insecta > Hymenoptera > Halictidae > Lasioglossum > Lasioglossum baleicum. The sequence continues at coordinate 4,914,695 of NC_134938.1, forward strand.
AGCTACACACCTGTGTGTATGTATACATGCTTGCATATACAGGGCGGTCCACCTGAATGCTGCCACGAAAATGTACATATCTCCTTCAAAATCGCGTTTTCATCTATTCGAAATCAATTTCAAACTTTAATCCTTTGACTCGAAGCTATTTTAATTACGAAATCGGGACGTTTCTTTCGACCCAGATCAGTTTTATTCTTTGTCATCTTTCTTGCGTTTGGTTCCATTTTGCACAATGTCAGAAAACTTGTGTACATTCGTACGAAGTGTTTTCTACCGAAATAGTATAATTCCGAAATCATCGCGTTTCTTCGACCCAGATCAGTTTTATTCCTTGTCATCTTTACATTTTGCACAATGTCAGACAGATTATACATTTTTAAATGTTTTCGGCGCAACGGGGTTCGATCGTTTATTACAAATTATAAAGCAACTTTGCTAATTGTCAAACAAAATCAACGTTTCGATCCCAGTTTGGATCTTTTTCAAGATTTATTTGAGTCGCGTCTGTAAATTACAATATGTTGTAATTTTGGAAAAAATAGAATATTAAATGATTTAGATTAAAACACTTAAAAATTTATTATCAGCAAATACGATCGATAGAAGAAACATTTGTCAGACAGATCGTTAACAATCATACGAAATGTTTTCTACCGAAATCGTTTAATTACGAAATCGACACGTTTCTTCAACCCATATCAGTTTTATTCCTTGTCATCTTTACATTTTGCACAATGTCAGAAAGATTGTGTACAATCGTACGAAGTGTTTTCTACCGTTTAATTCCGATATGAAGACGTTTCTTTCAACCCAGATCAGTTTTATTCTATGTCATCTTTCTTACATTTATTTCCATTTTGCACGACGTAAGTCAGATTGTGTACAAATCAAGACGTTTCTTTCAACCCAGATCAGTTTTATTCTATATCGTCTTTCTTACATTTATTTACATTTTGCACAATTTCAGAAAAATTGTGTACAATCATACGAGAAGTTTTCTGTACCACGACAGCTGAGGGACATATTTAGGTGGCCACGTTTATGTGAACCACGCTGTATACATATATACAAATATATATATGTATACGTATTTACGCACGCACACGATATGTATAGACATTCGCGCGACACAAGAGAGAACAGGCGCACAGAGAGCACACACCGACCACATATGAATTTCTGTTTTATCGCGCGACGATTAATCCGCTCCTTCCGTGATACATACCGTGTTGCGCTAAAGTATCGGGCCACAAGGATCTCTAATCAATTCTTCTGCGTTCAACGAATCACCAGTTCGACCACCTTGTTCCTTTTCCAGCGTATCGGTTCGGAAAGTTCGGTGCATTGAAATTCAAAGATAGAATTCAGGTACTTGTTCGGAAAATGTCAAAATTGACGGGACAGACTGGGAAATATGTTATGAACAACTATATTAATTTTCTCTTCGAATTTCAATTTATAAAAAGCGCTACGGAATTTCGTTTCAAACCCAGATACACGCACACCGGGTGCAAAACCGTCGGATGACAGAATATTCCGCAGTAACGCGTACTGCTCGTTCGATTCGCGTCTCTTCTGCGACACGCGGTGCAGTGTCCAGCTGTAATATTATTTTCCGACCGGTTCTCAGTGTGGGAACGGTCAAACGAATTTTCCTAACACGTACGATAGGCTTAAAAACTAAAGACACTATAGCGATAGATATTTCTTAAGGTACTTTACAGGAAACCGTGGCTGAACAACATTCATAACCACACCGGGCTGCTGATAATCACGCAGCTTCTTCGTCTTTTTTTTTTTACATCGTTAGAAATCGTTTCTCGGGATGGGAATTATTCGTTCAGGCTGTCCATTCGTTGTAAAGGCTAACTATGCAGACCCGCCACTGTTACCGTTTGATCTATGCGAACCGAATTTGTGTTTGTTCAATCCAACTCGACCGGGTACCCGCGTGCCCACATGTATGCTTTGCGAAATGTTTTAATGAAAATATCGTAAAACCGCGCGACGTTTCCGTTCTTTAAATATTGCTCTTGGAAATAGAAATTTACGTGGAAAGTTCGTTATATTAAACGCGTGAAACGCATTCGCTGTTTCAATTTCCTTGTTTTCAGCGAATGAAAATAACATGAACGTTCAAACACAAATAAGATAAAAATGGTGACCGTACAATTTCCGTCGAGATTAATCTGATGCGTCTTTGGATGAGGAAAAAAACGTTTTATTAAATTCAACTCCTTTATGGGACACGAGAACAATTTAGCGGTAGAGCGTCGTGGATTCTCCGAATATCACGCTGCTGCGATTTGAGACAACAAAGCGTTTCAAATTCGTTTCACCATGTTCGACCCTCGCGAGGAGAATGCTTTTGAGGATCCGCGAAGCTGGATCTATTCAAATCTCGTCAATTTTCTTTCTAATTTGTTTCTTAATATGAACATTGATCTGTTTATTGGATTCGGGATGAGTAAAGAGTTCTCAGGAGAATATGCGTGAGGATATCAGCAGCCTGGCGAGAACACGGCTACACACATTGGAAACAGACGCAACACAAAACAGTCGCGTCGTACACACGTCCAAAGTATATGCTTCCGTATCTAAAGACTTCGCAGGCGTATAATACTCTAAAGCATAGGCTAGCAATTAATTATCGTGTGTAGATCGGTGTTAGTATATTAGGGACAAAGACGGGGTTGCGCATTGCTCGCAATCCGGCGAGCGGGTTCCAAGCAGTGGCGGCACGAAACCGTGGAGGCCCGGGTCTGACCAGCTACGGCGTATTTCGTTGAACCCTTTGCACTCGGAGATACTTTAACTCGAATGAGTAGCCGAGAGAATCAATTAGAAAGAGAATTGAAAATATTCTAAGGCGAGAGATAGGTTTGAGCAAAATGTCTGAAAATTGTGAAATTTTCCAGCGTTTACACGAGAGTGCCCCGTTAATTGGTCGGGCCCGAGCACACGTATCAGGCTCGGTCGGCCGATCGATTGTTCTCGTAATTGGCGGAACGTGCCGGGCGGCTCTGACATTAGGGGCGCATACCACCGGCGATGTCAATAACAGCAAAAAGTCGGCAGAATTGTCGTGGTGCTCGTTTTTTCAAAGCGTCGCTCGGGGTCAGCGGGTTGGAGCGGCTCGAGATGGCTGGCGTTCTCCATCCAGTGAATGGGAACAACCCCTTTCTGGAATTCTATACGGAATTATTAGGTTGTTGCACATTGTCCGATTTATCGAACGCAAATGTTATGCGAGGAGTACCATTATTGCCTGCTGGTTCGTCATTTGGTGTTGCGGTCATTCTACAATTATCGAATTATGAATTTAAAACATTGTATTCGTACAACACCAGACATAGTTCGCTTTGAATCAAATTCTTATTTTATTTAGATAGAACATCATGAATGAAAACACATGATGAATCAGAGTTGGGCATTAATCGATTGAAATTTGATCATGATTGATTGATTGATGTGTACGATTAAAAAAAGAAATCATCGAAAAATCGACGGTTGATTCAATCGATTGATGATTTTTATCGTCAATCGTTGATTAAGAAAAGAAATCATCGAGAAATTGACGATTCATTCAATCGATTGATGAAGTTAATCGTCAATCGTTGATTATTACAAAAAGAAACCATCGAAAAAAAACATAAAAGCACGTAAACAGAGTTTGTATTACATATGTATAGACCAAATGACAATATGTACACCTAAATTCAGTTTAGATTTTTTCCAGTATCCATGCAGTTTTGATTCCGTATTTCATTTCGAAATTTCAGCAGTTAATCATCGATCAATTAACGACTAAAGTAGAAATTTAATCGTTGACCATAATTAACGATCAATAAGTATTTAATCGTTGATCGCAATTAATGATTAATAAGTATTTAATCGTTGACCGCAATTTTTTAACGACTAAACTAGGAGATTACTTGTTAATTGCGTTTAACGATTGAAGTAGAAATTTAATCGTCAATCGTTGGTTAAATCTTTGCCCAACTCTGTGATGAATGAAAACACCTTCTCATCTGTCGTCCTGAAAATTCTGAACAGAGAATCTGGTAAATTATTGTTGATGAAAATAGTCTCTTTTTAAAATGCGTTAAAATTAAATTAAAAATACGTTAATAATTAATTGATAATAATACTTCTACGATCGATTAATTATTTTTGATGTCCGACGGTTATAGCCAGATGTGTGGAATAAAAATAAAAATGGTACGCGAGGTGGATTAAAATAGAGTCATCCAAATAGAAGATTCGAAGAGTCTTTTATACCTGAGCGTATTGAGTGTTCGCATTTTCTGACACGCTATTGTTGAAACATCCGGCTTCCTAGTTTGTCGAAAATAAATATTCTGCACAGTTGAAATAAATCAATAAAGTGCGACTATCTAGTCCCTTATTCAATTCTGAATTATTCCTTATTCAATTTCAATGATTTTGTTGCTGAAGATATTTCATCTCCTGATTGAACGAAGACGGAAACGAGTATTCAAGCTTTTACGTAGTTAAAAGTACTGAAATGTGAATACAGTTGAACGAGAAGTCTTGGAAAGAATTTTGTTAACCCGGAGAAGGGACAAAGGCAGGTTAAAGAAAGTAAGATGAGAACGCACGCGTTTCCGGAACATTCCGTAAGCTGACAATTCTTGGAGCGATAAATTTTAATTCACACTGTCGCTGGAACAAAAATATGCGACCGCCTGGCTGGAGAAGGTGAAGCTCAAGAAACAGGGAGAAGTTTAAGTTGGAGTTAAAGTTACGTTTAACTTAATCAAACTTGAATGAAGAAAAATGGCAGGAGAAAGGTCCTGAGACAAAATAGACTATGTCGTAACGTTATTTCCCAGCCTCGTTCGAACTCGACGAGCGACCAACTATCTTTACGATAATCGTGTCACAATTTTTGCACAAAATTTCAGCTGTTATAATGAGAATGGCACACGCGAACGGTCTGGGAAGATGAAATTAGGCTAATGGAATGGAAGAGTCTAATTCCGCTCGCGTTTCCAAAAATGAAAAGTCTTTACGGACTATTTTTAAAGGGTAATCGTGAGCTAAAAGACTGTTAACGAAAATGCCACTCCAAAAATTAACCGAGGTCTGTGTAAAAGTTGAAAGCTATTTTTGAACGATAATCATGAATGATATAGTTCTTGGTGGCGAAACTAATGGAAACGCGGCGCGTAAACAGGTGCGGGGAAATAAAATTAGGCCAATGGAATAGTCTAATTCTGCTCGCGTTTCGAGAAATTAAATGAAGTCTCGGTAGCAACGGCGAACAATAAAGGACGCAATTGTAAACGTCCTGGAGATTGAGCTGCGCACCGTGCTCCGGGTGTCTTGAGAACTTTTTTACGGGAACTGGCTCGCCTCCAGAGAATACCGTGAATGAATCGAGATTTCGCGGGACACTCGTAGCGTCCACAGTGCCTCCGTGGGATTCAACGAGATTCCGTTAGCACGTAGAATTCTATGCAGCGACACGTACCGTTCATGGAGAAAGACTTGCGGAAAGAAACTTGCCAGATGCATCTTTTGTTACGATAGAGCAGCGGCTGCAATAACGTGCAGCGTTCCAACGAACGGGCAGGAAACTTCGTGTAATTGAATTAGATCGGGTGGGAGATCTTAAACGTCTTCGCTTCTGGACTGCTCGAATATCTATGCAAATATCTCTCCTGGGCCCCAGTGATTTTCAGCATCAATCTCGAACTTCATTATTATCAAGAAATAATAGACAATTCTTATTTCGCATGAAGATTCGCCGTCGAGCAAGGAAACTATTCGCAATAATACGAATTGAATAAGGGACAGAAGATCGCTTGGAATGAAAGAACGATCGAGCACGAGATGAAGCTTCGTCGAAATTCGAGTCGCACCGTCGACTATATTTACCGTTGTTCCGAATCGGAGAATCTGCATTCGTTTCTCAGGAGATTCTCGTCGAGCTGTAAATCAATCACGGCGGCGCTGAATTATTCGCGGTCGGATATCCGGAAGGGAGACGTTTCGTTCCTGGGGAACGGAGAACGCCGCCATTATCCCCTGACGCCTCGAGATTCAGACCAATTGTGTACCATTTCTCACTTTTATACGAAACGAATTTAAAGAAGCAAGAACCTCTCTAAAAGAAACGCGCGACTATAGGCGAAGGAAAGCGGAGGCTACAGGTTCGCGGACAGGGGGGACGTTAACTGTGTCTGTATATTGTGCGATTATAAACGGTCATGGTTATTGTGTATGTATATTATCACGGTTGTCGTTGTGTCTAACACATTGTTAGCCGTCTCTCGTGGTCCAACCGCGGACACAATTACCCACAAACTCACCGAAGCCGCTCGTGCGCGCCGAACGATACGACACGAACTCTCTCGTGCGAAAGGCGTCGTAGAAAATCGACTTGGGCGCAGTCCGATCAAATTAGGCTGTCGTCGATGATCGAATCAATCCTCGTGGAGCGACGGAGGAGGACTGACAATCCCGATTGGCGCACACTTAAGCGTGCACTACTGTGTTTCCTGTCGACCAGGGAGGGAGAATTGTGCGAGCATCGTTCGGCGCTGCGAGCGTCTTCGGGCACACTCGAACACTTCCGGTCCAGGATCCGCGATCCACACGGAGGATCATCTTCGAGCTTCCGAGTCCACGGCGTCGCGTCGTTATGCAGATTCGCGGACATCTCTTCGAGAGAAAGAAGCCTCCCAGGGGATCGATGTAGCAGGGAGAGAGACTGCGTTGAAATATTCCGAACGGCCTCGGGCTCGTTAAAGAAGTAATAACGTCTTCTCTCGCGAGACACTGGCAGACAGAATGTCGTCTCTCTCAGGTGGTAGCACACGCAGATCCACCCCCGCGGACGGACAGAGTTGCGAAACAAGACAGAGGTTCGTTCGAAAGTTTCCCGACGACTGCACCCCTGCTGCGAGCTTTCTTTACGACAGCGAACATCGGGACCAGATGTCCCGAGACTTCGTCCGCGGAGTTTGGGACTTCGAAAAACATCCCGGGCCAATCTTCCAAATTGCTCGCGTAATTCCCCGGCGTTAGACTTTCGAGATTCTCCGCGGAACGAGCGGCAGTTTCTCGTCTCAGAGATTCGGATTAAATGATGTTTGACTACCCGCAATAATATTTCGAATATCTAGAAAAGGCGCTGGACTTTCTCTGGTGAGGCCTGTAGCTTCAACGTTAATTCAGAAGTTGGATAAAACCGTCGGAGTCGAAGTACGCGAATTAATAGAAAAGACAACGTCGCATACGAACCACTCAAACGATTACGCTGGCTCGTATGCGAAGAGTCTAAATCCCGATAGCACCACACACAAATCACAGAAACAATACCCTCTGTGCTGAATTGGAGGGTTGGCAGGAGGGTCTGAACAGGTTATAGAGGGGTGCTGCGTTCGGCTCGCCTAATTCCGTTTGTATCGCCACCAAAGCCCCATGTTTAGATCCTTATGGCACACGTTGACGCTGCAATAGGATTCGAATCCGTCGATATTACCATTCCCTTCGACAACGAAACTACACGCGTGTGTTCCGAGTTCGTAAACAGCGTTGGTTGTACTAACTCCCCAACAGAAAGATGCGGCAGAGGTGCAGTTTGAATCGGAGATTGTTTTCCGTGATGATGAACACTGCATATCATGGATCAATTAGTCATATTTGTCTGTTCGCGGCGCGGGGCTGGCGTCTCACTCGCACCAACTCTTATATACATACGCGACCACACGAACAAGCTCTCGTTCACGCATCCACACACAGAGACACACGTATATGTATAACACGTATGATAACGATACTATTAGCCTACGCGGTAGTTTTGTGTCAATTAATAATGTAACGAAAAATCGTTTAGCCGTGTTTACCGGGCTGGGAGGGGCGGGGAGGGACGGGCAGAGTATAGTTAGGGTAAGAAGCTTTCGTGTGATAACCGGGGAGAAACGCGTGGCAGGTGATCATCGTCGGGATGTCGTGCAAAGCCGACGACGACGTCTCGCAAGCTCGTGCGCGGAAGTAGCTTGCGGTTCTCCGGCGTTTCTGCCGGGACCGAGAGCGAGAACAGAGTGAGAAAGGCCGATGTCGCTTCATCGACCGCATGGTTGTGTCCAGTTGCTTTTTGGGGAACCGAGGGAAAGAGAGAGAGAGAGAGACAGAGACAGAGAGTAGGTGTTCAACGTTGTCGTTGCCCGCCACCGTGAAAATAATGCCACCGCTTCTGATTAAGTTTTCACCGCTCCCACTTCGCCCGACACTACGCCCCGATTGCAATCGCGCCGACAAACCCGCCACATGGCGCACTGCGAGCCCGAATTAGTATACACAGCTGTCCGGAATCAATTTACCTGATCATTTTCGGAGATTCACGTTCCTCTCGTGATTATTCAGCTTGTCGGACATTGCTTGATTTCTCAAATCAAGAAATATATAAGAATAGCGAAATCTCTCCTAAGCATTATAGAGATAAACCTTTTATTTGTTCATCGAATAAGAATCGTGTTACGAGGTGTCCATTCACCAGGTCTCTTTTTTTTTAATGGATGGTGACGTGACAGATGGCCGCTCAATGCCCGAGCCGGCAAAGAATCGGGGGCCCGCTTTCCGTATATCGCCCGACTCGTTATCCTCGGGCCCTGAACGACTCCTGTTCTCGGACAGTTCACTGGACAGGTCACCTAGTAAAAATTTCACGAAACAGTCGGTAAACTCTTCGATCCTGCTTCGGAAATGTTCTGTTGTACCGTCGCGTCGGTCGCCGCGCCGTGAAATATTCATCGCCGATAGCTTCGGCCATCTGTTGCGACGCGAATAAACGCGGTTTTATTGCGCTCGGATGGCGGTAATGCGTTGTCGTGCCGCGATAAAATCTGCCGCCTCGCGCGACGCTCGGTTGGGATCCTCGCGGAATCGAGTTCAACCGACGGCGACGATTGTTTCGACAATAACAACGATTTAATCAGTTTTCCGAAGCATTAACGCGGCCGCGATAACCCACGCCGGTTCAATTTCAATTCCTGCGGGGTGACTCGTGAGGAAAATGCCGAGATCCGAGACGCCTCTCGCTTCGAGCACTTCGAGCTTCCCGTGATCCTCTCTAATCCTCTTTAATATTCCACCTATCTAAGGAGTACATTCGACTTGGTGGCGTTTATGTGCCGGGGCGCGCACACGGCGACAGGCGGGATTATTGCACCCGACGACCCACATCGCGCAGCCACAAGTGTTGACCCTCCGTAGCCCCGTTATCTCGGGAATTGAGTGGACAATCTCGGGATCTTGACTCCTCGCCGGATAAACCACGCGGAATCCCGGCCGGTGTATCAGTTTTGTAAGAGCGCGTGGGGGATTTTTCTATGGGCGGATTTTCGGGCCACCGGCGCCGTTTTTCGTAGCGATCCGGAAGCTTTTCGACGCGCGGCTTGATCGACCAAGCTTAGGCATCGGTAAACGAAACGAAGGAAGAGGTGATCGACGATCCCGATCTCGATCGGTCGAGCTACGCTTTTTTTACCTCTTCTTTTTACCGAGCGCTGTTTCAGAGATTCTCGTATACAATTTGTAGTACGCTTTTTCGACGATGACTTTTCTACAGGCTTTCCACGAGCTAGAATATTGATTGTACCACTTTTGGAACGGGAGTACCATTTTTAGGACGTACTGTTAGGCGCGGCGGACATCATATCGCCGCAAAATTCGAACGACGGAGAGTCGGTGTGCAATAATTTATCCGTCGGCCGGTGCAGCTCAGAAATTCTGCGGATTTATTTAAGCAAACTGTTCCGTTTTCGTGTCGCGTCGTTCATTATGGAGAGATTTCGCTTTTTATAGGGTTACGGCGTGAATATGTAATTCGGCGTGGAAATAAAACGAATTGTAGGGCTGGTACTCGAAAGGTGTTCTTCTCGGTGGACGGTGGAGTCGCCGGGTCAGGGGAATTCGCTCGAATTCAGGGGGAATACATCACGTGACGTAGAGTCGGGAGGCAAATCTTAATTTGGCGATTCTGGCGGGCGGCGACGGGCAACGATCGTTTTAAGGAAGTCGCTAACACGGCACACATTTCAGAGATCACTTTTACACCTACGAACAGCTGCTAGCAGCCCCGAATTCTTCAGTGACTTTTTACGAACGAACTTCTTTCTAGCTTGTGACGCTACAATTCATCGAATTCTAAAACTGTTTGGCAACGGGTAGCATTAAGCTTTATAGTGGTAAGGTTGGTAATATCGACGCGTAGGGAGACAAGCAGAAATATTAATCGCGCGATGATTCTAGTGGTATACAATATTTTATGAAACTCGTCGAACTTTACCTTTAAAATGGGAAAATCATTGTAAAATCTGAACTTGCTTTTTCGTTACTGATGTAATCAATCCGCGGTTCTACCGAAAGCTTCGATAATAACTCATGAGAAATTAATTGACTAATGGTAACACGTAATCATGGCTCGTCGAACTACACCTCATTTGATAATCATCGCTGCGAGCATAAAGCAATTTACGCGTCATTAACTTAACAGATGAAAGCTGCTTGGAATCATTCGAAACGATTCGAACGCGCCATAACATCATTTAGCTTCGGAACTGACCATTCAGCTGGCGAGATTCATTCTCTTCGCGATTTATAGAAATATTGTATACGACTGAAGTTTAAGCAGCGTTCGCTGCCATTAATCCCTTGCGTTGGCGTTTACTGCAATGGCAATCCCATTATCTTTCGCCATAAAAGTTTTCATCGCAGCCTGGTACATGATCAATTCACATTTTCATAGTTTCGTGCGCGATTCAGTTGTCCGACTTTCGTATAAACTCATACGTTCGCAGATTAATCTTCAAGTGCTATGATATAACCTTCAGATTCAATGAAAAATTGGATAATCAAAGATTAAATGAAATTTTAGTTTTTTACGTTACACGCTGTTACCCTCTCTCTGCCGCCCCTGGCGGAAGAGTGGGGACTGTTGGATCCCTCGCGTTCTATTAGGTGTGCAAATAAGACCTTTCACCTTTTTCTTCCAAATTTAAATCAGGTACAAGATTACGTCTCAAAGTAATCACTCTCATTCTCTATAACCTTTTCCCACCTGGTGGGTAAATTATAAATTCCATCCTCGAAGAATGACGACTGTTTGCTGGTTTTGAAGTCATCAATACATTTTCGGATATCTTCTTCCGAGCTGAAGTGTTACCCCAACAAGTGGTGTTGCAGATTCCGAAAAAGATGATAGTCCGACGACGGAGCCAGGTTGGGAGAGTATGCCGCATGTGGCAGGACTTCCCATCCCAACGCATAAATTGTGTTCCACGTTCCCTTTGCAACGTGTGGCTCAGCATTGTCGTGCTGCAAATCACGTGTCTTGTTCCTTGTCCAGTAAACGGCCGTTTCCGCTCTAGCTGGTCGTATAAATTCATTAATTGATTTTGATAATATTCGGCAGTTATTGTCCTTCCAGATGGAAGCAGTTCATAATGGATGATTCCTCGGAAATCCCACCACGTAGACACAAAACTTTTTTTCAATGCAAGTTCGGATTTGGAAATTTCTCCTTTCATGCCGTGAAAGCAAGGCAGCTGAGATCTCGGGCCTGTTTTTCTTATTCATTTCGCTTATTTCATGTGGGACCCATTGCCCTAACTTCTGAATCTTACCCAATCGTTTCAGTTAGATAAATACTGCTTGTCCGGTGACTCCCAATCTTTCTGCCAATTCTTCTTGCGTCTGGGTCGGATTTTCGTTGAGCAATTCCTCTAACTCACCGTCATCGAACTTTCTCGGTGCACCTGAACGATCGTCGTCTTCCAAATTGAAAAATCCGGCTTTAAATCTTTGGTACCACTTTTTGCATGTTCTGTGAGATACAGCGTTCTCTTCCAGTGCCGCGCGAGCCATTTCAGTAGCTTCTACAGCTGATTTCCCAAGCTGGAATGCAAAGAGTAAGCAGTGACGCAAATGATGCTTCTCGCACGCCATTCTTTGAAATTGTTGCATAGGACTGGAAACTCTTAGAGCGCTCATTACGACTCTTCTTAAAGCTAAAAGAACGCTCTCTTAGATGGCGCCACAATAGGGAACTAATTCGAATTCAGTCAGAAGTTATGATCGTTAAAAATAAGGGGGAAGGAACTTATTTGCACACGGAATATCTTCGCGTAACGGCCCTGATCCGCATTTGTGCGCTTCGTCTTTCGATGTTCTACCGCAGAAAAGCTACGGGACCAGATGTCAGAATTTGTGAAACACGCTTCGCGTTCTGTGACCAGATTTCTAAAACTGATGGGTCGCGATTCCATCGCAAGGGACAGGTAGCACGAACCTGCTGAGCTTTAACGAGCGCGCGGAATCTAGGCTCTGTGCTGTATTGTTAGCTGCATAAAACGGCTTATCGGCGACGCGTTCGGTGTAAATTTAACGAGCGGTTGAGCCGCGTTTTATTCGGTGCGTGCGTTAGCTCGTGCGCGAGCGAGCGAACGTTCGCAGAATAAACCGCGTTCGGTTGTGGGATGATGACACAGGCGAACGTGGGATCAGCCTGCACATCCTGTGGGTCTATCTGGCTGGCACAATTAGCCGCGCACAATACCACTGTCGTTACACGCGCGCGGCTCGCGGCCTACACCTAATCGCGGCTGCTTCACCGGTCAGCGTGTTGCGCGCGTGTATCGCGTCGTTACTATTATCGAGGGAACCGATTTCGCTGCTCATCTGCGCTTCCGGTGTTCACGTCGCACATCTTGCATCCACCATTCCGCCATTTCGTTGGACCCAGTCGGCCCGCACCATCCATTCAACTCGCATTGTCCTGATCAATTTAATTCCACGGTTTATTCTTCGTTTTACAAAATTTCCTAATAATCTACGACACTGATAAAGGCATTTTAAAATGGATAACACATCTTGTTGACAACGTGTGCCCGACCGAATGGGTTGAACAGTTTATAAAATATCCTCTTCTCGCACGATATTCAATGTCCATTATCATAAGCAACATCGTTTAGGTAGAACATTATAGTGTCAGATTACCCGTAGATTATTCACAGAGTGTAATCATAGTCGTTTTATGTCGCCGTTCGAAATCATTGAAACCCGTCGCATTTCCACACCCACCTGTATCCATCATTCTCGGGTGAAATCTCTGTTCTGCACGAATAGAAATCGTCTCTAGGCGTTCGTAGTTTTCGCAGTGCTGTCTCTACAGCACGAAAATCGTAGGATAATGATTTATAATGAAGATGCAGCACTTCCACCGACGTGTTTACGCCGCGTTATTCGCAGCGCTCGCGTTAATCATTGTTACATCGGCTGTATGCAAATCGCGCGCTGATTTCGCGATTGTCGGTCGTCGATTACTCAAAGGGCTTTCCTCGGCGAAGTGTAGGTACATTGCAGACGTATTATTACGCGGTTCGACTATGCACACGCCGCGCTCGTTCTGCAGCCTTCTGTTCGATATGCGAGCGTTGATAAAAGTTTTCATCGTGACACGTAGACGCGTCATTCGATATTTCTCCCCGCGAACTTTTTTCACTTTTCCCGCAAATCGGTTTACACGGGAAAATTCTGTAATGAAATTCTTGTGAAATAATCTCTCTCGTAAAATATCAGACGTATATCCATGAAAATCGTATACATCATCATCCAACATATCCATTTACAAGTATGAAGATTCTATGCGAAATATATTTAAGCGTTTATGGCAAATCAGGGACTGTCTAAAGTACTCTAGAGCTTACTTTACGTTCCACGGTCCGCCATTGAAATTCTCGAAGCACGGAGCAGTCAATCCTCGAATCCAACTCGATTATAGTTCTCCATCTAGCGATTCCCGAGTGGTCAACGAAGATCAGAATTCAAATAAGAACACATAACGAATCTAGAAAATATAAATTTGATTAAAAACTTTTGAAAATTTGTTCGGGATTTAAAGTCTGACTGAAACAATGGGTCGCATCGCGGTGGTGTCTTGTTTCGCGCGAGGCTAAATAATTTCCTCGTCGGGGTCGTGCTGGTTCAATGTTTCCTCGAGGAAAATGGCCATTCCGCTCTCTTTTTTGCGAAAGGGAGCACGAGGCCGGTGATTTTTCAAAGGCGGAGGGAAACGCGACACGTTATTCTGCTTGGGAACCGCTTGCCCACGGGGGAAGCCAGCTTTTCCGCAACGTTACACGACGCGCTTCCCGTGCATACGTAAACAGCCGACAGCCGTATCCTCGGGAGCTTCTCTCCCCGTGTTGTCCTTTCGTTCCGCTTGCAATTAATCATCGTGACGGGCGAACGTCTCACCTTCCTCCCAAGATTAGCCACGCGGAAAGACATTCGTGAAATTCGGTAGGTGGTGCTCGCTTCAAAAATGTCCAAAAATGACAATTAAAGAACATTTGTAAAATTTTGATTATAGTCTTGAATATAGTGGCGATAAATAGGGAAATTGGCCCGTCAATGTATACTACATTCTTCCGAAGTTGTAGTTATTATGTCTCTTTTTTTTCTTTGCACATATTAAGAGTATACTCCTTCAGCTAACTCCTGCACAAAGTTTTGATAATTAACTCAGCTTAATTGTTAGTAAAGTAAATACGAAACTTAACCCCCCACTGCATGATTTCTTTAATTGGGATGAAAAAATTGAAAGAGGGTCAGTTTTTGTGTTTTATTTAAGGGACAAATAATTAAAAAAATTAAAACAACATTTTATCAAATGAGATATAAATAGGGAAATACAGATTTATGGACTGAATGTATTTTATTTTACAATGTGTAAACGATATAAATGATATATTTAATAATACTTTATGATATATTAACTAATACTTTGTTGGGCCACCTTTCTTTTCGATGATTTGAGAGAATGCAGCGATCGATTGAAATATTATTCCATGCATCTTCGATTATTTCGTATAAATTGTTTAAATTCGTAGGTTTTTTTCATTTTTATTTCTTTATCTAAATCTACGTCATTCCAAGGATGCTTGATTGGATTTAAATCGGGCGACTGTAATGGCCAACACATAACGTTAACATTATGCTCTTCCAAAAACCGCTTCGCCTTTTGAGACGTGTGTTTGGGATCATTATCTGCTTGAAATATCCAATGTTCCGGCATATTTTCTTGAGTAAAAGGAATTAAATGTTCATTCAGGACGTCAACATATTGCTATCGCAAATTGGACCAGAATTTTATATCAAATTCTTTGTAAAATCTTCCATCTGAACCGAAGAGATTGAAATTGAATTCATGAATGAAAATTACTTTCACCCATTGTTGCCTTGTCCAGAGAAGATGCTCTCTAGCAACTACATCATGTTATATATAATAATTGCGGATAAATTTCCCTATTTGTATGCTCGCCACTGTAAATACACTGTAATGAATTCGGTTTTTAAGTTGGAAATTCTCCTGGCAAAAAATCGGTCACGGAATAATTTTTTGAAAATGGAGAACCGGAGTATTTCAAGCAAGTCAAACATCCCTCAGTTTCCACCAAACAGAAACATAGCTCGCGAAGCAATTATCAAAAAAATTCCCACACACAAAGGAAAAATGTATTTGACCAAGCGAGAAAATGTCGGCGAATATCAGGGCGGAATCGAATTCTGCGTGCCGTTCCTCGAAATCCGTGTAATTGGGTCCGATTACAATTTCTCGCGGCGCACTCGCGAAATGGAAACCTAATTACATCGCATCGAATTCGCGCCGGGTAGGAAAAATGCGCGGAATGAACTGTGCAATTTAGCGGGTCGCGCAAAGATCTCGTCGGTTTTGTGTCGAGCTGCGAGAAGGTCCATTTGTTCACGCGACCGGAGAAAATATCATTACCGTGCGCCGAGCATGTCGCGTGTTTATGGTCCCGAATGACATTGGAAGTCTTGCTCCGTGCGGTCGACAGGAAAATGGCGGATCGATCGATGACAAGTGAAACACTCAGTTCCTGTTTATATTACTCGAATAGGCCGCGAGAATCCAAATTGAAGATGCCACCGAGTGGCCAAAATGATCTTTGTTATTCCACATAAAAATAAATTAGGCTGTGGATCTTTACGCAAATGATTTTTTAATCGATCATATCATCTATCGTACCATTCGTCTCTTCATGAAACCATGGGATCAGAATAACTTATATCACTATCATAATTCCATATTATCCACGAAATAACATAATCCCCGCTCTATCAACTTCACATATCATCATTGGATCGCGGCAGTGACGAAAGTTTCTTATTTTCTGTATCGGAGCTTCTACATATATCAGAGTGAAACAAAGATATTTACTCGTAATTACGACAATTACGAATTCTATTTTGTACATTATTCACTTACGCATATCCGCGATCCTCGATCGCAGAACCACCGGAGCGCAGATGAGCGACGATCCCGACGCTTAAACGTTCGAACGTCTCGTCGAGGCATCGCGACGCCAGCAAATAAGCTGGGGAAAAATCGCGAGTATTTAAGATGGCGGTTCGTGGTTCAGAAAATGGCCGAACGATATCGGACTTCGGAGGCTGGGGATCGAGACTGTGAGTCTCTGCCAAAGTATCGCCGAACAATGATATTAATAATTAGTCAATATCGATGTTCCTTATTATGATGCGCGCGTCAATGGACGCGAACCCGTCGCGGCGTCTCGACAGAGCGGCCATCTTTGTCGCACGGTTTTTCATATCATCGGTGTGGTTTTCCATTTGTAAGCGTTTATATCATCGGGGGAAAAAGGGCGGGCTTGGAAACTGTTATTATATCCATTTCGGTGGGTAAACCATACTTTACTAGACTCAAAATTTGTGCCTTTCTTCTATATATTATGATGTACTTGGTGTGTAATCCAGTAGATTTTCGATCCTGTAGGATCAATGGTTCAGGAGTTATGCTTGCTTAAAGTTGAGCAATCTGCAGTGTTTTTGACAGGTAAGGGTTTGTAGTGAATCGCTAGATGGCAGCGCGGGCACACAGTAATATCGTTAACATAGAGAAAATATCTCAGAAAATGTTGGAGGAGAAATATCGTGGAAAATATTTACAAAAACCTAACCCAGACCAGTTAAAACGCAACATCGTGGCCACGTCATCCAAAATTCAAACAACAATCGCAATACCAGCTCTATATTATCAGTATTAACGCGTGCCCGTGCTGCCATCTAGCGGTTCTGCTCGGTAAGCGGCGCGCGATCGTCACTACAAACCAATATGGCGGCGCCCCTCCCTGTCAAAAACACTGAAAAATGCACAACTTTAAGCAAGCATAACTCCTGAACCATTGATCCTACAGGATCGAAACTTCGACCTGCAGCCGCCCCGAGTACAAATCTACTGGATTACATACCAAACACATCATAATTAATAGGAGAAAGGCACAAATTCCGTTTCCGGTAAAGTAAAGAGCAGCCATTTCGGTTCTTGCAACGGTTACGGAGATGAAGAACCGAAAATCTCGTATATTCCATGGTCTGGAACGGTAAAAATCGCGTCCGTTGTCGCAAAACACGGACTCCATAGGGCTTCGCACGATCGTATATCGTAAATCTAGCGTTTAAGCGAACTTAAAGGAAGTATGTTATTAAGGCCTAACACGATAGATAGCGGACAACTTGTTAGCAGGCGCACAAGTACACAATATTTTCGTTGTTAAGTAAACGCTTGTCAGAATTATACTCGCGAAGCGATGCTATTCCACGTAGATATGTAACATGTATAGTCAGTTATACTTCACTCGCTCGCGAATGCGTCTACGCCCGTCGGAGGACTGTCGACTACTCTAGTTCACTGTTACGTACGATAGTATTATTATTTTCGCATTGGCAGATAAAAAGCTACAGCTTTTAGAAACACAAGAAAAAGGCAATATTGTTTTCACCGTTAGACAATTACCTTGATTCGACAGTTTCCTTTTCTCTTTATGCATTGTAGTTTCGAATTTGGTTGGCAAAATCGTACGCGATTCCCGCTGAAATGGGACGCCATTTGTTGGCGTTGTGGGTTTAATTTCCTCGCGTCCTGTAGGAACGCTAACGCATTTAAACAGATGCCTCGGAAATTAATTTGCGTTACTGGTGTGTCGTCCGAAAATACAGAATATTGAATATTAATTTCGCGTTCGGTCCAGCTATGCAAAAACAGACCCCCGATAATTGCGCGCGTTTCCTTATTCATCTAATTAATGATCCGCAGTAGATATAAATTTTCTCTCTCTCCTGTAGAAATTCTTCTGTCTTTTCGACTTATTTTCTCACGTGGACACCTGCGCGCACGTTTCGCAATGAAATGATGGCTACAGGTAATCAGGAAACACGTCCTCGGTCCGGCGGACGCACTCGCGGGCGCACACTTCGTGACTGAACGCGAACAAACAGGCACAAACAAACCGAACAGAACGAATATATAAGACACATTGATGCGCGAATGACCATGCTCCGATGTTGTCTAAGCTTCTTCTCGGGGGTGGGTAATCGAAGGCCCGTGTACCGCGAGACCGTATCGCACGAACGAGAGTGAGAATGATGGCGGGGTCAAAAAGGAAGACAGAGAAACGTGGTTGGGACGGGTGGATAAAAAGGGGGGGGCGGGGCAAGGACGTAGAACGATGATGGCGTATAATGGGACGAAGATACCTGCGGCTCTAACTCTAAATACTTAATACTTGTTACGCTATCCGTAAGTTTATATTGTATCTCTATCGTGACAGAATTTACGAGTATTGTACGTGATATTATATTTATACGGGCTGTTACACACTGTCTCCAATCTTCCATTTCTCCGTGCGACGCCGGGCGAACGAGAGAGAG
Organism: Lasioglossum baleicum; assembly: GCF_051020765.1. NCBI lineage: Eukaryota > Metazoa > Arthropoda > Insecta > Hymenoptera > Halictidae > Lasioglossum > Lasioglossum baleicum. The sequence continues at coordinate 4,933,484 of NC_134938.1, forward strand.
AACGAGAGGAGGCGCAGGCGAGTACAAAAACCCGAACAGAGAAAAAAAGAAACGAGGAGACCAGTGGGAACGAGAAGGAGGAAAACTCGGCGCAGAGAAACAAACGGTACACACGTAGAGACGAGAACTTCAGGGACCGCGCGCCGACACGAGAATTACAGAGAGACCCCGCCTCGCGGAGAACGGAGGCAGAGGACAGACCGATGTCAATTCCGATGGAACAAGCTACCACGGAAAAGGGGACGCTCCCGATCGCGCAACGACGCCGAAGAGATGTTCGGGCCTCGCCAAGCGTCGTCACGCTACAAGACGATGATCGTTTTCCGATAAATCGGAGGGAATCGTTCGACCGCGGCCGTTCCGTAAAACAAACTCGCTGGCTCTTGATTAACGACTCCGGGAACCGGCCACAGAAATTAACGGACGAGAAAAACGGCGTACCTGCCGGCGGAAAGAGGTTACCCAGTCGAATCGCTGGCTCGCGGGTCCTGTCCACCTCCGGACGCCAAGTGGAGCGGCGTTCTTCGAGAAAAACGGGTACGACGGAGGAAGGACAGGAGGAAAGAAGGTTTTCATCTCCGAGTGATCAGCTGAGTCGAGCCAGAGTCGCCGGATCAGGGGAATTGACTCGATTGGAGGGGAAAAAAGTACCCCTTCTCTTCTAAGACAGGACAAGCGTCGATCTGGCGACTCTCTGGTCGAAGATAGCGAACGAGGCAGCAAGGCGACTGGGAACAACGACGATCTCTTCCTTTCTCGGACGGCAGGACGACCGGAAACCATCGTCCGTCGCGAGTCCCTGATCTGCGCTCGGTACTCCGTTCCATCGGAGCTTTTCTTAACCCTTAAGTCGACGAAAAGAGACTGATTTGTGTACGGGGCAAAGCATTGTGCGTGCGAGGCCACGGGAAAACGGGAGAAGCGATCTCGCGATCGTATGAAAATTCGGTAACCGATTCTTCTTGGTCGATCCTTGATCCTCTAAATGATCGATGGCTCATATCTATCTCGCTCTTCCGAACCCGTGGCCACGCGTTTCCAAAGACTGTATACAATATTTTTTCGTACGCCTGCGCCATCGTTCGCGCGAACGCGCGTTCTCCGTTTCGTTTTCCTCGAACTGTTACTAGGCTTGTTTTTTAATAAACTTGTTTTTTTGTTTGTTAGAACGGCAGCGGACCGGGAGGCGAATCAGGCGTGAGAGGCAACGGGTGAGTACTAGGGTTTCCTGGAATTTCGATGTTTATGTCGAATACACTGAACATTTTCAAAGAGAATCACCTGGGTTAAGTATCTAAATGTTTGTGTTACTCTTTTAATTATTCTTTATTTTGCCTCGGAAAATCGGAAACCAGTGCAACGTGTTTTTTCGATATGTTGGAACACGAAAATCTGGTTTCGTAGAATAACACCGTGCTGGAACTAGATTTAGTCGAGCGAATTGTTTGTTGCAAGTAAATCGGGGTTGTTTTTTTTCACGAACCATATTCTGTAAGCAGCCGATAGAATATATCGGACACCGCAACAAAATTCCTGAAACTGGAAATTGATATTTTAGTGACACTTGATATTGTACATTGAAATTGGTACGAGCTCTAGAGATTTTTCGCAGCGTGTACAGGGTGTATAAAAAGTAATGGTCGTCCGTTCTAGGGGTGAAAATTATTTATATTAGGTGTACAAATAAGTTCGGTGCCTTTTTTGAGCATACTTTTGATCTTGATTTACAAAAAATAGGAATACACGAGTTTTTCTACAATTCCGACCAATTGCAATTTTTTAAAAAATATCTCTTCCTACCATGTAGTAAACTGATTGCTCTAAAATTTCAAAAAAGTTCAAATCGTACAGTTCAATATTAAAAATGTTATTGTTTTTGGAACGTCCAAATATTAATGGGAATCAGTGTATCTCAATTACTATTTCTTTGCGACATGTGGCTCCTTTCAAACTTATTCTCTTCTCGATCAGAAGAAGGTATTGTTTTAAATTAAACTTTAACAATAATTCTGTTTGTTATAAACAATTTTGTGGTAAATTTCTTTTACAAATGTCCACCGATCCAGGGGTGTAGATTCACCCCTACGACGGATGACTATTACTTTTTATACACCCTATACAAAAATGTCATAGAAAACACGGGAGAAGAAACAGTTGTATCGTTTTTCACAAACAATAGGACGGCGTCGGTGAAAAACAAAAATGTTTCGAAACGTATAGACGGATATGAATTGTTTAAGCGTTTAACTTCCAGGCGCGCCTCACGCTCGAACTTTTCCAATGCGCGTATTTACTATCACCGTTCCTGAAAGTTATGCTGAACTAAAATTCGTGGTGTCAGAGGCAGCATGCAAATATTATGCTTTTATGACAAGGTCGGGCAGGTGCAACTTTGAAGAGAATTTTTTACGTTCATAATAATAGTAGCAGTTGGTGAATGAATTTAATTTATCCCATAATAATAGTAGCGAAAGAAAATAAATATAGAACGCAACATTTATTATCAAAAAACTAGATTACATTAAACAATAAATTTAAAATATTACTCCTAATTTTCTTTTTTATTTTGAGTGTTCAGATAGTTTCTCTGGATTTTCAATAATTTCGTAAAGCTTGATGAGCTTATAATTATTGGAGCCATCGTTCTCCATTGCTTCTAGCATAACTTGTTTTTTTCATCTTATTTTTACAATGGGTTGGTATTCAACTGAAATAAAACAATTGATTTCGATCAGCTGCTCTTTACTTGTCAAAATGCTCAACTTTAAGCGACCATAGCTCCTTAACTACTGATCCTAGAGGATCGAAACTTCGATCTGCATCCGCGCCGAGTACAAATCTACTGGATTACATACCAAATACACCATAATTCATAGGAGAAAGGTACAAATTTTGAGTCCGGTAAAGTAAAGTTTACCCATAATTCGTGATACATAATTAGGTTAACCTGAAAATTGAAAGATATGTCAAAACAAATGACAAATGTCATGAAACATTGATTTTGATTGAGGGCTTCGCAATTTTGCACTACAACATAACTTACAGCTGCATTCGCCGTTTAAATTTCCGTTTGAACATTCACTGGCTACTATTATTATGGGACAGAGGGAGTATGAAATCATTGAAAAAAATTGAAAGACGGAAAATAAGGACAGAGAGATCGAGACAATGAAAGCGAATCTGTTCGAAGAACTCGACACGATACTGAGACAGGTCGGAGTTCATTTTTCACGGAGCCAATAAGATATGACACGGTAGATTTCTATTAGCGTGCTCGAGGAAGATGAACAATCTCACGTCATCGAACGCTGTCTGACAGGAGCCGAAGTAGAATTGGCCGCATGAATGACGGCTCCGTGGCCCTGTTCCTCGATAGAGTGGAACCTTCCAACCACACGGCCTGTCTTCCCAACCCTCCTTCTGTCTTCGTCGACGTTGAAATTTCAACGATAAATCAAGTTGTTACGCGAACGACTCGGCCCGAGGTTCGCTGGGGAACATAATAGTGGACGAAAGTATATTACGAAATTTCGCGGAGCAAACCCTCCTAACTGGACTATGAAATATTACACGAAATCAAAATGTGCTAAATCAACCCCTTTCAATTTGCTGTACCATTATTCACAATATTGTTTACATAATAAATGTGTCAGTATCGAATCAATTACTAAACAGTTAGGTATTTTACGAGGTATTAGACCAATTTCATATCCACAAAATTTAAAAAATCATGGGAAATGGAGATATCCTAGATCGCGGAAGAAATATTTCATTTTCAAGTTAAAATATCTCCGAGCCCAAAGGGTTAAATGAAAATTACATTCTAAATCAAGTAATAGAAGCGCTTGTTGTCTGTGGGTAGCTGTGGGGCGTCTTTAAAGTCCGTGACACGAGAATTCGGAAGATGTTAAGCTTGATCATGCGATTCCCTCGCTGGCCGAGGCTCATCAGCATGAAAGCCGCCGGTCATTTGTGTAATTCCGTTGTCGTAAAGGTTGATCGTTTCTTTGTCTAGCGTTTAATCGATCCGACTACGGACCCGCCGAATGACCGATTAAACGTGGAAACGTTTCGCTGTATCGATTCTTCCTCGCTCGAGAGTCTCGTAGCTGACCAACGGAATTAGTTCTAGCCTGTTTCGTAGACCTGTTGCGGGTCGTTACAGTGGACTGCATTCTTCAAGTACGCCAAGTGAATGAAATTATACTGGAAGTTTCGCATATTTGAGAAGCTACACAAATAGCAGCAACAAGATCCGCAGGGCACTGACATTACTTTTTATACACCCTGTAGAGTAACTGTACGTTTCTAAGCATCATGAAAGATACAACAGAAAATCCGTAGGTTTGAGTTTTATTCAGTCGCATCGCGGCATAAAGATGATATTATTCTCTCGCAAGTCATTTTAATACATGAATCTAGTTTCCCAAATCCCTACTCCATCCGTTTATTCTTGCTATTAAGCCGCTATCTTCTGTTCCATTGTGTAGAGCAGGCAGTGTTGGGCAAATTTTATTTTCAATAATAAACAAACGTGTAATTTTAATTGCAAATAATAACTAAACTTTTTATTTAAATAAAAGTAATTTAAATAATTCCAGTAGTGATCTGTTTATTATTTCTTATTTGCATATAAAAGATTATTTATTATTTGTGTGTGTGTGGATTGAGGTGGAAATCAAATAAATAGTTTTTGGTCCTCTCTTATTTCTTGTATTTTGTATATACAATGAACACACGTGCGCGTTTTTTGTCTAAAGTATAAAGCAACCTTTATATTGTTAATACAAATAATAATTGAAATTGTATTTGTAAATAACAATTAACTTTATTATTTCAAATAATTCATTATTTAGACTTGCTCAAATCATAAATAATTATTTTTGCTTTTTATTTGAATATCCAAATACAATATCCAAATAACTTGTTATATAAATTTTTATTGAAATAATTATTTATTTAAATAAATTTATTTATTGCCCAACACTGACAGCAGGCATGTCAAACTCGTTTACCACCAAGGGCCTCATTAAGTATTATAAATTAATTCTGGGGCCACAATAGAAAAAAATCAGACTCTAAATAAAAAGAAAACACATTTTTTTTTATTAACATTGCATACAAAATAATATACGCACAAAAGTTGTTTGTTTTCAAGTTTACTTTTTGTTTGAATAAGACTATTTCATTTTTGTTTCGAAGAATGTTTTTCAGTAACGAAATTTTCAAAATTTAATTATTTCTGAAATTGATTGTACACACGCTGGTCTGTTCATGTTGACCTTTCCGCAGTTTTATTATTTTTTAACGTTGAAAATAATGGTTCGCACATATATGTGCTACCACTGCTACCAAACATAACTGAAATACGTCTAATTGTAGAAATGTGGAATCAGAACATCCATATATTTCTGTTTCAATACGGAATCAAACTGCATTTTGATTAATTCCAGTTTTGCAGGTTTTGCACTCCAAATTCACCCTTCTGCAAGTCAATTTCACCTTTCTGTAAATCAATTTCGCCCGTTTGCAAATCAATTTCACCCCTCTGCAAATTAATTTCCATCCTTTTGCAAATCAAATTCAACCTTTTACAAATAAAGCATTTTTAAGTAAGTTTTTGTAAAAAAAATCAGATCAAATGTAAATTAATTGTTAAGAAATTCAATATTTTATTTACTGCAAATATGTTCATTAAATAGTTATTTAAAAGTAATTACCAATTCATTAAATTTGTAATTTGCGAAAACTGTGTGTAGATATGAATATTCATTGTAGCCATTTTCTTTAATCAATTTTACAAATGAAACTACATATTTATTGAAACGTATTGAGTATTGAGTCTTCCCTCGCAGAGTAATGACACCGTTCACGTGTGTCTAAAAAAGTATATAATTTAATCGAAATAAATAAACAATTAATTCTAAATATTCTTAATGGTTGAAATGTATTTGCAAAAGGGTGAAATTAATTTGCAAAAGGGTGAAATTGATTTACGGAAAGGTGAAATTGATTTGCAAAAGGGTGAATTTGGAATTGTCATCAACAGTTTCAAAGTTTTTGGTCGGGCCGCAAGCAACTTGTCGACGAGCCGCGTGTTTGACACGCCTAGTATGCAGTATACTAAATTTTCAATACGTCCAGGGGCGTGTCGTATTAAAATATGTGGTCACGAGAATTTTCTAAAATCGGGTGTCGCGTGAATAAATAAGTACACGTTATCGGGTTCACGCGATGCTCTTGGCCGGGTAAACAAATTATAAAAGAAGGCCAGAGAGCGATAATGGGCCGAAGCAATTCCGCGTGATGGATTATGTTGCGTCATACTACACGAAGTTCTGCTTATCCAACATTAATTGCCAGATCGCCGCGGCAACTTGGTGCAATTAAAGGTGCACTTGCAGCGAATTGGATCGCCGGTCTCGGGAAGCGATAAATCATGATCCACGAAACCGTTGTAACACATTCTCATTTACGTGCAAACGCTTGTCAAGTAGAAGTAATCGTTTTTCTAATTCATTTTGGGTTATTGTTATTTCGATTGTTTGACCAAAGGCCAGTTACTGCGTCACGAACCATACAATTCCACTTGTCCGGCCATAGGCTGGCCTCATTCCGCTTATATTTGGTCGTTCCTATGCCACTTGCTTCACCATAAACCGACCTGCTCCACTTGTTTGACTATAGGCTAGCCTATTCCACTGGCCTGACTCTAGGTCGCGTTTATCACTCTTGCCTGACCATAACCTAGCATATTCCACTTGAATGCCTATTGTATAATAGATCAACTACGTTCTATTTACCGGAAAAATATTGCAAACGTCTTGTTACAATTTTCGGTTTATCTCTAACACTGGAACTACCACACCACTCAGAATGACTGGTTTTACAATTTCATTTTAATATTCTTACTTCATGTTACATTTTCTTCCCGCAATGACGTTGATGACTTTTGCAGCGATAACTAAAGGTGTAATGTAATGAATTTAATTTTTGTTTAATTTATTCAGAATCAAAGTAATTTTGTGTCATGGCTAGTTATACCAATACCAGATTGAATAGCTGCCAACATTCTTTATAACCTCTCTTGACAAACCTGCCGAATTTGCGTTGAAGAAACAATCGAATAGGACCTTGAGATGACCTTCATTCCGTCTTCACACAAAGGGTCTAAACTGTATAACCTGAAGAAACTGATCGAATTTCTTCTAATCTCGAAAAGTAATCACAAAGTGTATTACGGTGATAATGAAGTTAGATGGGACAAGGTTTGATTTCGGGTCACTCGAAACTTCTCGTGGGCCTAAGTAGCTCGACAAGAACTTCGTCAAAGCCGAGATTACCCATTTCATTCGAAAGTTCGATTACTTTCAATCTAATATCGACTCAAGCTCAAGCCTAACTTAGGAAAGATTCATAGCGATCAGATTTCCTTTGACACGCGATCGCCGTACGGTCGAAGTCTCTATAAATTCACCGGCCAACCGATGATTAAGGGCTCCGTGGTTTCACAAGATTACCTTTATTGCGCAACCGTACGTCGAGAATCGCGTGAACTCGTTTTTGTCGTTGGCACTTCATTTGAAGTACAAAGTCGTTCCACGTTCAATGTAACGCAAAGTGTCGCTAAAAGATCGTACATAGTTCTCGTTAATTCAAGAAACTTGTTTGAACAATGAATTATGTTAGGTTGGCAACTAAATCCACGACCTTTTGTTTCGTTATTCCTTTATTGTATCATTGTACAGTAAATCTTCTATAAACGCAAACGCTTCGGGAGGATTCGTTTGCATTTATTGTAGACGGACACTATTTCTTTGAGTTTCAAAGTCCGAGCCGAACGTAGAGAAGGACAACGCGTGTAAAGAGAGACTCTCCGCGTCTCTTTCTTTCCCATACGCTGTCCTTCCTTGCGCCCGAAATTTTCATCGTCAATTAAACCACTAAATACAGTTGAAATTACATCGTGTTTGGTCTTATTTTAACCCGGCGTTAGTTAGGTGGGGTCCCACAGACCCCACAGATTTTAGATTGATTGTAACATTGTAAAGATGTTTCATTAGTTAAGTATTTTTTAATAATAAAAATTTAATTTCGTGGATCTGCGTTTTTACTCTGATAAATTGCAAGCCTCTTAAGCAATACCTAATCTTATAAATATGAAAAAGGTATTTATTTCTATAATACGATATATTATTTCGGGGGGTCTGTGAGACCCCACCTTACCACTTACGATACATTTTCCCACCTTACCAACGCCGGGTTAATCAGAAAAATGCCACAAATATATTGGTGAAAGTTTCATAAAAAAAATAAGTAATGATAAAAACTGTTCAACGGACTGAACACCGCTTCGCAACGTTCTCTGCAAGATATATCAAGTTGTCCCAAAAGTTTCTTTTCGAACGTATTCTTTCAATGTTGCTAAATAAATACAAACCATGCGACAATCTTTATGTTAATGTTTTAGTACTTCCTAACATGAATTTGCATTATGTGCGTGAATCGAAAACCAACTTTTGGGACAATCTAATATTTATTTAGCAATATTAACCCCTTGCCTTGCAATGTCGTGTCAGACTCGTGATGAAAATTCAGAACAGAGTCTAACATATTTATGTATGTTATTAATTTTCTTTAAACCGAGATGAAAATCTATTTTGGTTTTGTTAATCCATAGTTAATGTAGAACATGTAGGCCTTTTTAAATTTATTATAAAATTTAAAGGGAAAATTTCAAATTAAAATATAAACTAGTAGATTTATTGTAAAATTTAAAGGAAAAATTTCAAATCAAAATATAAATTAGTAAAAAGCCTTCTTTTTTAGGAACTGATCAACTATAAAAAAAAGATCTAATCACTGAAACCGTAAAATAAATCGTAGGGCAAGGGGTTGAAGGATCACATTCCGACAGGAACTGTTGGGACAACCTAATACCTTTGGTTGAACTGTTCTGCTATATTTTTTCAGGCATCCTGGAGACAACCCTTTCTACAGCAATATCGACAGCATGCCGGACATAAGGCCGCGCCGAAAGTCGGTGCCATTGGTCTCCGAGCTGGTACGTAAACAATACTCCACTAATCTCTCTCTCTCTATCTCTATCTCTATCTATGTATAAGACTCGCGAGTGTGCCTATAATTCTATTACAGCATTAACCGTGCGACCCGTCCGTATTCGCGGAAATGAACAAGCGTGGCGACGGTGTCGTTCCCCTGGTTGATCGTCGTCGTCCTCCTCCATGTTTAACTGTCGTCATCGACGTTGTCTTGGTCATGGTCGTCGCGTGCTTTCTTCAAGAGCGCAAACCCGCCGTCGCATGGTGGGCCAAACTTGCAAAACTCTGATCAAAATTCGTCGCTCCATTAATTACACATTATTAATTAGAAACGGAAATGTTTCACGGATTTTCCGGGTCTAATTATATCTTTATAAGAAATTGAAACTTCCTGGCTTTTCCGAATGAGATTTTATTAATATTCGTTTCGAAAGACTTGAAAGTAACTCTTTATTTGATAAATGAGTGCGGATGTAAGTCTGCATAAAGTGTTTGAATTAGTTCCGTCTGTTTTGCGAGAACGGCCCGCCGTGCATCGAGTTAATTAACTGGATAACGCGTTTTAAATAACGCGACCACGCTCCCGCCGTTGAATTCTTGCGTTCAACTTGCTCGAATTCTTCCAGCCCATACCCGGTCGCGAAGTTAAACGGACCACGTAAATTCCCCGGTCTATCCACGCCTTTTCAACTAGACAAATCGCTCTACTTTTCCACGTTAACCGAGTCGATTAACCCATTCAGCACCGGGCGATGATATACGACGATTTTCACGTTTAAAATTATGTGTCTCTCGCAGAAGTGTGCCGTGAAGAACATGAATGCCATTAACAGAATTTTTTGACCCACACACACAACTCGCAATGATGTAGAACACTCGGTGAGAATAATATACATAAATAATGCACACTCTATAAGGGTGGGGCAATAACTATGTCCATTTTGAATATTGCCGTTATTTGTAACAATATGAGAAAATGTTATATACAAAACTTACACGGTATAGAGGGGGGCATAGTGTGACACAAACAAATTCTGCGTGGGTGGAGGCACAGAGGAGATCTCAAGGTCACCTTGACTTTTTTAAATAGAATGTGCATTTTTTATACCACAGATCGATAGAGTATTAAATTATGAGTATAAAAGTGTTGACCTTCATGTGTCCTAAACCTAATAGTTACCGAGATATGATCCAAAGAAGAAAGAAAATTGTTTTGATAATATCTCGTTAACTATTAGATTTAGGATATATGGAGGTCAGTACATTTTTGCTCGGAATTCGATAGTCTATCGAGTCGTGATACAGAAAGTAGATGTTTCCATTTAAAAAAATCAAGGTGACCTTGAAATCTCCTCTATGCCTCCACCCACGCAGAAAATGTTTGCGTCACAATATGCCACCCTCCATACCGTGTAAGTTTTGTATATAACATTTTTCCATATTGTTACAAATAACGGCAATATTCAAAGTGGACATAGTTATTGCCCCACCCTGTATACTCGATGTATCCGATACAACTTTTTGATCAGCATTGATAGCACCGTTGTTACTGGCTCGACAGTTAACGTGTTAACGACTGCAACTTTTCCGACCGTTTTGCAAAGTCCATGAGCACGGTCGCAACGCAAGCTTTCAAAAGCTCGGCGCTGGCTCCGTATCGATCCGGAATGGAGTCTTTACGTGTCGAGGAAATAATTTCGTAGATCGGCGGCCACGATACACCGAGATAACGTTTTACGCGAACGCTAAGGGGTCCCCGGCGTGTTCCCTGATTTCCATACCTGTCTGAATTAACCGGAACACCCGGAGTACACCTGCCGTACGATTTTCGGCGTCGCTCCGCAGTATTGTTTTAACAGCTTAACGGTCCCTTTTGTACACTAAAACGAATCGAAACGGAATACATTTCGGAGCTGACGATTTTTAATGTACATATCCCATTTAAGTCGACCCGAAGATATTTTAAATATGTTGGTATCTAATCAATTGGTAAACATTTTTGTATTGTATGAGGTATTATCAGTGTTGGGCAAATTTTCTTTTAAATAATAAATAAACGTGTGATTTTAATTGCAAATAACTAAACTTTTTATATAACTAAAAGTAATTTAAATAATTCCAAAAGTGATCTATTTATTCATTCTTATTTGTCAATACAAAAATAATTGAAATTGTATTTGTAAGTAACGATTAACTTTATTATTTTAAATAATTCTATTTAGACTTGCTCAAATAATAAATAAGTATTTTTGCTTTTTATTTCAATATCCACTTAACAAATAACTTTTTATTTAAATTTTTATTTAAATAAATTTATTTATTGCCCAACACTGGGTATTATATCAATTTTATATTCACACAAAAAAAATTAATACACATATATCGGGTTGGCAAGAAAGTAATTTCGGTATTTTAAGGTGAAATATTAATGAATAAGATATTTTCCCTTTTGTTCGATGATCTTTTGCCAAAAAGAATGAATAAGAAAATATTTTATTGATCAAAGTTTATCGCTTGAATAAAGAAATTCGGTTTTATTTCACCTTAAAAGACCGAAATCACTTTCTCTTTCCAGCAGGATAGAGTGGAATTATTCTAGGTCGGAAGAAATGTTTAACTTTTGATTTTCGAATTATGTGCACTCACTTTTCTTGACTAAAAAGAAATATTTTTATACGGTTTAATTACTCAATAAAATACTCCTAGGGTTTCGAAAGTGAATATTCAATACTATATAAAAATTCCTAGAATTCGCAGTAATTTTACTAATTTAGCCGAGGATCCCCCCTTCAATACACAGTCCGACGGAATCGTTAAAGTCGTTGCCGCCCCAAACTTAAGGAATAAAGTTTCCCCATTAAGTGCTCGGTCTTTGTCGTCCCGGGGCGAACCGTAATTCCGAGAAAGTGAAACCGGAATCTGCGTCGAGCCTTCTCACCCCTTTGCCGAGTCTTCCCTCCGAACGAGGGAGGAAACTGAGTGTCGATTTCACGTCCAATTAGTTTCGCTTTTTCGCGCAATCCCCAAACTGATTTCTTCCCCCCACCCCCATCGGAGGAAAATTCATTCGAAGCTAACCGAACGTTTATAGCTTTTTTTCCCCCAATTCTCACGGCACAACAAAGACTAATTCCCCGCGAAGCCAACCGTTAGCTCTGGGCGTGCTTTTAATTGGAAACCATCCCTGGCGCGCTTTTAACCGGCGCCTGTCGCGTCTTTCTTCTTCCACTTCATTTCGCCGGCGTTCATATTTTCCGCCCTGTAATTGAACGTTCCGCTCGGACTTCGGTTCGGCGGACGTCGGCGGAAAATGCTCAGACAATCGGTCACAAACACTTTCGTTGCAGTCGTTGCACTGTTACTGCGATTCGTCGGCTGCCAGAAACAATAATAAACCACGGATGTTCATATACTATTCAGAATACAACTAAAATTGCTTTAATCAAGAAATACCAAAAATGTTGTACTTCCTCGAAGGAAGAGAATCACCTGAGGAATCACCCCTTTCAAGTGCAACATTTTTAGGACACAATACATATCAGATGATTGCATAAGTTCGTGCCCGATTTTCGTAGATGTCGGAAGACTGCACTTTACAGTGGAGTGTAGAAAGAAAAATTGTACAAGTAGTCACCACATTCTTTTCTACAATTCATCATCTTTCTACAATGAGAAATGAATGGTGACTATATAAATGATTAACAAAGCTGTATTCTTTAAAATTCAACCATTGAATTTAATTTACAAATCGGGCACGAACTTGTGCAATCATCTAATACAGTGTTTCCCAAACTTTCGACATCTGTGTGCCCCTTCTATAATTTTCGTAACACTGAGTACCCCTCGTAAAAAAAAATAAAATAAATAAAAGTTATATTATAAACAGCATTCATTATAATCAATGAGAAGGACACTGTTATTAGGTTGGAAAGAAAGTTCTTGCGATTTTTATTATAAAATCAAAATAACAAAAACCGTAAGAACTTTCTTTCCGACTTAATACATACATAGAAAGCCCGGTGCAGGGGAAACATTGATCTAATACATACAGTATAAACATTAAAATTAAAAACATTCGTCGGCTGACAGAAACACTAATCTATTCAGAATGCAAATCTAATTGGTCTAATCACGAAATACCAAAAATGTTGTGGTAACACAATGTACAGTAAACATTAAAATCGGAGAACATTAGTAAAAACAGTCTAGGATGACAGTGATTGGGTAGGCGACAGTGAATGGGTCTTCCACCCTATCTCCACCTAAGCCACCGGTAATAACCTCCGAACGAGGTCGGTTCGCGGCGATACAGTTTATCAGGAGCAAGTGAACGACCAAGAATTCCCTAGGGCTAGGTGCGTGGTAACAATAGCCATAATCAAGGCGAGATTAGAGTACCGAATCGACGGTCGGGATCTTGAAGAAATATCATCGACGACCACGACCGACACCGATCAGAGCTTCATGTGTTCTAGTGCTTCTTGACCGTCCCATCGGAGTGTGCTGTTCCCTCCAGTTCCTCCGACTGTGCAATTCTATTTGTACCTTTGCTGCAGAAAGGAGGAACCTGTCGTTCTATGCAAATCCCTCCTTTACACGTCGACCTTATGTCCCGGATCGGCTTTGCTCCTTCCCAGCTCCTTTGTCTCCCTAACGTCGTGTCCTTTGCGCGCGTCCACCATCGCGCGAAACAGCAACGAACTCTCCCCGAGACCGCCTGGCTCCGCTTTTCCTATCCCAGCTCGAAACCCCCACAAAACGAAGATCGATACTTCTGTTCCACTGTCCGCGCAACCTTCGACAAATGATCGAAACGATTTTACTATCCGACGATAATCGACGAAGCAATTTGAAGACGAAAGCTGGACCCTGCTTCGATCGCGATCAAAAACTCGCACGTTTCTGTTTACGATGATCTTCGACTTTGCAAGATGCATCGGCAAAGATACGACGCCGTTAACCGCGGAAATTGCAGTTCGCTGGCTCCGAGAGTATTAACGCCGGCAGTTCGCTACGAATCGTCTGTCAACGCGACGGTCTGCTGTTTGTTCACTTTATTACCGTTTCGCAGTCAACGCATGCGAAACGTTACGAAATCATGGCAGATTTTTGCTCCCCGAACTGGAAGCGATTCCATTTAGATTGATGAAGCGACGCGGCCGTGTGTTGATTTTGAATATCGTTTTTTTTTTTTGCTCTGTATATATCTTCTTAACGCTATAGGCAGATCGGTTTTATTGGCTATTGAATTTTGAGATTTTTCCGATTCCCTGAAATGTCGAGTGAGGCGATGATGGAGTCGAGTGGTAAATAAATCGACGAAAGTTCGAGGCGGATAAAAATATTTGTGGTCGACAGATCGACGAGTTAGCTGATGGACAATGCTCCGGAAAGTGTTCGATCTGCAAAAGGCATATTATAAAATGTTTGTTCAAAATCTTAAATCTCCGAAGGTTCTTGATCGATTGCTTTGAAATTTTCACACAACGTTGCATTCGAATACGCGCGAAAACGTGCGCTTTCTCTTTTCTTTCTTTTGCATTGAACCAGACCGAGCCAAAGCAACGCGTGGCCGGGTACAGCCAGTAGTTAAGTAATTTAGTTTCCTATTTTTGGAGGACGTGGCAACCGAAGTAGTAATTTCGGTCGACCGAAGGGTCGAAACGAAGTTCGTCGGAACATCATACCGTGCATTTATCAGATCTCGATCGCCTCACTCGACGGAACAGTTTGCCGTGGGCTTTTACAGTCCAATAAATCTACCGGGCAGAAAACAGTATAGTCAGATTACAATCGACGTTGCGGTGTTCGAATGACTTCGCAATTGTGTACACGCAGCCATTAGAAAGTCGAGCGCTCGTAAAACCTGCTGGCAGAAGCGGAGCCGGGACCGAGCGGTTCACGCTTTCGTTTTCATTGCCGCCGAATTACACGGCCTCGTTGTGCCTATATGGAAATATTTGTGTTGTCGTTCCACGGTCGAATCGTCGCGCACGAAAACGACGCGGTCGTGCCAGATGTCGCGCCGGAACCGAACAGTTAGGGCGTACTAGACGCGATTTCCTTGTCTAGTCTCACTTCTTTGGGTACACTTTTAATTTGAGTACTATTTCACGTGTAATAAATAGACAGCGGATCTTTATGCAAAATAGAAACGTTCCACCTAATTTGCAACCAACTGCAGTGCAGAGCTGGGCATTAATCGATTAAAATTTTAATCAAGATTGATTAATGTGTACTTATTGATTAATGTGATTAAAAAAGGTAATCATGAAGTTAATCGTTGATTAAAAAAAGAAATCATCGAAAAATCGGAGACTGATTCAATCGATTGATGAAGTTAATCGTCAATCGTTGATTAAAAAAAGAAATCATCGGAAATTTATTCGTCAATCGTTGATTAAATTATTGCCCAACTCTGCTGAAGTGAAATTGAAATTTATTTTCACTCTTAATACGTTCAACGGGTCGAAAACAATATAACAGTATTTTTATTATAAATTCGTCTAATGATTGTAATGCTTTCAATTACACCTACTGTTGTTCAGTAATAAGTTTCACGAATGAATTAAAATTCTTTCAATCACACATCGTACGGTACGGCTATTCGAAATTTCGGGTGAATCGAAATTCTCTCATTTGTCGAAAAGCGCCTACATCCAATCCCGCAGCCCGACCCCCGCCCCTCACAACCCTTACGATCGCGATGGGTCGATCGAAAACGCCGGGCAATCCGGAATTTGAAATTCGAATTTAAACGGCCCTCGAGCCGGAGTTTGTTTGGCGCCCCGATATTCGGGAGCAAAGTCAACCAATTGTTCCCTCTTTACGAGTGAATGCGCTTTTTCCTTTTTTGCGAGAGTGACCGCGATAACTTACATGATTTTTTCATATATATTCTGGGCCGGTTTCGATCTGCATTGCAGAGACAGAAGTGCGGTCCGAGTTTCCTCCGCGAATTGTCGCGGAAATTTTGACGAAACACAGTTTTCGTTTAATTTTATTGTTGCGAATTATATCAATGAAACATATTTCTGTGAATTTTCACCGAATTCCATCGTCCCCTTGATCAGAAAAAATTGCTGCAATTACTCCGTCGAGGCTTCCAAATTTCAGCCGTGTCCGCTTTGAAAAAATGATACGGGCAGCTCGGTAACGTTGTAGCTACTTTCATTAAGGGGAACAGTGCCGCACGCGCGCGTGTGTGTGTTTCAATATGATACCCCTTGATGGAGCCGGCTGCAATGTTGGCAGAATACGGTGTTACAATTTTCCCGAGAGAACGCGGAAAATTGTAACACCGAAAAGCCTCAACAGTGGAAACTGTGTTCCAAAAGAAAAAAACAATTTGCACTAATCACGGTCGTTTAACAGGGAATTGTACCAACACTTTGTTATCTTCTTGCCTTTATTTAATTGCGCTCCAGAATACAGTTCTCTGGGTTAAAGTGATTTTCCACTCTTGCACAACATTGCAGACTGATTCACAACACTAATGTCGCCTACGCGACACCCCTAGAGAAGCTAGCTGCAATGTTGGGAAGTCATCAAAGTTGATTTTCCCAGGAGAGCACAGCTTACACTCGAACGCGGAGTTAAAATCAATTTTTGCTCCTTCTCTTGTTCACGACTCAACAACAGCTCGGCGCTGACACTACGTGGCCCGAAACGTTGTCGGATTTCAATAACCAAGCAATTCACATCACACGCGCCCTTATGGCGTCAAAGTTCGCGTGCTCGACTAAAAAGAAGCTCGTATGCCGGCCCTGATAGGGTTGAAAACAACTACCTGCTACATTATTATTTACAAAATTGCACGTCTGCGATGCTCTCGAATGACGGCGACTCGGAAAGATGAAATTGGCTCGCACGAACCGCACGCGTTGCGTTCGGAACACGAATGGCGGCTCGGGAATATTGAGCGACACGAAGCCGATTAAAATTTGTTGAAATTTGTTGAACATTTTATCATGAATTATCACGAACAGAATTATTCTATCTATTTCCACATTTAGCAACGTAACGAAATTAAGATATCGCCAGTGGAGACTAAAATGAATATTTCATATTTGTCAGAAATAAAGGCAGAATTAGAAAAGTACCTCCGTAGATGATTATTCTAGCATCAGCATATTCGATTTTGCATTCTTTCGCGTTCTACTTCGGAGGTCGCAATTAATATTCATTGTTCTATTTTAAAACGCCGTGAAATGAAACAAAATGTAAAATGGAAGAGAATAAAATTTTTCAAGAGTGCCGAGGAAAATACGTAATTTCCCTGAAATAGAGAAAGGTAACTTGTATCCGTGCTAAGCGGACGCAAGAAATGCAAAGGGAGCGGAGCATACGAGCCTCGGGCCGCCATTTTGCGTCTTACAATTAGGCTACTTCTGTCTCTCTCTCTTCAGAAATTACTTAAACCGTCCCAGAACGAGTAATTACGTTACGAGTATTCTTCAGGTACAAACGACTCTAAAAATAATTAAAGTGTTTCACTCTATTGTGTTAAATATTCGACGAACACAACTGAATAAAGAAACGTTTAAAGCTCGTGAAATTATTTTGATTTCGGAGCTGATGAAAGCGATTTAACCATTTCAGCGGCGCGAAACAAAGAACCGGCAGGGTAAGGGATCGATTTTCGCTCGACCCATCGAGTATGTGTTCTGTGTAAGGTCTAGTGCAACCGATACGGGCGGGCTACCCAGAAATTACGTACGTTTTCCCTCGACGAGAGATTGGAGGAGGATGAAATAATTTCCACGAAGGAAGCGTGGATGGCCACGGAATATTCACGAGGTCCATTCGCCGTCACGCGAGTAGCCCGCGCGACTACCCTCAACCCCATAACCCACACTCCTCGAATCTGTCGGTTCTCAACCCTTTTAGAGATCGACCCGTGTTTGTCACCCCTGTATGTTCGATGTCGATAATTTTTCTACGCAGCTGTGTCGCGTGCCGCAACCTTGGCCCTCGACGCCACCCCGTGCAGCAACAAACAGACATATATGTATATGTATTAAATGATTGCATAAGTTCGAGCCCGATTTTCATAGATGTCGCAAACAATTTTCTAATTGTAGAAAAGAATGGTGACCATATAATTGATTGCTGCACTCTTTTAAATTTAACCATTGAATTTTATATTTTCTAATCAATTTCAAAATATTTCAAAAACTCACTTTACGTTTAATTTATGATTTATCTTTGTAACAGAATAGAATTTTTCGACGATCCCTGAAAAGTGAACCATTGAATTTAATATTCAAAATATTTCAAAAAGACACTTTACGTTCAATTTATGATTTATCTTTGTAACAGAATAGAATTGTTTTTCGACGATCCTTGAAAATTTAACCATTGAATTGTATAATTCGAGAGAATCAATTCTATATATATATAAATATTTCAAAATCACCACGTTTAATTTATCATCTGTCTTTGTAACAGAATAGAATTATTTCGACGACCCTCAATATTTAACCCTTGAATTTTTTTTTCAAATCAGTTTCAAAATATTTCAAAAACACACTTTACCTTTAATTTATGATTTATCTTTGTAACAGAATAGAATTGTTCTTCGACGATCCCTGAAAAGTTAACCATTGAATTTTATTTTCAAAATATTTCAAAAAGACACTTTACGTTTAATTTATAATTTATCTTTGCAACAGAATAGAATTTTTCGACGGTCCCTGATTTTGCGAAATGAAAGCTGGAACGAGGGCCCGGACGGCACGCGGAAAAGCCGCGCGAAAATGACTGGGCCCGGAAGCGACGCCGCCATTTTGTCGTCCGTTTTGAAAGGCATTTCTTTGCACATTATCGTGGAAAAACGCGAATGCGTCGCCGGGTTCCAGTAATTTTCGGTTTTCAAGTCCACCGAGGAGGAACGATCTTCGTAATCAGGAGGACGCCACCTAAAACCAGAAGCTGCTCGTTCGTTTATTAACCACGCCTCCTCGAAGATCGTTCCATCTCGGCGAACAAACCCCGATTTACGTTCTGTGCCTCTCGTGCCTTTGAATCTTTTAATGTATCTGTTTTACCCGTTCGACATGCGAAGCATTTGAGAAAGCAACCGACTAAAACCGCGATAACTAGAGACAAGTGAACTAAGAAAAAAAAAAAAGAGAGAGATGCAAGCGATACACGTTACTAACCGGCATCTAATGCCATTTTCTTTGTTTGTTCTCTGTGGCGCCCGTTGTTGTATCCACCTGAACACCTGAAAAATACAAAACCACTCACTGAAAAAAACCTCTCAAAAACTCTCAAAAATTCTACCTCCAGGTCTTGAAGGTACTAATTAAAATGCCTCCTTAACTTAGTTAAATAAAAGGCTTGTTTTTACTGCGTTACGTAGACCGCATGCTTCGCCCGACGTTAGTTCATGCACCCGCTCTGTCGCGCGGCCTTTTTTCCGTCGCATCTTTTTCCGTTTCGCTCGAGTTTCGTTTTCGCACCTAGCTCTCTCGACGTTGCATCTACGTGTGTACGTGTTCGCTTCCGCGGTTCGCGCAATTTCCATTCTCGTACGCGGGATCCGTTCCTTTGCGACGCGCGCGCGAGCAACGCTTTGCGGGGCTCTTTTAAAAATTTTTGCAAAATCGCATTCACTTGCTTTGCACAACTTTTTTCCACTATTTTACGAGACCGACCGCGTAACAGACGCCGTGGAGCTCGGCAATTCGAAATTACCATCGAGCGAATTATTCGCCGGTACGTTAACGGGGGCAGGGATTTTCTAATTGAAGGATCAAAAGCGACGTGACGGTCGTTTCGCGTGTCGCGACATAATTACGGTGCCGCGCCATCTCGACGCGCGTTCGGTAACAAGATATCGTTGTAATTAGCGAGGGGCTCGCGGAAAACCTTCGCCCCGTTCTTCCTTTATTTTTTTTTTTTTGCTCTTCGCAAGCGTTGCTCGTCCGTGCCGTGCTCTTCCGCCGACGCTGTAGCCTCGGACGTTTTGCTCGTCACTTTTTGCTCTAGCCGTGCTAATCTACTTTTCCGATGGGTAACATCGAGCGTATCCGCTGCACGTCCACTCGAGAAGCATGCTCTCGTTGAAAATGAGCGATATATCATGCTTTATCGATCGGGATCGCGATACATCGGCGTTCTCGAGAGGACATGGGGCGGATACGCGTGCACGCTATTCCGTAATTGTGATCTTGAATCTTCCGAGTGTACCCGCACGGAGAATCGTCACGCATGAACCAGTAGTCTCCCGACAAAGTAGTCTTGGTTTGTTGAAACGTAATTAGCTGGTTAATCGAGCGTGGAGCTAACCAATCCAACCACCGCTTTCCGGGGATCACGAGTGATCACGCGATATCTTTCACCCGACGCTCTTCCTTTCTCTCGCCGGTTCCGTGTTCATTCTTTTTCTCGACGAGCATCGTCGATTTTTGCTTCGGGAACGCGAGAAAGGGGGAGCACGAACCGCAACGCATCCTTAGGATGCGGAACGAGTGCACACACGTGTCTAAGTCGCTTAGACGATCGCAGTTGTGCAGACCGAAAGTGGTCGCAGAAGATGTACACGGTGAGTAGTCGAAGAGAAATTCGTTTACTCTGTTCCGGGGCTTGGAAAGATCTTGGACAAATAGGGGAACTGTCGCCAGATTAACACTTCTCTCCCACTCCACCCTTCCTTTCCCCATTTTCACGTGACGCCCAGCCCCCTTCCCCTTCTACGTCCGATTCCCCTGATCTGGCGACTCTGGAGAGAGTAAATGAATTTCTCCGCGCGGCTACTGGTGCAATATCCGATGATCAAGGATTGTGGCGAGTCTCGAAAGAGCTGTCGACTTTCGTGGAACGAAAGCTCGAGGAAAAAAAGATGAAGATAGAGATCACGGTGCCCCGTGCGACAGAAAAACGCTTATCACACCGCGAACACGCTTGGGAGTGTAGAAAAGCCGATAGAATATCCGGGAAGGGGGACGGAGTAGGCGAGGCGAGAAATTAGTGCTCTGGAATTAGCGTCTGTCCACCTGGGAGCAGCCAGTAGCGCATGCATCGAGCACGGGGCCCCGTGCATAATATCTTAATTGAAATCTAGCCAGCCGCAAATCCTGACGCGCCACACCTACCACGACCCTATAAGCTAATTGGATTAGACTCTCTTCGTAGAGATTCACCGTTTCTATCTCGCTCTTTGCCTTTTATCGTCATCCGGCCATTCATTTGTCGTGTTTCCGTTTCTCGCCACACACACACACAGACACATGCGGACACACCCGCTCTCGGATTTTCCATTGATCGATTCTTGATTCGAGTCAACTCGTCCGCTCGACCATTTTATCTCGTTCCGTTTTCGTTTTATTCGACCCTCTCCTCGCGCGGTTCCGTTTTGTTCGTTTCTCGCTTTCAGTTCCGTACGATCGCGTTCTCCGACCTTCGCATTTTCTACCTCGCCGACAGAGATTGCTGTTCATCCGAATCAGAACGCCACCTCCGATCTTGATCATCGTTTAAACGCGTCGTCAAGTCGTTCCGAGTAGCGGCACGAGGGTTCAATTGTTCGTTAAAAAGTTATTCGGGTATAATGATATGATAACACTGTCCAACACCAAATTTGTTATTGAGTTTTTCGCGCTGATTCCGAATCTGCCCTTCATTTTTCTCGTAGTCGCACAGTTTTTGGGAAACGTGACTTTGAAAGAAAAACGTATTTTTCAACTTTAAATAAATATTGCGATGTTATTGTAACAGATATCGAATTGTTCTTTACAGCGAAAGATTCTGTAGACTTTCCCGAATACAGTGATATCCAATATTAACATAAAAACGTAAAAGAAACATTAGAAAAGTTTAAATTTGTTGGACAGTGTAATTCTTCGAGATGTTTTTCGTAGTAGTACTACTCGGAACGATTAAACGCATTAAAAGCTGGTCGAGGTCCGAAGGTGGTCTTTGTAAATATTTACCATAAAAATTAATTATTCAATTTGTTGCACTGCCCATACGATGTTGAATATGGATCGATGTTACTTGTGCCAAGACACGAATTCGTCTTCGAGCAGAGCTCTTCGATCTCGATGGCCTGATTATTAGCAGATTGATCACTTGATCTTTCAGTAACGGTAGCTGTGAACGATATAGAACAGTTTAAATCTTTCGAAGTTCATTTAGTTGCATTGTTCATAGTTTTGTAGTGTATTTCGCTGAGAATCGAGATGCTTAGCCGCCGTTTTCGCTGAGAGCACGGCTTCCAGACAAGCCAATGTAAATAAAACACATTTTAACTAGGGGTGTGCGGGTACCCGAGCCTCGGGTCGGGTCGGGTCGGTCGAGAGCCCGAAAATTTGTCTGACACCTAAATTAATATAAACGAATATATACATTCATGTATCGGACAAACTTTCGGGATCCCACCCGAACCCGAGAAATAATTTCCGACCCGTATTTTCGGGTACCCGCACACCCCTAATTTTAACACGTCTGTACATAGCATCTGTAAATAACAACACTGATATCTCGAATATATTTGGCATACATATTCGTAGGAGCGCAACTAGCGTTGCAACGATATCTGCATATCGTGCGCATTGCACATGTTTGCGTTTCGCGTCGCGAAACATTGAAACGGAAACGCATATGCCAAATGTAGAAGCTCGATATCACGTACCTGCAATTTCTTTTCTCGATGATTTCGCAAGTAGCTGTGTCTTTGATTTTCCGAAACGATGTACAGGGTCTTTCAAAATTATATATCGTGACCACCCTTTCTTCAAGGTGAAACAGTTTTTCTTTATCGCATCCTGGACGCTACAGGATGCGACAAGAAAATGGTTTGACCTTGCGAGAAAGGGCCAAGGTGAATTCTGCGGACGATTTTTGCGGTCCCACGCAATAGTGATCGCGACGTATAATTTCGAAACAGCCCGCACACGTTGCATCGGTCACGAGTTAAAAGCAGTGTATATTTTTCTAGAGGTACTGTGTCGTTGTAGAACTTCTATGTTTACTATTCAGAGATTTTTCTACATCTCTACGTAAGCTCACGCTGAAACGTCACGCCCACCCCCACTCGTGTTTTTCATTTTCTCATATCGGAAGGCCGCGTAACCCGCCTCCTCTCACTATTCCGTTTATTTTCATCGTTTTCCGCGTCGTCATTTTCATTTTCATTCACCATCACCGCTCCACTCTCCGCCCCCACCCTTTCAGTTTCTCTCTTCCTGTTCTTTATCTCTGTCTACACAATAGAGAGACTGGAAGGCATTGTTCCCGGATCAGATGAGCATTAATTTCTATCTTTTCGCAGACAATGGCGGCGACGAAGAGGAACGCGGCGGGCCTGACGGCGGCGGTACCAAGAGAAACATTGAACAACGAGGATCTGGTAAGAATTCGTCCTCGAACGATTGTCCTTACAGGCATCACCGTCATCTATCGCGTTGTCGCCTATCCGAGAGAACCGTTTTTCGGGAATCGGGAGGAATCGTCGTCGCTCAGGAAAAGAGTTTAGTCGCGTGGTAAAAACGTTCGAGGGAGAGGACCTTGAAGCGTCCTTGGGAGAAGAAAATTTAATCTACCACCGGAAGCTTCCGGACGTGTCCCTCTTTTTCTTTTTTCTGTCTATCGGTTCTGCGTGAAAGTCTATCTAGATTAACTCCGTGCAAGAATTGGCGAGGACCGTTTCTCGTCGCGGTTACGTGTCAAAGAAGCCCGTTATCGGAACGGAGCATAGATTCGGGACGTAGATGCGGCAGAGGCGAGAGACGCATAATCAAAGGAATCAATTTACCGAACGTCCTCCGGCCTGTCTCGCCGAAGGCTGCGCCAAAGATCGTTCGGTTGCTGCGCCGAACGTCGGCAGCCTAGATCGAAATTACGGGGGTGGGTTGCTGCCCCCTCTCGCCGGTCGTCGAGCATTTTCTGGCGGCGGTGTTCGTTAGAGGCATCTTGATAGACAATTTTCTGTGCACGCGACGGAGCTGCGAGCTTCGTCGGCGAACTCGCGGCTCTGTCGCGAAGTCGCAGGGGCCGGCCCCTTCGATTGGAAGATCGCGTGAGAGCGACAGACGAACCGTAGGAGAACAGTATCACAGGTAATAGAATCGCAGGAAAGAACTGACAGGCGTGGCCAGTCTATACCGGTCGGACTATCGAAACGCAGAAGATTTCTTTGATGAACCCCAATAACGGCGAGGAGACTTAAAAGAGCAGCAGGGGCTCCACGTAGTCCAAGATCTCCTAAGGCCCTGACAGAATCCCGAGCATCCCCTAAACTTTCCCGAGTTGTTCGGAACTCGTACCTTCCAGTAGGAAACTTCGAGAGGTTTCAACTTCTTCAATTGGGTTTATGTGGTCCTCCGAGTCTCTCGAGTCCCCTGCGCTCGCATTATAACCGGTGTAAGGCCTTTTATTGGCTGGATCTGTTGCGCCTCGTCGCTCGGCGTCGAGGTTTCCCGCTATCAAAAGGAAAACGTTAAGTCTCGCCGAATAGACTGGCCACGTTGTGCCGAAGCAGGTGGCCTAGAAGGGAGGAAGGTCGATTTTCGAGGAAAACGAGACAAGCGTGTCAGATTCTGTTACCTGTGGTGGCACGTTGCGTCTAGGCGTAGACTCTGGACATCGAGTCAGTCCACAGACTCGCGCGAATTTCATTTCGAATTCGGATCCTCGATTAGCGTGTTTCAGGTTAGCCTGTTTCAGGGTACAGATTTTAGGGTCTATGCTCGCCTGTAGAACGTCAGAGCACGCGCCATCTAGCTTTAAGCTGCGATTCACATGAACGCGCATCCGGTGAAGGCTCTATGTGGAGCTGAACTTTAACCTCTGATAACTTTTTTTTCTTTTCACATGAACTGTGCTGCATTTTATCCTCATTTCCGCGCTATTTTCTTTCACGTAAGTGTGGCCCAACCTCTGTCTCTTTCTCTCTATCTCTATCTCTCTCTATCTCTATCTCTTTCTTCCAAACTTTCTCTTCTACTATCTTTCTTTGCCTTTCTGTCTATACTTCTCTCTCTCTCTATCTCTGACTCTTTCTTTCTACTTCTTTCTTTCTGTCTGTCTCTCTCTCTCTCTGTCTCTATCGCTCTTTCTGTTTGATCACGCTCTGTGACTCTGAGACAAGCAACGTTCGTAGCGATCCTAGACGAGTCCGTTTCTTCTAGCGGCTAGGGTGAACGTCATGCGTATTTGCATAACTATTTGTACACATCCGTCACGAGAATTGCTGATCGCGTGCCGTAGTAGTCGGGACGTGTACGTGTGCGATCGCGATGTGTGTGTATGTATATATCTGTGGACGACTGTGCGAGTGTATGTGGGTCACGTATAGGAAATCATGGATATGAGATGCTACAGTGGTCATGTAAACCGGGTGTAATTAGGCTAGAGCTAGGATTCTCTGATCCTCGTACGTGATCCCGGATATTCCGCGTATTCGCTGAATCGAGTATGCCAGTTGCTCGCGCGACGATGTTAATCGTATAATTGGAGAATTATTTATACTATTTTCATAAATTACCACAATGAAATTGTTGTACCATTTTGAAAGGGGATACCCCGGTAATTCGGATATTCTTTTAGTGTTCGAACATGGTGGAACCGGCAATTTCACCGGCTACGTAACAGAAATAATATGTTCGGCGAATCACGTAGCTCGATGTGAACCGAGTAACAATAATAATTCACGTTTACCAGCCTCGTGTATCGCGTTGCATGATATAAGCAACAACCGAAATATTTCGAAATCGCATGCATTACCGAATCGACGAAATCAGGAACATCCGGAAGTCACGGCGTGCAACCTATAGAGCTTTTTTAGCGGATCGATGCTTTCTACATCCCCCGCAGAACGCCCCAATAGTGCGATACCTAGAAAAACATCTTCTCTCTCTTCCCCTCTCGAGACGACCGGGCAAGAGAAAGTTTAAATGCACCACGATTTTTACAAAGTGAAATTTTACATTCAAGCAGCGACGAGTTTTGTATTAAATACCTGTCAAATTGTTGCATATGGAATGCGAATGTTATAAAGTGTTTCGATCAATAATAATTAATGTTGTAACAAGACTTGCCTATTACTTAAAATGGATTGTTGATGCATTATGTGAAAACAGATTAATGAACAAAAGATGTGATTGCAGTTATTAACCCTCTGCACTCGAATGGTAGACTCTGAGGCGCCAGTAAAAATTGCCATAGCATTATTAAAACAGTTTTAATATTATTGAATTCGTCTGTATTCTATAAATTGTGAAAGATATTCGATGCGCAGAATGTGAAAAAGATCACATACGGTGAGTGTAAAAAGTATTCGTACGCCCTTTAAAAAGAATAACTTTTTTATAATTGTACCGAACGACCTGATTTTTTATAATCAATTCGAAGCATTAGTTTACGAAATGATATACAAAACAGATTTTCCAAAAATTATAATTTACAAGGAAAAGGAATTTTTTAAAACTGTTTTATTTGGGCCCTTAAAGAAAATTGAAAATATTATATGTTTTTTAGATCTATAATATATAGTTATACACACACACACACACACACACACACACACACACACATACACACACACACGCTGAAAAGTTCATCGTGTATTGACATACACACGAGTTACAAACGGTTAAAAATGGTCAAAAACGTAGTTTCTGCTTAAAAAGTCCTCAGAATCGTACATTTTTCGATGCGTGTCGTTTTTTCCTGCGTCAACCGATTTCGATGAAATTTTCAGTATGTATATGACTACCATAGATCTACAAAACATATATTTTACATGTTCATTAAGAATTAAAAAATGCTTTTTTTAAAATTAATTAAAATTAAAATTATAATTTTTCGAAAATCTTTTTCGCATATCATTTCGTAAACCAACGCTTCTAATTGATTATAAAAAAATCAGGTCGTTTGTTACAATTATATATGTTTTTTAAGGGCGTACGAATACTTTTTACACTCGCTTTAGAATAAAAACGATCCGGTTTGAAAGAAATCTCTCGGTATTCCAATTAAAATTGCTCGGAGTCCAAAGGGTTAATACTCATCCGAAGAAAATTCGAATTTTAAAGTTTCTTTTGTCCGTGAGTGCACGATCGCCGACATAAAGAAAGGAATGGTGAACGTAATCGAGGCGAGGGTGTTCACCGAATCGATAGGAGAAGTGCCGTTTTTCCGAGGGAGAGAATGTCCAAATAAAATTCCGCTTCTCGATCATCCGACAGGAAGCCCTTTTCGAAGTGTCGATACGAGAGAAAGATAAAATTCGAGTGAAAAGAACCGTGGCGGAGGATCCTCGAGAGCTTCGGGCCGATGGTCCCCGATCCGAGAGACACGAAGAAATAGATACCGACACCTCGAGGAACCTCATAGCATCATCCCCTAAACCCAATTCTGGCCGCGGACCCTTGGAAACTGAATCGCTGGCGTCGCTCGAAAGAAACGAGGAAATATTCGAAAATAAAAGGCAACTGGGGAACGGAAACGCGAATATCCGATACAACGACCACCGTCTTGCGATTCTTCATGCTTCGTGTCAACGAAACCATTTAATATTTCACAACTCTTTCCGAAAAGAAAACTTTTCCATGCAGGAGACAATGGCTTTTTACATTTTCCTCGACATCGGGATAAAGGTAAAACTGGCATCGGATTCTAGAATTCTTCTAAAAAGTCATACTACTAGATCATTTCGAATATCTCCAAAAATATTGATTACACGCAAAAATGTTTCAGATGAAAGGTGTTCAGTACCGAGGAGGATATCACGTGGTAGGATATTTATTTTTCCCGATGGACACTCCAAGGTGAGGAGAAGGTCACCTTGATTTTTTTAAAATGGAAAGACCTACTTTCAGTATCATGAATCGATTGACTATCGAATTCCGAGCAAAAATGTATTAACCTCCATATGTCCTAAATCTAATACTTAACGAGATATTATCGAAACAATTTTCTTTCTTCTTTGGATAATATCTCGTTAACTATTATGTTTAGGACATATGAAGATCAACACTATTATACTCAGAATTTGATACTCCATCGATCTATGGTATAAAAAAGGACATTCTATTTAAAAAAAGAAAGTTGACCTTCACCTCACCTTGGAGTGTCCATCGGGAGAAATAAAAGTTCCCACCACATGGTATCCCTCTGGATACTGAGCAACTTTCATCTGAAACATTTTTGCGTATAATCAATATCTATAATGTTCACCCTGTATTTAAAATTTATCGATGACCTTCAAACGACCTCTGCACAAATAAAGAGAATGGCCAACTGAAGAGAAGACGAGAGAATATTTAATTAAGGGTGGACGCGCTGCGCAAGGATGCGCAGTGTCAAAGGAAGCCTGGCAAGATCGGTGGTCGATCTTTGATGGGACCGGGGGGTGATTTTGTCAGATAATTAGCGGAGCCAGCGTACCCAGTTGACAAGGACAAACACGCGTCTAGACCAGTGACAGGATTAGCCTTCTCGTCTGGCTTCTCCCACGCGTTGTTAGCCCCCTCGTTAGAGAAGGTTCGCAAGGAAGCCGACGCGACACAACGTGTGACACAAGACGTCGCGTATCGAACGGTGATCCTTGCGAATCCTCGCAACCGGCTGAACATCCACTCAGATGCTCCTTTCCATCCCCCCCCCACCCCTTGTCAAACCTGTTCAATCTATATACACAGGATTGCGTGTGGCAATTAGGTCTCGCAGGCACCAACGCTCCCGGCACGTTATGATCTTTGCGCGTGATTACACGCGACTGCTAGTGTGTGACTGGCGCGACTGGCAGCGTGTATGGTCGTCTTGCGGAATGTTTGACTCTGCATGAGAGTGTCCCGAGTTCGTCGAATCCGACGATAGAAGTATGGCGGCTGAGAGGCTCGAAAACGCAGATCAGACAAGGATCTGGATAATCCCGCTGAAAATCGCCGACACTCTAGCGGCGATCGTCGAACCACATTTGTGTGTTCTCGACGGGTGAATCGCACCTCGGCTCACTGACTAACCTTGAACCCGGGAAATCATTGCGGGTAGCAGCATGAAGATATTAGGGGTTTCTCTTGCAGGAAATACTGCGCGATTTTCCGGCTCGATTTCCGTTATCCTCTTTTGTTTAAACGGAGAATGAATTGCCTGCGGGCAAACCGTAAAAGATCATAACCGAAAATCGCTCTTCCGACTTGGACGCGCAGTACTTTCTGAGACACTGTAAAAAGTCCTAGGAATTTAGAGGTACGGTGAAGGTTCGATCGAAGGAAGAGACATCGGCAAGTAACGGAACAGTTTTACAGTAAATCCTCTATAACCGCTAAAGCCTCGGGGGATTCGTTTGCGTTTGTCGTAGACGGGTAGCTATTTTTTAGAGAAGGACGGTGCGTGTAAAGAGAGACTCTCCGCGTCTCTTTCTTTCCCATACGCTGTCCTTCCTTGCGCCTGAAACGTCCATCGTCAATTAAATACAGTTGAAATTATATCGTGTTGGGTCTTATTTTAATCAGAAAAATGCCACAAATATATTGGTGGAGGTTTCATTAAAAAATACATAATAATAAAAAAGATTAAATATTGGTGTTACATTGTGAGAACTCTCCGCGTCGCATTAGTAGTGGTTCACACCGATATACCCGAGCCGAGATCAGATTACCAAAGTGGAGGGGATACTTTTTTTGCCTTTATAGAGGATTTATTGTACTTAGATCGAACCTTCGCTGCGCCATAGTCTCCAACCAAGAAGATCTACTTTTCACGGACGATCGGTGACTTATGTTAGAGTTTCTAGTCTCACGTCTGTCTCCTGTCCATGTCTTTGTTGATAGCTACGAAGCTCCCTTATACAGTTGTAAATACTCATGGTTAACGTAGAGAATCCTTGAAGACCCAGGACTCGAGGGAACGGAATTTCGTTGAATTGACTGGCAACTGGACACGTCTCATTCAAGACGTCCGTGAAAATAAAAAAGGTTTTGAAAATTCACAGAAGGAAGGACAACATTTTTGAAGCACCTTGTATATCCTTGCAGAGTTGGGCATTAATCGATTACAATTTTAATCAAGATTGATTGATCAATGTGTACGATTAGAAAAGTAATCATTGAAAAACCGGCGATTGATTCAATCGAGTGATGAAGTTAATCGTCAATCGTTGATTAAAAAAAGAAATCATCGACAAAAAACACATAAAAGCTCGTAAACAGAGCTTGTATTATAAACCAAATGACAATACACCTAAGCTAATTTTTTTCAGTATTCATACAGTCTTGATTCCGTATTTCATTACGAAGTTTCAGCACAGTTAATCATTAATCAATTATCCGATTGACGATTACAATTCGAAGGAATTTAATCGTTAACCGCAATTAACGACTAAACTAGGAGAAAAATTGTTAATCGCGCGATTAACGATTGAAGTAGAAACTTATTCGTCGATCGTTGATTAAATCTTTTCCCAACTCTGTTCGAAGGCAATTCGTTGAAAACGTCAATTTTCATTTTGAACGAGTTAAGCGCGTGAAGCAGCTTGATAAAATTTCCGAAGCCACTCCGGCACTGTGATTGCGCGTCTCTTGGAAATTTCATTTTCCATCTGCTCTTGGTTGTCAGTCAATTACAGTTCAAATATAGCTGAGCGAGTCCGAAAGTGAAAGAATATCCAATGAAGCTTGCTTCCTGTCAGAAATATAAATATATAACATCCATGGTAGAAGCGTACCTCGCAAAGAGTAAGACATCAGGTCAGAACACTTTGCATCAGAAATATTTTCCTGATCGATGAAGCCTGGTTTCGCAGTCTTTGCTGGTACAGAACCACGAAAGAAAACCGTCGAGATCGGTATAACCTACAGGGCTTGAAAACTGTTGCAACATCAATTTCTTATAATTAGATTGCGGATTTTATGCGTTACATTTCTCACAACTTGATGAAACCACTAAAGAGAAAAATAAATTTCTATCTGGTTCCTATATCTTGCAGTTGATACAAACATTTCTAATTTCGCATAAAGATCCGCAGTCCACTTATAATAATTCAATGTTAAAGGGAGTTTCTAGTCGAAATTAATTTTCGAAGAATTCACATTTGTGTTCGGAAATGCCTTTTCATTCTGAAAATTGAAAGTTCAATTATCGAGGGAAAGGTAAATGTGTTATTTTTGCTCGTGGCACGAACACCATGTGTGACAGTTTGAAACAGTTTTAATCTCGGACCGGTTTCAAGCCCTGGTAATCCATCGCGAGAGCAGCGAGCCGAGGTGGTTTGAGGTGTGCGTTTAAAGAGTTTCCAAGCCCCCTATCCGCGGCCCCATTTTCTTTGCTGATACTAATGACGGTGTGCAACACTGAAAACCCCACAGAAGATGCACGTGTACAAGAAAACGCTGCAGGCAATGATCTACCCGATCTCCTCGACGACGCCGCACAAGTTCGTCACCTGGACAGCCACGTCACCGACCTACTGCTACGAGTGCGAGGGTCTCCTTTGGGGCATCGCGCGGCAGGGAGTGCGGTGCACGGAATGCGGTGTCAAGTGCCACGAAAAATGCAAGGATCTACTCAACGCGGACTGTCTGCAGAGTGAGTAACCATTGTATTGCATTCCTTTACTTCTTTTTTCTCCTGTTTTACTTTTAACTACAATGAGGACTCACCTGTGGCTCGGACGAAACCTCCTCTTCAACGCGTTCCGCGACAACAGCCTCATTTTTGCCGGACTGGTATTGTTGGAACTCGATTTACTTCGACGATATTTACCAAATTACATTAATGTTGTCCTCGCTGATGGAAAGCGAAAAGTCGCAGATGTAATCTGTATGCGAGACAAACCGCCAGGACATTAACTCGTCGTGAACTCCGACGTTGATACCTGCTGAAATTATGCCGCGTCTCTCCGAACTTAATTGCCGGAGGCGCAGGCAGGAACGTAATTAACGGGCGCGTCTAATATCCTCCGTGTTAAGCGAGCTCGCGGGAAAAATCTCGAATCTAGCGGGTAACGCGAGATTGTCCGCTCTTTTAGTCGATCTCCATCGACACGAGAAATGTATTCTCACCGGTTCCGACTAGAAAGTTTTCAAAAATACGAAACCTGTTATCACTCGGTCGCAGGGTGTAGAAGATTCGGGGAAATCGAGTTGGAGAATAAATTTCGTTAAGCGTATGAGGCGGATTAAAGTCTTTAACCACATCCGCCCAGCGTCGGCGGAGAGATACCATTTACCACGAGGCGTTTTTTCATTTTTTCATAAACCGCTTTTTCATCCCCCGGCGGTGAATGGTCGGGGTTCTCCCCGGTTTCCGAAAGACGCACTCTTTAAACTTTTCACGCGGGGCTCTCTCGCGTGCCAGCGCGCGGGTTTTGCGTCTTTCGTCGAGCCGGAACATTCGAGGACCTTTAATTTTCCGGTGCAGCCGCCGCAGCCGCGCCGCCGTTGCACCACTGCACCGGGGCCGCGAGTTTCGCTCGCGAAAATGTTGCCGCCGCTTAACCAGACCGGAAATTACACGTACCGATCGTTCGGCGGCCGGGTCGGGAAACAAACTTCAGGCAAACAGCGCGGCGAGCCCGCACCTCCGCGAAAAATTGATTTTCTCCGGACGGGAAAATAGACGGGCGCCTCGGTTCACGGTGACTTAGTTCGGAAAAACAAAGCCGACCTTTTTCTCCGGAGGGTTCGCGCGTGGGAGGTGGAAAACAGGCCGGCACGACGAACCATGCGAAAAAAATGCTTGTTCGTCGCAAATCAGGCGAAAATCATGTCCCCGTTTGCTGCGCTCGCAGATCGGTACGTCGACGATCCTATTGGCTGTTAGACCTCTTTCGTAGATATACAGAGTGCTCCCACTAACCAGCGTTCTTCTTCCAGCCATTCGAGAAAGTGAAAGAAAACGTTTCTTCTATTTTTTGATATTATTCGTATACGGCAGACAATTTATAGTTTTTACACTCCAAAGTCACCCTTTGGCAAGTCAATTCACCTTTCTGTAAATCAGTTTGACCCTTCTGCAAACCAATTTCACCCATTAAGAATATTTAAAATTAATTATTTATTCATTTCGATTAATTGTATATTTATTTAGACACACGTGAACGGTGTCATTACTGCGAGGGGAGACTCGATACTCAATATGCTTCAATAAATATGTACTTTCATATCGAACATTTATTAAAGAAAATGGCTACAATGAATATACCATACATATCTACACACAGTTTTCGCACATTACAAAGTTAATGAATTGGTAATTACTTTCAAATAACTATTTGATGCACATATTTGCAGTAAATAAAATTTTGAATTTCGTAACAATTAATTTACATTTGATCTGATTTTTTTTACAAAAATTTGCGTAAAAATACTGTATTTGTAAAAGGTTGAATTTGATTTGCAAAAGGGTGAAAGTAATTTGCAAAAGGGTGAAATTGATTTACAGAAAGATGAAATTGATTTACAGAAAGGTCAATTTGACTTGCAGAAGGGTGAATCTGGAGTGCAAAACCAGTACAACTGGAATTAATCGAAATGCAGTGTGATTCCGTATTGAAACAAACGTAATGTGGATGTTGTAATTCCACATTTCTACAATTAGTTCAATCAGTTATGTTTAATAGCAGTGGTAGCACGTATATGAGCGAACCACTATTTTCGATGTTAAAAAATAATAAAACTGCAGAAAGGTCACTAATTAAAATAATTACAGTTCAAGAAATTCAACCAAATTTTGAAAATTTCGTTACTGAAAAACATTGCCAAGTTTCTTCGAAATAAAAATGAGATAGTTTTATTCAAATAAAGTAAACTTGAAAAAAAGCAATTTTTGTACGTATGTTATTTTGTATTACAGCAACGTTAATAAAAGAAAATGTATTTTCTTTTTATTTCGAATCTGCTTTTTTCTATCGCGGCCCTCGAATTAATTTATAATACTTAATAAAGCTCTCGGTGGTGAAAGAGTTTGACATGCCTGGTATACGGCATAATGAAAGTTTAAAAAATCAGCGTTGACCTTCATATGTCCTTGAGATCTCCACCTATGAAAAGATAAGTAGCGTCGGAGCCCCTCGATTCCAATCGAGTAACAATAAATAAATAATATCATTGGAGTCCATCGATAATTCCCTCTGCTCGTGACTTTTCACAATCGAAGTTCACAGAACTCGAGGACTGTCGAATACTTCGATAAGAGTGCGATAAGAGAGGGATTAGGAAGAGCGGCACCTTAATTCGAGAAGAAAATTAGCGTACGAACTTCGGGATAGTTTCGCCGGGAGGGGTCGCGGGGATTGGCTGTAAAACAATGGCGCGGCATCCGGGTCGGGTGGCGAGGCTTCGTCGATAATGGGACTCGAAGGGCAAGAGTCGTTAGCCTCGTCGAGCGAATCTGAGACGGTTGAAATATCGGGTGAAAACGAAATCGCGATCGACAGAACTGCGAGCCTCCCCCTCCTCTACACCGTTCTCTAACGGAGGGCGGAAGAAGGAGAAAGGGCGTGGGGGCCAAATTGAAATTCTGGGAATGGCCTCAGCATTACGAGTGTCCTTGGACGTTCCCCGATGAAATCTCTCCTCTCTCCTGTCCTACGAAATCCAGTCTCGGCAGAACTTTTCTTCCGAAGGACCGCGCCCGATAACAAGCACTTCATTTATTCTATGGAAGCAATTATTTCGGTCGCCATCTCTCCACATTTTTTTCCGCGTTCTAATCCGTTTCGTTAGTCGCGATTCAAACTGCCGAACGTTGTTTACGTTGTTTATCTTAAGTAACAAGATCGCGACTTCTTTTTTCTCGCGAACGTTCTTGTTTCACAGTTAGTTTATTTCGTCTATTACTTAAATTATACGCAGACGTCGCTCCGAGATAACAGAAACGAACCGAGCGCAGTTTAAGGGTCTTGCTTACATAGATGGTTACACAAATCTCCGATGCTAATTGGTTATTAATTGATGGGCAACAGCACGAACTGGCGTGGAAAGCTGGAAGGCAGGATTTTTAATTAATTTTCTCGCGGTTCGTCGGGTCACTTGTTACCGATACACTGTTTGTATTTCGCAGATAATAATACGTTTTTACCTTGCTTTCTGCTCGACGTATGCTCCGATTAATTTACTAGCCTGAATACAAGGTGTTTCCGAAACGTTGCAAAATGATTTCGATTTCGATCGAACGAATGATTAATCCAGCATTCGTCGAACAACTCTAATTGAAATGAGAACTCTCGATGCTCGAGATCCAATTAGGGTCGCGCCGATCGATCCCGGGGGCAACATAATTTTCCGTGGGCCACGTTCCCAGTGCCTTTTTTTCGACGGCATGAGTTATTAACATTCCTATCGACGCGGCCAGTCGACTATTGATTCTTCCCTCCAGCTGGCGAATCGAGCTGGCAAACATAGAACAACAAACGGCCGAACGTGCGCGTAATCACCGTTTTCCCGACGTTCCAGCGGTTTTTCACGATCGAATCAGCCCCCCTGTGTCGTTTGATCAATAAATCGCTCCGGGTGCCATTCGGATCGAACGAGTCGATTTAATTCGGTACAGCATTCGTTGCGCCGCGTAATTTCACCGGTCGATTGTTTCATTTTCGCAGGGGCGGCTGAGAAGAGTTCGAAACACGGGGCCGAGGATAAGGCGAACAGCATAATCACAGCCATGAAGGAGAGGATGAAGCAGAGGGAGCTCGAGAAGCCGGAGATCTTCGA
Source organism: Lasioglossum baleicum (assembly GCF_051020765.1). NCBI lineage: Eukaryota > Metazoa > Arthropoda > Insecta > Hymenoptera > Halictidae > Lasioglossum > Lasioglossum baleicum. The sequence goes on from NC_134938.1 coordinate 4,969,209, forward strand.
GCTGATCCGGTGAGTCTTTCCCAGCCAAAGATATTCCTTTCTTTTCTGCCTTTTCTGTCTGCCGCAGCAGAGTCGACTCGACGGATAAGCGCCCGTCGATCGGTCGCAACGCACCGAGTTTCGAGGGAGACATTGTTGCGTTCCGTTACGATCTCACTGGCAGGATCTGTCGCCATTGCTCGCCGATATCCCTTCGAACGCAGATTCATTCGAATCTTAAGGAGAAACGACACTGCTTTGCACCGACGATTCAATTCCAAAAATGAACCGCGAATTGGTATCGCTTTTAATACTCTATCATTACTTATTCAGATTAATGAAGGAGACGATCCTGCAACGAATAAGAGAAGGACACTGCTTTGCACTGACGATCCAATCCCAAAAATGAACCCAATTGGTTCGCTTGCGATACGATCAATTTTAATACTCTGTCATTATTTATTCATATTAATCAAAGAGACCGTCCTACGACGGATAAGAGAAAAACACTGCTTTGCACTGACGATTCAATCCCAAAAATGAATGATTAGAAGATACAAGGTAGTGTCGTAATAGGCGACTATACCATGTTTGGGCACTTTACTCTACGCAAGCGGTCAAAGTTCAAGTCCGACGTGGGTATTAAGGTTTTTTCCAATTTTTACCGTGGAAATACATTGTTAATATGTATATTATTTATGATATACCATAAAAATAAGTATAAAAGAGAAAATCAGAATAATATGTTAGTGGACCCGTTTGTCTTATAGTAACGTTGGCCCAACTGCATAAAAAGGCGACATTTCTAACGGTTGCCCAACCAATACCCCAACGAAGACCCAACAAAATGCCAACCATAAATGCTACTGCGATATATTTCTGATATCAACAACTATAAGATTATAAAAAAGGTGAAATCGCCGGCAGGAAATGTATCGTTAGCATAAGACAAATCTGGGTACCCGTGACCGGTGCGGTACATTATCCGACGTTTTAGCATTTGCATAGATTAGTTATGGCCCGCTCGACCGTCTGAGGCCGGGAACACGGCCGCGCGAACACCGGCATTCAGGATTTTGCCGGGACAGTGGAATAGGTGAATTTAGGTCAGCCGACCGTCGCGCGATAAAGAGCGCTGGCAAACAGCGCTATGATCCATCCGACGCGATACCGTGTTGCGTTCCGTGTCGCGTCGCATCTTTTGTGCCACATCAGGACGACACAAAAGGATTTCAAAATATTTCTCTCCGAGCTTCGAACTCGAAAAACCAAGCACACGCCTGATAGACCGAGTTTTGTTCGCGCGTCGCCCTACGAGCACTGCGAACTTATGCTCGGGGAAACGGTAAACGTTCCATCCTCAAACAGATGCCTCTTGTTTTCTCTCGGAAAACGCGAACTGTCATTTCGCCGATTCGTACGCGATTTTTAACCGTGGAATGTCGACGGTTCCTTTTTTCCAACCTGCCTTTTGTCTTCCGCGAATAATTTCTCTGATAAATCTAATTTTATTATTACTGGGCTGCGGATTTGATGCATTCGTGATAATTTTATGTGATTTATAATATCCAGAAGGCTCCAGAAGTAAAATTAGTAATGGACAGCGTTGTTATTGCGCCTAAGGCGTAAGAAAATATGAACGCAGCTACGATACTGTTTTCCATACTTTTCTCCGATACTACTGACCCAGTTAGCTCCACGAAACTTCCTGATCCTGCCGTTACAGCCATTCAATACACTTTTTTTCTGGCGGGAGCCCGGTATTAGATTAATGTATTATAGCTGCTTCGTAATTCTCGGAAATTTAATAAAGATACGCTGCATGGAAACTCGGCGGATCGTTGTACGAACTCTCGAATTTTCGAAAAGCATTCCAGGCTATTACCGTCCATAATTTTTCTCAGAAACTTTTTAACAAGTTCTCCCGCGATCTAACCATCCCGGATTTGAATTTTAAATTACCGAGAATATGAAAAAGAAGAATCCAGGACGAACCGTTTCTCGACAATTGAGTGGTCTCGGTATTTCTATCCCAATAAGACAATTCATATAACCATTTGAGTTATATGATGAAGCATTTTTCATTGGCATTACATTGTGAGAACACGCGGGCTTTTGAACTGTGCCGGCGACGGCGACTGTCCGCGTCTCTTTCTATCCCATACACGCTGTCCTTCCTTGCGACCGAAACTTCTACCGTAATACCAATATGAAATCTTTTTTATTATTACTTATTTCTTTATGAAACTTTCACCAATATATTTGTGGCATTTTCCTGATTAAAATAATACCAAACACGATATGATTTCAACTGTATTTAGTGGTTTAATCGACGATGAATGGGAAAGAAGGAGACGCGGAGAGACGCAGAAGCTTCGACCGCGCGCGATCTCTACACGCGCTGTCCTCTACGTTCGGATAGACCTTTGAAGCTCAAAAAAATGGTATCCGTCTACGTATTTTGCATACGAACCTCCCCGAGGCTTTTGGGATTATAGAGGATTTACTGTACATACGTGGCAGCCCTTAACGCGATGTCGACACAACAGGGCGCGTGTTGTATCGGGGGGTTGACTGTAATATAAAATTCGCGGAACGAGCACAGAGCACATGGCGCCTTGGTGTTTCGTACAGCTGTTAACCGATTCTCTGTGCTCGGCACCGTTTCACGTGACGATTCGCTGAGCAAACACGACGCGACCCGACTGCACGGTAAATTCTGGGTGCTTCTAACCAGATGTGTAATCTTGATTGATCGAGCCCCCCCTCCATTTACAAATCTGCATCATCCTTTTGACGTCGCCTCGAACGATCCAGGGCAGAATGGTACGCGAATCCTTCACCTGAAGAACGCTCATTTATTTCGCGCCTGTCAACCGGAAGCTGCTGCTGCTGCTACAATAATAATGCGTCGATATCCGTTCAAAGGTATATTACAGGACGGTAGGTGGGATATTAAACTCTCACGGGATTGAATTACCGCTTCGAACGGATCCAGCAACGCCCGACACGATCAGGATGATAAATTGGATAATGAAACGCTGTAATACTTTACTTGTCGCGGCGGGGTACTGCCAGAACATCGACTGCCGTTTTAAAAGATCATAAAGTCGGCCAATCATCATCCATAACTAGACTGCAGATCTTTATGCGAAATAAAAATGTTCTGCATCGATTGTCGGAAGCAGGGACAAAATAAAAATTGATTTCATCCCTTAACGACTGTTGTCTTCTAAACAACATTACGATATTCTAAATTTTTCTGATTCTCTTTGTTGTTTTGTATTGCACCTAACCAATTTCTTCATAAGTGCATCAAGATCCGCAGTCTATCGTCGAATTCGTTTTCATACACGCTGAAGAGGGTTCCCTGGAATCCTGAAGATTTCTAGACAAGTGCAACTACTATCAAATTTACGTATAATCTGGGAAATTGCGTTCTCCCCATCGCAGAGTTACGTCCTCGCCGTGGAAAACTTGTTACGCGAATACAGATCTATGGCGTCGTCGTGCATGTATTTCAGTTGCCCTGAAAGCTTCAGTTGGGCTGAAGCTAGGTGTAGGTTTCGTCTAATAAGCAGTTTCTGCATATTTATATTACCAAAGCGTCACAAAAGTTGTGCGCCTGCGACGGTTTTAGGTCCGATAGACATATAAGCAGTTTATTTTGAAAGAGTGGCCTATAAGCATAATTTGAGTTTAAATTGACATATTTAAGAGTGCGCGCTTTTCAATGAAATTAAAAATATACGCATAGGATGCCAATGTATCACACTCCTTAAGTGTATCTAAGAGAGTTTAATTTACAATTCCTATTAAAGCAATAGCAATTATTAAGTGAATAATATGTGACTTCTTACCAAGAATGGACTTGAGCCACTTTCAAAATTAACAACTACATTTGTCATAAAATTTGAAACAGCCCAAGTCCATTCGATATTATTTAACATGCTTCAAATTGAAAAAACAACATTCCATTTATTTGATATTTCATTACGCCATTTATGCAATTCAGGAAATCTTCTAACTATATAAATTACATAACAATTTACTCCTCATTTACATTTTGTGTATGTGTGAGGGATTTGAAGAAGCATGGTGCTCCGGTGGTATATATCGTAATCAGTCCATCATATCCTTGTATTTCGCTGTTGTAATTTGTCTAATATTTTTATAAAGTGGTGTCGACACAATATTTTCGAATTTTCTCGATCTACCCCGACGTGGCAATAAATTCAGTATTTTAAACTCTGCATTCTCATCCATTGATATCTTATAGAAAATTTTATACAGCATATTTTGAACCAATTTATTGTTTCTCCGTTAGAATTCTTCACCCTTTTAAAAATTGCATGCTCCAAAAATCTTGTTGACATGAAATCCTCTTGTTTCATTTCATTTAAAATAAACTTATTACCTTCCCGGCGCTTCTTGATAACGTTATAATAATCTTGCGGGACAAACAGTAAATTATTTTTCTTTAATTACATTTCTACTACGCCAAAATCTCTGTCATTCGGTAAAAGCTACTACCTTAACATCAAACATCTGACAAATGGACTTGGGTCACTTTCAAAATAAAAATTAGTATCATTCTACTAACCAGCTAATTTCCTTTTCACAAAATTTTTGTAATTTTAAATATATTAGTCACAATTTGCTTCGCGGAATGAAAAGATAACGTAGAAATGTAAATATTAAAATTGCTAGCTTGATTTTTCTCGAAAATCGACTCGGGCCACTTTCAAAATAAACGGCTCATACAGGTCTATGTAAAGTATAGAACCTATGTTAAAATTATAAATAGATCTTTATGCAATCGATATAATAAAAGTCCCAAAGAACCTGCAGGTCTCGAAACTGAAAATATCATTTTATTATGTAAACTTTTCTCTCCCGGGTGAAGAGATGGATCACACTGAAGGTGACACGTGAATTCACGAACGATTTCTGACGGCACACAACGCGTAAACAAGAATTGTGATTGATGCCTAACCGATTCAGTATGCTGCGTACGGTGGGTGATATCCGCGGCCCCGGTGCACACGCAACAAATTTATTTCGTTCGAAAATATTCATGGTCAATGACGTATCTTCATGCCTGTCAATCTCTATCGTATTTTCCTACAGTATTTTACGACCGATACCTATGTCGAAATCGACGCCGGTATTTTCCGCGTAAAATCTCTCCGTTGTTTATTTTTTTTTTTGTTGTGAAAAATATGACATTGTTCGACGGACCAATGTCCGACGGAATCGTCTATTCATTATCCGGATCGTTCCCGAACGCTTTCGTAAATCCTCCTCAATATTTGCATGTGAATTGATTTCGAGAGACAGATCTTATGTATCCGCGCGACTCGCGTTCGCAATCCGGCTTGCATTATTTACCGAAACAATGGCAGCGTTTCAGATAGTCCGGAAAAATCAGGTCGACGTACAAATCGCGGTGGAACAACGAGGAAATTCGTCGGAGAGAACCGGAGGCAAGACAGAAATTGTAAATTGTTTTCGAAACGCTAGGTAAGAACGAGAGACAAAGGAGTTGTGTATGCGTTTCTTCTTTTTTTTTTTTTTTAATAAAAACAAAGCATAACGCTCTTGCATCTCGGAGAGAAATCCGAGTTATCATTTTACCGAGGCGAAAATATAAGGTACCGCATAGTGAAAAAAAGAAGAGCCTCCTACTTTCCAGTTTCAAACGACCCTCGTACATTTTAAAACGGACGCGATAAAAATATGCGATGCACTTACTCGGCGGGACCCCGAATCGCACCGCGCGGAACATTTTCCACAGTGAAAACGGAGAAACACATACACTCGGGGACAAAAGGATAGCGCATCTTGCAATTTTTAAAATGTTTTAAATGTCCATACGCCGTATTTTGGACAGTTTAGTGAACTGTAAGCAGAATTGGTAATTCAAACAATTCTTTGAGCGCATGATTTTAGGGGAACGCGGGCTGGTATATGAATTGTAGAACCGCATCATTAACTAAATTCAGACTAGTGTCGTATAATTAGGGAATCCCGGCTAATGAGGGATGGATCGCCAGTAATAGCTGTTGGAGGGTAGCTGCATCGCTGATTAATTTCGCACCGTGAGAAGATACGATTAGGGGTGGCGTCGTATCGATTATGCCATGTGCGGTGGAATTATCAGCTTGATCAGTTGCATTATTATTAGCCAGTCAGTTTATACCTAAGGAAAGCGATGAACGATGGGAACGGTATGCTCTACGTGCTTTTGGAACACCGGCGATTTTCCCGGCTGCCACCCACGGAAATTGCAATTCCGACCTATGCACCAGCCTTGATTACTTAATAACTGATAATGAGTCTGATCAATGCTAGATGTTTCAGCCGGGCCTTTATCGAGCGTGGAACCGAAATAGAAGTCGCTTCGTCGAATAACGTACCAGTATGAACGAAAAATTGGTCGAATTATTGTTTTTGTAACAATGTCGGCAATAAATATATTTTTTGTATAGAATAGAATGATCTTTACGGTTACAGAAGCTCAGGAATGAAATATCCAAAATGTGTCCTCCATTTCTGACCTTGTGCGACCTTGGAGATCATTCTGTCGTATACGAATGAATTCGTTTTAGCACAAGAATCTCATTTCATAAATTGGAGGCCACCCCCTTTTCTAAAGAAATAATGCGGATAAAAAAAACTTACGGACACCATTATATATCGCTTGTGAAAAACAGTAGAATTTTCCAGGGACCATAACTGTTATAATCAAAAAGAAAAAGAGTCATAGAATAACAAGTATTTCACTATAATTAGACTGCGGATTTTATACATTTAAGCAGTGGACATATTAAAAAGATTTAAAGACATCAGCGTGTCGGTTTCAGCTTAATCAGATGATCAAAAGAAGAAGGAAATTTTTATTTCACTTCTGTGTCTTGCAATCAGTGCAAACATTTTTTATTTCGCATAAAGATCCGCAGTCTAATTATAAGTAATCGAAAATATTTTCTCTTGTTGGTAAATGTTATCGTTCAGGTAAATTCATTTCGATCACTTATGACAGTTATCAATGAGAGAAGTTCATTTCGATCGCTCATGACAGTTATCGATGAAGGAAATTTGTAACAGTTATTATTAAATAGTACAACTTTCAAATGGTAGACAATCAATTATTTCATAAATGTTTTATTCGTAAAATTAATTTCTACAATCAAAATTTAATGTGACAAACAAACAGATTTTGTGTTGTTCTTATGGTCTGTTGATTCGTCTTTGTTGTACGAAACCTTCACAATGAATTTCATAGGCTTGCTCCATCCGAAAAAGAGTACCCCAATGACTCAATAATAAAGTAATAGTAACTCAATAATTAAATAAGCAACTAAAATGAATTCTCGCATGAATAATTATTATGAACAAGTGAAAAGAAATTCGATCATCGATAACTGTTATGTACGATCGAAATGAACTTCTCTCATCGATTACTGTTATGACCGATCGAAACAGTATTTCTTCATTGATAACAGTTATCGAGGAGGTTCCAATTTTTTTAACACTGTTATTTGTAACCAAAGAGTATAAAAATTGATATTTTTTAATAATTTTGTTCTTAGAATTTTTCTTTATATTTAAATTTCTTTAAATTTCAATAATAATCAACTTTTTATTAATGATTTTTATCCTAGAAAATTTTAGAATAATTGTTATTTTTGGACACCTGGAATTTTCTCCTTATTCGTGTCTTTAGTCGAGCTTTTCTCGTTTTAATAGTCGAGCACCATTTCATATCGGTCGGCCGTGGTGTTTCAGTCTCGAGAGTCGAAAAGATCGAAGTAGATCGATCGAGCTGGATCTACAGTCCGGACGAAAGTCGGTGAGTGACCGGTGTATAGGTTAGCAGGGATCAGGGTTAATTAATATTGCCACCCCGTTGAGGAATTTCCCCCGCAATTGTTCGAGTTGATAACGGGCTGGGCCGTGAGCCGATCGATTAAATATCGATCAATAATTTAGCTTGTACCGCTTGTCTCGCTATCGGACCACTCGATACTTTTCCGCCTGGTATTAATTAATGGAACAGCTGCCGCGAGCGTTAGAACAAATTACCGGGAGGGAAGAAATAAAAAGTTTCGTTTACTTATCCGCCGAGTTGCAGACGCGCCTCCAGCCTCCGTTTTAACTTGCGCTGAAGAACCAAACGTCCGTTCGAGTTCCGCGAAAGAGAGAGAGATTGAAAACTGTCAAACTTTGCAAATTACTCAATTACCGGACTTATAGTAACATAATGGAATTAGAAGGAAACGCGGAAGACAGTGGAAAAATAATTGCGATTCTGATCGGCAATCCGTAATTTCTCTTTTAGAAATGAAGGCGACCTTCAACCAAGCAATCAATGTGTTAACACGCTCATATATGAAAGAATGATTATAAATTCTTTTTAAACAATTTCCGGACTCAATGAAATTCCCAGTTTCTGCTATCCAGATAGCTACGAGCGCAAAGGGTTGATAAAATCCTGCATTATTTTGCATACGGTTCTGCGCGGACCCGGCATGGCGTCGCGCCGGGAAAAAAGCTTCGCAGAGAGACGTCGATGCTTTCGTTACTTTCGTGTCAAAGAAATATCGTTAGTGGACGCCGGAAATGATCGTTTAGCGTGCAAAGCAGTGTCGATGGAGGCGTGCGCGCCACAGTGTGTGTTCGTAGGCAGGACAATACGATCGGGTAACGATCTCTTTGAAAGACGAGAAAAGAAAGAGAAGCGGGGAGCGGTCGAAGAGCAATGGCGATTGCGAGAGCCAGGGGTAAAGATACGAGAGAAGCGTGTGAAACGAACCAGAAACCTCGTAGCTTTCGCAAGGCCGGGTCTCGTCTTCTCTGAGGGTTGAGCCCGTAAAATCTCGCGCCGAGACGAGACGGGCTCGGGAGGTCGAAGATACGACGACACGTTTTTTGGTACGTTGCCATCGAGCAATCAACGTCCTCGTTAGCGGGCTGATCGATGACCGCGCGCGCGCGTTAATTACAAAGCCATGTGTTCGCCGACGCATTGAAAATATCCCCGGATGAACTCGAGCGGTCTGCCACGCGCTGCTGAACGTCCGCCTCGATTTATGCCCAACCAAGTCGAGATATCGGCTTTCCGATAAACAGTTATTTATCAGAGGCAACAGTTACCGCGCGTAAATTCTCGCGTCGGATAAATTTCCGACCCCCTCCCCTTCTCTCTTCCATCTTAAAGGGCGAGCAGCTTTTTAACACTAAGTTTACGGAGCTCTGGAAATAACTATCCCACATTGTTTCGTGAACATAGCAAGAATCTGCCTATCCAAATTTTTAGCTATTTTTCCGATAATATATACCCAAAGAAATAAAGCGTATTTACAATCTGAATAATCGCAAATTAAGAATATCAGAATTGTCTTATTGCTGAATGAACTTTTCCGATTTCTTTCGTGTTCTACATTTTTATGAAACGAGAATTTCCATCCGAAAAATCGGAAAAAATTCTGGAACGTGTGGCTCGATACCTGAAATGCGTCAGAATTTTTCTGAAGGGGACAAGAACTGATTTTTCGAATGTCCCCTGTCACACTTTACAACCTTAATAATCGCAAATTAAGAATATTAGAATCCGTCATTTCGACGGATCCCGTAAACCTAGCGTTAAGAATGCTTTTCTTTCTTTAACAACGTACCAGTCGCGGATCTTCGGCCTCGCGAAGTAGCTTCATGAGAAAAAGGAAACGATTTGAACGAGAGAAATTAGACGGTCCGCGGAAATGAGAATGAGAGGAACAGGTAGGACGAGATCTAGGCCGTTGGCGGAGCTCATGTGAAAGAAAGTCTCGTCGGAGTTTAGGTCAGTCTTCGGGGTCGACAACGTGCCACATACGGGTCACATGATGTCGGTGAAGCAGTCGGTTCTGGACGGTACCAGCAAGTGGTCCGCGAAGATCGCCATTACAGGTTTGTGGCCAGCTCGTTGTGACCGCCGGCCATGACCGGTTTTGCACCCCTCCGTGCAACGAAACGATGAAACGTGCAGCGCTCGATTCTTATATTATATATATACATATATATCTACATATACATCTCGATATGATACATACATATATGTGTACCACCTATGTGCCTCAATGTCTTATTTATTATCGTCGAATCTTTATTTCCGTTTTGTCGAACCACTCGCCCAACATCCATTTATGTTATTCACACACCGATACCCTACCACCACCTCTCCTCACACACCCTCTTTCACATATTCGCATTCATGTGTTTCTACTTTGTCTATATCTGTCTTATCATTGGTTTTCTTGCTCATTGATTGTGATTTTCAGACTGCGAATCTTTATGCAAAATACAAATATTCTGTATTGATTTTGGGAAGCAGGAATAAAATAAAAATTGATTTCATCCCTTAACGATTTTGTTATATTCAAAAGAACCATTGCAGTATTCTGCAGTTTTTCTGATCCTTTTCTAACCAATTTCTTCATAAATGCATAAGGATCCGCAGTCTAGTGATTATCGTTATTATTTATTCATCATCGACGTATGACGCTCTGCCGGCTGCTGCTGCTGTTGTACTGACTGTCACATCTATATATTCTATATTGTCTAGCGGATTTGGCTGTGCCCGTTGTCGGAATGCACCCGTTCATCGCATATGTGTGCATAGAGCTGCGCAGCTAGTGGTTATTCTGGACGGTTTCACGGTTCGCGGACAGAATTCTCCACACTCTTGTTTCTCCATCCCCCGCCCTCCACTCTCCCCCCCTCTCTCTCTCTCTGTCGACCATAAAGCACACTTTGGGGACACTTGGTATAATTCCATTGGATAGACTATACGCAGAGTTGGGCAAACATTTCATTTAAATAAAAATTTCGAATAAAGTAGGTTTAAAACCCACTCGGAAAAAACCCACTTTGTCCGAAATTTTTATTTGAACAAAATTTTTGCCCACCTCTGACTACACGTTCAGTTATATTTTAAAAATGTCACACGTCCCCTCTCTGTCGACCGTAGAATGAAAGCACATTTTGGGGATACCCAGTACAATTCCATTAAAAAGACTAAACGTTTAGTTGTCTCTTAAAAATGTCACACGAATTCTAGCAAAATGTTCGCTTGTATTCTCCAACCCCTTTTTTGTCGTCCATAGAATGACCTCGGAGATCGCCTCTGTCAAGAAAGCGCATTTTGGGGACACTCGGTACAATTCCATTGGAAAGACTAAACATTTAGTTGTCTCTTAAAAATGTCACACGAATTCTAGCAAAATGTTCGCTTGTATTCTCCAACCCCTTTTTTGTCGTCCGTAGAATGACCTCGGAAATCGCCTCAGTCAAGAAAGCACATTTTGGGGACACCCGGTACAATTCCATTGGAAAGACTAAACGTTTAGTTGTTCCTTAAAAATGTCACACGAATTCTAGCAAAATGTTCGCTTGTATTCTCCAACCCCCTCTGTGTCGTCCATAGAATGACCTCGGAAATCGCCTGTGTCAAGAAAGCGCATTTTAAGGACATCCGGTACAATTCCATTGGAAAGACTAAACGTTTAGTTGTTCCTTAAAAATGTCACACGAATTCTAGCAAAATGTTGGCTTGTATTCTCCGGAGATCGAAGGGAGGGGATGATATACGCCGGGCGCGTTCTCAAGAATCACTTTGACCTCGAAGCGGTTCGCCGCAGCCCGATATCGAGTTTGCGACGAGAGAACACTGCGCAACAGATATACATTCACTCACGTACACAAACAGACACACATCGTGAATGAAAATATCGTATGTGACGAACGGGTGCATATTTCTCACAGGTCATTCCCCCGAAGCGCATCCCATTTCCACATATACGTCCCTTCCAATTACTTCAACGTTTTCGTCGATCACCGCGCCATTTTGCCCAAGTGTCGCCTACATAATTTACGCTCGCCTGCGGATGCAACAATATCAATATATTGGACAATTCCCGACGTTCCGTTCGATCCCCTCCTCCTGCCCACCACGATTTTGTCTTCGCAACGCATCTTCATGGATCACCAGACCCATCCCCTTCGGTAGAACGTAGGCTGTCGTCTATAAGTCACTGGACATTGTTCTTTTGTCAAGGCATTTTTGAAATTAAACGAAACTGGAGGTCGTTTCTCGCGAAATAATCTATATATGTATGTTTCTTTCATTTCTGACCTTGTACGACCTAGGAAGGATTGAAAACATACACTGTGGTCGAAATAATGATAGGTTCATATCATTTTTACGATATAACGGTGTGTTTCATGTAACATTCGTTCATGTCACAATGTAATTAGTAGAACACATAATGTATTTGAATAATAGAATTTTTTTATTAATGTGTTTATAAACCAACTGAATACTGAGTTTTCTGGTTAATTAATTAATTTGTAATTACGTTTGTAATGTTTTTTTTATCTTTAACTAGAAAATGATGTAAGTGAACCTATATTTATTTCGCACAAAAATTCCAAATTTTTGTAATGTTGATTAATAGACACATTGATAAAAATGATATTATCTAAATACGTTATGTGTTCTACTAATTACACTGTGATGAATCACTTACTACACAGTAATAAAAGATAAAAATGATACATGACCTATCATTATTTGGGCCACTCTAATTTCTGTAAGTGTTCAGGAAGACTTATGGTCGATAGAATTAGGAATCGAAGGCACAGCAGGTTCGTATGCAGAATTTTGAATTTGTCGAAAATTCTAGGGAGACATGCCCCAGCTACCAACGGCGGAAAATTCCGAATTCGAGTCTGCGCACGTGAAAACATTCGAAACACACTCGCGCAGAATAGTTGGAATTAATGACGCGTTATTCCCCATAGCGGTGTACACCGTTGTTATCTCCAGTAATATTTCATTGTTCGAAACGATTTAGAGGGAACCGTACCGTAGAAACTTCCAACCACGATCGTTGTAGCTGTGTGATTTCAAATCGAACGAAAGTAGGCACATTTGTCATCAGTCTCCCACGTTTGCTGTTAAAAATACTAGGGCTACAGATTCGCCTCGATCGTTGTAATTACGAGGTCGTTTAGCCGTTTAGCCCAGTGACTGGGATTGTTTCAGTCGTTAGTCACCGTTCGGCTTCTGTGAATCTCCGGTAAGTGTAATTCTATTGTTACGTGTGTATCTGTGCTAGAATGTCCTAGCAGTACTGTCAGTCGAGTTGTCTCATCTTCGTCGCTAGGAATCAGGGACCAAAAATAACAGTTATTCTAAAATTTTCTACGATAAAAATGTTATGAGCGATCGAAATGAATTTCTCTCATTGATAACTGTTATAAGTGATCGTAATGAATTTCTCTCAACGATTACATTTACCAACAAGAGAAAAAATACTTGTTATTCCATGACTTTTTTTCTTTTTGGTTATAACAGTTACGGTCCCTGCTAGGAATCAATCGATTAGCTTCATCAATCGATTAGCTTCATCAATCGATTAGCTTCATCAATCGATCATCTATCTGTGTAGACTGCTAGAGATCAGAGAAACGTTTCATCCGCATCCTGAACATCTCTCAGAAGGTTCCTTAACGAGGAACCTTTAAATTAGATGAACGATTTCTAGTTTTCTAGAGCAATAAATAGTTGCGAATAGTGCCGATGACGATATCTTATTGCTGAATGAACTTGTCCGATTTCTTCCGTGTTCTACATTTTTATGAAACGAGAATTTCCATCCGAAAAATCGGAAAAAAATTCTGGAACGTGTGGCTCGATACCTGAAATGTGTCAGAATTTTTCTGAAGGGGGCAAGAACTGATTTTTCGAATGTCCCCTGTAGCTACCCTTCAAAATGAGGTATCGAGCTGAAACTTGTCGGAAAGGGTTCTCGAATGGTTCGTGCCCGATTGAAATCGACCGAGGGGGCGATTTTCACCCCAAAGCCCGGCTACAACCGTAGCGCTTTGTCATTGTCAAAATGAAACTTTTCTACCCGAGTGAAGATGCTGCATTCGGTTTTCTTCGGCGCAATAAACACGTTCACTTTAATTCCTCGCTGCCAACCGTACATAAAGTTTCTTCGGTGCACGCGCGTGGAGTCGCAGTGACACAGCAACTCTTCTTCCGAGGTTTTCAGCAGGTAGAGTTCTCTGGAGACCGGGTGGAAATTGCAGTTTCTGGAACGGACCGCGCACGCCCGAATTAACCGATGTTCCTTGAACTATGTCTCTCTTCCATCTCGTTAACCCGTCCGCCGGTAGGAGCGGGTAACACAAGAAACGAATTACGTTCGTTCATTTTGCCCGTTGTGTGGGATGACCCCTTGCTTCCTTGTCGTCCCATTACGCTCCGAGGGATCAAAATGGCGGGTCGATATAGTTCGCCAACAAGGTTTCCCTCCTTTATCCGTAACCCAGAATTTCGACGTCGACGATGGTTCGAGGCTTGCGGAGAAAACGGACGTCTTCATTCGTTCCTGCTGCTTCTGGATCGATCGAGCGACGTCAGCAGACACCGTACGAAAAAAACTGCTGTAGTTGCCTTCCAACAAACTTTCCCCGAGCCTCGAAGTTGGCGATCAGCCACGACGCGCGATGCAACAAGTTTTCTTATTTCGGGATAACGAGCCGTGGCGGGTCTGAACAAAGCGACGCTAATTCTATCGTCTCGAGGATTAACAGGTGGCGTCAGGATTACGCAGCTGTTGTTCGTTGCGTCGCGATCGATCGAAACCTCGCCAAATGCTTTCTGGAGGTCCGTGGAGTATGCAAAGCAGCGGAACGCGCAGATTAACCCTGTCGAATGAACTCCGTCGCACGATATCGCATTCAAAGGGAATTCGTGTCGCGACTATACACATGGATTGCCACGGTCTCTCTGCCCCCCCCCTCCCCCTGCAACCCCTGTCCATTCTGTGTAGGTAGCAGAGTCGCCAAACTTTCAGGTGAAAAACATTACCCTCTCTCTTCCGGTACGGAAGCGTGGGGGAACAGCGTTGTAGAAGGGGAAGGGCAGTTGGGAGACCATTCTTAACCTTCTCTCTGTGTAGTATTATTCTAATGTTAACCGTGTAGAGAGGGGCGTAATGGAACCCCATTCATTTTCGTGCAAATGGTGTGTTGTGTTGTGCAAAAATTGTGAAGATAAGTGTTTTTTTTTATTGCTTCTTAAAAGATAAGTATACAATATTTATTATTAGACTGCGGATCTTTATGCATTTATAATATGTCGAAATATGCAAAATATATGCAAGATGTATGCAAGGTATATGCTAAATATATGTATAGGGAATGCATAATTATTGTTTTATTTATTATAATTTAAATTACAATATACAACAATAGTTTTTCTATAGTGTCGATTGTAAATTGATGCCTCTTGTCTATTAAAATTAATTTATACGCTGAAAAAGAACGTTCTACATCGCATGATGTTGTAGGGGCATATTTAAATTTACCCCAATGATGTGCCAGAACCTCTTGTGGTCCTTCAACGTGTTCACCCTTCAAAATCTTGCTTATTTTTAATAATACATTAAAGTGTACATTTCGTTTTAATACAGATTCCATTTTATATGTAACCTTTTCTCCATAATTACCGGGTATAATTTTTAAATTTTCTATAACTGCGTAGTTACCAAATCTATAGATTCCGTTAGAGGTAATCCTATTGTTTCCAATTTCTTCATGGCCTCAGGTAACATTTGGAAATGGCTCTGAATAATATTTATACGAAATTTATGCAAGAAATATGCACTTAAGCAAAACATATGCGCAATATGCAAAATAAAAATTATATTTTTAAAATCCTCTAATGACAAAACAAATTTCTGTTTGGGTCCCAGTTTTTTATCTATTTTCGATAAAAATATGCATTTGCATAAACATCCGCAGTCTATTTATTATTAGACTGCGGATTTTTATGCAATTTGCAATTTTTGTAGACGAATTTTAAGAAAGAGGAATCACAAATAAAACGTTGTTGTCAGTGGTAGTAGCCTTTGCAGATCTGAAACAAATAAAAATCGCAGTAAACTCTGTCGAATTTAATATTCCAGCATTTTTAGAAAATTTTCACTAGTCATAAATGCACAAAGATCCGCAGTCTATTACGTTTTGTGTCAGCCCGGGGTGCATTTGCACCCCGTACACAGAGAGAAGGTTAATCCGGCGACTCTGCCAAGTTGCGTAAATAGAGATCGAACCGTGACGCGGATCCCACCGATTTCCGAAGCGTCCCCGCGAGTCCTATCGGTAAGCCGTGTCCCGAAAATGTTTATCGACCAAGAGAAATCCTGGTCGCTATCCGGAAAGATTCGTAAGGTCCCCGCTATTATTGTTGTTTACCGTGGACACGTTTCTGCGAATTCATCCCGTCCCATTCGGGGTCTTTCTCATTCGTCACCCCTCCCTTTCCCCATTTGTCTGTCGCAATCCCCGCTCCAGAACCGTTATTATTCCCCGGTCCGCTGTCGCTTTCATTCCTCCCCGCCATTTCGAGCGATCCGAAGCTTCTTCTCCACCCAGCCCCTCGATTCACGCATCCGTTCACCAAACTTGAGACTCATCCTCCGCTTGCGCTACCGTGATGTCCGCGCGACGACAGCACGCGATCGTTAGCCAGAGAGTGACTGCCTTCAGCGTGTGACCTCCACCGAGGATCGACAGTGTGTGTGTGTGTGTGTGTGGAGAAATGCTTTTGCTTTCACGTTTGCCGTGCAAAACGTCATTCAGCCGGGTTTTTAGGGGAGGAGTTCCTTCCGGGAGCATCCTCCCATCATCGTCATTATCATCGCTATCGTCATTATTATCGCTAGTCTGGCCTGACTCGTCGCCGCTGCTGAACCGCGTTTTGAATGTCTCTTTCCGACGACCCCCTGCGCTTTGAGACTGTCCTACCACGTCCTTCGGTGGCCTCTGCAAGGTACCGGCGGGTTTCCGGCCAACGTCGTCGACACAGGAAGATGTGTGTGTTATGGTTCGAACAGGAATCATCCGTGCCGTCGATCGGTACGAGAGGTTGTCGAAGGACGTCTCGATGACAAGGACATTGTCTTCTTTTCAGCACGACGTTTTCAGTCGACCCGGACACGCACATAGACAGCCTCGAGCAGGCCGAACAGATCGTCCTTGAGGGTACCAGCAAGTGGTCCTGCAAGATCGCCATCACAGGTGACACAATACTGATACCTTAGCCAGTTAAGACTTTCTACACCAACGAGGCCGAGACGGCCCCGGCTCTCTCTCATCCGTGTAAACTGTGATTTACACACGTACACACGCTTCTTACACACAGGACCACGGTCGGGTCCACGAACCACTCCCCGTTGCCGTTCGCGTTTCACAGTTGTCAACTCTGGCAAACCTCCCTTGCTCTTTTCTTTTTTCCCTGATTCATTATAATGTCGCCACTAGATTGTAAGAAATAGAAACTACAGAAAATCCTCTATGGTTGCTAAAAGGTCGTACACGATGAATGCAAAAGAAATATCCCCTAATCCGACGCGGAGAGTCGCAGTCGCCCGCACAGTTCAAAGGCCCATGCGTTCTCACAATGTAACACCAATATTTAATCCGTTTTATTATTACTTATTTTTTTATGAAACTTTCGCGAATATATTTATGACATTTTTCTGATCAAAATAAAACCAAACACTATATAATTTCGACTGTGTTTAGTGGTTTAATTGACGATGAGAGTTTCGGGCGCAAGGAAGGACAGCGTATGGGAAAGAAAGAGCGCGGTCTCTCTTCACATAGCTATCATTTTCTACGTTCGGCTTTGAAGCTCAAAGAAAGTAGTGTCCGTCAACGAATGTTGCAAACAAATCTCCCCGAGGCTTTTGCGGCTATAGAGGATTTATTATAAATTGAATGTTACTTCTTCCCATAATGATTTTAACACTATGTTAGAAGACCCGTCAGAATGACGGGTTCTAATATTCTTAATTTACGATTATTAAGATTGTAAAGATGCTTACCCGAGGAATTATTTACCATAATTTTTTCTTTGGGTATACAGGGTGTCCCACGTAACACTTTTCACGATTTTTCAAGTACTTGCGATAATCTGACAAAAAAATATTTGAAACAAAAGTGGATCAGTCTTTGATTGCAATAAAAAAAAGATCGATGTTTTTTTTAGAATTGTCAAGTCACTTAATAGTATTATAGCCCGTATCAAGACGAATTCAACGACCTTCGGATGACCTTGAAGTGCCATTTTAAAAAATGAAGGTAGCCTTGGCAATAATTAAAAAGAAAATTTTCGAACTTTTTTATTGCAATGTATACTCAATCGAAAACTGATCGACTTTTGCTTAAAATATTTTTTGTCAGATTATCGCAAACACTTAATTGAAAAATCGTGAAAAGTGTTACGTGGCACACCCTGTATATAATCGCAAAAATGGCCAAAAATTTGGATAGACACATTCTTGTTATGTTTATAAAATAATGTGAAATATTTATTTCTAGAGCTCCGTAAATCTAGTGTTAAAAGAGAATTCATATATTGAGACATCTTCAATCTTTTAAATTTTTTAACAATTTTCAATTTCATCTACTCAATTTTTCACCTTGTGAGGCTAGTTCAAACTGTCTTTTATTTTGTTAAATTCTATAACTTTAAGATAATGAGTTCCTGGGAAAGCCTGTGTATGCATCTTCTGCAAACAATTTTTTTTTGTACGCACACGGTTGAGTTCCCATTTCGTTAAACGATTTCTGACACCTGTCAAGCGCGCACGGCAACCGGAAGTCTGATTTCTCCGACCGACAAAAGACTACCAATTCTTTAATTTTCAATAAGGCACAAATTCACGTTTCGAAAGATCTCGTATCTTTCTGCGCACGAATTTCGACTGGATCAGACGCAAATTTCTTGTATTCTTTACTGTTGTGAGTACCTTATTATTTTTGTGGTATCGACTTTAATATTAGTTCTTCGGCTCGTGTACTCTGCATTCGAACGCACGGACGTTTGAAGTTGCAACGACTGTCCTTCGCTGAAAGTAAATTGCAGTGCAAAGTTTCAGCGATCGATGAAACGTTCGCCAGTCGTATTGGCGATCTAATTTTTCTGCCCTCTTCCACCCCTTTTCTGACTATATTTAAACCGCACTCAATTATTCCTTTAACAGGTTCACAGTCACGTCAGTCACGCACTGGTGACACTAATCCTTGACCAGAAATTCATTCTGTCATATTCGAACGAATCGAATATTTCATCATAAAGTGCAAAATGATTAAAGCTGTACTGTGATCACTAGACTGCGGATGTTTATGCAATTTATAATTTCTGTGGGCAAATATTAAAAAAGTGGGTTCTTTTGAAATTAATAAAAATTGTATTAACCCTTGCCTTACGATATCGTGTCTGACTTCGTGATGAAGATTCTGAACAGATTCTGATGAAAATAATATATGTTAATAATCTCCTTTAAACCGAAATACAATTTTATTTTAGTTTTGTTAATTTTGTTACAGCTATTGGAAAACATATAGCGTACAATTTATATCAATATTCTCCTTTTTTAGAAAATTACGGTCTACAAAAAAAGTTCTAATCACTGAAACCGTAAAATAAAATCGTAGGGCAAGGGGTTAAGTTCTGTAGGATTTTATATTCTAACAGTTCTTGAAAATTTTTAGAGCCCATAAACACACAAAGATCCGCAGTCATTGTGATCAATAATTTCCTTAATACTCCCCCCCCCCCCATCATTAAGAATAAATAAAAATTATTGATTAAGCTTGAATATCAAAAATGAAACAAACAAATGGAAGCTGTTTAAACAATCGAGTATTGAATTGCACTATTCGAATAGCCTAAAATGACGAAATGAAATTATCACGGGAGCGTTCGTTTGAAGAATATCGATTGCTCCGTTCGAACGTGTGTAAACGATTTTCGATTGACCAGCGAATGCTTTTGAATTGTTAGCGAGTGCAAAAGAAGAATGGGAATACGTGGTTGTGCATTGTGCGGGGAAGGGGGGGGATTGTTCAACGGATATGGAAAAATGTATAACGGCGAGTGGAATCCATTATCAGTTTGCAAAACAATCGGTCAAAAAGTAAAATGGCCGTCGGAACTCGCGTCGGGGGGAGGTCGCATTCGTGCAGAGAGCTATTGCCGATTTCCACGTTTGCGAAACTGGTTTGTTCGCGTGGTCGGCGAGCCGGCTGAACAGTTGTATTTTTCCGCGAGCTCTCCGGGCCGATGACAAAAAATCGATCGCGGGAAAATTATTGAAGCCCGAAAAGCAATCGCGACGAAACGCGCGCGACCGTAACGAAACTTACGAAATCATTTTCCGATTTAACAAGCGTCACGACAGCGATCCGATAAAACGCAATGGGGGTGGGGGTAGAAAACAATTTACAAATGAGGTTATACGTCGCGAAAGTCAATTTCTGATATTTTCAACGAATCCGCCCCGCGGTTCCGTTCGATGGGTTGTTACGCGAAGCGGTTTTATTGCCGTCGATTCCAGTGGGAAAAGAAATTTAATGAAAATTCGTGAGAAACCCGAGGTCGCCGGGTTTGCTTTGAAATAAGAATCGCTCGTGTTTACCGGTCGATCGTTCAAAAAGAAAAAACGAAAATACTGCAGAGCTCCGTCTCGTTTCAGCGACGTTTGATCGCCCGTGCCTAATCCGGTATCCGACGTCATTATTGTCTGTTTTCCGCTTTCGAGAAGAAGTTACCGAGCGTATCCGTCGAAACGTTGAACGCTGCGCCGCCTGTATCGTTTTATTGAAAAACGGATAGCTCGCGACCCCCGTCACCCTCACCCCCCGGGATATGTAAAAAGGCGGATCTGCAACGGCTCTCTACTCGAATGAAAAATGAAAACTGTCGGGCTAACACAGAAAGCAATCTCAATGTGTGCGTGCTGGAATTCGGTGAAATATTCGGCGACGTCTCGAGTCCTAAACATTTAAAATAATACTTTTTGGAGGTATTCTATCGTACAGGGTGTTTCAAAATTGACCTTGACCTTATTTTCAAGGTCCAGATCTATGTTAAAATGCAGACTGGAGTAAACGTTACATTACCGGACTCAAAATTAGTACCTTACTCCTACGAATTATGATGTATTTGGTATGTAATCCAGTAGATTTGTACCCGGCACGGATGCAGATCGAAGTTTCGATCCTCTAGGATCAATAGTTGAGGAGTTATTGTCGCTTAAAGTTGAGCATTTTTGACAGGTAAGGGAGCTGCCATATTGGTTTGTAGTGACGACCGCGAGCCACTTACCTTGCCCTCGACCTAACCCTAACCAACTCGGTAAGCGGCGTTGGACCGTTACTACAAACCAATATGGCGGCGCCCTTACCTGTCAAAAATACTGCAGATTGCTCAACTTTAAACAAGCATAACTTCTGAACCATTGATCGTAAAGGTTCGAAACTTCGATCTGCAACCGCGCCAGGTACAAATCTACTGGATTACATACCGAATACATCATAATTCGTAGGAGAAAGGCACAAATTTTGAGTCCGGTAAAGTAAAGAGCAGCCGCAGACTGTAATATTTAGGTTCGCAATTAACCCGTTCACGTTCAGACGTAGTTTCAACTAGAAAATGGCGATTCAACTGCAGCACAGTGTTAACGGCGAACAACGAATCTCAGCTAGCACGATCGTTCTCGAATGGAACAAACGGGCGGGACGCGGACCTTGCAGTTTCTTTTTCCGTGCACACAAGGTTCCATTGAGCCGAAAATCGCCAAACGAAAAAGCTTTCGCCAGCTCGACGTACAAAGTGAAGTACCGCCGGCTCTCGGCCGAATTGGGCAGACACGTCGATGACCGGTCTCGATTATGCACAATCGAGCACGATCAGCCGTAAACGAATATACGAGAATTTTAGCAAACCTGCATCCGAAACGGAGCTCGCTGCAAAACCAACGAATTACAACGAAGCGTTCCCGATAAAACAGAGGTTTCCCGTCAAAGTGGATCGCTATTCAAAAGTGACAATAACTCCCAAAACCAAAAAACCTGCGGAGGATAATCACTACGACCTGGAAAGGAAGCTTTCAGCTTGAACAATAAACATTCTTCTTCTACAATTACTGAAATTCCAACGACGGAAATTTTCTTCCATGGAAAATGGCTGAATAGATTTAATTATTCAAACACATATTGTGTCAGGTGTACGGGCAATTTCTGTCGGTTTTTTTCTTCATGTAAAAGTCATTTGCTTAAGGGGTTACGCCACCCTGAGGCGGCCGAAATGACATCGAAGTTTACGAATTATTTTCTACGGAACTATGAATGTGACAATTATTTTATTGTTATATATAGTTAGGGCATACATTAAAGAACATATTGTGTGTAAATTTTACAAAAAAATATTTAAAAATGGCCGAGTTATCGGTTGTCCTGCAATACTCCACCGTCAGGACGCGCGCAGACGGTGTAAGTGATTCCGCAGTTCACGATTATCAGAAACAAAAAAAGTAATGATTTTATTGTTCCTTGATAAATTGCCTATCGTGTAGCGCAGGGATTTTAAAAAAAAAAACCACTTTTGTAGAAATCCGAGGAAAGTGAAAATGAACATTCAATTTTCAACAAAAAAGTCAAACTTTAAACGATTGTTATAAACAATTGGGATGTCGTATCAAAAAAATCCTATGCTACATGATAGATAATGTTATTAGAATTATGTGTATCAAATTTGAAGTAAATCGAACGTCTAGTTTCCGAGATATTTGTTACACCAGTTGTAAAAATCTATAATAGTTTCTAACTTCTAAGCACTGTAACTTCGCTATTTTTGGGAGCTGTTGCATTTACCATGGCTTAAATTATTCCCTGAACTCTAAATTAAAGGAAAATTTTTAAGAAATCGATTGTTTTTAAATCTCAGGGTGGCGTAAGCCCTTAATGTTTATACAAACCGCAAAGTGTTAGGCGATTCGCAAGATAGATTCGAAGGAGCCTTTTTCGAGTTCGACTTTCGGCCAGGATTTCGGGGAATCCCGTGCGCCGTCCGCCCCGAAACGATCGATAGTTCAACGTACAGGGAAGTGCAGCCGCTGCTGCAGCGCACACGTGCACTGTACAGTCCTTTTGGCCGGTTCACTTGTGTGCAATAGTGTGCACCCGTGTGTCGGCGAAGCCGGCTTTCCCTTGCACCGTCGTCGCGCGTCGCCGCGCCGCGCCGTCCTCCTCGTTCTTTCGTCTTTCGATTCCGCGAAATCTACGAACACGAATTTGCACTCTGCCCCCCTTTGATTAATTAGCCGTTCCTCCTCGCGGACGAATCGATCCAGACAACTTCGCGATCCGCCTTTTGTGGTCTGATTAACACATTTTCTTGTATCGCTGCATAAAAGACAGTCTCATGTGGCCGGGGCTCCGAAAATCGATCTTTTATCGTAAATATTTTTCGAAGCTGAGAACTTTATAAATAGGCTGCGGATGTTTATGCAATTTTCAATTTTTGTAGACGAATTTTGAGAAAGTGGAAGAAAATACAATCTAATTTCCAGTGGCAGTAGCCTTTGCAGATCTCAAATAAATCAAAATTGTACTCCCTCTGTCCCATAATAATAGTTGATGAATTTAATTTGTCCCATGATAATAGTAGCAAAAGAAAATAAATATAGAACGCAACATTTATTGTCAAAGAACTAGATTACATTAAACAACAAATTAAAAATATATTTTATTATAAATATAGATTATATAAAGCATATAGCTTCTGTTATTATAATGTTTATATAATTTATTTTTAGTGTTCAGAGATAGTTTCTGGATTTTTCAATAATTTCGTTATTGCATTTTAAACTTGTAGGTTGGATTGGCTGCGAAGCTTTGCTTTCCATGCGCGAGATTAAAATTATTGGCGCCATCGTTCTTCATTACTTCCAGCATAACTTGTTTTTTTTTATCTTACTTTTACAATGGGTTGGTATTCAACTAAAATAAAACAATTGATTTCGATCCGCGGATGAAATTAGAAAAATTGTTATAATTGAAATAATCAAAATGCTACTATTATTATGGGACAGAGGAAGTACTAAATACTGTTGAATTTTATATTCCGCCATTGTTTGAAAATTTTCAGAAGCCACAGCTGCACATAAAGACCCGCAGTCTACTTATAAATAACGAATATTTCACAGGTGGTTTAGAACATTCTTTTCAAACAGGTTTTTGACTCACAGTATCTCATTTAGCAAAACATATATAAGCACGTTCTTAAAATTAATAAATATTAATGGGAATTAAATGAATTATCGTAGATGAACAAGTACGTAGATCTGGCAATTAAACTCGAAATATAATATACACAGCGTCGTAGACATTCGAGTGGGCATAAATATTGTAGTTTGCTAATGAAATCTTATCTAAAGTTGCTCAGTGCCAGACCGCGGTGAATTCTCAAGAGAACAACGTTAATGATTAATCAGGCCACAGGGTTACGGCTGCATCCCGCCTACCATATCGAAATTGTACTAGAACGGAAATAGCGCCTGTAACTTACAATTAAACTTCCGCGCAAACTCTGCGCATTAAACGATGGGAACCGCAAACTCCAAGTATATTGTTCATCCTCTTGATCAATGTTTTAATCTCCTCAGAATCTCTAGATTCACTTAATTACCAAGCTGCCATTAATCCGTAGTATTAGGTTGCTGGGAAAGTTCCGTCGTATTTGAAGTAAGCAGGTAATTTTGTTACAACAAGTTGTTACAAATAATAGAAATTACATCATTCAATGATATTGAACATACATTTTTTCGAAATAGTTAGAAATGTGCTCGGTATTCGCGATTCAACGACTCTGGGAACACGGCGCAGTTATCACGTCCTCGCGGAGTATCCCGAAGACAGGTTTCCTCGAAGTGGATTCAATACCGGAAGAGGCAAATGGAGGAATATCTACAAGAAAACGAGCGCGTCGCAGCGCTGAAGTATCTCGGGGCCTCGTAGCGACTGGTGTCTGCACGGTAGAACAGACTGCCGGGAAATTCCGGAAAGATTCGATTTCCTCGCGGCGTTCTCGCGGGAATTTCCGACGAACGAAATCCGCGGGAGTGGTTCCGCCTATGTGACGACGACGACGTTTTGCGTCACTGAAACGCGCGAATTTACACCCAACGACATACACGTCAACGGGAAACGTTCTTCGCGCGACACGGACCGAAAAAGTTCCTCGATCTGCCGGCTGATACATAGACCGGAAATCAGTTTTCAACGTGGAACGGGCCAGCCTGTACACTAATTCGATCTCCAAACGCTATCCTACGTATTTATAGTGCCGGGCAAAAGGAAGTTTCAATCCCTTGTCCTACGATTTATTTTACGGTTTTAGTGATTAGAACCATTTCGGGTTTCTTCAAAATGGCTCTTCCTTTTTTAGATATTCTGATTTAAATTTGTTGACGTATCTAGTAGCCCAGATCATAGCATCTACGTGCAAGACACCTCTGTAGGTTCAGCGGTAGGGCATCAGCTTACTACTTACTAGGGCAAAGTGCCCAAATATGAACCACTTTTTATTGATGTCATTTTCTGATTATTTTAGAGTACTTTCGTCCAAAAAATTACCAGCTGTAGATGCATTTCCTCCCTATAAGATTCTGTGGTCAAATTTGTTCAAATATTGATACAGCTCGGGAAAAATATTTTTTTTGTGGTGTGTCATTTGCAGGTTCCAGCGACAGGGGTTCTTAATATGGTACACCTTGAATCCCCAATGAACCAGTTTTTGTTGATGTCACTTTTTGATTATTTTCGACTGCTCTTTTTCGTGCAAAAAATTATCAACTGTAGATGCATTTCCTCCCTATAAGATTGTGGGGTCAAGGTTACCTTCCTCGAAAAAGATACAATCGAAAATCTAATCACGAAAATATTCAACACGTGGAGACACAACTGACGGAGGATCGATACTACAATCTATAGAATGGTGCGATTGCACTGCACACTGTTGAGTAAAGATGGTAAACTATTATTTGAGGATTTTCTCACTAGAGTGCGAGTCCTTTACAAGATATTAGGTTGGGGAAAAAGAAATCCATCATTTCTCCGCTTGAGATAACGTAAAAATAATGGATTTCTTTTTCCCCAACCTAATATAAGGTAGTGCCATAATAAGCGACTATATACCATATTTGGGCACTTTACCCTATGCCTGTTTACTCCAATAGCTGTAAATTAACAAAACCAAAGGAGAATTTTATTTCGCTTTAAAGGAAATTAATATCACACATATTTATTAGACTCCGTTCAGAATCTTTAACGCGAGTCAGACCAAAGTTGGGCAAAAATTTAATTAACGATTGACGAATAAATGACTACTTCAATCGTTAATCGCAATTAACAATTAAACTCCTACTGTTACATTCTTTTCAATTGTAATCGTCAATCGGATAATTGATTAATGATTAACTGCTGAAATTTCGAAATGAAACACGGAATCAGAACAGTACGCATACTGAAAAAAAAATGTAAACTCTCCCTCCTTATTACAATTTATGGATAGACCGTGTGGCGATTAACTTCAACAATTGATTAAATCAGTCTCCGATTTTCCGATGATTTCGTTTTTCGATCAACGATTGACGATCAACTTCATCAATCGATTGAATCAATCGTCGATTTTTCAATAATAACCTTGTTTAATCGTACACATCAATCAATCAATCTTGATTAAAATTTTAATTGATAAATGCCCAACTCTGAGTCTGACACGATAATGTAGGACAAAGGGTTGATTATGAACGAAAGAATCGGTGTAGGTCTGGTAGCTAAATGACGAGACAGGGAGTTAAGACCGGAGAATTTGCCAGGACTAGTGATTAAACGAACGGAGGAGTACTTATCGGCTCCAGCGAGTAAAATTGAAAGAATCGTCGTCCATTGAGGAGGCGGCTGCGCGCGTTTGCGGAGATTTCCTGAAAAGGCTGCAGCACCGCAAAGGAAACGGGAGGAGGGGAGGAGGAAACTCCGGTGAAAAGTAAGCTGAAAATCGGTCGCGGGGCGGAACGTAACGAATTAAGCAGATGAACTCGCACGAAAAGTTTTTGCATCGGGGAAAAAATGAGTGATGCCAGTCTCTCTTGGCCGGGGTTTTTTCCGTGGCGACTGAAAGCAGCGCGCGGTCGAAGTGGTTGCGGGAAAAAAAAGCGAGGGAAGATGTGCGGGCAGCGAGACGAAGATAAGTAAATAGGCCAGGAAGAAAAAAAGAAGCGACCGGAAAGGGAGCGTTTCGCATTAGGCAACTTCTCCTTGTTCCTAAGTTTCCCGGCACGCTTCCGGTCTATTCAGAGTCTTCGTGCGCGTACGGGTGAGCCGCGGCCCGAGTAAACTTAAATAAAAAAGTAGCCGGACAAAAACGAACGGCTCTCGAGAACACGGAAGTCCAATAAGAACGGTGGAACTTAAATATCCGTGGAACTTCGGCCGAACGTTCCGCGAGGTAAACGAAAATTTATTCGCGGCTTCTTATCGACAATCCCGTCGCGTCGGCGCCGTAGTCGTAAACACTGTAGAGTTTTCGGGATCGTAGATTGCGATTCTGCTGCTATACTTTTGATAGTTACGTGCGCCTAATTACTACGAAGTTCTACGAACATTTGCGTTTTCATGTTATCATTAGGTTTGCAACTAAGTTCGCGACCTCCACATTGTCTCAAACAAAGTCAATTATATATATTTTTCAAGCACAAGTATTTTATATCAAATTAATCGTAAAATTCAGAGCTTTCCAATGATATACAGTTCAAAAGGAATGGTCACTGAATGAAGTTATAATGATACAATAATAGAATTGCTAAACAACAGGTCGCGAATTAAGTTTTTCCTTTGACTTCGTTCGCTGCAACGCAACGCGAAATCCGCGAAGAGGAAAATCCTGCTTCAGCGACGTTAATTGATCATTCCGACGAGTTGAAGATCTGATCGGTGCTAAACCGAACAGTTTTATTTTACGATCGCTGGTCATTAAACGGAGCTACCTCGAAATGAAACTTCTGTGACCTTCGTGATTCGTTCGGATCTGGACAACGGCTGTAGAAGTTGTAATCAACGACGACTGTCCGCTCTATATTTCCTCGGAGTCTCGAGGGCCCTCGTTAAAAATGTTTTATCCTGCGGCGACGCCAGTTTAAATCAAACAATTTTTACCGCCCGAACGAATTAACTTGATTTTATTATTTACGCTGCGCTGTGTTGTCCAACAGCAAATAAATTCTAGAAAACAGGTTCTTTTATAAATGAAAATTAGACTGCTCGATGGAAGAGGCTGGGTGTATTGCGATCGCCATAATTCTGTCCGGTTGAACGCGTCGGAGTTTCCATCGGAGAGCAGAAGGGCAAAGTCTCGGCGAGGCGCACGTAACGAAACGGTAACCAGAAGGAGAAAAACTGTTGACCCGCTTCGCGACGAGGTAGCAATTACTCTAATGATCGTCCTCCCGCCTAGTATGCCTCGCTACTTTCTTCTTGCTCGTCGCCGTTCGTCCCGGGGAACGCATTAATTGCCGTAATCGGTTTGCGGTAGAGATGGCTGTCGAACTTCTCTCCCCAAGAAACAGTCGTCTCCGATAAATTGCCGTCCTCGTTCAACGGTGCTCCCGCACCCATCTCACGCAATTGCTGGTCGATTCGAATTTATATTACCGCCCCTCTTGCTTCTTGATCCCCTATATACGAGACCCCTATTTGTCTTCCTCTCCTCTCCTCCCCTCTCTCTCCTTTCGGGTATTAATTGATTCGTTTCAATTTGTTCCGACGAGTCTCTCCGAGAGCCGGGGAAACAAAGAGGAAAGGGGGTAGATGGAAAGAAGATCGAGCCCAGTCACAATTTAACTCGTTGATTAAGCCGTTGCGCAACCGTGTCTTCGCCTTAATTGCCAATCCCGTTTATCCAGGATACGAGCGTTCGACTGTTCTCTTGGTTTCTCTTCTTATTCGCGAGCGAACGATTTGCATATACCCGTTACTTCCGCCGTGCCGAGCTCGCGCGGAATCGATCGAATCTCTCCGGATGATAAAGCACTATCCACAGGCCGGTGTCGCCAGATCAGGGGAAAAACGTACCCCATCTCTGCCAGTACCGGACACGTGCACCACTGAAGCTTAAACCTTTGCACTGGGAGCTATTTTAACTGGAAAATTAAACATTTCTTCCGATCTGGAATATTTCCATTCGGTATGATTTTTGAAATTTTATGGATATGAAATTGGTATACAGTAAATCTTCATTTGTTGTCCAACAGTGTTTTGCACGGACAGCGGTCGTATAGGGACACTATTTTTTTGTGACTGCGCGTCTACCGCGCCGACCGCGCCGAGACTACAATAGAGAGCACAGTTTAAAGGCCCGCGTGTTCTCACAATGTAATGCCAATTAAAAATGCTTTATTTTTCATTACATATTTTTATAGGACTTTCACTCACTTATTTCTGGCATTTCTCTGATTAAAATAAGACCAAACACGATATAATTTCAACTGTATTTACTGGTTTAATCGACGATGAAAGTTTCGGTCGCCAGGAGGGACAGCGTATGGGAAAGAAAGAGACGCGGACAGTCGCCGTCGCCGGTACTAAATACAATTGAAACTATATCGTGTTTGGTCTTGTTTTAATCAGAAAAATGCCAGAAATAAGTTTGTGAAGGTCCCATAAAAAATAATGGAAATTAAGAAGTTTGGACAATGTAGAGGTGTTCACACCGATATAGTAGGCACTGGACAGCGTTGAGGATTTACTGTAATACCTCATACAATACCTAAATGTTAATGTAAACAATATCTTGAATAATGGCACAGCAATTTTTAGTAGCGCCTCAGAGAGGATAATCGAGTGCAAAGGGTTAATTCTGGACCATACGTCTTTTTTGAGAAGTTGCAACAATCGGTTTGCTGCAGATGAAGCAAAGGTTTTTGTAAATAAATGTAAACAAGCTTCCGAATATCGAGAAACCATTGTACCGAAGTTGCAGAGCCGAAAAGGTTCGATAAGCGTTCGGGAAGACTCGACAGAGAGGAGGCGACGATGCGCAAAGCAGAAAAGGGACGGAATAAGTGAAATGGCAAACTGGGAAACTACTTGCGAGGAAAAACGAGGAACGCATGGAAATCCCGAAAAACTCGGTACACCGGAGGGTCGGAGTAAAGAAACTACTGACAAAGAGAGAAAGAGAGAGAGCTGAATAATACGAAAATAAGAAAAGAGCCGTGGCATTCTAAATTCGCAGCCTCGGAAACGATAAATGCAGAACAAAGAGCGACGAGAACATTCTTCGTCCACAAAGCTCCGCAAATTTCGTTGCTCGGCGTTCCTCCTTTTTAATCCGAATAAGAAGAATCTCCGTTCTCGCTGACATAAATTTCATGAAATAAAATCGCCGAAAAGAGATCATTCTTGCAATCGTTTCTTCGATTCGACGCGATTCTAAAAGGGAGGCGAGAAAATGAAACTCTGTTGGATTCACTGTACCAATATCTCCCTTGGATGCACATGATCTAAGAGAGTTGAGCTACTAGTTCGGTGAACGGTTCGTTTGAAACTGGGGGTGGGATAATTTAAAAGATCGGACGATTTCCATTCGAACGAGTACCATCTCTGCTCCCGAATTTACAGGAACAACTTCTTTGCTCCCGGACTGGAGTGGACGGAAATTTCGAATAGGCCCCTATCGAGGGAAACTAGGATGTCGGGGGGTGGTTCTAGACGGAAGGGTCGAGTGGGAGAGATATCTGGGTGAGAGGGTGGAACGGTAACAGTCGGCGTTACTTCCGCTTCCGCCCCAGTAATCAAATCTCTTGACTCAGTGGGCGCAAATTAAAATCGCTACGACCCGGCCAACTAACTGCGACTCGCAGCTGGCTTGCGGGCGCGCGGATATTCGAGGAGCAACCCCCGTCTCGCCAGATTGGAGAAATCGAGGGGAACACGGTTGCCCCCTCTCTCTTTACCGTCACGTGACCGGTCCGTGAGGTAAAGTGGGAGACAAGTCCGGATTTCAATACGAAAATGTCAGAGTACACGAGAATTCTCATAATTTTTCTTATATTCGAATAACACACTAATTAGACTGCGGATCTTTGTGCAAAATAAAAATAGTCTGCATCGATCGCAAGAAATAGAAACCGAATTGAATGTTATTTCTTCCCTTGACGAATCTAATAGAAGAGAAATCATATATTGAATTTTGCAACTTTTTATTTTGATGCAACAATTACATTGTGGAGCTTTGCGTCTGATCCATCTCTTTTTCAACTTTTTTCTCGGATTGTTCCATTAAAATTAATGAAAGAGCGCGACATATCTGTATTGGTAACACCGAAAGAACAGGTGGACGAATTGATAACTGTTCATCCAAGACTGAACACGATCAGTATAACTCATTGTATATTCCATCCGACAACACCGCAGACTTAGTATCTCTTTCTTCGATAGATAATAGAGAAACTATCTACTTTCTTCCACTTAGACCTTCATCTAGTCTTTAGCGAACTAGAACCGACTTATAGTTTGACTATACTTTATCCCGTTACTTTCGCAACGAAGATCATTTGCGAAATATACCAACAGATTTCCACGGCGGTTCAATGTTGAGACTTACAAAAAACGTGATATTGTTTTAGAGTTTCTCGTGGAAATTCTATCTATCTCGGCACCTTTCGTAAAGCTAACACTATCAATTGTTATTTCAGTTTCATTCGCGACCACCGCGCGTGCAGCCATTGTTACCTGTTACGATTAATCTAAACTTCGAAACGCTGGCCGTGTCTTTATTATTCCGGAGAGTTCCGCCACACCATTATAATGGTCCTGACCACAGCCTTGGGGCACATTCTTGTGTACATGTTGCCCGGTTTGTTAGCCATCAATTGAACTGTTGGCGAATTGTAAATTTGATTGAGGCAACCAGCTGCAACGCTACTGTAGCTCGAGCATAACATTTGATGTAGTCTCCGACTGAAACTTGGACCCTGAAGCGCAGAGCGAATTCATTACCATTACCAACAACCGTAATTACGGTCGAACTAGGTTTTTCTTCGCAATTTCCACGTGGAATAACTTAAAATTTGTTGGTATATTCGAACTCTGGGGAGCGAGGCAAATTTATGGTGCAAACAGAAACGAATCGATTTCACGGACAAAAAAGAAACAATTATTTTCTTTAGCTTGCAGCTTCGTTTTCAAAGAAAGTTGCTTCGGCACGGACGCCTCTTTATCAGTGATAAATATTCATGAGGAACTCCGCAACTGAGATTAACTGCTTACACTCCGTGGTAACTTTAATATTTTATATCCTCTAGAGATATAGGCAGAAAAACTGGAAAACAAAGCTGCGTTGAGTGAATTTATTACGATTGTAATCTGGGAAAAGCAATTCGAAGCAATAAATAATCCTCTCGAGACATGTGTGTGAACAGTCTGCGTCGAAACATTCTCATTTATTGTTTCGATAGTAATCTGCAGACTTTCGAATATGTATCAACCTGTTGAGTGATAGAGTCTTTTCCAGTTCCCATGGTAAACAATTTATCATAGACTTTATCCACGCAATCAGGACCGTGCGACCAGGCAAATTGATCTAGCGCGGTATTCCCTCGCTGTAATCGTGTTTAGTCGACCTCCTTACGATCGCATAGCTGTCCCCACTATATCACGACGTTAGTTGACAATAGACAACAGCTGGTTCACTCTTATCAACGACGGGAAGGTGGAATACCGGTAAACGTGTCACAGAAATCACACAAAAGACAGGCTGCTAGTTGAAACGATCGTTAAACGACGTCCTCCAACAACTATAATTGCGTCTCTAATATCCCACCCGGCGACTATAGAAAGGGAATACCGTTCGTCGCATAAACGCCGATTTACACTATCAGCTCGTACGCGGAACGCCTCCGTTCAGTATATATTTTTTTATTATTGTATCAATTCGATCAACGAACAAAAATTAATAACATACATTCCCGCTCATACATAAGTCTTAGGACAGCGATCATGTTTGTATTCGACTCTGTAAAAATGAAATAATCGCGCTGAAGGATGCGAACAAATTCCTTAGTTAAACGTTTACATGTCGAGGAAAGGATGCTGCGCTCGTATATCAAAAATCTTACCAAGAAGTAAAGAAATATTTGTATTCTCTTTTCATCGAAGAATCCGCCACTCGTTTCTTTCTTGCAGTTTTCACAATTTTTTCATACTTTCTGTTGTTATATTATTCCATTCTCGTTCCAGAATATTCCACAAATGTGTTTTCGAGCAAAAATTTCGTACCTGCCTACCTATTTCATCCCATAATTTTTCTCATTGTGAGGACACACGGGCCTTGGAACTGTGCGGGCGACCGCGACTCTCCGCATCGCATTAATAGTGGTTCACAACCATATACCCGAGCCGAGATCAGATTACTACAGTGTATAGCCTTTTTGCGTCTATAGAGGATTTACTGTAATACAGTTAAAGGTTCATAATCGATACGAGATGCCAGTTTTACTAAAAACCAAAGGTGTCCTAAGACTTAGCAGGGCCCCTCTAACCAGGGCCGCTAGTTTTCCTTCTCTCTCACGCCTCAAGAAGTTAAAGAATTTGTTCGGTGGTGAACAGAGCCGTGTTCCGCGGAGCAGCAACATTTGAAACTTTACCGGTAGCGAAAGCCTGACGGTCAACAGGAAAATTCTTCGAGTTTGTTTGCACCGCAACATTTGCCCTTGTGTACCCTCCGTTGCGATACCCCGTAGCAAGTTTCTATAGAGTATTTCTTTCTCCCTCGTAGAACATATTCAATTTAGAAAGAAGAGACGTCCCCCCTCCGTTAGTTAAAACGATTTCGCGTCAGACACACGTCGTCTAATTGAAACGAGTGAACAACACACGACACCGAAGAGCGCAGTTTAAAACGATCGACACACATACAGACGCCATATCGATCGCGATCTCTCGCGGTAAGAACACCCGATCGGATAATACAACGATCTTCTACGCAAACACACACGCACACGCACAAACTGTCGGCATTTTTCAAGTGGATTTAATACGGCCACCACTCGATGATCAATTGAGATTAGGTACCGAGATCGACGCTCGTCGAGGACGGGAAGCACCGGCGATCGTCCCCGCTGCAATCGGCGGTGCGAAACAAAAAGGAGTTAGTAG
Organism: Lasioglossum baleicum; assembly: GCF_051020765.1. Taxonomy (NCBI): domain Eukaryota; kingdom Metazoa; phylum Arthropoda; class Insecta; order Hymenoptera; family Halictidae; genus Lasioglossum; species Lasioglossum baleicum. Next base: position 5,003,310 of record NC_134938.1, read on the forward strand.
CATGGGCATGTGTGTCTGTCCGTCTCTGTCCGAATCGCAGCACGTTCACGTCGAATCTATATAATATGTGTTCTATATATATATGTGTCTGTGAAAGTATACTTATTCTGTATCTGTCCGTCACTTTACGCTACGGTCCGATTCAGTGTAGGGACTACCGGAGACCTCGAACCGGGAAAGTTTGATTTTAGCTAGTTTACTCGACCATACATCAAACGAAAGTTACTATAAACAACAAGGAAGGTAATTTAAGTGCAGGTGAACGCTCTCTCATTTAAATGTCGTGTACATTTCAGTCTACGATTTTCGTCCGAATCAAGAAGAACTTTTTAGTTACGTGTGCAACATTTGAAAATTGGATATCGTTCGGTAATAAAATAAATTATACAGTGACTCGCATCAATGTCCGAGTATTATACGATTTGAACTTTTTTTTCAGATACTAAACGTTGCATTTTACAGCTTTTTTATGTGGGCTTGTGGCTAAACTTCCGAAGACGTCCTTGCTCAGAATCGTCGATGATTGTCGGAAGGATTTTGGCGACTCGACAAAAAATTGTTTACCATTTTAATGTCACTCACTTCATGCCTCTGTAACTAATTCAATTAATTCGTTTCGCGCACAAACCCCTAGCCAGACCTAACCCACACCTTTCTATTCAAAAAATATCCCACGGTTTATTATTAAACTAACTCCACTTCCAGATTAACAACAACTTCAGTTATCTAGCCAAACCTAACTCGGACTAATGTCATTTCCACTGGCTCTTAAAATAAACTTTTCGGGTTATCCACAGTCGTCAGCCGTTTCTTCTCAGAAACACTGGGTGGATGTGTGGGTCGTCCAGACCCAACCCAGCCTAACCGTAAAAAAAATTGTCCGTAAGGTAGAAAGTGACATTCAAATGGTAATAAATTTTTTTTCGAGTCGCCAAAAATCCCTCTGACAATCATCATTTTTTTTTGTCATAATTTATGGACGTCATCCTAAGTTTAGTACAATATTAAAAAAGTTATCGTCTGTTTTAGAGCGTCCGAATATTAATGCGAGTCTTTGTGCTGATGTATGTTTGAAAACGGAACATTATCCATTAAATACGCCAATCTGTCTCGATACCATCTGGAGCTTAAGACAAGGGCGGGTTGTTTTAATTATTTAGCGGGGGTGAGACCGTTCGCGGCGAAGTTTCCTTAATCACAGCGTCTATTATTAGTGCTTAAATTCTTGAGGGGGAGGGTTGCACATCCGGTTTATTATTCTCTCTCGTTCTCCGAAGTTGCTACGCTGAGCCAGACCATAGTCGTCTAAATGTACCTAACCCACACGACTCACGCCGAGCTTCTGCACGCTTACGAGGTGGCTGCCAAGAAACCTGACCTCTGAGTGCTCAGTTCGATGGTTGTTACACTGTTAGATGTGCATGAGCCTATCGGTATGATCGTCCGATAATAGAAGTGGTTAAATGTACACGAATGCGGTTCCAAACTTTTTGATCTGTCACTCGATTCAGTGTATACGATGTACTCTCGGACACTCTCCCAAAAACCCAAGTTTCGTTTCTCGGATAACAGTGCCCCGACTTTTTGCCCCCATTTCGTAAGAAACTAATTAAAGCGCGAGGGAAAAAGAAAGGGTTTGATCGGTCGATTACAAGCGCGGATCACGATGGAAAATGTTTTTTCCGGTGTTCGGTGTTGTTTACGCGGATACTATTTAATTGCTGGAATTTTTTCATGCCTCGCCGAACTGAAGGTAAACATCGTTCACAACGAACGGCTCGCCTGTTGCCCATTACCCAAGGACGCGAACGCGAAGCTGCTGATTAAACGAGTTCGATCACTTTTAAAGTAAATTCATCAGAAATCAGAGATTCGCTTTATTTAATCTCCACGTTCAAGGAAGTAGAGAATTGATTACAGTGTTCTCTCCGTAACGTTGTAGAAGTCACAGTTGTAGGAGAGGTGGTACATTCTTCTCCTTTCTTATAATCGTAAAATCATAAAAGTTGACACACAAAAATTATATAAGATACAGTAGGACAATCGAGACCCGAGGGACATAATTAAAATGTACATCACATTCCAAAATAAATTTATCGTAAATTTTTTCTTACAATCAATCATTTAATATTTCTGTTTTTTTCCAAAATTACAACAACATATTTAATTTACAGACGCGATTCAAATAAATCTTGAAAAAGATCCAAACTGGCATTGAAACGTTGATTTTGTTTGACAATTAGCAAAGTTGCTTTATAATTCGTAATAAACGATCGAACCGCTGCGCCGAAAACATTAAAAAATTTATTAAATTTGTTGCTTTTGAAAATTTATTTCCCTTAATAATGTAATCATATTTAGATTGCATGTTTGTTAATAGTCGAGATCCGGGTAATCGAGGTGCTACTGTAATTTTATTATTATGGGGATAAAATTTTCGCAGTTTCGGCGGAGATCTTCGCGACGGTTACGGAGAGAACACCGTGACGCGTCTGTGCGTTGCGTACACGTTCTACTCGCTCCCTCGGAGACACGAGTTTCATCCTACGTTTCCGATTAACTTCAAGAATTCCCGTATCCCGGGGGCACCTTGTGTAGACTCAACGGTAGAACACAAGCTCTCGTGGATTGTCTACACGAGCATGTGTTTACGCTGGGTCGACACGTGCAGTTCCACTAAAAGTTTCAGTGGTCGACGGTAGAGGTGCGGCCCAGTTTCGAAACTCGTAACCCTCATCCCTGACCGATCATTCGAACGGTTCCCGAGCGAATCGAGCCGCTGGAATGGGTCGTAACGTGTTTTAACTCGGGGGAGGCTTCTTAAACATGCCTCTACCCCGTAATCCTCACGAGCAATGTCGGTTATGTGCGTCAGCCTTCTGATTTTATTGCTCTTTCGCTGGATCCCGTTCGGACATTGCTGCCTCGAACGACCTCCGGCTCGCTATTCGAACGACTGCTTCGAATCGTTTAAATTGCTCGAATATTCTGTGGACACATTTCTCAAATCCTTTGCAGTCAACTAAGCTGCTCTTTACTTTACCGGACTCAAAATTTGTGCCTTTCTCCTATAAATTATGATGTATTTGGTATGTAATCCAGTAGATTTGTACCCGGCGCGGATCCAGATCGAAGTTTCGATCCTGTAGGATCAATGGTTCAGGAGTTTTACTTGCTTAAAGTTGAGCAATCTGCAGTGTTTTTGACAGGTAGGGGCGCCGCCATATTGGATTGTAGTGACGACCGCGAGCCACTTACCGAACAGAGCCGCTAGGTGTTCGTTGGTTGGTGATTAGATTGGGGGCGGGGGCAGCAAGATAAGCGGCTTGCGGTCGTCACTACAAACCAATATGGCGGCGCCCTTACCTGTCAAAAATGCTCAACTTACGCGACCATAGCTCCTCAACTATTGATCGTAGAGGATCGAAATTTCGATCTGCATCCGCGCCGGGTACAAATCTACTGGATCCCATACCAAATACATCATAATTCGTAGGAGAAAGGTACTAATTTTGAGTCGGGTAAAGTCCTCAAATGTCCTCTGTGACAACGAACACTGTTCAACTCGTTCGTTTTTCACGGTAACAATAATATTAACCCTGGAACATCACGCTCGGGTCTCGGAAAGCCAAAGTTCTTTTTTAGAAAACGAAGCAGAATATTTAATAGTTTTGGGAGAATAGTTAATCTTAATAGAATGCGTAGAAAAAAAATTCAATCATGATTTGTTATTTTACAAAGAGTTATAATTCATGAAAGTGAAAGATAAGAAGCCACTCGTGCGCATGTCACATTATAGTTAATGACTAGACTGCGGATCTTTATACATTTATAAAGAAATTAGTTGGGCGAAACATAAAACAGTAATAGATTAGAAAAATTCAAGAATATTGTAATGTTGTTTTTTATTTTATTCCTGCTTCCCACGATTTATGCAGAATATTTTTATTTTGCACAAAGATCCGCAGTCTATTAATGACGCTCTGGGTTTCCGAGATCCAACAGTGCAGTTCCAGGGTTAACGCACGAAACCAACAAGAATCCAAGGCCAGGTAATAGATCCAAGGTGTTGAATCAGCACGCTTCGCGTTCCCCTTCTTGATTGTGGCAACAGGCGGCGTTTTTCTCATCAGAACGATGAATAGCGTTAAAGTATTTGTATCGATTTCCCTGGTGAATACGGGAACGGATGGAAATTGATGTGGAGGAGGATTAGAGAAGTGTAATTCGGGGAAATTCAATATTGCTTTGAGATCGCGTCCCGTGTCAGGCAAATGGACGCAAGGTAATTAACTAACCATCGATTCTCGCTTCCACAGTGAAATGCGCCCAGGGACTGATCGCCAAAGACAAGAGCGGCACGTCTGATCCTTACGTGACGGTCCAAGTCGGGAAAGTGAAGAAGCGCACCACAACGATGCCGAAGGAATTGAATCCGGTTTGGAACGAGAAGTTCTACTTGTGAGTAATTCAATTACTATTCCGCCAATCCGAGAAATACGTTCCTACTGTGTACGGCGAGGGAGACGGAACGGTCGAAAGGAAAATTAATTTTCAGTTTACGTGTACCGTGATTGCTCAGATTCTCGCGCAACATTCCAATCACGAGAAATTCTAACAACTATGCAAATTAATGCCGGACGTAGTGGGTACGGAAAGATTGAAATGATACTTGCGTTTGAGGACACCGAGGAGAATTGATACAGTGGGTGTACAAAGTATTCGTACATCTTTTAAAAACTAATAACTTTTTCATAATCGTACCAAACGACCTGATTTTTTATAATCAATTAGAAGCATTGGTTTACGAAATTATAAGCGAGAAAGATTTTCCAAAAATTATAATTTACAAGGTTACGTGCAAAAATAAAAAAAGGATTTTTTAAAACTTTTTATTTGGTATATTCTTTTTCATTTTGTAGATCTACGTTAGTACAAAATGTATATTTTAAATTCTCATTAAGGACCCAAATAAAAAAGTTTTAAAAAATGCCTTTTTTATTTTTGCATGTAACTTTGTAAATTATAATTTCTGGAAAATCTTTTTTGCACATCATTTCGTAAACCAATAATTGATTATAAAAAATCAGGTCGTTTGGTACAATTATAAAAAAGTTATTAGCTTTTAAAAGGTGTACGAATACTTTGTACATCCACTGTACAAGGGTGTAAAAAATTATACGTCACGATTATTGTAGCATTTTCTTTTAAAGTGAAGGAAATGGTCTATTTAAACTTTTTATAGATGTGCCCATAATTATGAAAGCGGTTTAAGTGAAAATTAAACAAAAATAAAATTTCAAGTCTCTAGTTCATCGGGAAGTTAGTTTAAAATCAATTGCAAAATTTGTACCGAACAAACAGACAGACAGACAAGAAAGCGAGCTAATAGAAACGTGGTATTTATTTTAAACTAAATCAATTCCATGTAATTTTTACGACATTGTGAAAAATGAGCCGTAGGATATAGTGCTTGTTAATTTTACGACATGCAAAACATCTGTTTGGCAGACTTCGGTCTATTATTTATTGCACGGTCAATAAAGTTGGCGACTCGGGCCAAGATTTACAACACCGACCGCGTGCCCCCATAATTAATTAATTTACTGTTGATATCCTTTTCCTTGAAATATCTCGAAACAAAAAATATATGACTTGGACCGCTTTCATAATTTATGTGCCCAATAAATACATTCGTAGAATCGGAACTGATAAATGACATTGACGTTCTGTTTCCCAGCGAGTGCCACAACTCATCCGACAGAATAAAAGTGAGAGTATGGGACGAGGACAACGATCTGAAGTCGAAGCTCCGGCAGAAGCTCACAAGAGAAAGCGACGACTTCCTTGGGCAGACCATCATCGAAGTGAGAACGCTCAGCGGCGAGATGGACGTCTGGTACAATTTGGAGAAGAGAACGGACAAGAGCGCAGTGTCCGGCGCAATCAGGCTTCATATCAGCGTAGAGATTAAAGGAGAAGAGAAGGTCGCGCCTTATCACACCCAGTACACCTGCCTACACGAGAATCTCTTCCATAGTCTGTGCGAGAAGAACTGTGGCGTCGTGGCGCTGCCTCAAGCGAAGGGTGACGACGCTTGGAAGGTGTACTTCGACCCACTCGGTGAAGAACTTGTCGACGAGTTCGCGATGCGATACGGCATCGAGAGTATCTACCAAGCAATGACGTGAGTACCTTCCCAGAATTTATAGTCGATGCTTATGAGGGTAGACTCCTTTTTCCAGGATTGCAAGGGTGCGGGATTCGCGTTTTCAATTCTCAGTATGTAATACGAAACTGGGATTTTTCAGTAGTTAGAAACGCTAGATAAAAGATCGAGGCTGCTATTTACTTTACCGGTCTCAAAATTCGTGCCTCTTTCTCTTATAAATTTGTTAAAGTTTCGATCCTGTAGAATCAATGGTTCAGGAGTTATGCTTGCTTAAAGTTGAGCAATCTGCAGTGTTTTTGACAGGTAAGGGCACCGCCATATTGGTTTGTAGTGATGGTCGCGCGCCGCTTACCGAGCAGAACAATTGATGAGTTGGTTGGCGGGGGTTCTACTCGGTAAGCGACTCACGTCGTCACTATAAACCAATATGGCGGCGCCCTTACCTGTCAAAAGCACTGCAGATTGCTCAACTTTAAGCAAGCATAACTCTTGAACCATTGATCCTACAGGATCGAAACTTCAATCTGCAGCCGCCCCAGCTAAGCCGCCCAAGATCGATCTAGAGTACTATCTTCGAAAGTTCTATCTTCATGTAGCTACATGCTATCGAATAATGCAAATTACGCCTCGCAAACGAAAAAATAGGACTTTTGAGGGAGATAGCGCCCTAGATCGATCTCTTATCTAGCGTTTTTGACTACTGAAAAATCCCGTGTTTGTATTATCGAGAAATGAGAACGCGAAACCCGCAGCCTTGCAATACTGGAAACGAGTCTACCGCCTTATTACGTGTTCTCCCCGTAACTGTTTGCCGGGCGACAGTTCTGGAAGCAAGAGTATAGTATCTCTAGTAGCTAGACTGCGGATGTCTTTGCAATTTTTAATTTCTGTAGACAAATTTTAAGAAAGTGGGAACAAATAGAATCTTATTTTCAGAGTGATAGCAGCCTATGTAGTTCTGAAATAAATGAAAATCGTGCTGAATTCTGTGGAATTTTATATTCTAGCATTTTTTGAACATCTTCAAAAGCTATAAATGCATAAGACACCCCGCAGTCTAGTCTACTGAAGCAGCATGAGCAACTTTTAGTTGGCGTTGCGTGTCCCTTGAAGAAGTTGCTTTAATGTGGACGCAGACTAGTACCAATTCCAACAACATCTTGTGATTTTTCCAGACATTTCCACTGCCTTTCAACGAAGTACCTCTGTCCTGGTGTGCCAGCGGTGATGTCGACCCTTTTGGCGAATATAAACGCATACTACGCGCATACCAGCGCGAGTTCCGCTGTTTCAGCTAGTGATAGATTCGCCGCCAGTAACTTCGGGGTGAGTTCGGAGTCGAACATTGAAGGCCACGTTTATTCATGAGGGAGTGAAAAAGAGACAGAGAGAGGGAGACAGATCGAATGAGAGAACAACGGCGGACGCTGTGATTGAGAAATGCTCCTGCAATTTCCTAGTAGCCTAAACCATCCATTATTCCCGCGCCGGTTCACGTTGGCTGATCAGGAAACTTTAGAGCACGCGTGCTCTAGCTATCAATTTCATTTTGAAACTCTCCTTTAGGCTCGTCCTTCTTCTATCTCAAACAACCTTCTCTCCGCGGCTAAGATTTTTTTCAAGCTGGAAATTGGAAATACTGGAGAGACAAGGCGGTCCCGTACACCGTCCGATGTAATTAAGATTTTAATTAAGATTTTTTCGCCGCGATTGTCGTAGGCTGGTCCCCGGGAGATGTCCAACAATTCCCGAGAGCGAATCCACCAACTTGGCCAGATTTATTTAATTAAACAACAATGTCTTCCGTCAGCTCCCTAGTGTTTCCAAGTTTTCTGCTGACACGTATCTGGAAACTTTAATTATACTTTAGACTATTTGCGAGATAGCAAATGGCTTGGGTATTATAGATCAAAATCTGTAGATTAAAAATTTTACTTAACTTATTAGAACGCGATTACAGTTTAAACCTAGGTAATTTTTCAGTTGTTCAAACAATTCTTCTTGGATTCAGATAGTGGAAAAAAACAAGTTCGTAGAAGAAGCGGTTCGAACGGAAAGGGTTAATACTGTCGTATAAATTTTACGGGAACGAACAGGACGAATTCTGATACTGTTTTCAACGTTCTTGAATTATGCATGACTTTTCGGGGGGTATTCGTCTGGGGGACGCCCATAAAAAATAGCTGACTTTGTTACTCGCGAAACGAGCTTAAACGAATTCGAAAAGAAATGAATTCTTGGCTATTAAGTACAGGAGTATAAAAGAGGGACGGGAGGATAAATGGACATTCTGTATTCTAAACTGGAAATACTGTAGACTTCTGTACAACGAAATTTAATTATCAGCCACTTTAATTCTTTCTCCGTTTCGATTCCTATCGTTTGTCTCGATCCTGGACAATCCACATCCTTTTTCCTTCGCGAGCACCTCTGGGAATAAGATCCGCTATCGGGCCATAAGCAATGGCGGCTCAACCAGCTGAATTATCAACAGAAGTCGGTTACGTGTTGAAATTAAAATGAGACTGGCGCTGTGAAAAATTCAACTCTTGTCCTTCCACTTGGAAATTTGTCGGCTACGCGATGGCTTGAAAAATTGATTCAGAAAAAGACGTTCCGCCTTCCGGAACAAAACGATTTCTATCTTTTCACGTTACATAATAAAATAATTTATCTCACGTTTAACAACTTTAGCATTTCAAGATAAATGTATGAATTATTTTCAATGCAGCGTGGGTTGCCTACCCGCAGGCGCCATTAGCTTGCATCCGGATTCTATGGACACGCGTGATTAATCACGTTTGATGATAGTGTTTGCACGATACCCCCTTTCTGTCTCGGCTTTGACAAGAAAATGGTTCTCGAAGCAAGAGAGATGGCTGGCCGGGCATTTTAACGTTTCCGTAATTTATGGAAACCCGATAGCGAAATACATATTCGTTGCTTCACGGCCGATTTCTCCTGTTGCAGAAAGAGAAGTTCGTGAAATTACTGGATCAGTTGCACAACTCCCTGCGAATCGATCTGTCGATGTACAGAAACCATTTCCCGGCGTCGAGTCAGGAGAAGCTGATGGACTTGAAGAGCACGGTAGACTTGTTGACCAGCATCACGTTCTTCCGCATGAAGGTCCAGGAGTTGTCGAGCCCGCCACGGGCTAGCACCGTGGTGAAGGATTGCGTGAAGGCGTGTCTGCGTTCGACCTATCAGTTTCTATTCGAGAATTGCTACGATATCTACAACAGGGAGTTCCAAGCTGATCCGATCGATTCGAAGAGAGAGGAGGATCACGGGCCGCGGCTCGAATCCGTCGATTTCTGGCACAAGCTGATCGCGTTGATCGTCTCGGTGATCGAGGAGGACAAGAACAGCTACGCGCCTGTTCTAAATCAATTCCCACAGGAGTTGAACATTGGCCAATTGTCAGCGGCCACTATGTGGTCATTGTTCGCGGTGGACATGAAGTACGCGCTGGAGGAGCACGAGCAGCACAGGCTCTGCAAGTCCTCGGCCTACATGAATCTTCACTTCAAGGTCAAGTGGTTGTACACCAAGTACGTGGAAGATGTGCCGACGCTCAAGGCAGCCGTGCCGGAATACCCGTCGTGGTTCGAGCCGTTTGTCATGCAATGGCTGAACGAGAACGATGACGTCTCATTAGAATATCTCCATGGTGCCTTCAACAGAGACCAGAAGGATGGGGTGAGTGTTCGTCCCCTTTTAGAGAAATTCACTGGTCTCTGTAGTTCTTGTCTTTGCGCTTTCTCGCAGTCTTAACCCTTTGCACTCGAATGGAGAGTCTGAGGCGCCACTAAAAATTGCCGTACCATTATACGAAACAGTTTTAACATTATTAAATTTGTCTATATTCTATAAATTGTAAAAAGCTCAACTGTTATATATATATATATATATAAGAAAACAGGTTCAATTTGATGTGCTCAATGTAAAAAAGATTATGTAGTACAAAAATGATGTGGGTTGAAACAAATATCTTGATTTTAGAATTCAAATTGTTCGAGTGCAAAGGGTTAACACTAGCAGCAAAAACGAATTTCACAATTCGGAATTGGTTCTCTGATTCGCTTATAAGAATCCGCGTAATTCGAGGTCTCGTTGTATCTAGATTTTATTTGTTATTCGTTATTTTTTAATCGTTTTATTTGAATCATTTTGTTTGAACTTGCGTCCACAGTTCCAAAAGAGCAGCGAGCACGCGCTCTTCAGCGTCTCCGTCGTCGACGTCTTCACGCAGCTAACCCAATGCTTCGACGTAGTGTCGAAGCTCGAGTGTCCCGACCCAGAGATTTGGAAGAGGTACATGAAGAGGTTCGCGAAGACTATAATGAAAGTCCTGATCGCTTACGCTGACATCGTCAAGAACGAGTTCCCGAGTCACCTGAAGGAAGAGCGAATCGTACGTGACACGATCATTACCGATTCTTGCAGATTTCACATTTTTTAATGAGGCTCCTGGAGTCGGTGCTGCGATTCTGCCCAAAACAGTAACGTATAGCAGAGCGGCCAGAGCCCTGAGGTAGTTACATTGGCGGGAGGGTACTTAAACAATCTGTTCCGGACAAAAAGACTTGTTATACATTCAATTTTCAGAATCAAATAATACCAATTTTTTACAATTCTGCGGGGTGCTCAAGGTACCCCGTTTTATCGAGTAAGCTTACGTTACTGAGGCTGAAATCGCCGCCATCGCGCGAGGAAAGTTCGGCTGAATCACAGCACTGCCCTGGAGTACTCGTGAACTTCTCCGAGTCTACTTAGTATGTTTTCCTCTAGGCGTGTATCCTGATGAACAACATCCAGCAACTTCGAGTACAACTAGAGAAGATGTTCGAGTCGATGGGCGGCGAGAAACTGGAGGAAGACGCGGCAAACATTTTGAAGGAGCTTCAGCAACAACTAAATGGATCGCTCGATGACCTGGCGATACTATTCGCGAAGAGTCTAGAGCCGAGGATAACAGCCTCGGTGAAAGAGTTAGGGGACTTGTTACTGGCCATCAAGGGTGGCGGACAAGTGCAATTGTCGCAACCAGCGCAGAGGAACAACGTCGCCGTGGAAGCCGATGAAGTGCTACGACCGTTGATGGTTCTTCTCGACGGAAGTTTATCGTTGTACGCTCAGTCTTGCGAGAAGACTGTGTTGAAGAGGTTGCTGAAAGAACTGTGGAAGATCGTCATGAGAATATTGGAGAAGACGGTCGTGCTGCCACCCATGTCCGACAAGAGCGTACGTTTCTATTTTAATCAACAACTTACCACCACGGTTATACTCATTCCACGATTTTACAGATGATGTTCAAAAATCTGACTGACAACGCGAAGAACCTCGCTGCGAACGCCAAGATTGAGGACATGTCGAAGCTCTTCAAGAACCACATGGTCAGCAAACCAACGGACGTGAAGAACGCTCTGAGCGGAGTAATGGTAAGTCCACTGTACTCGAACTAGTCAATTTTCGGGTTAAACTTCGTTCGAGGAAACCAGAGATTTTTCTAACTTTTCTTTATATAACCCTGAAATGACACTGGTTCAAAAGTTGTGTGTGTTAAAAGTTAAAAATGTTTGGTTTCCTGGAGTGAAGTTCAGCCAATTGTTGTCCTGGAATTATCTAAGCTAGTGAAATGAATACTTTGGATCGATAATGAAATATGTGTGTAGGATATTTCGAAAGAGGTAGAGAAGAATTTGTCGCCGAAGCAGTGTGCGGTTCTTGAGGTAGCTCTCGACACGATCAAGCAGTACTTCCACGCAGGTGGAAACGGTTTGAAGAAGACATTCTTGGAGAAATCGCCGGAACTTCAGAGCTTGCGATACGCTCTTAGCTTGTACACGCAGACGACGGACACGCTTATCAAGACGTTTGTGACGTCACAGGTGAACCAAGGTGAGCCGATTCTTAAGCATAAGTCTCTGACTGGTATAGGGTTTTTCAATTTCAAAATTAATCCTTCTCAACTAGAACCTTTCTTGACTTGGAGTCACCTCGGATGGTGACTCCAAGGATTACCTTTTGAAATAATATTTGAAGAAACGTGGTGAATGCCTACATTTGTGTATGTCCACATTTTCGTTAACAATATTCCACTGTAAATTAAGGGACTGATATAATTCATTCTACAGTTACATTAACTCTCATCGAGAATCTCTTCAGGGCCTACATCTACCGAAACGACATATCTGTCATTCACGCACTTCATACAAAAATTTTAAAATATAATTCGACTCCGCATTGGGCCTAGACCCTTAGGTCTGGTGAGGTGTAAAATCGCGGTACGAGCGGGTTTACGGTTATAATTCATACACACCCTGTACATTCACAACACACACTTCTGACCAAAACATCCAACCGACGTAACGTGAATTGTCGCGACAGTGCCGCTGAACAATGCGTCAAAGCTACGTCAGCGTCAGCGTTCGATGAGCAGCGAGAGAGGTGGTGACGAAGGGGAAGGAGCCGAGGGTATGGAAAGCCTCGAGGAACCCCTTCGCCAGAGCAAGCCCTCTCTTCGCCGAGAGAGTCGACAAGGTACCCAGAGTGCACTACTCTTAGAGCAGAAGCCTCGGAAGATTCTTGGCTGACTTTCGGTCATTTTCGACAACTAGGCGCTCGTTTAGGACGTAGTGGACTGTTCGTTATTGCATTGTACTCACCGAGGTGTCTCATAGGGACAACAACTTCTTCATTTTAATTTGATATAATGCATTATGTTTCTTGCTACCACCTGGTATATATAGATCATCATTGTTCACGTGATAACACACATGGTGTTCTCATTTCTTTTTTGATTAAATCATTCCACGCGTTGGCTGCCATACGAGACGCACTCTCTTCGCTGGTGACATGAACTCCCCATCAGAGTCGCCAGGTCAGGGCGACAGTTAACCCTTTGTTTTACCGATATAAAAACTTGATTAAAATATTAAATACGTGCAACAATTTATTGAATACAAATTCAATAATGCAACAAATATTTTGGATAACGTTGTAAGAATTAATCTGGCGACACTGCTACATCCTCTATCCTCTAAGGTCCACAGTCGATCGACGAGTCTCCAAATCCTCGTGTCACCAAACGCAAACGTGTTGTCTACGAGCGTAAATGCGTGGCGGCCACCGCGTAGACCCTTTCGGTGCTATGACAGCTTTGTAAGAATGAACCAGAAATGATTCTAGCGCGCGGAGCAAATGCTTTAGCGACCCTAATCAGCGCGTTTCAGGCCTCAGTCGCTCCGCCCATAGCGTAAGCTAAGCTTCCCGTACTCCTCGTGCCTCAGAAGTTGTCTCCTGGCAGGAATTCGAAAGGAATGCGGCAGCAAGCCATCCGATTGGGTCGTTCCACTGGCACTTGGTGCTGCGAGGGACAACTTGTGGGGCACGGAGAATACACATGTCGAACCCAACTGGCTCTACAAAGTCGTACGTATGAAAAGAGACCTTGGACTTGCCAATTGGGTTCGATCTTATCTTGGTCGTACTATCGAAAGGGTCAAAAGACACGTCCCGAATGTGATCGTCTCGGTGAATCGATAGTTGTATTAGGTAGCGCTGCTGCTGTCACTACTGCCGCTCTGTTACTGCTACTATGGAGAACCTTGCCAAATCACCGTGCGCATCCTTCAGTCATCTTCTTCAAGGCTTTAATTTACGCGTTACACACATAAACACGGGTATGAATTTTGTTGAACCGATCACTGCCAGTTTAGCGTTCTCACTGTTCAACGGATCAGCTCCGGCGACGCGACGGCGTATAAACACTGGCCTCTTTCGCTCGTCGAACACGCCTAAATCTCTTTAGATAAACATGGACTGTCGACGACAGCAGCACCATCACCGGGAACCATAAACGCACTCACCACCGAGGACAACAATCGAGATTCACGGCAGACTTGATCAAGAGTCGGCGGTTGTCCTAGTTTTCGAAATTTGTTCCATGGAAGAGATTATTAACGATTCGATTCTTGACTGCCTTTGGAAAGGATCGTTTTGATCGTTAGCTCCTCCTATATTGATCCGAGACTGCATCTTCTCTGCTGAGTACTCTATAAGACAAAGTTCCATGCATATATACCGTTAGAGCATGTAATCTGCTCTAGACGTAGACACCTCAGTATAGAAATCTTAGCATCAAATTCTTTTCAATTCTAGCATCGAATAGAAACGATCGAAGCTCTATCTTTCTATCTCGTAGCATCTAGCCGAGAGCTACGTGCCGGCTGAACACGGAGGTCTAATTATCGTTTATGAAGTTCCAGATACCGCCGGCTCGGACGAAGGTTCCGTGGGCGAGGTCAGCATCCAAGTGGATCTCTTCACGCATCCTGGAACCGGCGAGCAGAAGGTCACCGTGAAAGGTACGAATCTTTTCTTTTCTCCTCGCTGAAGCCACCGTAGACTTTTTTTCAACGTGAGGGAAATCCACCTTATCCTGTCCCGCCTCGCTTGGGGTCTTGGATTATCCTGGGGAGGACCCTTGGTCAACCCCAATGTAGTCCATGGGCTGGGTTAGGCCTTTTGATTGTTATACTACCGCTATTAATTGCTATGCTACTTTTTACGGCCTGGATAAAGGGCCGCGCAATACTTAACCCCACCCCCCAGGCTTATTGTCTCATATCCCAACCCTTCACTGTACACGTGAAACACACCTGTTACCACACGAATCCTGCGTTTCAGTTGTCGCCGCGAACGATTTGAAGTGGCAGCTGGCCACGGGCATGTTCAGGCCGTACGTTGAGGTGAACCTAATCGGGCCGCACCTGACCGGAAAGAAGAGGAAACAGTCGACGAAGTCGAAGAGCAATAACTGGTCGCCGCAGTTCAACGAGAGCTTCGATTTGTAAGTAGAGAAACGACAGTATAACCTCTATCATCCGAGCTAAACAGAGAAACACAATGTTTGAATAATAGACTAGAAACGATTGTGACACTGACACGTTTCGTTGGTTCCGCAGCATGATCGGCAACGAGCAACAGCAGCTGGACTTCTACGAGCTGCATATCTGCGTGAAGGATTACTGTTTCGCGAGAGAGGACAGATTGGTGGGCGTGGCAGTGATGCAGTTGAAGGACATCGTGGAGGAGGGTTCGTGTGCTTGCTGGTTGTCGCTTGGCAAGCGTATACAGATGGACGAGACCGGCTGGACGATCCTGAGGATCCTCTCGCAGAGGAACAACGACGAGATCGCGAAGGAGTTCGTGAAGCTGAAGAGCGACATTAGGCAGGAGACACCGCTGCCGAATCCCACCTGAAGCTCGGACACACAATGCTAAAGCCGACAGCGAAGCGATGCGTCCTTCGAGTTTGGAAAGAGCTCGGAGGTGTGAAGGAGCTGCATTTGTCCACAGGGGGGAAGACGAGAGGCGTGTTCGGCCGTCGTTGCCGAGAACATGAAATCGAGAAATCGTCGTTGTCGTTGATCAGGGCAACACCGGGAGAAACTACAACGCGATCGAGAAACGAGAGACAGGGAGAGAGAGAGAGAAACAAAGAGAGCGCTAAAAGGATCGCCGGGCCGACGAGAAACGTAAGGGCTCGATCCAGCGGGAGAAACATCTTCCTTCCGATTTCCCGCGAAGCCAGCTTCCGGTCGAGCGTGTTCTTCTCTCTTTTTTTTTTACGAATCACAGAGCTTTAGTCCCGTCCCTAAAAAAAAAAAAATAAACAAAAGGATCGATCGTAGAGGACGACAGATCCTTTTGGGAGAAGAGTGTTCTCCTGAGAATAGAAACGTGTTGAATATCAAGCACCGAAGTCGAAGCGTTCGTCCGTCGGGTTATAGAGGATACAAAAACGAGGGAAAGACGGTTCCCGCCGTCCTTTCGATAAACGGTTTCGAAGCGACGCGACAGGATGAGACGAAAACGAAGCTCAGTATTGGTGAACACGGAATAACACACCGGGGACTCTTATTCAATTAAGTGCCGCGAAGAAGGAGAATACGACGCCTCAGGTATTGGAGAGTGTTCCGTATAGACGCGAAACGTGAAAACAGTGCTGCCAGTATGCAATATAATTGGTAATATTCGTAATGTAAGAGAGGAGAGGGGAACGAGGAAGAGACGACGAGAGGAGGAGAAGGAGGAGAAATAGGAGGAGAGTCGAATTAGGCATAAAAAATGCGTCCAACGCGATTATACCTCCGACATCCATGGATCCCAACGAAACGTCGCGTCGGCCGTGTTGACGATCGGCGGACAGCGAGCACGAAGAGAACGAAGAAGAGGATCGTAGGTGTTTTACGGGGTCCGAGAGATAGCGAGACGCGCAAAATCGGTCGTGTTTCGAGAAATCGCGCGCGCCGCAGCAACGAGGCGAATGTAAAACGCATACTAATTAATATAGACCCTCGTGCGAGACGACGTTTTAGGCCGTTTGTTCGGGAAGACGAGTTTACTTGTAGATAAACACGTGAGAAACACATTGTTGACGAAGAAGTTTTTTCTAATAACAAGTTTAAACGTAGCATTGCGTACGACCAATAGGCGCGCCGCGACGTCATTCGCGGCGGGCCGTTAGTAATAAATTAGGCATTGTAATGTAAAATACGTTCTTATCGTAAGAATTTAAACAAGAGATCGTAAGAGTCTGATTTGCTGTGGTGAATGGGCGAGAGCGAGGTCCGCTCGAACGCTTCGAGCATACTCCGCGGAATCATCTCCGGTCCCTGGCTCGATCACCTATGATCATACGAGATGCCAGCGCGTACACGTCCGATTCACACCGTTTCGATGCGAAGCCCACGTTGAAACGAAGCGCTCGCAGTGCGCTTTAAGTACCACCCTCGATTTTCCGATCAGTATCGCCGTAGAATAGCAATCGCGAGAGGCATAGAGCTCGGCGCTCGATCGATGCCGAGGACTGTGTCCCCGAATCATCGACCAAACTTTTTCGAAATTAAACTTTATATCGTTGTAGCTCTATAGTACTTAAATATTCATAATAACTTCGACACTCTCCCGACGACCATTGCTTTTTGTGTGAGCGAGCGAAACCAAATATATACACGAGAGGAGGTGGGGAACGCAAGCTTCGAAAACGTAAAAAAAATAAATAAAGTAACACATAAACTAATAAACGAACGTTAATACTTATCTGTCTATTCGCTTGATATCTCATCGATATTACTCTTGTATATAGATCGAGGGTCCTACTTTCGCGGACAGAGTTCGGAAGCTACGATCGAGACCGGCGGCTCTTGTACAAGATCAATCCGCGGATCGAGAGAACGAGATCGTGGGAATCGAGGGCGGATCATCCTGTTGAGAAATGGTTCACGGAACGGTCGCGTAGTGTTGCCAGATAAGTCGAGTAGTCACGTGACCGGGCCGCGGCGGAAGCGTGGTGATTAGCGTCGTGGAAGGGGAAAGGTAGAGTTAGAGGACACGAAAATGTGAATCTGGTAACACTACCGTCGCGTTTCAGGAAGTGGTAGCACGCAGAGGACAGCCGAGCGTCCTTCGTGTCTTGTCCAACGTCATTCGATAAGCTCGGCGATGTTCGTCACTTGTTCTTGCGCCGAAGCTTCGACCGGGTCTCCCGAGAAAACTATCGAAAATGGGAAAAAAGAGGAAACTAATAATAACACAATGATGCACGCGACTTTGAACCTAATGAATTTCATTCACCGGCCCTCGCGGCCCGGCCAGATATACAATTCCAGAGAATTACATGATTATATCCAAAAAAGTTTCTACTACGTAGTACGTCTAGATATACTTACGTATTGTGTATAGTGTCTAAATGCTGATCTAGCTGCGAGCGCGGGGATTTTCGTTTGATGGTGAAAAGCGAGGGAAAAGGGAAAGTGAAAGAGCGATAGAGAGAAAGAGAGAGAGAGAGAAAGAGAGCGAGCGAACCACCCAGGAAAAGTCGAGTTCGGCCATCTTAGATAGACAAGGTGCTTTCCACATTCGGATCTAGCACGCGACACAGGTCAGGCGCAGGACTTTCGCGTAGTACGGATTTCATTTTGACGTTCGTGTAATTATCCCACGTGTTGTACGACGCGCACACTTTTTCCAAATTCTCTCTAACACGTTACCCTGTCGAGTATCATGCGTTCCTCCGCGCCCTCATCACGGAATATCGTAGAGCAGAATAGAGAGACGCGCGAAAAGAGTTTTCGAAACTTCTTTCGTTCCGTGAGAAACGCGTCTAGCGCGACGTTTTAAACACGCGGTTAGGAATCCTTAGATCTAAAAGTGCCCCGATCTGTGCCGTTCGAAATTCGAGAAACTCCCGTTTGATGAAACAGCTCCTGCCGAGCGTGCGGAACGTGTTCCTGGTCGTTCTTCTCGCCGGGTTAGTGTCGCGACGAATTGGGTACGAGCATCGCGTCACGTGACCGGTCCGTGGCGGAAGCGTGAGGACGCTCGAAGAGTGGGGGACGAGTCTCGATCTGGGGACACTGTCGTGGACGGTGGTAGAAGCAGGAACACGATTCGCCAACAGAGGAAACAACAATAGTCGGACGTAAACGGATAAGATGTTAAGAACCGGGCTGAGAAAGGGGATTGGTAGATGAAAGAAGGATTATACATGGGTCCGCGATCTCGCCGTCATATTCATTTGTAAAAGTGTCTATTTTCTCCGCTGCCTAAGTACATACTAATTACGAAA
Source organism: Lasioglossum baleicum (assembly GCF_051020765.1). Taxonomy (NCBI): domain Eukaryota; kingdom Metazoa; phylum Arthropoda; class Insecta; order Hymenoptera; family Halictidae; genus Lasioglossum; species Lasioglossum baleicum. The sequence continues at coordinate 5,022,122 of NC_134938.1, forward strand.
GAGAAAGGGCCGGCGAATTCGGCGCCCAGAACCAAAGTCCGTCGACGAAAATGGGAACGGCCTTTTATGTTTCACGCTGGTAGCGTCGAATTTTCCAGGTCACTCGGCAATCGCGCCTCGTAGACGGGGTTGACCGCCATTTTTTCCTCCTACTCTCCGCTTCGATTAATATCTCGTAAGCTTAATGAAAAATATCTCGTGTATTCTGTGATAATTACCCCTTAAAGTACACAAAACGATACATACATACATTACGTACACACCGTACACGTGTTTCGCGTACATTCACCGAGGAAACGGAGAACATTTAACAATAAACAAACATAAAAAAACATTACATACATATACATACGAAACACCGATCCCAATAGCAACAGTATTTTTCTCTTTTAAAAGACATTTCAATTTCTATTCTCTATACTCGTTAAACGTCCGAAGAGTCTCGTCGGTGTGTGTGTGTGTGATAAAAAGATTACGAAAAAAAAAATGGAGAAGAAAAACAAAAGAGTAAAACGACACGCGCCACGATACGGCGGCGATGCTGCGAAATCACGGTGTTCGCGATCCATGGCCGCCATGGGATTCGAACGAGGACAGCGAGGATGTACCGATACGAAACGGGGACGCAAAAGCGTATATTATCGCGGGCAACGAGTCACGCGTAGAAGAAGAGGATCAATAGGATCTAGACGAGCCACGAGGGATTTGAGAGAACGACGAAAGCGGTCCGTCACCGTGTTGAAAGTAATATTTTCGCCCGAAATTCATGCAGAGTCGCATCGGTTCACGCGTGGTCACGCAATCGTACAAAAAAAAGAAACGAACATTTCGGGGAAACCTTGTCATAAAGCAGATCATTTCACGAGAGTTAAACAAAGAGAACGTTGCTCGGAGAAATATTTTTACATAATCGATATCGTTTAACCCTGGACGGGACCAGCGCGAGCTTTCGTTTCCTTTGAAATCGTTAGCATCGTGGTGAACAAAGTATGATTTTTAGCTGTTGTTGTATCGCGTTGATATTTCTATTGTTATTCGTGAATGTATAGAGAGAATTAATGAGGTCCTTCGTTTCACGAACTGAATCTATCCTTCGGTGTTAATTGATGCAGTGATAAAGGATTGATGAAATGATAAGGTACACAGTGATTTTTTTCATGTTTCTTTATTCAAATTGACGAGTTAACGTTTGTATAAAAGTCACAAAGTTTCGGGTAAATTTACTTACAAAGAAATGGTCCCCGAAGGGTTAAATACGCCGACATTGATCATCGTTACTCTACGATCGATAAAGCATGTCCACAAACCGCGAACGTCTGAACGCTGGACGAACCTTCCTAAAAAATTGCATATCCATTGGTCTCGTTGCACGAATCGATCCATTTGTTCTCCCGAAAAGCACCGAATCTAATGAAGAACAAGAGAGAGAGGGGAGGGGGCGCGTACAATGGAATAAGGTCAAGTGTTGGTTGTTTTTGTTCGACGAGAGCTTTTGCGTCCGGCACGCCGACACAAGCGCAGAACCAAAAAGAGAGAGAGAGAGAGAGAGAAAGGATGATCCGAGTCGAACCACAACGTCGTAGCTGTGTCGGGAAGAAGCACGAAACCGGAGAAACAATTCCACACGAAAGAACGAACGATGCGAAATAGAGAGAGAGAGAGAGAGGAACAAGGCGAAGTGGTAAAAAAAAGAAGGACAAATATATACACAACCGTTGACAATACTATGCTTGAAGAATCGTACGACGCGTATATATAATGTACCTAACAAATATATTAAAAGGAAAAAAAAAACTATGACGGAATGTTTGTGTTTCGTAAGTAAAAAAGCATATTAAGGAGTACATTTGTAATCACGTGTGACGAAGAGACACATTTCGCAGCGAAATAATAAAAAAAAACAATGGAACAAATAATAACTAAAAAAAAAAAAGGATCGCGTAATTCTGTGCGTACATATTGCGGATGACTGCGTGTTTACTAGGTAATTATTAAATCGTATCGGGCGAGGGAGTACAATTTTCTCGTCGTCCACGCGGAAACAGTGTGCCACCGTTGTTATCAAAATTTTTCACGCGTTAAACAAAGCGAACGAGGAGAAACGAGGACACGTCGTTGCGCAGCCTCCGAATATAGGTGAACCTAAAAAGCAATTGTATCCGAGTCAAACACGCACATTCAACACAAAAAAAAAGAGGAAAAGAGGAAGAAGAATAATATCTATGATACCGAATACCCAGGTCTTTGTTAATAAATGTTTCACTTTCGTTCGTTCACTCACACGAGGAGCTTATTCTCTGAAACCGCTTGTGCAATTGAAGCCTCTATCGTCCATCAAACATCAACCCTGCCTACAAGAATACTAAAAAAGAACGCCCCTTGTTGATCGATCGACACCCCTCGCTACCATTTCGTAAGACCTTTTAATCCATCCGATCATCCGCATTTCCTCATTCGTTCTCTGTGATATTCAACCCTTTGCACTCGGAGCTATTTTAACGGGAAAATTAAACATTGCTTGCGAAAAAGAATATTTCCGTTCCCCATGATTTTTGAAATTCTTTGTGGATTTATGAAGGAATTGGTTGGGTGAAATATAAAACAGTAAAAGATTAGAAAGATTTAAGAGCACTGTAATGTTAGTTTTAATGTAACGAAGTCGTTAAGGGATGAAATCAATTTTTATTTTATTCCTGCTTCCCACAGTAAGTAATTCCGACATATTTAATAATTTGAACAATATTTTGAATTTTTTAAATTCTTTATGCATTCCTGAAGGCTTATGTTGGCTGAAATATAAAACAGTAAAAAATTAGAAAGATTCAGAGTACTGTAGTGTTGGTTTTAATGTAACGAAGTCGTTAAGGGATGAAATCAATTTTTATTTTATTCCTGCTTCCCACAGTAAGTAATTCCCGACATATTTAATAATGTAAACAATTGAATAATGGTACAGCAATTATGAGTCAAACTCGAGTGCTAAGGGTTGATCGATTTCCTGGCTAAGGGTTGATCGCTTGAAATTCATCATTGTCTCGTGTCCATCGAAAACTTCAACAAGTCACCACCCGTTGTCTTTTTCTTTCACTTCTCGGCAACTGTCCTGGGAACGTCTCTCAGAGTTTCCACGGTGTGTAGGAGGCTAAACAGGGTTCGATCGATAAGCCAGGAAAGCGCGACGTGACACAGTGTGAGCGAGCGAAGGAGAGGGATAAAATTAGGTGTGCAAAAGCCGTCGAAGAGCATGCTATTATGCACGAACAGGTGCGAAGCAGCCAAGAGAAGTATAATATAACTAGACTGCGGATTTGATGCATTTATGACAAAAATGGGTACGTACAATCTAAAACAGTGGACATACTAAAAAAAGATCTAAGGCCACCAGTGTATCAGTTTCATCTTAATAAGATGATTCAAAGAAGACAGGAATCTTCATTTGCCTCCTGCATCGTGCAAATCGATGTAAACACTTTTTATTTTGCATAAAGATCCGCAGTCTAATAATAACGAAACGATCTCGCGCGAACTGGAGAGAACAGGCGAACGAGGGAAGTCGATCAAGAGTTTTCTCGTCAACTCGTTGAATCATTGTGCCATGTACCATATCATTGTGTCCGAAGGACAACGCTCGAATATCATTACTACACACGAATTACTAGATAGAAGTCTTAAGCCCGCGAGTACATACAGGGTAAACCACGAATCGTGACCAGTAGAAATTACTCTGTTATTAAGCAGTCTGATCGAAAATGTTTTTACCGGGTATAGCATTTTTACGAGAGAGCTTTTACGTGATTGAAACTAATTTTTTGTCATCTCAATTACACCTATAATTTTTACGTCCATTTGTTAGAGAATTTCAAACCGAATTCGGTAAGTATAATATAACAAAAATTGCAAAAAATTGCTCTTTTTATTTTTTTACAAAAAATTTACTATATTCACTTGAAAGCTCTTTTGAAACCGTGTTATATGTGATAAAAACATTCTCGATCGGACTGCTAATAACAGAGTAATCTTTACTGGTCACGATTCGTGGTTCAGCCTGTATATCGGGGGTGGGTATTTGTCTGAATCGAGACAAGACCGTCCCCACCATAGCGCCGAGGTGCGCGCTACATGAAAGGGAGGTGGGTGGGGGAAGCAGGAGTTTGAGGGTCCCCTACCGTGCCCACCCCTGACTATATGTTACACCAATGTGTTTGCCGCATGAAAACCGAACACGCGTCCCTTGCCATTCGAGTACTTCCGTTTCGACGAACGGCAACCGGATGCGCAGAGTTTTGATCGTGAAGGATGCGTGGATGCTGAGTCGAACGGGTAGCCAGTGTGTTGAATCCGAGAAAAGACGTCGCAGACGTTGACCCTAGACGCTCTGTCTTGGATTTAGACCAGCGTGACGTAACGATTGAGAAACTATTTTCTTGTTCGTTCGACGGGAGGCCTCCGATGAGGCTGCTCGACTGGCGATCGACGCGTGGAAAAGAATGGGGGAGAGGGGGGAGAAAAACGATACTAATACAGCTAATGCAAATTGTTGTCGGCATTGTTTGATCATTGTCTCCGCCTTTGTCACGATCACCGTCATTGTTGTCATTGTAATTAAAGGCATGGGTGTTCTTCGTCGCGCCGGCGTCTCACGAAGCATCCGTTTACTGTCGCCGATCACCACTTCTACAACCTAATCGTTTCCGTTCGCGAGCCGTTTTTCTTTTCGCATCAGCAGTTTTACGCGCACGTGTAAGATATTATTGCATTCGATACTTGTACCCGCAGACTATATTGCACATACGATTGCACATATTATATGTATATATATGTGTGTGTACGTATATGTATTGTATAAATATTAATGTGTATGTATATATATACAATATATATATATAATATACATATGTATACGACGAGTGTACATATACATGATCATATAATACATTTGCGGCCCGATGTTGCCTGGTGTTTTAGCGAATAGAGCGAGATATGCGAAATCCAGGCTAGAAGTCTTTATTTCCAGTGGGATCTGTTGATGAAAACAGGGAGAATCTAGCGGGAAGTCGAAAGAAAAACAGCAACGAAAAACACTTTACTTTCCTTTTAATTTTTCCGAGACACGTTTCATCGGATCACGATGATTTCCGCATTCAGCATGTATATCCGTGTACCCGCGCCTTCGTGTGTCCGTCTGTTATAATATTATAACGCTGCGTGCTGTAATCAATCGTGCCCATTCCATCTTTCATTTTTCATTTCTCGCTTCTGTCCGAGAGACGTCGCATACACACGTTACGGGAAATGTTTTACATCGTTTTTGTTCTCGCGAGAAGATCATGTGGATGCGAAAACATTGCCAAAAAAAAATATAGTGGCGCTCGTTACGCGGAGAGAATGTTACTCGTCCTCCTTTTGTAAATGTTACACGAATTTCAGTATCCGAGAACGCCGTTACTCGTTGGACACGTTGCAGTGACATAATGGTGGCGTGTAGTCTAATATACTCCTTTCGAGGAACATGTTCTACAGGGAGGTCCAACTTGTTCCCCTCCGAGAGCCGCAAGGTTCCCACCATTAATTAAACCTTCCCCCACTTTTACGCATAGCCGCAGAGGTGGTGGGGAGGCAGGGAAACTTGTTCCCCCCTCCCACAACCGCAAAGTCCTCCCACCATTCGAACCTCTTCTGACTAGGGTAAAGGTACCAGTTAATTTGAAGGCATTCTGAATTTATTTTGTGCATTGTTCATGATAAACGATCGATCATCAACCTTTCTTCTGTGTCGTCAAATTTTTCTGGACGATTTTGTTAAAAAGCAAAAGGAATATTAACCCCTTGCCCTACCATATCGTGTCAGACTCGTGTTGAAGATTCCGAACGGAGTCTAATAAATATTTCCTTTAAACCGAGATGAAATTCTATTTTGGTTTCGTTAATGTATAATGTATAGTTATCGGAGAACGTGTAGGCATACTAAGTTCTAATCATTGAAACCGTAAAATTAATCGTAGGGTAAGGGGTTAACAAAGTCTTAGTCCTATTTACCGGACACAAGAACATTATTTTATTATCCTCTGGCGTATCACAGTTTCTTAGTGTTTTCTATATCTTGACACAAAAATTATCGTAACACTTTTGCTTCATATGCGAAGGGGATACGTCAATTTTATTTTTCAAAGTAAAGTAATAGTAGGAACTTCATGTTATTATTTTTATTAACTTCTGGGAAGTTTGTTTTGTGTCCTGTTACCTTTACCCCATTAGTTAGTGAGTGGGGCGATAGTGGAGGCAGGTACAATGAAGTCTAAGAGTGGGAGAAGGAGCCTCGAACAGCTCGCAAGCCACATGTTGGAACTCCCTGGTGTACCGAAAGAAGAAAAAATGAGAAACAAATAAAATCGAACCGTTCCTCTATACACGCGGCCATCGTGTCCCCACGAAACTCTATAGAAAATAATCGAACGACGGTAGCGCAATTATCTCGACGAGGTATATTGTATAAACGATACATTCCGATGTGAAAATGATTTCGGTTTACATTGGTTCATTATCCGTTGTCCGTTCGCACAGTTTTCTCGTTCCTCGTTTGCGTAAATGTACCATATCCAAAGGGTGCTCTTAAATGGACAGCGGAACAAAAAACGTATGCGATATAAGATGGTAAATATTAAGAGATAGAGAAAGGATGGCTTTCTTATTGGAATGGGCTGCCTCAGGGGAAGGTGATCCAGGGACTCTAATAAATCATCAAAACCTATCAGCCCATGATTTACTTTATTTACACGACCCCTTTTCTCCTGTACCTGCGATCAGAAGTTTGTTACGTCAATTCCTTGACAATAATTCAATTTGTACCGCTAACGAATTTCATAGATATTCATCTATACTAACCAGAAGTCAAAATTTTGTAACTAAATGTAATTTAATTATCGAAAACCCCCCCCAATGGTGAAAAGAATGAGCAAATAAATGGTGTTGCGTATGAAACCGCTAAAGAACATTGACAGTACTTTTCTTAGAATTTTTAGATCTGTTAGAATTTTATAAACCACTGTAGGTATATAGTTCTACCGAATTGTTTTTTAAAGTACAGTATTACAACTTCGTTTTTCAATTTTAACTGTATATTATAACTTCATCAGCATCGATACACAGTATACTTTGCGTTTAGGTATGTATATATGTACAAATTAATTTTTCTGCAGCTTAACTACATACAACGTTGATCCATCGAAGAAAGGCATTTATTTCTGTGAACGATGCCATTCAGTGCATTGTTGATTTTTAGTGCATTGCATTTTTCTTCGCGTCTGCTATATATTTCTGCAATTAATATATCACCAGTTAGTGTTAACAGTAGAATATGTTTACGCAGTATGTTTTAATTGGTTGGTGAGTTAACAAGATTGGTAAATGAAAACCATTGACATTGAACAATTGATTTTCATAAAATGAAATATTGTATGGAATTACTTTCTTTGAAATCGTACAAAAATGTAATTTGAACATTTACCTGAGTTCTTTCCTCTATTTCATTGTCGTACCAAGGGAAGGATGAATAACATAAATATTTCGATGGATTCGTTGCACTCCTATAACAAAATGCTGTAAGAAGACAGACACTCACACTAATTGCTAGTACGTGGTCGAACATGGTTCGTGATTTATTTTATAAAGGTAACAATTTCACAATAGAAACGTAGAAGTATATTATTGCAGACCTCGGAAAATGTTGTCAGATAATGACCTACACAAACTTGAAATCAGTACAGACAGTGCATACAATACATTTTTCTGTCTACAGTCTGCATTACCGATTCTGTAGAAAATGCCGACAACGAACTCCATCGATCAACTAGCGAACTACATGAGGCTGCAACTCAAAAGGTCAATCTCTCTGAGCCAGTGGACAGTCTTGTTATAAATATTTATAATAAAAATTATGTACACGTACAATCAAATATTTTATGTGTAAATGTAAACAGAATAAATAAAGACAATGTTATAAAAAAGCACATCTTTTTTTATTTCCGCAAAAATTTTCGAGCCAACTCCTCCACTATCATGTTCTCCTAATACAAAGTTCAATTTTCGAAAATCTCGAAAATTGAACTTTGTATTAGGAGAACATGATATCGAAGGAGGTGGCACTAAATTCAGTAGTACAGGTCAACGACAAGTCAGACGGTCGAAAATTGGCGAAAATTTACGAAAATCTCGAAAATTGAACTTTGTATTAGGAGAACATGATATCGAAGGAGGTGGCACTAAATTCAGTAGTACAAGTCAACGACAAGCCAGAAGCTCGAAAAATTTCGAAAATTCAGTAGTACAAGTCAACGACAAGCCAGACGGTCGAAAATTGGCGAAAATTTTCGAAAATCTCGAAAATTGAACTTTGTATTAGGAGAACATGATGTCAAAGGAGGTATCCGAAATTCAGTAGTACAAGTCAACGACAAGCCAGACGGTCGAAACTTGGCGAAAATTTTCGAAAATCTCGAAAATTGAACTTTGTATTAGGAGAACATGATATCGAAGGAGGTGGCACTAAATTCAGTAGTACAAGTCAACGACAAGCCAGACGGTCGAAACTTGGCGAAAATTTTCGAAAATCTCGAAAATTGAACTTTGTATTAGGAGAACATGATATCGAAGGAGGTGGCACTAAATTCAGTAGTACAAGTCAACGACAAGTCAGACGGTCGAAAATTGGCGAAAATTTTCGAAAATCTCGAAAATTGAACTTTGTATTAGGAGAACATGATATCGAAGGAGGTGGCACTAAATTCAGTAGTACAAGTCAACGACAAGTCAGACGGTCGAAAATTGGCGAAAATTTTCGAAAATCTCGAAAATTGAACTTTGTATTAGGAGAACATGATATCGAAGGAGGTGGCACTAAATTCAGTAGTACAAGTCAACGACAAGCCAGACGCTCGAAAAATTTCGAAAATTCAGTAGTACAAGTCAACGACAAGCCAGACGGTCGAAAATTGGCGAAAATTTTTGAAAATCTCGAAATTTGAACTTTGTATTAGGAGAACATGATGTCAAAGGAGGTATCCGAAATTCAGTAGTACAAGTCAACGACAAGCCAGACGGTCGAAACTTGGCGAAAATTTTCGAAAATCTCGGAAATTGAACTTTGTATTAGGAGAACATGATATCGAAGGAGGTGGCACTAAATTCAGTAGTACAAGTCAACGACAAGTCAGACGGTCGAAAATTGGCGAAAATTTTCGAAAATCTCGAAAATTGAACTTTGTATTAGGAGAACATGATATCGAAGGAGGTGGCACTAAATTCAGTAGTACAAGTCAACGACAAGTCAGACGGTCGAAAATTGGCGAAAATTTTCGAAAATCTCGAAAATTGAACTTTGTATTAGGAGAACATGATATCGAAGGAGGTGGCACTAAATTCAGTAGTACAAGTCAACGACAAGCCAGACGCTCGAAAAATTTCGAAAATTCAGTAGTACAAGTCAACGACAAGCCAGACGGTCGAAACTTGGCGAAAATTTTCGAAAATCTCGGAAATTGAACTTTGTATTAGGAGAACATGATATCGAAGGAGGTGGCACTAAATTCAGTAGTACAAGTCAACGACAAGTCAGACGGCCGAAAAATTTCGAAAATTCAGTAGTACAAGTCAACGACAAGCCAGACGGTCGAAAATTGGCGAAAATTGGCGAAAATTTTCGAAAATCTCGAAAATTGAACATTGTATCAGGAGAACATGATGTCGAAGGAGGTGGCAGGAATACAACTCAATGTCAAGTCGGAAATTTGGGAAATAAGGGTAATAAATAATAATAAATTTAATCGCAGACACGTTTTTTTACTATTTCTCTTTATTTATTCATTGTATATTCATACATAAAATGTTTGTATATTGTATATGTTCATAACTTATATTCTAAACACTTATAATTGTTGTAACAAGTAGTAGAGGGGGCAGCACTGTACCCAAAACATTGAAACTCCAACAAGCGTGAACACTCTTATATTCTCTCTGCCTATACCAATACTTCATCCGTGGTTGAATGGGTTGAATCAGGAGCAATCAGGAGACGCATTGTCGATTATCGTTTTGCATGAGTTTTGTCTTCTAAGAATATGACTTTCGAATAATTCAACATTGAGGTAATCGAACCTCAAGTTCTACCTGTAAAACATATAATTCATTAATGACAAGTTTACGAGAAAAGAATAATGACACTTCAAGAATTTTCTCATGATACGTGAATTCTATGTTTAGTGCGTACGCGGGATATTCAAGTCGAAGTCGGTAAGTGTATGTATTTACGTGTACTTTTTTCTTTTCGTAAAACTGGTTTGTTTTCAATAACAAATAATAATAATTACAATACATAATGTGCACAAACGACAGCCACTGTTTTTTAATCAGTTTCTACAAGTATATAAAAAGAAACAAACATTTAGTTCTAAAATTATTGGGTTGGCAAGAAAGTAATTTCGGTATTGTAAGATGAAATAGAGCCTAATGTTCTTTCCAAGTCTAACATAAGAATGTTTCAGCTTGTGCCATGAAGTCTGCTAAAAATGTTGGAGCTGGTTCCCTATGGGGAGAATTGCCAGCGAGGGAAACTCTGAAGCAGGAAGTAATCACTCCGGATATTATAGAAAATATTTGGAGGCAAGTTATGGAAGAATCGAATAACACAGATTGCGATTATCAAATGGACAGACAACCTGATTATATACAGTATGATCTTTGAATCTTCTAATGAAAACATCAGCTTTCACATATTCTTAAACATCGTTTATTAATTTTACAGATTACCTATGGGAAATCTTCATGTATTGAATACTATAAACTTTCATCAACAGCTACGAATGATGGTAATAGTATAACCATAAAAAGTCGATTTTCCTAACTATTAGGTTGGAGGGAAAGTTCTGTTGTATTTTATATAAGCAGGTAAATTTGCTTGTAAATAAAAAACACATGTTGCTAGTGAGTCATTGGGTAACGGGAATTGCAAATAATGGAAATTATATCATTGAATAAATTAAAATACAACAGAACTTTCCCTCCAACCTAATACGTAAATACATCCATATTTTAGATATATTTTGTTTAAGAAAACAAACTGTAATAAAGCGTGTAATAATCATAATACACACACGTATTCCTGTATTTTTAGGAAGAAGGAATGGTTCTTGGGAACATGACCACGATCGAGGCACAAAAGTTACAAGACGTGAAAGAAACACAGAGTTCATTTCAATTTCTACCTGTACAGAAAGAAAGGTATCAAAGTAAATCTATATAATATTTCCTCGATATATAAAATGATTAATAAATAGCATCCTTTCAGAAGCGCATTCAAAGATTCATCTACAGTGCATTACCTCACACCAGAAACGACACGAGCCATATTAAGGCACGCCGTTACCGTTCTCTTGGCTCATATTGGATTCGAAAAATCATCGGACATAGCTATAGAAACGCTCACAGACATTGCCGATCATTTTCTGAGAAGAATGACTCTTCTGATGAAAGCGGCGTACGAACAGAAGGATCATCAATTTCTTGTAAAATAAGATTCATTGGAAACCACATCGCATCAATTTCGTATTTGATTATTTGATTAATTGACCGAATATTTTTGTAGGATATAGTGGAGAGAGTTTTATTGGAAACGGGGATTGGCGGGGTGGCTGCTCTTCACGACTACTATCAAGAATATGTGTTAAAGTTTGAGGAGAACATGAGGAAGAAGGCTGAGACAATGATGGAAAAACAGAGGCAATTTGAACTTAACCTTTGTAGTATAGTGGAAGAAAAGGGGCGTTGCATCTTTGTAAATATTATTTCATTTTCCAGGATGGTTTTAGATGAAGCAGCGAATAAATTGCAGTTCGAAGAACTCGACGAATTCGGTAATGTCTATAGAGAGGTTCCAACTCTTCAATTACTGGACCCTGAAATGGGTTTTCCTCCTAGTCTCGATGCTGGTTTTCAAATGCTATACAGCTTAGAGCAGGATGAGTAAGTTTATTGGTGATAATGCTACTTTTGTGTTGCTGCCTATGAAATATCCAATTTTTAACAATAACATTTAATATACACTAAAGTTCCAATCTAAGCCGAGTGTCGGTTCTGTAATGTTGTAGTATATACATATCACGCGACTATCACCATTGCTGCAGAATTCCTTGGAAAATAAAGTAAAACAGTATTGCAATGGTAGCGTTTTCAACAGTATTGTTAAAAATACGTGCAAACAATATTGTAATGGTAGCGGTTGCAGATTAAACAGTCTGGAAGTGGACGAGGAAGAAGTAAACGTGAGCGACTCTCCAAACATGGCACAACGATCTGACGCGTCAACGGACAAGAAGAAGTCTTGATGTACCTGATAATTGCATAATTAGTATAATTATAATAACCGGTATGTCTTCTAAGAAGAACATTTCTAATAAATTCTAAATATGGTGGACATTTAACAAGACCATTGTAAAATCATAAAGGATGCAATTAATTTTTGTAAATGAATGTTTTGTAAAATATATATATTAATAAATATTTCAAACTACGTAAGCAGATGTTTCTTGTGCAGCTTGTGTTAAATATTTATCAAGCTTATTTCACCTTTAAATAATAAGCAAGCGACCTCTAGGCATTGTATCCAGACTATCGCCACGCGTCCCAGAATACTTTGCGAGGCCGTTGACAACACGTCAAAAATGGCAGATCCAGCACCTAGTAAAAGTGATATCGAGGAAATTTTCAAAAGATTGCGAGCCATTCCAACGAATAAGGTTTGTTTAATTGTTTATCCCTTTATTCTACATCGAATCCCGATATTAATGTTCAAATATCTGAGAACACGGTTCACGATCATTTCGAAGGGAAAAAGTCTTAATTTCATTTCCAACCTGTAATTTAAGGAAACTTTCTCGCGTCTCCGTTCAACTATGATGAATCATTTTTCCTCAATACACCTTCCGGAAAACTTCATATACATCGCTACATATTGCATTAGAAGTAACGTTAGAAATGTTAATTAAGTCCGCACTGCAATTAGACTATATATAGTTAAACTGCAACACACATTAAATTGCATTTTTCCTTCAGGCATGCTTCGACTGCAATGCAAAGAATCCAGCATGGGCCAGCGTAACATATGGCATTTTCCTGTGCATCGACTGTTCTGCCGTGCATCGAGGACTTGGCGTTCACTTGACATTCGTGCGGTCCACTCAACTTGACACAAATTGGACATGGATACAACTGAGGAACATGCAATTGGGTGGAAATGCTAATGCTGTCAGTTTTTTTCTCTTTTCTTGAGACATTGATTTATATGTTATATAGGTAAAGCTGCAGATGATGTGGGTCCTAAAACTCGACATTTTGAACAACTTTTTCCTTTAAAATAGTTGGCAGTCAGCTTTAGTTTCTCAGATATTAGCAACAAGCTTTTGTAAGTTTGAGTTAGGTCTAAAAAGCTCGATCCGGTGCAAGGAAGTAGAGATATCAACCTATAGTAATACGCCACCTCTTTACAAGGGCAGAAAAGGGACACTAAACTTTATTGCAGTCTGGCTGTCCAGGGACTTTACCAAATAACAATAACAGGTCTGGGTTAGGTATATGGTAAAAAAACTTTACTTGTAAATGCTGGGTTAGAGATTTGATCCCCAAATCTAACTCGTAGCGGTGTCCACTATCAAGAACACCCATATGAATTTACAAATTACGGATTTAAAGTTTCTTACGATTATCTTGCTAACTAAAGCCGACCGCCAAAACCTTTAAATGAGAATATTGTTAAGACTGATGGCCTTGACAACATACCTAAAGCTCATTGAAAGTGGAGGGGAGATAGTACATCGATCCCATGGATTTACTAAAGCCAAAAACTTTAAAGAAGAACGTTGTTCAGAAATCAGAGAGGACTCACGTCATCGGCAACTTCGCCGTTATATATCATACATTACATAATAATTGAATTATACCGGTACATGTTCCAGAGAAAATTCTTTGTACAACACAATTGTACAACAACCGATGCACAACAAAAGTACACTTCGCGCGCCGCTATGCAATACAGAGAGAAGCTGTCCCAAGCATCTGCTCAGGCTATGCAACGCTACGGGATAAAGGTACATATCCAATGATTTTTGTTTATATCTACAAACTCCCGCAGAACATAGACTTTAATCGATCAAATGTTTTGTAACTATGAATGTGATAATTATAGGTGATTCTTCCTCCAACAAAAAATAAGAAAATGGTGAGCTGTAAAACTATTTTCACGAAACAGTATCTCGAAGTTTACTAACAGTCGCTTTATACTTCATTTGTGAGAGAAAGAACAATAAATAGCCTCTCAATGTTTGTTGGGTGGTCATATTCCACGTTTATTTGATCTGGATAATTGTAAACAAAATTGCACAATGTTCACACTAGCTACTATGCATTGTTGTACTTCACACTTATCTTATTGCTATGAATTACTTTAAAATATCAGTATTATTGCGTATTTCACTCACCTAACATGTGTGTACTTTAAGCGATACATGGCGTTCGAGTAATTAATGTTATATTGTACTTTAGGAACAACTAATTTTCCTTTTTAACGCGCCATCTTCTTCCAGTTGCATATAGATGAAAATCCAGCTATTACATCGGAGGATCCTACCGAGATCGACTTCTTCAAGGAACACGAAAACTTCGATTTACATAGCAACGAGTCTTCGACGCATATAGAAGGAAATTTAGTATCGCTCTCTAATTCTTTATCAGTCAACGATAGCGTAGACAAAAGTAATGAGAAATGCACACTGGAAGCAGAATCGAATTCGCTGGGACCTACGGTGAAATTATCTGATTCGATCGCGAATTCAGTACCGGAAAGGAAGTCGACTATAGGTGGTAGAAAAATTCAGACCAAAAAACCTGTGAGTACATAGAACATCTGTGCAGAATATTCTAGAAACATTTCTCTTTATATCGATTATAAAAATATTTATACATTCTATATTTCTTAATGAAACAGTTAGGGAAGAGAACGGGAGGTTTAGGTGCCCAGAGAGTGAAGACGAACTTCGACGAGTTAGAGAGAAGTGTTATCGAGGCGAACAAAGCATTGCAAGGGAAGGATTCTCAGGACACCGAGAACAAAGAGGAACACGAAGAAATTGCCACGCGTCTTGCCTACCGATACGAACAGAATTTGAATGAACAAGCTAAGAAAGTGGAAGAAAGAGCGAAGCAGCTGGATCCAGCAAAAGCGACTCAGGCAGAGCGTCTTGGCATGGGATTCAACACGCGAGGGTAATGATTGTCCTGTATAAACGTTTCTTTTTTAATCGTAATTAACGTAAAAACATATATATAATAAATACTTCACAGTGGTGCCAGTCATTCTGCGCTCGCCGACATGCAGACGATAACACAGGAAACGTCATCGAAGACTGTGACCGCTTCTGAGCCGAGGGTTGTCGACGTGGAACGAGGTCTTTTCATTAGTTTAGACGAATTTTACGATGCCTTATCGATCCCGTATAGTAGCAATAATAATAAAAAGTCTCGCGGCGAAGAAGTTGTTGTAATAGCCGAGCCAGAACCACCGAAACGAGTGGGTCCACCGAGCCGATCGAGCAACAACAAAAGCGAGAGTAAAACATCGACGCCGGAGTCGGATGCGCAAAAGAAATTCGGTAGTGCCAAGGCTATTAGCTCAGATCAGTATTTTCAAGACAGCAAAGATGACGATTCCGTAAGTGAGAAAGAGAGAAATGATTCTCTAAGACTGTTATATAATCTCTTCTTTTCTCTTTCTGCATGTACTAAATGAAATTTTCTGTACAGTGGGAACGTAAGAGTAATCTCCGTCGCTTCGAGGGCTCATCTAGTATTTCATCGGCCGACTACTTTGGCACAGGAAGTTCCACACCAACTTCTCCAACGTCTTCTTTGTCAATGCGTCTCAGCAGTGGAAGATCCGGGGTTGTGGATTTCGACGACGTCAGGGAAAGCGTACTCGAAGGTGTGAACAAAGTCGCGGACAGGTTAAGCTCCCTGGCCAACGCGGCCGTTTCATCTTTACAGGACCGCTGCGGACTTTAAACGAGACCCTACTGCATTTTACTAACATTGTTATAATACTTATATCTGGACGTTTTTGGTCCATTGTTCGAAATTGTAAATAAAAGCTTATAATTCAGCTTACTTTTTCTCTCTCTTCTTGTTTATCGAAATCTACGAGGGATTATTCAAAAGACTTTTCCATTGTAAGGCTTTCAAAAATGGTCACGTCTAATTGTAATTTGAATATACTCTTCCAAAGTGTTCACAGAGAAATAGAAAAATCTCTTGAAACCTCCACGACTGCAACGTGTGTGTGGAATAAAAGACAAGCCAATTTACAAAATGATCGGATTAAGATATTAGCAATGTGACTAAGTCTGTGAATCTGTACAATCGATTTCCTTAAATCGAGAGATGAATTGAGAGTGTGGCTTCCCGTGTAAGAAACAGACAATGATAACGGTCATATTATCGCAGCCAGTGCCCATTAGAGTATCTGGTGCGAGACAATGTTTCACAAGCTCTTCGCAAATCTCTTCAGGATCCATTGTTTCAGTTTCCTGGCCTGTTCTAGACTTGGGTTGCTTTAAGCGTGTCCTTACAAAATTGATTACCTCCTTACTTGTCATAACGTCCCAAATACCGTCGCACGCCAAAACAACGAATTCCCAATCTTCCGTTATTTCAAATGATTGAATTTCCGGGAAGGCTGCAGATAAACGAAATTAAATTTCTAAACATTCGCGTATAATCAATACGCAAGCCTTACCAGTCACAATTTGTTCCTGCGGTGGTTTACGGTCATTTCGTTTGAA
Organism: Lasioglossum baleicum; assembly: GCF_051020765.1. NCBI lineage: Eukaryota > Metazoa > Arthropoda > Insecta > Hymenoptera > Halictidae > Lasioglossum > Lasioglossum baleicum. The sequence goes on from NC_134938.1 coordinate 5,038,999, forward strand.
CATGAAGTCTCCAAGAGCTCGGGATAATGCAAGCTGACCATTGACTCTGTTAAATTCCACCCAACCACCGGCAGCTTCAATTCGTTCGCGTTCATTCTTCAATGTAGGTTTATGGTCGCGACTTAGGGGAACTGTGTGGCCATTAACACTTGCAACTGCCCTACTGTCGCCTGCATTCGCCTGAAAAAGTCATTTGAATCAGTTAGACAAAGAATTAGAAGCCTGCTTGAAAAGAAACAAGTTATCGTAGACTTACGCTGTATATAACGTTGTCTTTAATTAGAAGAGCTATGACTGTGGTTCCTGCTTGCTCGTCTCTAAGCACCGTATCATTTAACATTGCTTCGTCTAAGTCCAGAAAACCTTGTTGTATAGCTTGAACAATGTTACCAGTGTTATACTCGCTTCTCTTAGTTATGTATTCATGAAGATGTTTTCCAGCATGCTGTGCTATTGCAGCACCTATCAATATTAACCATTATCCTTTTGAGCTTGGGAGCAACTATAGTTATACCTATTTATTATAATTTCCAACTTATAGAAGGTGTAGAAAAATCTGAAATTTTCTCTTACAATAAATTTCCTTTCATTTACAAAATAGATGTTCAAGCCAACGTTGTTAACGCATAACAAGCCTGAAATCTTCAGACTTTTACTAGTACATTCTCACCTCCATGACCGTCGTATACTGCAAAGAATGCGGTACCAGGATCGTCTGGTAATGAAAGTATGTGTACATGACAATCTTCCATTTTAGTACGCCATCCTTGCATACAAGCACTGCCAACTCGATAATTGGAATCTCTGCAGCATACCGACTTCTTTGTCGTCACAGGCTCGCTGAGTGTTTGACCCATTATGTTCCTGAGGATTCTAATGGTGTTTGGAACATCGTGTTATTAAAATATATGCATTGCTTCTAGGAAAATGCTACACAAGTTGAACTAAAAATAATTGGAAAATATCAGCAATGATGAAATTGATCAAAATTTCTTACTCGAAAAATTTGGACTGTTACTTTCCTTCGGAGGTGGAAGATTTTAAAGCTGAAGATTCTGAAGCGATTTCAGAAACTTCGAAGGTGATGAGAATCGAAGTTTCAGAGCTCTTTGGAAAAGTAACAGTCCTATTTGAAACAAGCAAACTTACAGAAATGATCAATTATTTCAAGTTTCCTCCAAGAATATCTTGTTTAAATCAAATTATTAGAACAACCTTTGCCCGAAATTATTTAACGAAAACTTTGAAATTTAACTTGTGAGATTTAATAACAGGATTGTTAGATACAATGCAATAACGTTTTCGAGTCACAAAGTGACTTTCATTACATCTATTTGCACAATCTACAATTGCATATATATGATGGATTCCAGTTAATTGGAACAGCTGTCTAATTGGGTCAAATTATCCGTTTCCAATCTGTCCTAATTAATCGGAGTCCACAGTATTCGTATATACACAGAAATTCTACAGATACATGAATATAATGCCAATAATACAACATCTAGCGTGAAACATTAATGGTGATCTAACCTCCTGTAAACTTTTATACGCATCGCATCTTCCACTATAAATAGAAAGTTACGGAAATATCCTTCGAAAATTAATTTCTCTCGTATATATGTATATGTGTATACGTATAATAAAAGCTATCATTAGCTCTTGATTTATTTACGTGATCTTAATTTGGCATCCGATCTCACCTTCGTGTGCTGTCAAACGAACATAAGCAAACCTAACCTCCCTGCAGAATTTACAGCTGATCGAACTATGGTGGTCATTGATTCGTTGTTAGACCCAATTTAAAAAAAGTCTCACGAACACATACGTATTTAAGTACTTACTACTTGCACAGTGTACATATGTACGTAATGTATGCCGATTGGACAGCTGATTCTGAACTCTGCTAAATCTAAATATATAAGTGCAAACAGAGAGGATATTCTGGAGCAAACAATAATATGTAATATGTTATTAAGGAAAGATGTTGCACGTCTGTAAATGTAATCCCAATTGTACAATAATGCTAATAGTCAAGATAAGAAGGTTAAAGCAGTAAGTATTATAAAAGGTTAAGTTAAATTAAATTGTTCATATTTCGTATCAAGATTTGTTTAAAGTTTCGTGACAGAAATTTGTGTTAACTTTGTTTTTTCTTATATTATTTTCAATCCATTAAACATAATGAATATAATTTTCTATTTCACCCCAGTTTGTTGCAATTCAGGTAGACAATTTTGATTTTGTATAAATATATAATCGTTCGTCTTGAATGTCGTTCATATTGAATCAAAATTAGATGAGTTAAATTAATAAATCGATTGGTGATTCTGAAGCGCCGCTAAAAATTGCTGTACCATTATTTAAAATATTATTTACATTATTAGATATATGTCGGTATCTAATCAATTGTTAAATACTTGAGTATTATACGAGGTATTATATTAATTTCGTATCCACCAAATTTAAGAAGAAATGTTCAATTTTCCAGTTAAAATGTTACATTTCAGGTTTAGAAATGTGTTCTTATCTTTTTAAATAGTTATTAAATAATCGTATTGTCATGTTTGATGCTATTAATTATTTGTTTTGTATCAGAAGGTAATATTTAGAACATTATGGGGCAAGATACAAATTCAGAGACAGAATCTGTTTCATTCGAACTTGAAAGTCGGAAAGCAATAGGATGCACGGATGAGAAAAAGTATAAATGTTCCTTTGACGGTTGCGACAAGGCCTTCGTTAGGCCATCTAGACTAGCTAGACACATTAGACTTCATACTGGAGAGGTAATTAGATCTTCTACTTGTTCAAATATCAAGTAGTACTTTTTAACAACTTGTATCCTTCTACAGAAATGCTATAAATGCAATCATCCAGGATGCGACAAAGCTTACACGAATTCTTCGCATTTGAAACGTCACATGGAAACTCATAATCTGATCAGGAAGACCTACCAGTAAAAAAATTTTCTCTCCCTATATATTGGGTTGGCGAGAAAGTAATTTCGATATTTTATGAGCACGGAATTCTGAAGCTACCAGAAAGATGGCGAAAGATCATCGAACAAAATGGAAAATATTTTACTGATTAAAGTTCATTGCCTGAATCGAAAAATTGGCTTTTTATATTTCACCTTAAAATACTGAAATTACTTTCTTGTCGACCCAATATATATGTATCTTTTAAGATTTTTAATTATAACATATCAATCTTCGTTTCAGATGTCACGAGTGTCTGCAATTCCTCAGCAATCAGCATAATATGAAGCGCCATTACAATCGAATGCACAGGGATCGTGACAAACTGACTTGCAAAGAATGCAATCTAATATTTACCAAAAAGTATCAACTTACAGCGCACATGTCGATGCACACTGGAGAATTGCACAAGTGTACCTATTGTTGCAGAATTTTCACGAGTGTTAGATTATATAAAAAGCATGTCGTAAATCATGAAACTAGAAAAAAAACTTATACTTGCACTGCGTCAGGTTGCAACGAAGTTTTCAACAAATGGCGTGCATTTTGTAATCATCGGAAAACCCATCCTACAATTTGTAGGCACCCATTAACATTTTTCAGTATATTTTCACTTAAACGTCAATGTCTTTGACTCGTTTTCTTCATTCACAGATCACAAATGCAAGGACTGCGATAAGGTGTTTTCGAAGGAGTGCCACTTAAAACTTCATTCTAAGATTCACGCAAAAGTTAGAGCACTTTTTCCTTGTTCGTACGAGGACTGTTCTAGAGTATACCATTTTAAAAGTAATTTAGACACGCACATACGAAACAATCATCAGGGGCGGAAGTTTCAATGCGACATATGTAAGGCAGAAATTTCATCGAAAGCAAAACTAGCAGAACACATTCAGAAATTGCATATGTCTCGAAAGTTAATTAAAAGAACCTCGAAAGGACAGCGCAAACGGAAAGATGCTGGAACTCACAAGAGGAGTGCGGTGTCTAAGTTAGTAGGTATTAAGTTACCACCGAAAGTAGAACAAATGGTAATAAAGAGAGAATTACGAATACCATATATAGAAAAATTCGAACCAACAGTGCCTGATGATAATCCTGACCTGCGATAGACATAGTTGATGACTTACTGATGATTTTATGAGTAAACGTACGAAAATAAAGGAATTTTTTACGGAATGCTTCTTCAGAATATTTTACTACTCACCTGAGATTTTTATAACGTTCCAGATGATAGGAAACAATTGAAACTACAGGGTTTCTTTATATCTCTGAAGAAAATTGGATTTCTTTTTTATTCAATTTCGCTATAGAAAATAACATTCACATGAAAAAACAGGAGTTAACAGCGTGTAATAGTTTGAATTGATTTCTACTATTCAGGATAGTGGAAACATTTTGGTGAAGCATGTCACCACCTATCTCGTGTACGAGCTGTTTACTCGGCAAGCGAAGAAAGTCAGCTTTCTTTGATCTTACGAAGAATTAATTTCGATTTACACGGTTTCACATTCATTACTAGACTATAAAATGCAAGTACAGATTTATCTACATTATTTCATGGAAATGAGCATAAATCAGAATCTTTTCCTTAAGAAAATAAAGCAAAAGTTCGCATAGACTCTCCTTTAAACCATTAATTTTGCTGTATTTTCGAAATTCGAGTTTGTCCGCGAACGCGCGAAGTACAAGTACAATATATAAATGAAAGCGTTTCTTTTAACAGAGTCCTCGAGAGAAAAAACTTTCTAATTTATCTTTACGTTTATAAAATCCTTAAGAGAAGAAATAAAGTTTTCTATAATACTTATTTTTATAAATTACTCCAGAAAAATATATTTCTCACAAAGGTTTGCAGTTTACTGTAGCTTTCTTTTTTTCTTTTTATATTAAAGACAAAAATTGATGCTCCGTCCCGTATCGACGAGGGAGCAACATTATTCGTATTGCTTTGGAAAATGATAGACCCGGTGAACTACCTAATGTGAACTCTTTCTTCAGGAGATTGGGACATTTATATTTTGAGAATTAGATTGGATCACAGTTGACATTCAATTCTGGAAAAAATCTAGTTCTTAACTCGCGTACAATGTATCAAAATTCTCCAATCAATTTATGTATATTTCAGCACAAGGATGTGATTACAATTAAAAAGCAAATGTCTATTCTCAAGTCGAATCGACTCGAACAGTGCACGAGAGTTAAGACGATCGCGTTAGGTGGTTCATCTTGTATACATAAAATCTGATATAGTTGCTAATGCACAGTATTCTCTCCATATAACTGTTGTGAAGTACTTCGGAAGTACCTCTTTCTGGCCCTTTAAACTCAGAGCTATTTTAACTGGAAAATTGAACATTTCTTCCGACCTAGAATAATTCCATTCTATATCATTTTTGTTCATTTACTGAAATGTTTAGCAATTGATTAGATACCAACATATTTAATAATATAAACCACCGATTTTCAACTTTTATGCTACTACGCCTCCCCGAAGAAAAAAATTCTTTTCCGCGCCCCCTTATCTTTTATTTTTTTAATAGATATATAATAATTAATATAGACACGTTTTGAACCAATGTTTCCCAACGTGGGGCAATTCAACAATTTCCTAGTCATTTCTTCCTAAAAGCTATCACTGAACAATTACATTTTTGAATATTAAAAATTATATATAGAAAGACATAAGTGGGGCATTTAATTTTTTATAAAAAAATTTTGGCGCCTCCCAGGTTGGAAACCGCTGATCTAAACAATATTTTGCGTAATGGTATAGCAATTTTTAGCGGTGACTCCGAGTCGCCACTCGAATGCTGAGGACTAGAAGTTTCTGGGCAAATTCTAAGAGAGCGGAAGCAAATAAAATTTGATCATCAGTGCTAGTAGGCTTTGTAGATTCGAAATAAATAATTATAGTATTTTTTGAACATGTTTTCAGAGGCTATAAATGCATAAATGCGACAGTTACGGAGAGAATACTGTAGCAGGCTTCAAGATGGAAGCCTCGCAAACCCGTCACTTAAGTACGACAGTTGATTCGTGCTCATTTATTGAACCATTTGAGTGCAGAGATGCGAGAAGAGGATTTTGGGCGAAATGGAGGGTCAATGATGAAAAAAAGAAAGAAAAAGAAATGGTACCGTTGTATGTTAACACTATTTAAAAAGTTTATTAACTGATACTGATCGAATAACAGTGAATCACGAACGATTTAGCCTGTCTCGACGAGAAGACAACTGCTGGACGTGCGATATTAGCGATATTGTAGCTGCGTTTTAACAACCATTTATTATTTCCACGCAGGTGGAAACGCAGGAGAAGCGTTTTTCGCCGCGGTTCCTCCGTTTCCGGTTTCACTCTGCACCCAAATGGCCGAGTATAGTCTATCGTTGACATACACGTTGTCTGTTTTCAACTGTCTGCGAACTCTCCCGCGCCAATATTATCGCGATTCGTTGCAAATCATATTTATGTACAGGGCGATTCTGGGAACTGGGACGAGGTACCGCTCTTTTTTCAAGTAAAAATAGAGAAAAATGATAGAGGAAACAATCGTATGCCATAATACGTCCTAACTTCCTATGATCTTATACTTTTTATGCAAAAGCATTTCGTTGGAATTAATGCATAGCGGGAAATAGAGAAAACGCATTGGACCTAACGGATGTGTCGTGGACAGAAATGGGCAAAGAATTTAGTTGTACTATTGTACGTCACGTGAAACGGAAATTCCGAACGCAGATCAAAATAATTTGCTTTATTTAAAATAATATGTGTATCTACACTATCTCCGGTTGTCTTCCAAACTGATCAGCGACACAAAATTCTGCCCGTTTCTGGCCGGGAAATGCTCGGAAAACGATACTGATTGGTGATTAGACTGCAGATGTTTATGTGTTTAGGACGAAAATATCAAATACAGAACGGTAGACCTTTGTAAATAAATAAAAATTGTACTCTGTCGAATTTTATACATTCTAAAATTTTTTGAACATCTTTTGAACATTCCAGAAGCCATAAAAGATCCACAGTCTAAAAATGAGCGTCCACGAGTCCAGGGCCGCGGCAAGGAACACTTGTGCCCCCAAAAAACTTAAAAAGAACGCAAGCAAGGTTTTAATTTTATAACTTCACTTTTGGTTGATTAGATCTTTGTAGTTTACGCCGTCTGTTATTGACATTTCTATAGAAATTAGCGCGAAATTTGTGAACAAAAAAATATCGGCGCCATCAGCGCACCTTTCCTTAGTCGCGGGTGAATGTCACCCCTTCCCGCGGCCCTGCACGCGTCACACGAGAATGTACACTGCCACGGCCGTCTCTAGTACAGGCCGGAACATGGTAGATTTGGCAACGCTGTCTCAGTCCGATCTGAATTTGTTCGCGTTACATCACGGCCGTCTCTAAACGCTACTGCGCATGTGCAGTAGATCGATCGGACTGATGGTCTGTCTGCGGCGTTGCCACATCGTGTTCCGGCCTAGAGACGGCCGTGACACTGCTCGATACGCGATTGAACCAAGCAACGACAATAATAACGCGTTTATTAAGGTTGCAGTACAAAGAATCTTGGCTTCTTTTCCCTCCGATTCACCTGTGCCCGACACATTTTGTCTCCCGACCGTATATTTTTTTTCTTTTTACGAAATAGCGGAGATTAGAAAAATATTTTATCATCTTTTTAGTTTAATGACGCCTCGACGATTTTTCGAGCGGATTTCCCATTGAAATGACCATTTCCCGTTCGTGTCGGGCACAACCGAAGTCGAAGTAATTTATAATAAATGTATTGTTGCGTCGGTGGAAGTAGTAGGCTCCAGCAAAAATTCTGGTTTCAGTATTACAATGTTTTACAGCCGCGAAGTAGAGTTCATTGTTTCGTGATTGAACACAAAATGGCAATATTATTGTCGCATCTTGTTCAAGTGAACCAACGTTTCCCAATCGGTGTTGTTAGAATTGTTATTTATGCGAACCAGTTCCTCGTCTGCGGAAATAGACTTCATCTTAGTTTAGCACAATCTTCTCAGGAAGAACAAGCAGTCGTTTTAATAAATAGTTGCACGTTCGAAGGCAGTTTTGTAGGTCCACAATCAAGTTTTCTTTTCATCTTTCGCGAGCGTTCTTACTTTCAAAAAGTATAGCTTAACAGATATTATTATTAAATACACGTTGCGTATTCATGTGGAAACGAACATTTTTCATGGAAACAATTCATAATGAACGTTTAAAAAATATATATGTGTATATATATATATATATGTATATGTTGCTTTCAAGTTCATAGAGCTAAGGATTTATTGAAAGTGATTGGGAAACGCTGTACAATAGAACCTTCAGCACGAAAACGACGAATTTCATTCTGTGCACCTGTACGCACCTGTATTGCTGGTAACAAGTATACAAAGTGGACGTACGATTTGCTAATCTTGGCCTCTTTGATTGTTCGTCGACGAATGTTCGCTTAAAATATAATTGTTGAACTAATCAGTTTCTGGTTTGAGAGATACCGATCGAACACGTGGCCAGTAATTATTTTTCATATGAATTTTCGTATGCAAATACAGAATTCCGTTTCCAAACAAACAAAACAAAGGATTCGACGAAGCGAAGATTTTTCTTTTCATTAAATAGGACTTTGCTCAATGATCGATTCTTACGAATCTGCATAAATCAACAATTGCGAGCTAAAAAGTCAAGTTACGCAAGTCGCAGAATTCACTCTGTATATCGTATGATTTACACACAAGTACGGTAGGAAGGATGCATGTGTGTGTACATATGTGTGTGTGTGTATGATTGTTTGAATTATTGTAATGTGTACGCGCGGTTAGCGAGCGTGAGCGGATCGCAAAATTGTGTACGCGTCGGTGTGAGATAGGGCCACGCGTATACTGATAGAGAAAGAGAAACGGAAAGAGTGTGTGTGAAAGAGAGAGAGAGAGAGAGAGAGAGAGAGAGAGAGGGATTAACAAATAAATATAATTACACGTACATCGCGCGCGGGCGGTACGCGCGTTAAACTTAATCTCTAACAAATCGATATCGTTTCTTTCTTTTCTTCTTTTATAAAACAATTAAAATGAAACATTTGTACTTTAGCAGTATAGAGCAGTCGTTTTGTCGTACTTATTTACCTTAATATCATTATCGTCGTTTATATTATTTTTATACATATATAGGTAATATTCTATTTTTTCTTTTCTTTTCGCATATTTTCCACTTTTTTTCCTCTCTAAAAGAACAATTCCCGCCTCGGTTGGCACGCCATCCGTCGTCATCGCGTCATCGTTCGGCATCTCGATATAATAATCTTGTCGTTACACGTGTAAGCTGTTTCCGTAAAATCATCGATCAATCAGAAGAAAAAACGGAGAACTCATCGTTGGGGATAAGACGATCCCGCGAGTGCTATAGCGCGCGCCTGGGCAATTGGTAGGGGTGGGCGGGTACCCGAAATCTGATTTTATACGCATTCTTCCAGATTTTTAAATGTTTTCGTATTTTATGTAAATTAAATCAAATTTAAACACAATTTTTCAACTCTTCTTCCTTTATCGCATTCGAATTCGAGTTCAGGTACCCTCCCACCCTAGGAATTGGTGCTCCGGGAGCCAATGACGTGAGATCTGCTACCCCCACTCTCCCGCCAGCGCGAGTCTGGAGCGAAATAGTGGGGGGAGCCAATTCAACGTCAGTGGCCGCTGGAGCACCAATCGCTAGGGGTGGGCGGGTACCTGAAGTCGAATTCGAATGCGATAAAATCGGATTCTACTCTTTCGAGACGATTTTTAAGAAGGGAGAATCAAATAAAATATCATTTTCAGTGGTAGCAGCCTTTGTAGATCTGTAATATATCAAAAATTGACTGAATTCTGTCGAAGGATATATCTGGCATCTTTTGAAAATTTTAGTAACTACAAAAAGGAAGAAGAGTTGAAAAATTGTGTTTTCCTCGCAAAAACTTAAAATAAAATAGTTTTCGTACATAGATATACCCAGTCAGCCAAATGCTCGGTTTTGGCCGGGCAGCTGTGTCAGCAGAGGCAACGCTTCTGCTGGCAGAAAGACCCGACATCTGCCCGGAAGTAGCTGCCGGGCAGATGGAAGGAGCTCGGTCCTGGATTCTGCCTGCGTCGCACTAACACAGACGAGGTATTCTCGTCGGTGGCACTAATATTAGTGCGACCTGCCCTGTATAACCGCAGTGTCGCCAGACTGAGCACCAAACGGATGTCATGTACTCTCCTCCTTACCCCTTCCACTATCCCATTCCAGCACCATACGCAATGCGCACACTCCAACGTCCCCCACTAAGATCGTAGACTGGTCTGGTCATCAGAGAGGGGGTACATCATCTCACCGTGATTCCCCTCATCTGGCTACACTGTATAACCGTGCTGCCCTCTTACGGCGAGGCAGAATCCAGATACGAGCTGACTTCCATCTACCCGGAAACTTCTGCCGGGCACACGTTGCCCGGAGAATACCACTTTATGAGTAGCGCTTTATATTGGCAGGGTGTGCTCGGCAGAATCGTTCAGATTCCGAGCATCCTATGCTTCGAGCAGCTTCGAACTTCGAGCAGCTTCAAGCAGCTTCGAGCGTCGTTCAGACAGGATAATGCCCGCCATCTGCTGCTAGGCTGTGCTCGAATCTGCTCGGAGCAGGCTGACTGGGGAGATGTTAAAATTTGATTACATAAGATCAGATTTCGGGTACCCGGCCACCCCTAGCAATGGCCCAGGCGTGCTCCAGCGTTCACAAATTGTCATTTCTGTTCGGTTGAAACGATTGGTAGATCGGGAGACGTATAGTAGAACGAGATACCGATTTCGGGATTGTCTTACGCCCGGCCGGATGATCCTCTCGGTTGGCTGCTTTGCGATTTATAAAACGTCCGGTATAGATATAAGTATGCAGTCGATATCTCGTCTATTATAAAAAAAAAAAAGAAGGATACGTGGTAGTATATGTTGGATAGAGCGTACGCGACGAGATGCACGCTTGAGCACAACTTATCTATAAATATACAATCATAGAATCAATATCAAACAAAATCGTGATTATTGCAGAGTCCTGGCTTACGGGCGGAATACATATGTATATACACATATATTTCTCCTTTCATATACATGTATATACATATAACATACACACACGCACACGCACACGCACACACACACGCTCACACGCGTATATACATATATACGCATTATTCACTACATTATTTATCTCCGAAGAAACAAAAAGACTGAAAGGAACCGCCACTTGTAACGTTTGTAAGAGAACGTGTCCCAGAAAAAAGAAAAATATATATATATATATGTATGTATATGTATATAAAAAAGAGAAGTATCGAACGCGCAAAAAAATGATAAGCTCGACGCACAATAAAAACGTAACGCCGACCGATAAACCTCGACTATCAACGACAACGAAATAATAAAATAATATGATGATAATTAGTAATCATAGTACGGGCTGTGTGTACGATTACCTCGAATAATATTAATAATAATGGTACATTGATATACGCAACGATTCCCACAGTATATGTACAGATATAATAGCACCATGACCGAAATCTCAGGGTTACAGTTACAAAAATTATGTAGCGTTCCGGGATTGGGGATAGGGGAGGGGGATGATGGAACGTAGGAGAACGGAAATGGGGGTGAGCATCGGGAGGAAGGGGTGGATCTTGCGCTTCGGTCGGAACACGAGAGAAGGGAATGAAAAAAGCAGACGTACGATTCAGTTGGAAGAATGCTACGTCGATTGCCATTCTTACATATTTTCCGATTGCGCCCATCGATCGCTGCCCTGATCGTCTTGGACGATTATTCGTAGACTGCGGATGTTTATGCGTTTTTCAATTTTTGTGGACGAACTTTGGGAAAGCGGGATTAAATAAAATTAATATAAACATAAAACAAATAAAAATTATACCAAATTCTATTGAATCTTATGTTCTTTTTCCAACATTTTCGTAACCCATAAATGCATAAAGATCCGCAGTCTAATTATTAGGTTGGAGGGAAAGTTCTGTCGTATTCGAATCGACAGGTTGTCCGAAAGACTGCAACAAGTTGTTACAAATAATGTGGACAATTTTGAACATATATTTTTATAAATCGATTCAAATGTTTTCTTTAAAATACGACGGAACTTTCCCTCCAACCTCATATATATAAACTAAATTTATCATGCTCAAGAATAGTGGCAAGCTCGACGTTTATATCTTTCCTTCTACACTTCCACCAATCATTTCGAAAGTGCATCGAACAGACACGGAAAGAACAGTGACAGAAAATCAGTGAATTTTTCACGTATTAAGGTGAATCTCCATTGCAGCGATCGATCGGCGCGACCGAGCAGTCGTCACGTTACACAATTAATAATCGTAATTAAGTATTTGGCCGTTTCGATGAACGTGTTCCATTCAACAAGAATATTACAAAGCAACGCGATTGCTCTAACTCGGCGATACAAGTCGTGGGGACTAGAAATTTTGAAAACAGAAAAATAAAACAAAACGAATCGCAAATGTCGAATATATCACAGGAGGAAAATGTCGCGGCATTTCATCATTTTCTTTTCGCTCTCTCCTGGCGTCGCCGTTTCCGCGTATCGAGCCGGCGAAGATTATTCGGACAGCCACTAGATTCGCTCGAATTACAGAATCTATACATATACACGAGCAGAAAACAGCTCATACATACATTTACACAGAGTGACTCGATTTACATTTCATTGAAATTTTCCTCGCTGTACGAGAGAGGATGAAAGAGAGCTGAAAGAGAGAGAGAGACAGAGAGAAAGAGAAAGAGAGAGGCAAAGAGGAAGTAATAATAATTTAAACGTTAGCGAGAAACACAAACTCGCTTCGCGTAATTTTCTAGTTTCTCTCTCCTTATTCTTTCTTTTTATCACGTGATTCCCTGGCGCAGTTTTGGTAGATCGCACGAGAGCCGAGAATTTATTCGATCGATCCGTTTTTCTCATCGCATCATGTCGCATATATTATTTTGAAAATTCTCTCTCGCAGGACTTAAGAATCGAGGAAAGGGACGCTGCGCCATTTTCGCGTATAGTAGTTCTGTTCGTTAGCAGGATTGTAGAGAGATGGCCTACCAGAATTAGATCTACGCTCGTTCAACACAATGCGTTTAATAACTATTCATCTTGCATATAGATTTATAATCTTCATATATATATAGACTCATATATATATATATATATTTATTTATTTATTTTTTTTTATATTAAACGATGATATCCCTTCTTTGTTCAATATATTAATTAGGTATGATATGTTTATTCACAACTTGATGTGAGCGCTTAAAGTTGGAATTCTCGTCTTTCTTCCGTCGACAAGAGCAGATACACTCTTCGTCATTGTCTCGCGAACCCATCTCCACCCGTCGCGACAGAAGTTAGCGAATGCACCGAACGCGCGTTTAACGTTAACGTGTTCATTTAAGTACGCAGCTAGGATAAAACATTAATTTCTCTAGTGATAAACTTAGATTCTCTCGTAATTGTTTCATTCCCCTCCCACCCACCCTTTCCCCTACCCCGACGGACCCGCTCGAAATCGAGCAAAACCTCTCACGATGAATGTATATGTATAAGTATATTACATATATCGATACGCATTACATACTAGTCATTGTCAGAGAGTTTTATCTATTTCTTTTTTTTCTTGTTTATTTAGCGTTCGAAGAAGTTCGAAGAGTTCGAAACATGCTCACTTCAGGTTTTCCCCCGTTACCACAACGAGCACCGCGAATAAAACGTTTTTCCCTCGTCGATGATTGTTCGCCGACGACCGAAGTCCGATAACAAATCCGCAACAACTCAACTGCAACAAGTTTTACGTCTACCGCTGTACCGATTTCATTTTAATCTTTTCCGACCATCGAGTACCATGCACAGACTCTCTCAATATCCGTTCGCACGAATTATTTTTTCAGCTAATAACGAAAACAATTCTCGATCGTTCGTTTCGCTTCTTCTCGCTACGAGAAGTCTCAACGAAAGAGGAATACAGTGTATACACGTACGATATATTCTCTCCTGTTTCCGCGGAACACCCTGAAGCGATGCAACAATGTCTATAAAGGTAATCCACTATACAACTACTTGTCAAGTAATAAAAATAGAGATTGCATAGATTGAGATTCGTAGCGGATGCATCTAAAGAGACACGATCCTATAAAGATTTATCATCCTCTTGAGCTTTATAGCGTGAAACATTCCTGTTTTTCTGTACTTGTATAATATCTGTATAATATGTATAAGTGTGATACGCGCGCGTGCAGACCATTGTCCGGCGACTTATGGTCGCGCGCGCGTCCGCCATTTCGTCGACCAGTGCTACTTGTCTCCGTCGCGCGCGTCGATCTTCACGGTTCTACAGAATCGTAGCCGCGCGGATGAGGAACCCGACGATTCTATGGACGAACGGAAAAATATGTTTCATCATCGGTTTTCTGCGATATGTCTGCGAGTTTGTGGCTGCCGGTCGTTCCCATCCGATTAGGTCGCGATCGAAGAACCGTCGACGACGCGCGGCACACAACATTCGAGCCATCTTTAATCTACGCCGGTATTCTCGAGGTTTTCTCGAAAATTTTCGCCCCCCTAGAAGAAAACTTTCGCCGGGGGGACACACGCCGTAATAAACGGCGCGACGCGGCGGTCCGCGAATCGATCACGGTTTTTGTGCTATCTTTTCTGCGCGGCGCGTGTTCGATCACTGCGCCGCTTTATTGCAACAACGATATGCGCGAGACTAATTTTTACACGAAAGTATAATGACGAGAAAGAAAACGAAAAACAAATGCTATCTCCTCCTCCTCCTCCTCGGCGACGACTGAGTATTTAAATGCTTGCTCATCTCTTGACCGCGTTCCGCGGCGAATAGTACAGACATCTTTGGATCACGAGCGATTCTTGGATCCAACGTGTAATCGATTTCGTTCCCCTCGTTTCAATGAAAAATCTGTACTGCTTCGTCGCGAAACGATCCCTCTTCCGTTCGCGTGTGAATGGAACGAACGGTGCTGGATCCAGCGAGATCGATCCGTCGATATTGACGACGGATCGACGATCCACAGGCTTCATTTCTCTCCGCTGCGGTGCTGACGCGCACCATCGCCAACCAGCGGAAACAGATCGTCCTACAGGCACGTCCGAGCCGCGTTTGTGCGATCACTGCTGACAATCGGAGGATTTTACCGTCCCATTTCTCACCCCCGGCGACCACCGGGGGGCCGTTCGATCTCGTCGAATTAACTCGATGTACTCTGAAACATTCTTCAAACGCGAGCCGCTCGGTTAGTATGGTCCTACGGTTGGTCTCGTCGATGGCACGCGCTTTAAATTATCAGGTTGGAGGGAGACTTTTGTCGTATTTGAAGGAAAACATTTGAATCAATTCATAGAAATGTATCAGACGATTGTTAGTTCGGGCCCGAATTTCATAGTAGAAAAGAATCTTAATTTAATTCTAGTTGTAGAAAAGAATGGTGACTATATAATTGATTAATAAAGCTGTATTCTTTAAAATTTAACCATTGAATTTCATTTTCAAATCGAGCACGAACTTATGCAATCATCTGATATGTTTCATATTATTCAATGATATAATTCACATTATTTGTAACCAGGGACCACAACTGTTATTGTTTGTGTTAATCGTTGTCTGTTAATCAGTTTGTTCTTCGAATCTTTTTCGTTATATTTTGTGCACATTATCTTGAATTTCAATAATAATCAACTTTTTATTAATAATTTTTATTGTAGAAAATAACAGTTATCGATAAGAGAAATTTATTTCGATCGTTCATAACAGAAAGAATAGTAATCGACTTTTTATCAATGATTTTTATCGTTGAAAATTTTAGAATAACTGTTATTTTTGGTCCCTGTTTGTAACAACTTGTTGCCATCTTCCATATAATCATAATCTGTCTCCCAATGATTCGCTAGCAATATTCGCTAAGAGCTTTCCCTCCAACCTAGTAGATCAACTTCTTCTTTACACCGACACCAAGTAAATTGACATTAGAAGCCGCAGCTGATGTGTATGATTTTTTTTCCCCAGCTAGAATCGCGTTCCAGCCCACCGTGGCTGCAGCGGGATTGAATTGCAAATTTCGCAGGGATTTCAGGGGCGCGGATGAAAATGCAAACACGGATTTATGGAGCAGGGGCTGGGACACCCAGATGTGTTCCAACTTGGGAAGTAAGTCGAGGTTGAAGTCGCTACGGGACTCGTGCCTCTGGCAACCTAGTTTTGTGTTTCGAGGGTTCGCCGGATCGGCGTGACGTAATTTACTCTGTTTGCTGAAGTCGCTTGGCAGAGAGGTGATTAGCGAATCCGCGATACCGCAAGCTGCTAGAGTTTTCGGAAATTGCGCGGAGATCTTTCCGAAATGTACAAGGCTGTACAAAACGTTGGAAACTTTTCCTCGATCCAGAGCTAGCTGATAAAAAATCATACCGATCAGGAACACCTTTTGATGTGAATTCATGTGGGGTCCTTCTAAAGGTGAAATTTCAATCTTTGGTTACAGGGTAATTTGAATAAAGCTGTTGCCCTTTGTTGACAAGGATTACAGTAATCGTCACCTGTTCACTGAAGATCCTCCTCGCATTTGGGAATGTCGAATATCTCGGCGAAGAGGGGCGGTAGTTTGAGCTTAGTCCAGTTCCTCCTGAACCAGTCGAGGAGATTCGCGTGTCTGGCACCGAGGGCTCTCAGCTCTGGTAGCCTCTGCGAGACGTTGGAGACGTTGGAACAGCCGCCCGCGGAGGTGGCCTCGCCAGGAACCGTGTGATTCCGTAACGCCTGCACCTTCAACGCTTCTAGAAGACGATCCTGAAGCCTCTGTACCGCCTTGACGTCGTTCAAGCCTGGCCTTTCACCCAGAAGAACCGCGCCGGAGAAGAGACCCAACTCGGCGTCCGACAGTTGATGGCCGTTCAGCGCCGACGTGAATTGCATCAAGGCGGACACGAAGTCCGGCTGTTTTGTTTTTCGAACGATCAATTAAGTAATTGTCGGAGATTAGAATGGGAGCTGGTTCTACCGGGGATTTCGATAGCGCTGGGCTTTCATTGATTGACAACAGGATTCCGACGCAATCCGAAGGGAGTTTACGCAAAGCTATCGTAGCGTAGGCGGAGGATTAACGGCCGGTTCTATGTTTGCCGATCATGATAGATTGATGCTAATATTAGGTTGTCCGGCAAGTTCGCGCCGATAATTTCACTGCTCTGCTATTTAGGCTAACCTCTTAGTCGCGGCGGTCGAGGGTAGACTGCGGATTTCACGTGGCTCTGGTACATTTCTAAACTTCCTTTCTTTAATAATTTAGAAAAGCCAAATGTTTCTCGTCGACATCCTCTAATTCTTCTACGTTCTATAACGTTTTAAATTCTTCCTACTCATTTTTCTCATAAAATCTGCAGTCTACTGATCACGTACCGCGGCAGTCATTGGTAGACTGCTGATTTCATAGTTGGTGCATTTCAAAAAGTTTCCTTTCTTTAATAATTTAAAAAAGCCAAATGTTTCTCGTCGACATCCTCTAATTCTTCTACGTTCTATAACGTTTTAAATTCTTCCTACTCATTTTTCTCATAAAATCTGCAGTCTACTGATCACGTACCGCGGCAGTCATTGGTAGACTGCTGATTTCATAGTTGGTGCATTTCAAAAAGTTTCCTTTCTTTAATAATTTAGAAAAGCCAAATGTTTCTCGTCGACATCCTCTAATTCTTCTACGTTCTCTAATGTTTTAAATTCTTCCTACTCATTTTTCTCATAAAATCTGCAGTCTACTACGCAGACATTCTCATCCGTGATTAATTGATGTCTAGAATACGTTGATTCTCACCTCGTACATCAATTCCATTTGCTGCCTAGTGATATAAGTACCGTCCTCGAACGTCATCGAACTGTCAGTGGTCATCTTGGAGATATGGCTGAGCCAGACCTCGAAGAAACCAACCTTAATCAGGATCAGCTGATCGTCTTGCGAGAGCTCGCAAAATCCTGGCACCCTTTTGGCAAACTCCACCACCCTTTGCACCGACGGCGTTATCCTGGTGGCGAATTGTTGCCACAGCCAGATCCTCTGCGACTCGACTGTTTCTGCCGTCGAGGATGCCGCTTCTGGATCCTCGGGACTGGCGGGCTGCGAACAATCACTCGCCAAAATCAGCCAGATCACAAAACGAAACAGACGTTTCTGCCACACGAATGTATCTTCGTCATGTCACGTCAGTTTGATAAATGAATATTTTCGTGAAACTCACCGGTATTGTCATCGGTTTCCGAACGATACCCCTCGTCGACTCCTCGGTGAAGCCGCAGTGAGCGTGATGCGCCTGGGAAACTTGAAGTATCACGTCGTAAACTGCCAACTGTTTCACGTCAGCATCCGATTGATCCGCTTCGACAACTGCAGCGGGCGGCACGCACGCTATTGTGTTCTGACTTTGACTGTTGTTGTTATTGTTCTGGCTAGTGGTGTTGTTGTTGTTATTATTGTTGTTGGTGTTGTTGTTGTTGTTGTTGCCAGCACCGCGGGGTGTCAGTTGTTGCACGCCCGTGGTCGTTGTCGTTGTTGTGGTGGTTGTTGGTACCGCGTCTTCGGGGCCCCGTTCTCTTGAACGTTTTGGCACCCTGCCGTATCTCACGGCTGCAACAAAATCATTTGCTCTTTAAAATACAGGGTGTCCCAAAATTTCCTTCAACAGCCGGAAATGGGAGGTTCCTGACGTCATTTGAAGCGACATTTCCCTTAGCAAAAATGTTATGCGCGGCTTTGTTTAGGAGTTATGAACGCAAAACACGGACCAATCAGAGCGCGTCCTAGACGCGAGTTGACACAGTCGGCCAATAGACAGTTGGCGCGCCGGGCCGTCTGTGCCAACTCGCGTCTAGGTCGCGCTCTGATTGGTGCGTGTTTTTCGTTAATAACTCCTAAACAAAGCCGCGGATAACATTTTTGCAAAGGAAAATATTGCTTCAAATGATCTCAGGACTCATTTCCGGCTGTTGGAGGAATTTTGGGACACCCTGTATAGACTCTCCGCTTGCGGAACGTCGTTAATTATTAGTAGTAAATATTATTTAGTAGCAAAGGATGCTGCATAATTCAGAAAGCAACCTCTGCGATCGCGGCAGAGGGTTAACACTAAACCTACCGAGTCCTAAAAGTACATGTTCCCTTATAAAAATGGCAAGATTAATTTTGTTTATACTTTGTGCAGCTACTATTGTAATATGTGCTCTACTAAAGATATTTATACAATCGTTTCTTATGAAATTATTTTTATTATAGCAATAATCGTGAAATGATAAATCTGGAACCGGTCATTTTTACCGGTGATGGTAGGTTTAGTGTTAATCTCGAGTGGTGACTATGAGTCAGAGTTTGGGCAAAAATTTAATCAGCGATTGACGATTAACTTCATCAATCGATTGAATCAATCGCCTATTTTTCGACGATTTCTGTTTTTAAATCGTATACATTAATCAATCAATCATGATTAAAATTTTAATCGAATAATGCCCAACTCTGCTAAGAGGCGCCACTAAAACTTGCTGTACCATTATTTAAAATATTGTTCTTATTAATTAGTAGGCTGCGGATGTTTATGGGATTTTTAAATTTTCCAAATTTCAAGTGGATACAAATAAAATCTTATTTTCAGTGATAGTAGCCTTTCTAGATCTGAGATCAATATAATAGCATTTTTTGAACAGTTTTAGAGGCCATAAATGCATAAAGATTCGCGATCTAATAACAATTAGATATAAACAGCAAGATACAAAGTTGGTATATCTAAAAAATCATAGACAATGGAAATCACATAAATTTCACATGTTCAACTTTCGCTTATTAACAATCTCACGGTAAAGGTTAAATTACGCGACGAGCGTGTGAACTTTGTAAAAAGCGAGGATTAACAAGGGAACGGCGCGGGTGGTATGAAAAAAAATCGCGCGACGATGTTATAATGAAAAGAGAACGATGTTGGGCGATTAAGGCCAGCGTGCCGGATTAAGGGCAACTTCCATTACCGTATACATCAAGAGCTTTCATCCCCTCATTAATCATTTTCAACTGGAAACTTAAGCTCGTCCACAGTAGCATCGAATTTTCGAATGTTCTTGTTGGTTTCTGTACTTGGCAGACTGTCAAGACTATTTGCGTTACACGGTTCCCCCAAATACACTTAAACTACACTCGAAAGATAATTAAGCCCACCATTTTTAATTCGAATATTCAAATATGTAACAATTGTTTTTGATTGTGGTGTATTTTGAACAAAAATCCGCGACGTTCTAATTACTCTACTGTGACACGATCACACAATTGCAAGTTTAATGCCCGACATCCCGCATCAGGGAATTATGACGTCCAATAGGGGATGATGCTCCCGGACAGTTTTACCCTCCATGATGTAATGCACCCTTTTCGAAGCGGATCAGAAGGCTGCTAAAGCTTATTACGATTTCGCCGACAATACGAGCGGAAAGCTTCCCCGGAAAGCTGCCTATTACACACACAGCCGCATATTGCACTGGGGAACTTTGACGTTTAATTATGCACGTAACTTCGCTTCAGTTTACTTTGCCCTCGCCGTAGCTCTACCGAGCCCCGGAACTTCCAGAAAGTAAAAGACACCGCGATTATTAACGCGAACGCGCGCTTACCGCCTCTGTCGGGAAACGAAATGAAAAATATACAATTAACAAGCAGCTTCGTCGAGTGCTCGAACTTGTTCATTCGTATTTATTGTGTTTCGCATTTTTCCAAATTCTATTTCGCAGATAATTGTAAATGGACAGCGGATCTTTATGCAACATAAAAGCTTTCTGTTATTTTCGTTCTTAAATTCTTCTAATGTTTTTGCTGTTTTAAATTACACCTGCTCATTTAATTTTGCTCAAAATTAAATGCAAGAAATGCGATTCCAGCTTTGTTTTTCGGTTCTCGACAATGAGAAGTCCGCCTGAGACACGGCAACCCGACCAACAGAGCTGTCGGTCGGGTTGCCGCGTTTCAGGGAGATTCCAGGGGTTAATATCCGTGCGTAATGCAAGGTCACAGCCCAAAGTAATCTCTGCTTGAAGCGACTGGTTTACTTACAGTCCCTGGACATGCCGACAGCTAGGCACTTCTTAAATCTGCAATACTGGCAGCGGTTCCGACTTAATCTGATGACCAGACACTTGCCGTCCCTCAGGCACCTGTACTCTATCTGTTTCTGAATGCTTCTCCTGAAGAAGCCCTGCGCAGAAGAACGACAACAATTAGAATAATTATTAAAATCATTGTTCAAACGAACGGTTAAAATTTTTTTTCACATCCTGTAGTAAACTAATTGCTCTAGCTTTCCAAAAAAGTTCAAATCGCATAGTCCAATATTTGAAAAGTTACGGTGTTTTTAAGAGTGTCCGAATATTAGTGGGAGTCACTGTATATCGCCCAGTTGTTTATCGCTTTCGCTTTCCCAAGCGGTCGCGTAACAGCCGATTAACACGGTAATTTCAACGCTTGGCAGTGGAACGTCCTCCGGACATCGGAACGACGTTACACCGGTCTCAATAGCGAAATAACCGCATCCGACGGAGAAGCGTCCGGGAAACGCTTGAAAAATTGCTGACGATTCACGCGCTCGAGCACGTCCCGAGCTTCAAAGTCACCCGACGAGAGCCGTTGTTGCCTCAAAGGGGTTGATAAACCTTTGAAAAATCCCCATTCACTGATTCCTTCCCATCCATCCAGGAGGGGGTTCAAGAAAAATCTCTTTTCGCCGAACGATATTTTACGTCCCATCAATCCGACAAACCTCGCGCCGGCAAATATCGAACGTTCGCTCACCAGCGTCCATCTGGTCCGACCCGATCCATTCTCATTCTATCGAGCATTTCGACATTAACCGCCATCTGGAGTCCAGCAACTGTTTATACAGGGTGTTAATTTTAACTAAATTATTTCCGCTACTATTAAAAGTAAGAAAAAATAGCTAAACAGTATGTACATTGATCAAAATTTGCTGTACCATTATTCAAATATTGTTTGCATTATTAAATATATCGATATCTAATCAATTACTAAACATTTAGGTATTATACCAATTTCATATCCATAAAATTTCAAAAAGATCATAGGGATTGAAACTATTCTAGATCGGAAGAAATGTTTAATTTTCCAGTTAAAATAGCTCAGAGTGCAAAGGATTAAAAGTTGAGGGGTGCGCAACCTTAATAAAATTAAGTAGTTCTAACATTTTTTTCGCATATGAACACACTGTAGAAAAGAAAGACTTTTCTGGAGAACATTCAGCAACATTTCACCACGTAAAATTACAAAATGGCGGAGTTGAGCAACATTATCTAAGCCGATGGTGGCTGGTCGAACGATAATTGACTCGCAGTCGGAAATAAAAGGGACGTGCCCGGCTCGGCTTAAAATTAATTACGCGAGATTCGCTTCCTACTCGACGCAGATAACGGCCAGGGTATCAGCGGGCGTGACTCCTGCAGCTATGGCAGCAAGCACGCGACCAGGAAGTCAACAAGACTGATTTTTTCCCACCTTCCTTCTGTTAGCTCCTGCGCGCCGCTGATAACAAGCTACCGCTGCTGCTGCTTTTCGTAACTCTGGCGCGGATTATCGATTCTCGAAGCGTAGAAGGATCCGAGGACTTACCCCTCGGGCTAGCGATGGAATTAAGTATGCTCGTAGTTATCGTACGGCAAGCTAGCAAACCCAATTCGAAAGTATCAGGATCGTTGAAAAATGTCCTTGGAAACTTTCGAAATTAATTCCCCGTTTAAACGAGTTCTGCGAACTTTCAGAGTGGCGAAGACTGTTCCGAACTTGAGAATTCTGGTGCAAAGTGTACGCGGTGGCTGCCAAAAATTTTTCGGATACCCTGTATAGAGAACATTCCCAGGAGTCTGAAGTTGACGCCATCGCTAGCCCGTGTTTAGATATCTCGTAATTACCGTGGTTATCGGCGCTTCCTTATCATCGGGCTCTCGTGCCGCCATATTAGGGAGCGGACGTAATTAAGTGAAACGTGATTTGGATGCCACGGAAATTGTTCTTCGGAACGGACACTCCCCGAGAAGATTGTTTTTACTGTTTCTAGCCAGTGTATTTATTAGGTGTACAAATAAGTTCTTGGCCTGATTTGGGGGATTTTAGAATACCAAGCTAGTAGAGTAAATTACCCGACTAATAGTTTAACATAACCTCAAAATATTATTGTAACCACAATAAACAAAATGAGTTGCCAAAAGACGCATATTAGGCATTGCATGCTTTTCGCATATCAACTGAAAAAGAACAGTTCCGAGGCTAAGGGGATGATACGTGAGGCATTGGGTAAAGATGCTGTATCTATCAGCACCATCAAGAAGTGGTTCCAAAGATTCCGTAGTGGAAATTTCGACCTCGAAGATGACGAGAGAGCAGGAGCGCCGAAGAAATTTCCTGATGAGGATTTGGTGCAATTACTCGAAGAAAATCCTTGCAAAACGCAAGCAGAGCTTGTTACTGGGTTAGGCGTAACGCAACAAAGCGTTTCCGTTCGGCTGAAAAAGCTAGGAAAAATTCAAAAGCACGGTCGCTGGGTTCCACAAGTGCTGTCGGAAAGCAACAAATTGAGACCACACGCAGCAAAAACGACCAGTGACGCTCTGGATTCGATGGGCTGGCAAGTTTTGCCACACCCAGTGTATTCACCAGACCTGGCTCCGTCAGATTATCTCTTGTTCAGATCACTACAACATCATTTGGTGGATACACACTTTTAAATAGTTGAAGAAGTCGAAAAATACCTCGCAGACTTCATCGAGTCAAAACTGCCATCTTTTCTTCACCGAGGGATTCGTCGTCTGCCCGAGAAGTGGAAGAAGTGTGTAGAAGCAAATGGAGACTACTTTCCCGATTGAAACATACTTGTATTTTAAGTAAGAAAATATTGAATTTGACGAAAAAAAGCCGGGAACTTATTCGTACACCTAATACAGTGCTCCCGCGATTGATGTGACTTTCGGGTATGCGGATGATGTGACTTTTTTATTCACATTACTAGGGGGTTCCCTCTTGGGCGGTCGATCGCGCTACAAAGAAATTAAGGTATCAGGGTGTTTAAATTGGAGTTTTATGATACTCGATTTATCATACTCAGGCACCAACAATTTTCCGCTTAGCACCGTTGTTTACCCAGGATCGTCGTTTACACTTGGAAAAATTATCCAAGAAATCTATGTTCGGCACACACGCGTAAAAAAACGTAGTACCATTTCGTTCCCCGAGACTCGATACCCCCAAGGTTCGCACAACAATCGCGAGAACACTGATTACTTACGACTGCCGATCCTTATACAAACTCAAAACTTTCTGCACGAATATTCTGAATCAATATGTTGAATAGCATCAGGACATTCTCAAATTCTTTTCATTTCGTCAACTGTTTTAATTTGCATATATTTATTTTTTGTGAGGAATGCACAAAATCTGGTAATTCGAACATTCAAGGACCTTGATAAACGTTCTTGATCGCGTAAATCAGCGGGGATACAGGACTCCAGAAACGCTGCACACTAATGGCTATACCGGACTACCCGGGTGCTTTCGAAAGCTCGTTTTTTCCCCTATCGATTCTCCCCGCAAACGACATTTTTACGAGCCCTAAATCCAGATTGTGACGCGGAGAATTATTCGCCGATCCTGCGAATATTCGGGAGCCTTGAGATCGATATCGCCGTCGAACGTCCTTTTTGCCGAGCTTTTTACCATGGTCAAAGTTATGGTACAGATGTTCCGCAACATGGTACAGCGATATTTCCGTAACTGTCGTAAAAGTCAACAGGGAGAATTTGTACTGCGATTAAAACCTTGAAATTCGGTGCAATTGCAATGAATGCTATTGAAAGGTGAACCGTCGAACGTTCTTTTTGCCATTCTACTTTCTACATGCAGCGATGTTCAAAGTTCTGGTACAGATGTTCCGCAACGTTGTACAGCGATATTTCCGTAACTGTCGTAAAAGTCAAGAGGGAGAATTTGTACTGCGATTAAAACTTTGAAATTCGGTGCAATTGCAATGAATGCTTTTGAAACGCTTGCATCCACTAAAGTAGTCGCGGCATCGATCGCGAGTCTTGCAAACAATTCGCGGATATTGGGCGAAGCTGTTGGACGTTTGTACGAGATCGAGTTAATTGTAACAGTTGAACCGTCGAACGTCCTTTTCGCAATTCTACTTTCTACATGCAGCGATGTTCAAAGTTATGGTACAGATGTTCAAAGTTATGGTACAGATGTTCCGCAACATGGTACAGCGATATTTCCGTAACTGTCGTAAAAGTCAAGAGGGAGAATTTGTTGTGCGATTAAGACCTTGAAATTCGGTGCAATTGCAATGAATACTTTTGAAAGGTGAACCGTCGAACGTTCTTTTTGCCATTCTACTTTCTACATGCAGCGATGTTCGAAGTTCTGGTACAGATATTCCGCAACATTGTACAGCGATATTTCCGTAACTGTCGTAAAAGTCAAGAGGGAGAATTTGTACTGCGATTAAAACTTTGAAATTCGGTGCAACTGCAATGAATGCTTTTGAAACGCTTGCATCCACTAAAGTAGTCGCGGCATCGATCGCGAGTCTTGCAAACAATTCGCGGATATTCGGCGAAGCTGTTGGACGTTTGTACGAGGTCGAGTTAATTGTAACAGGTGAACACGCGGAAGGTAATATGCGGGGAATGTGGGCACGTACCACGCAGCGCGCACGTTACATCGAAATTAACCAGCGGGGTTGCTCGGGGAGGGTTGTGTTCCATCGTGGGTCGGGGTTGACCTCGTTGCCGACGGCCAACGGGACGGCTCGTTTAGTAAGTGACGTATTATGATTAATGCGCTCCGCGTGGAAACGAGTCCGAGCTTTCGTCCAGCGTCTCTCTGCTCGCCTCGCTTTACCGAACACAAAAGCTCGATAATTAATAGCAAAACTGTGCCGGACCCCGTCGAACGATGCTGCGCATACTTTCCGCCTCGCAATTGCAGTTTTTCGCAAACGCAACTTTTCTTATTGAATTTATTTTTTCTGCGTGCACCGAAGTCCCGTATTCAATAAAGTTGTGACGAATTACATTCACGGTTTTCCATTCTATGGAATTTTGTGAAAAACAATTCATTCTACATTTCACGCGTGTGTGTCTGTTATCGGTATTGAAACACTTTGCGTATCACTTTCTCGACAAGGATAATTTAATTTCGTAACTAAACGCATTCGTAATTGAATTGAGTTTATGCGAGAGCGACGAGTTTCGCAACTCGTCGACACACTCCTGCGGAGAGATGGGGGACCGTTCGTAAAAAGGGGACTTTAATTTCCATTAAAATTTGTTATGTAAATAAATGTATACCACGGCAGCAGATTAAACGTATGATTTGTATTATAAGGTAATATAGTAATGAGCGAGCATTAAATCATGGAATGGATCGATTACTAATTAACTGCACTGATAAACATACACGTGAGCGGAGTTTCACATTAAACTAAAATTAAATATATCCCTTAATATTCTAAATTATACAGGTTTGATCATTTTAATTAGCTATAATTACCGAACGGAAAGAGTACAGAATGTATTTTTTTTTTTTATTATTACGTTCATTACCGATCAAATGAAAATTATTTTTAGTGAACGAAGTCCCCGATTGAATTAAATAGTGTATTCGCTAACATTTCCACGTTTCTATAAAAGGTTAACGAGAGAGCTTGTCTATTTCCACGAGTACCGTGATCTTTGCGCGAGCATGCTCGAAATGGATTATATTTCGGTTGATCTCTGCGAATTCTCGTGGTTATTCCCGGAGCAGAACTTCTGTCACGACCTAGCTTTATTTTTCGTCTGTCTGGAGTGTTATTCATTAGCGATTCGATCAATTTTAAGCTGTGGACCGTCGTGCGCAGTTCCATTCCTGTTACGTGGGGTAATAGTTAAGTGGGTATTCCCATTCAGAGGCGACAACGTTACACAATCTAAATTTTGCATCAAGACAATGCAGTGCAATTTACTAGTGTAGTAGTATTTATTTATTTCGGCCTCGCGACCAAGAAATTGGACTTGGTTTACAGTTCTCCTATGTCCCCCATCCATCCATATCCCATGCACCTTCTCTTTTCCTCCTTTATCTAGTATTTATTCCCCTCTTCCATATTTCCACATCTTATTCTAGCCATCAGGCTCTGACTGTCTCCTTCTCCTTTCTCCTCTAGGTACCTTGGTACGCGACGTCAGAAGTATTTTAGTACGTCGGCAGAAGTATTTTAGTACGACGACACAAGTGTTTTCGTACGACGACAAAAGTGTTTTAGTACGGCGACAAAAGTGTTTTAGTACAAGGACAGAAGTGTTTTAGTACAAGGACAGAAGTGTTTTAGTACAAGGACAGAAGTGTTTTAGTAAGCCGACGGAAGTATTTTGGTACGACGACGGAAGTATTTTGCAGGCCTTGGTATTTACGACGGCAGAAGAATTCTGGTACGACGGCAGAAGAATTCTGGTACGACGGCAGAAGAATTCTGGTACGACGACAGAAGTATTTTGGTACGACGACGGAAGTATTTTGGTCCGAAGACGGAAGTATTCTGGTACGAGGACAGAAGAATTGTGGTACGAGGACAGAAGAATTGTGGTACGAGGACAGAAGAATTGTGGTACGACGACAGAAGAATTTTGGTATGACAGAAGAAATTTACGGGCCGGTTGTTCGACGATTATTCCCATTCAGAGGCGTCAACTTTACACAATCTAAATTTTTCATCAAGACAACGCAGTGCAATTTACTAGTGTAGTGCAAATTGTTAAATGAATTATTATGGGTATCATAGGCCTCGGTAAACATTCCGAAAGAAGAGTAAATGGCAGGCAAATCCATTTTTCCACCTACATTGGACGTTCGATGTGGTACGCGGGCGCGGTGTATTGTGCGACGACGGCAAGATTCACCGACGACAGAAGAATTTTGCGGGCCGGTTGTTCGACGATTCCGACGATCCATTCGCGTGCATCGTGACCCCGAATCGCGCGGCGAGGATTCCGGAGCGATCAACGCGAGCCCGGTTAAGAGCGTAAACGGGCGTAAATAGGTCGCGGATAAAACTGGCGAATAGATGGAGTGTCGAATCGGGAGACAGAAAATCAGCATTTTAACAGGACGACTCGTTCATTATCGGATTCGAATCGAACGATCGTTCGGTTATCCGCGTGCATGGCAAAATTCGTAAGAGGCGAATGAAAAAAAAAAAAGGGAAACACGGTACACGGAGAAATTTCCCTTCCCGATGACCTACTTTCCGATTAATTCGACGTAAAATCGTCGGAAAATTCCTTCTTCAGACAGTCGCCGATGGAAATACCACGTGCGCTCGTTATTGGTCGCGTTTTTCCTCGACATTTCCATTGGTACGGTGAGTACAGAAGAGTCCCAAGGAACTCGATTCATCGGATTTTGGATAGAATCACAGAAGGGCTGAGAGTCTGCTCTTTCAGATGGGTGCCATTATAATCGCTGGGAATGTCGAAATAACCCTCAAATTTGATCACATCCGACGAGTCCATGGTATCGATAGTTTTCGAGATCGACTGGTTCAATATCGTCCGTTTCGAATCGAATGGCTCGAGTATTCTTTGCACCAATCGAAAATTCGACGGAAAATCGTCGCGTTTCGCAGATTTTTATATAAACTAAAAATTGTCCACATCGTTCGCAAGAAGTAGAAACCAAATTGAATGTTATTTTTTCCCTTAATGATTTTAATAGCGGAGATAGCATATATTGACATATTCAATTTTATAACAATTTTGAATTACATCTACTCAACTTTGCTATGAATGCATAAAGATCCGCAGTCTAGTCCCAAGGATTCACTGGATTTATTTTTTGGTAGAATCACAGAAGGGCTGAGAGTCTGCTATTTCAGATGGGTACCATTATAATCTCTGGGAATTTCGAAATAACCTTAAAATTCGATCACATCCGACGAGTCCATTTCGGTGTTCATGGGTTCGACAGTTTCCGAGATACGAATCGTTCGATATCGTCCGTTTCAAATCGAGTGGCTCACATAAATCAAATCCGATACGTGAACGATGTACTTATCGTGTGTTGAGACCGATGTCATCATCGATCGTATTACGTTGTCATCCCTGGTCAATCCATTCGTTAATACTCAGCGTTACATGTATAATACAAGTATGAACCCAGATAAGACATATCGTGTCTTATGCATTCTTCATATCTTCGTCGCTAGCCCTCAACACAGTTCCAGGTTTTGTTGAGCAAAGTAATCAGAGCTTCTCAATTAGACGAGAGAGGTGACGTCGTTGAACCCATTCGCTGGAGCCGGAGTCGTGGAAAATAGACGCGAATGGATAAAGAGATTCTGTTAATCCGACAAATATCAGACGTCCTTAAAATATCATCTCCAATCTACTTTATTTAAAGATAGATCTATTTTCTTCTTCAACACTGCGTTTGTGGACCACTAAAAGCGATCATTTTCTATTATGTAGTTCGTAAAAGTAACAAAGATGTGTTTATCAATATTTTCAATAAAGAAGGTCTGCTGAATAATTCCTGACGGATACAACTTTAGAACCTGAATCCGGTAACCCAGTGTTAATTATTACGTCTCCAAAATAACAGGGCAAGCGGATATATTTTTGACGTGCTTATTAGATTCAACGCTTCTCCTGAAATAAAGTAGAACGAATATTGATCGCAGTCATAATTAATACGCGATTTATTCGCGTACGTATAATTTTATAGGACGGTCTGCATGTAACAGTTATAGAAACATTTTCATTTACGGAGAAGTATATCAATCCATAAAAATTCAGAAACTGCATAATTAAAGGCGTACAGTACCAGTGTTAAAGATGCCATCAGATAATTAGTATATCGGTGTGAACCACTAATAATGCAACGCGGAGAGTCGCAATCGCCGGCACAGATAAAAGGGCCGCGCGATTTTTTATTATTACTTATTTTTTTACGAGAATTTCACCAATATATTTGTGGTATTTATCTGATTAAAATAAGACCAAACACGATATAATTTCAACTGTATTTAGTGGTTTAATTGACGTTGAACATTTTGGGCGCAAGGAAGGACAGCGTATGGGAAAGAAAGAGACGCGGAGAGTCGCGCCGTCCTTCTCTACGTTCGGCTCGGCCTTTGAAGCTCAAAAAAATAGTGTCCCGTCTACGATAAAAGCAAACGAATCCCCCGAGGCTTTTGCGTTTATAGAGGATTTACTGTACTGCGATATGAATGAAACTGTTTCACACGTTATCAACCCCAGAAGTCGAATATTAACTTTAAGAAAAAATCATTCCGGGAACTTTCCGGACAAACCGTGTAGAAGGGAATGAAAACGCGGTAAATTTAAATTTCCAGCTACTTTGGACCCTGGTGTGTACCGATTAGAGTCGTCAAGGTCGCGTGACGGAGGACCGAAAAAGTCCCGGTGCAAAGTGTGAGAATCAGGCTCGGAAACGCAGCGTCGGATACGCGTATTCCAGTCTCCTAGCAGCGTGTAAGCGTATCGGTTTATTGGTCTATTACTGACGGGTATTAATTAATGAAAGCCATACGAGACAACGCGGGGAGGACGACGCGTATCCGCCGGCCGATATCCTGGAACACAGGGGCTGCGAGCCGTCCAGTGGTACTCCGACAGTCAATAATGCCAGCATTCTATACCGCGGCACGACCTCGGCTCGTTGCTAAAATCGATACACGCGACGATGTATCAGTTTGCACCTCGAACGGCGTCGTCGCCGCGTCGTTGGCAAATAATAAGCACTTCCGTTCGACGTCTGAGGCGAAGCAGGAACTTGCTCGTCCCTGTCCTTGAACGGATGAGGCACCAATAAGGCTGTCTCAATCGCCATCTTACAAGTTGTTGGACACGGGACACAGAACACAGATGGGCATTAATCAATTAAAATTTGAACGGAGGTTGATTGATTAATGTGTACGATTAGAAAAAGAGATCATCGAAAAATCGGAGACTAAGTCAATCGATTGACAAAGTTAATCGTCAATCGATTGACAAAGTTAATCGTCAACCGATCTATGAAGTTAATCGTCAACCGATCTATGAAGTTAATCGTCAACCGATCTATGAAGTTAATCGTCAACCGATCTATGAAGTTAATCGTCAACCGATCTATGAAGTTAATCGTCAACCGATCTATGAAGTTAATCGTCAACCGATCTCTGAAGTTAATCGTCAACCGATCGACGAAATTAATCGTCAACCGATCTATGAAGTTAATCGTCAACCGATCTATGAAGTTAATCGTCAACCAGTCTATGAAGTTAATCGTCAACCGATCTATGAAGTTAATCGTCAACCGATCGACGAAATTAATCGTCAACCGATCTATGAAGTTAATCGTCAATCGTTGATTAAAAAAAGAAATCATCGAAAAAAAACATAAAAGCACGTAAACAGAGTTTGTATCATAGACCAAATGACTTCATATAGTTTTGATTCGGTATTTCACTTCGAAATTTCAGCAGTTAATCATTAATCAATTATCCGATTGACGATTACAATTGACTGAAGTTGAAATTTGACCGATATTACCAATTAACGATTAATAAGTATTTAATCGTAATTTTTTAGCGACTAAACTAGGAGATTAATTGTTAATTGCGATTAACGATTGAAGTAGAAAATTCGTCAATCGTTGATTAAATTTTTGACCAACTCTGGGATGGTTCTCGACGAATTGCGGTTCAAGGTACCTACTCGGCATTATTCTTATTAGATTATGTCATTAAATAAACCGCACACTTTGTATTAATTGATTCAACGGAGTTTAATCAGTAACGAGAAAAGCACAAGCAAACCACGTCTTTACTATTTAAATGTAACACGTCAAGCGAGGATCATTCGGGCTAGAAAATTGAACGACACTATGAACAAACAACCAACGGTTTCATAAACAAACTGAAATGAA
Source organism: Lasioglossum baleicum (assembly GCF_051020765.1). Taxonomy (NCBI): domain Eukaryota; kingdom Metazoa; phylum Arthropoda; class Insecta; order Hymenoptera; family Halictidae; genus Lasioglossum; species Lasioglossum baleicum. Next base: position 5,071,073 of record NC_134938.1, read on the forward strand.
CTGATATTGAATCGATCGTTCCTTGTGTGGAATAATAGATTAATTTTGTTTCTCAAAACATACATTTCAACAATTCTTCAAGTGGGCCGAAAGCTTGAGTTCTATAAAATTCTCCAAAGAAAGAAATTCTTCCCTAAAAGTTCTTCTATTTCACCACAATATAGAGGGTGTCCCACAAATCGCGGACGTCCGATTTGGAAGCAGTTCTCCACGCAAAGGTCAATCGAAAAGAAAGAGTAAAATTTTTAGTGAACTAATTCTTCTAATCTGTCGGAAATTCTGAATTCGGTTGAATTTTGAATATCGAGAGGAATTGCGCGATTTCGAAATGTGATCGAACAATTTGTGCCACGGGTGCGTTTAAATAGCCGACATGGAGGAGCACCGAGTACAACGGAGAGCAAATCACGAGAAATATTTCGAACACGATTACACCATTACGCGATAAAACTCGTCGGTGGTACGGGATAGGTACCCGTTCAGCCGGAGGAACAATCTAAAACGAGTAGAGCAAACAGGATTGGTCGAACGGGTTCCGCAACTCGCAGATTATCTGCGTTAAATGTTCAACGAAGCGGCCGCACGTTGATTACGTATTATCGCGGCCAGGTATATCAATTAATCCGTAGGAGAATTTCGACGGACGAGCCGGAAGCTGCAGCGTTCAGTAATAAATCGAACTGCGAAGGGACAGCGTTTACAGCCGGCCAGTAGAAAGGCTCACGCTTAATCAGACGGTCAGAGACGAGATTTTTCCGCTTGTCGAAAACTATTTTAATAATTCAAAAATATTTTCCTCGCAGATTTCAATGACCTTGAGAGATATGTTGTCAAGATATCGTAGTAACCTTGAGAATCTTCGAGGAGGAAATAATGCAAACAGTCACGTCGATAATGTAAATTCCTATTGAAATATTGATTAAAAGCTACGACGTTTGTTTTTTTGTTGTATTGAAATATGATTCCAAAAGCACTTTTAGTTTTTTCCGAATTTTCCATTTTTCCGGGATACTTTTCCAATTTTTCTTTCCCTTATAAAACCTTATTCGGACTATTACAAACATCTGAAAAAAAATTAGCCCAATCGGTCCAGCCGTTCTCAAATGATGCGCTTACCAACGAACAGCATTTGATTTTTATTTTTATATAGATTATTATTATATTTATTATAAACGGATCGCGAAGTCCTTTTACACAAATGTTTACAATAGAATAACAAAAAGAATTAACGTAATTTAACTAAGAGGGGACATGCACAAAACTGTTGGTATACAGGTATGATTTTATCAGATAATCGTGCATAATTTTCTTTTGAATGCGTGTTAAATTAATCCAAATTCCATTAAAAAAAATCAATACTATTATATAGTGTGTTAGAGTTTGCAATAATGCGATATTTATAGGATTCATTAATCGATATATGTTTGAATTTAAGTGTTTGAAATCCTGCTCTAGATCTCAAAACACGTGCAGCTACATAGAAATTGATAGAGATGGTTTCATAGAGAAATGGGTTTATTTTAAAATTAATATTAGGTTCGAGGGAAGGTTCTGTCGTATTTTAAATAAGCATGTAATTTTGACAAGTTACGTGAAAGATGGCAACAAGTTGTTAGAAATAATGAAAATTATATCATTGAATAATATCAAACATATTTTTATAAATTGATTCAAATGTTTTGACGAAAACTGGCAAATTAGAAATTCCACGGCGCAAGAGGCCCCGAACTGTCTGTTCGCGCGATTAATCAACTAATCAGTTAATTAATCCCGGTAATTCGTTCGTTACACAACAACACCGCGTCGGTGGCGGTTCGGCTCGATGTAATCAACAATCGCAGCAATATTGTATCAGCAATTTCGAAATATTTATATTTGTCGGCAACAATGGCGCGGACTGAAGTAGGAACACGTTGGTTAATCATAATAATGGACCTTTTAATATTAATTGTATCGCTGGTCTCGTTTGTCGAAACGCGCTGCTATAAACACACCGTATTAAATACGAGCGTTTACAGAAAATTAACGCGTTGCGTGCAACCGGTTACGTGTTACGTTCGACCGGTACGGTGGAACAATTTTTCTAGATCGTCGATACGGGCACAGTAGTGACGGCCTTCGTATGGTCAGACACGTGCGTTTCTCGTTCTCCTTCTGCAGCCAGACGAAAGTAAACGCGACTCTTGCTGTTTTTTAATAGACTGATAATTTATACATTAATTAGCTTGTTAGCCGAACAATTTATTGAACCTTGATGTTCGTTTCTAGAAGAAGTATAAATTACCTTGTGAATTACTTTGTTCATTTGAACGGACTGAAATTATTCTTCGATCAAATACAAATATACATTTTCTGCATTTATCACAAAAATATATTCTTATATTGATAGACTGATTATTTATACATTAATTAGCTTGTTAACCAACCAATTTATTGATCTAGAAGAAGTATAAATTACCATGTCAATTACATTGTTCATTAGAACGGACTAAAAAATTATTCTTAGATCAAATACAAATATACATTTTATGCATTTATCACAAAAATACAGTTGGGGGCAAAACTGACCACACACAATTTAAGTCAGAATAACTTTTTTATGAATGGACCAAACGACTTCAATTTCTGTAAGGCTAGAAGAATTAGTTTAGTAAATGACGCCTAAAACATATTGAAAAATGTTGAAGAAATGCACTTGGTCGGAATCGTGAAAAACAATAGTAAAAATTGATTTTTACAACCTTTTTAGCTGGGCCAATAACGAAAATTTAATATAGATGTGTTTGGTCAACTCGTATAAATTATATGCGTTCTGAAAATTTCATTGAAATTGGTTAATTGGTTTACGAGTTATAAACGATCAAAAGTGGTAAAAATTGCAATTTTTCAAGATTTTCGTTTTCACTACTTTCGATCGTTTATAACTCGTAAACCAATTAACCAATTTCAATGAAATATTCAGAGCGTATATCATTTATACGAGTTGACCAAACGCATCTTTTAAATTTTCGTTATAGGCCCAGCTAAAAAAGTTGTAAAAATCAATTTTTACTATTGTTTCTCACGATTCCGACCAAATGCATTTGTTCAACATTTTTCAATATTTTTTAGACGTCATTTACTAAACTAATACAACTAGCCTTACAGAGAAATTTCGTTTGGTCGTTTGGTCCATTCATAAAAAAAGTTATTGTGATTTAAAGTGTGTGTGATCAGTTTTGTTCCTAATTGTATATTCTTATATGATTTTCAATCTATTAAACATATTAAGAATGAATATCATTTTTCATATCGCAGTTCAAGTAGGCAATTTTTATTTTGCATAAAAATCCGTTGTCTAATAATGAGTTAAAAATGAATTTGTTGTTATGAAATAGTTCACCTGATCGAATTGGTTGTTTTACTGTTCTAAAAATTCGAGAGGCAATTGGGGTCGGCCGGAATGCAGGGCCGATTGTAGTTGGTGAAATCGAACGATGAATTTGTTCATGATTTTCACAATTTGTTTGTAGAGCACGTTTAACGAGGATTTACGCGTGCTCGAATTCTGCTCGGAAAATTCGTATGCGTGCTCGCCGTCGGTCTTTTAACTATGTAAAGCCTGCATTTTGACTCCGTGGCGAAAATGCTTGCCTATGCATTCTTTAGTCGACTGTGGAAAAGGTTCAATATTTATTGAAAAGGACGCGCGGGGCGATACGAATTTTTAGTGCGCAATCGCGCACCAGAAATTCGTCGAATCACTTTTAAAAGTGTACATTGATTTTCTTTTTAACACATTCGCCATTCACCGCCACAAATGCAATTTTTCGTAATGGAATCGAGATTAATTTTGCACGCATTGTTAGTCGAATTCACAATGAACGGCGGTGTACTTCGAAAATCGATCGCCTATCGTTGTTGCAGTTTGTTAACATCTCGGGAACAAGCGAACTGCACAAATTCGGTTGCAGTCCGTGTTAACTAAATATATTCGTGTAATTATAATATAATGCTTTTTAAAATTCAGAACAGTACAACTTAAATAGAAATAGATTATCTTCGCGATCCGTTAAAAGTAAAAATATCTTGTTCGCCGAGGAAATCAACTCTTCGAACATTTCTAAAAATTCAGAACACTGAACAAATGCTGTTGCAGTCCGTATTAACAAAATATTCATGCAATTATAATAACAGCACTTTTTAAAAAATTCAGAACAGTACAATTTAAATAGAAATAGATTATCTTCGCGCGCGATTCGATAAAAGTAAAAATATCTCGGACGCCAAGGAAATCAACTTCGAACACTTCTAAAAATTCAGAAAACTGGACAAATCGTGTTGCAGTCTTTGTTAACAAAATATTCATGCAATTATGATAACAGCACTTTTTAAAATTCAGAACAGTACAACTTAAATAGAAATAGATGATCTTCGATTCGTTAGAAGCAAAAATATCTTGTTCGCAGAGAAGATCAATTTCGAACACTTCTAAAAATTCAGAAAACTGAAAAATGATCTACTCCATTTTATTACGGAGTTGCATAGGCCCTTAATAATTCCTGCGCAGTGACGTCATTGTCTAATAAGATGGTAGATTCTCATGTCGCTCGTTTCGTTTAAAGGATTTGTTCAAACAATAATTTTCTCTGATTGCTAGATTGGAGCTGTCCCTCGAGTTCAGGAACGTTTTCAAGTCCGTTAGTTGCGTGGCTTGCCTCGCAGCCAATTCCCGACTCAATTTCTCAGGTAAACAAAAACATGATCGCCTCCTTTCTAAGCTCGCGAACAGCCTGGTGAGCGAATCGTGAACCGTCGCGTCGGGACGAGACAAAAAGATGTGGAGACACGGGGAACAACAAACGCGCATTCATTTCCCAGCCGGGAAATTAATTTGATCATATTGGAAAGAAGCGTGGCGACGCTTGTTGCGGGACAGAGCGAGTAGGCGAGCTGGCGAGCGCTCATCTCGTCCAGGTGCACGGTTCTGTCGGTGGGAGCGCGAGAATGTACCAATTCACCGTTAACTCTGGCCTCAGGGCTTCCGTGTTTCAATCCCAGCCGTGTAGCATCGGCGGATGTGCATCTCGCAGCGAGTTTAAGCCGCGTACACAACGTTTTAAATTCTCAGACTGACTAAGATCGTGCAGCTTCGTCCGGCTTAGATCGAGACTTTACCGTGGTCACGGTACTTCAACGATGAAAAAATGAAATACAGCACGGTGGACTCGTGACGCGATCGAAAAATCGCGTGCCAAATGACCTGACGTCTTTTTTTGTAACAATTTGAAGTATTTATTTATCAAACAACGTGAGAAAAGTATTTTGAAAGAATTGCGATTGGCAGGAATTACGTGAGAAAATAGAAAAAGGTACTTTTCGTAACTATAAAGTATGAATTAAGAAGCAAATTTTGATCGAGTACCTTGTAATTGTTATAGACCATTTTTATTTCGCTTAAAACACATTCTAGTTGTTACAAAGTACACTTTGTAACGATCCGTAACGTTTTGTAAGAAATGTTCGCGAATCGGACACTTATCTGCGACAACCTAATACGTACAGACGATTCAGAGGAAAACGAATATCGACGGAAACGAAGAACGTTGGAGAAACATTGGCGTAGACAAGTCGAAAGTAACCGAGCGCCATTGACACGAAGGTCCAATGAAAGAGAAAAATTGTTTTCATAACGCGACGCTGAAACTTTCTCGGAGGAAGCGATGCGTCGAAGGCGATCTTGTTAGAGGAACAGTTTCGAGATAAAGAAAAGTTTACGATTTATAATTATGCTTCGCGGCGTAGAAAGTTCTGTTCGAGTATCTCTTTCTCGTTGGGCCGCCACGCGGACATGTATCTGCTCACGATTTCATAGCTAAGTTCGTATAATCAGTTTTCCAACTTCGTGACTGTAGAGGAAATGTTAGTGCACTATTAAACAAGATGCATAAAGATGAAGATCGTAAATTCATTCCGCCGACTCTTAAACTAGCAACGTCTCCTTTTTAGTCGGGGATTTCAAGATCATACTAAATAAATTGCCTTCGCAGCAGAAAGTTCCTTATCTCGTTCAACAGAGGATGACGTCTTTAAATTAATCTTAATAATTGTTGCGACGTTTACGACTGAATTCTATACACGCACATAGAATTAACGTTGAACCGCTGTTACGAAAAACTTTTTATGTTGCAGGTAATTGCTTATACAGTGAAGCCTCGATCTAAGAAAAACCGACGGGTCCGTGCTGTTTCTTAGACCGTGCGATAGATTTTTTATATGTTTTTATAAAGTATGATAAAGGATGTTCGATTTTTGATCGAGGCTTTACTGTACTTGCTTTCTGTGAAATTACACAGGGTGGAAGGATTGTTTAAACATTTCATTGTAGCCGTTCCATTACGTTTCATACTTACTTTGCAACCCTCGCAACTGGTCACGCCGTAATGGTAACCGCTCGCCTTGTCACCGCAAACTCTACAGGCCACGAAACTCTTCGCGGGCGTCGAACTGTTCGAATCGGCGGCCGCGTAGTGTTGTTCTGGAAAACAAAACAGGCGGCAGCGTTATGTAACGTGATCGTTGTCCGTAGAACCACCATCCATAGTCCCTCGTGTCAATTTACAACAGTTCTAGAATTTTTCAAATTTTTTAACTGGATCGAACGACTTCATTTTTGTTTCGAGTTGTTAGAATGATTAATTTACTAGGTAATACTTAAACAAGTTTCATTCTTCAGATATAATAATACAATATAAATATATGCAAATATGATAATTCATAATTAAAATATAATATAATTTGAAACATAATAATAATGCATAATTCAAATATAATTCTAATCACAATAATGCATAATTCAAATATAATTTTAATATAATTGGCCAGATCTCGCGCAGAAGCAGAGACCTCGAAAATCGAATTCGGTGCACCTTTTGAGAAGACGCGTTGCTGTGCATCGCGGAGGGTCCCGCCGATAGAGGAGTACGGTTCGGGTAACCAGTAACCATTTCCGGCCGGCCTTTCCACCGCTAATTACCCCCATCCGTAGCCGGTGTTCTCCAAAAGCAAGCGAAAAGAAACGCGAAAGGGAGAGAATAATAGTGGGGAGGAAACCGTCGCGTCGTTCCCCATAAACAGCCTTGTTCGCGTGGAATCGCCAGGTGAGCACCGCGGTAGACGAGATCAGGGTCGAACAAAGCCTTCCTTCCTCGTAACAACGAAAAAACCGAGAAACAAAACCTTGGTGGCGTGCGTGTAGGTAACGGGGCACCGCGGATGGAAACGGTCACGCGTGGACGGGGGCCACACGGATGAAGAGGAAAAAGCTTGCTACGAAAAAGCGGCGGGAGAGCTTATCCAAATAGAGGGGAAGCCGATCGAGAAACGAGGAGAGCCGGGGGAAGGGAGTCCCAGGAACCAGGAGGACGATCGCGAGACTAGAGAACGATGAAGAAGAACAAGAAGAAGAAGAGGAGGAAGAAAGGCGGCGGGGTTCCATGGAGGGAACACGTTCGGCCATGCGATCCATAATGCAACGACGGACGTGGAACACGGAGGACGCAAGGAGCCTGCCTCGAGGAAGGGAAAAGGCTGCGACTGCCTCTCGCCGGTGGTTCGCGTAACGGAATGCCCGCGTCACCGTTACGGAAGCACGGGGAGGAAGAAGCGGGAGGGAGAGAAGATCGTCGCGCGGAGTAGAGCTGCGCATGATGCCACAGTGGGGCCCACTGTCGCCAGATCAGGGGAATTCTGTACCCTCTCTCTACCAGTACCGGATTAGTCATGTGACGCGCTTGGCAGAAGAGTGGGGGATAGCGTCGTGGAAGGGGAAGGGTGGATCTTAAGTCCTAACGTTGCAGTAACATTTTCTTTACGGTTGAATTAAAACAACTTATCCCGAAAAATGTAGGAGGTAAAAGAAAATTGATGTTTTGTATACGGGTACATTAATTTTAACGCTTACACAATGATTAGGTTAAGGGGCCCCTAGACGATCAATAATATTGTCAATACGCCTATCAATAGTATTGACGGGAGCTTCAAGATTATTGTGATAATATTATTGACCGTCTAGGGGGCTCTTTACAAACGAATCAGGTTTGACTTCATCTAAAAAGACAGGCATAACTTTCATATTTGTTAGAAATTGACTCGTTGAAATACGGCAACGGGGGGTTAATTCGAGTCACTTGACCGGGCCGTGGCGGAAGAGTGGAGGAGGATAGCGTTGTAGATGGGGAAGGGTGGGAGACAAGTCTTAATTGAGCTGGTCGAAAGTCCAAAAACAAAACGTTCCTGCGCGAAATGGCAGAGAAACCCTTTTTCTCTGCTCAGAATCACCTCAGGAGGAACCACCCCCTTCAGAGTCCTCGATACTTTTCAGGAAACTGATTTTTGGCCAATAGAAGTCGCTTCTCGAGGACTGGCCTGGTAGAGTGCGGTTGATTACGGTGTCCTGGAGTGAGCACCAACAATATGGCGACCAACGTGATTTTATGACGCCCTCGTGTAGCGTGCTCGAGATCGATGAACGGTATTCGTTCGCCTCGCGATGACATTGACGAACTCGTCCAGGAGACGAGTCTGCAACCCCGTTACTTCATCTCTTCTTCTTGTTCCTGCTGTTGCGGTCGCTCTCTTTCCTTCGCCGGGCAAACTGTATCACCGGAAATGCGTCCGTACGATAAGAATGGCGACGCGAGTGGCTGCTGGTTTTTCCCACCGCTGTTTCCACGATCGTTCTCAGGTTTTCCCGTCCTTTTTGTCACTCCATCGGAAAAGTCAACGGTAGATTACGTACACGCTGGGGGAAACGCGGAGCATTCGCCTCCGGGTGCTCTCAGATTGTGCATTTATATCGAATGCTTTGAGTTTTCCGCGATCCCGGATTTATTTACTCGGGACGGTAAACTTTATGGATGGACGTCTCTCTGTTCGAGAGCTGTTTCATGCCGTGCTACTTGTCTGGGTCAGGATTCGAGGGGCAGCAGGGTCTTAGGTTGTGCAGGGAATTATGGCGGCGAGGTCCACTCAAGGTCGCTCAACAGGAAATGTCCTATTTCCAAACGATGCGATCGTTACGGAGGGTTCCAATCAAACAATATTATATTCTACAGGTTTATCGGTGGAAATGTCCTCGTACAGGGTGACCCAGTTCGATCTATAAGTGAAATTATTAAAGTGGTTCCGTTTCACGGTCTTTTATTTCCCCCGGAAAACCACCCTTGACAATTCTTCTCGCTTTCACGCACTCCTGCGTCCGACTCAGAAAATATTCGATCTATAAGTGAAATTATCGTGTCGAGTATTTGTTACTGGAAAAAGTGGTTCCGTTTCACGGTCTTTTATTTCCCCCGGAAAACCACCCTTGACAATTCTTCTCGCTTCCACGCACTCCTGCGTCCGACTCGGAAAATATTCGATCTAAAAGTAAAATTATCGTGTCGAGTATTTGTTAATCGGAAAAGTGGTTCCGCGGCAATTTTACGAGATTAGTGTATTTGTACAGGAGTTGCGTATTGCGAAACGCCCTGTATAATTTAACCGCGCGCCCCTCCTGCTCCTCGGGCCAAGTGTTTGACGAAACTCGCTGAATAATTACTGGTTCGCCGATAAACGATTCAACAATGCGTGAGGCGCGCGTTCGCACGCCGATACATTGTAATTTATCGCGCTCCGGGACAGTGTGTAATTTCAAGGGACCAAGGCGGAAGCATCGTTGCATAATGGCGTGCAACAGCTCTGCATTCTGCACACTGCGGCGCGCGTTGCACCGAATTTTTCTCGACGCTGCTCTCCCCCATGGGAATTCGTTAAGACCGCGGCGCGCGTTGGAAACTACGCCTTAAACGGTCGCACGCGAATAAATTAGTCCGAGTTCCGATCCTCTTCTTCTTTCTCGACCGTTCGTTTCTACCCTCGGACCGGGTTCCATATAAATGCATTGTTTCAACCGACATGTTTAGGGGGAGGTGGCTTGTCTGGTTAACTAGAAGAAAATGCAATTGAAAACTGCAGATGCAATCGCAATGATCTTCATGCATAATCATCAGCGAATAAAGACTCCGCGTGGTATCGCGAACACTGCGGTTGCGTGAGCCTAAAAATGGAAATTCGTGTTTCAGGATCTCAGATTAGAATCAACAGCATTGTGCATACCTTACTCGAAACAAGATCTACTTTTCATTTTCCTCGCAGTTGCTTGTATGTACGCTCGCTCGATTCTTCAACGACTGTACATATTTTCGAACACGTGTGTGCTTGCAGGATTATGCTCGACTATGACCAACAAGGAAAAGATATTTGGTCAGTAATTATGCAATAATAAATTGCACTGCATTCTTTTTTAGTAACCGATATTCCTTGGTGTGCTGTTTGAAAAAGCGCAGAGGGTCACGAGAACGGATTGGTTCAGCAGTTCCTAATTTTCCGGCGACTCCCATAACGGGAACACGCCACGGCGCTCTGCCTAATCTGTGGAGCCGGTGCGCTGCGTTATCTTATCCCGCGAGATTTTCCTCCTCGGAACCGAATGAAATATCCGCGGCGCGGCGTGTCGGCTGGCGCTCTCTCACGTACATCGTGCGTCCATAAATTCGAAGCGTTCCCGCGAGGAGAAAGTTCCGCGCGCAGGCCGAGCGGAATTTACAAGCAGAAATAGAAACCCTGGCTGTATCCGTTCCGCGGTGTATCACCGCCGCGACCGTGGAGCAAGTGAAATGTTAAGCGGCCCATGATTACAAATAGAATATACGGCGGGAACCCTAAAAGATTTACGGTCGTTCGGCTAGGCCCTGCCGGGCAATCATCGCGCGCGTGAAAGTGCCGCTTAGCTCCACCTCGCGTTGCGCAGTGTCGCCAGATCAGGGGTATTGGCTCGAATCGAGGGGAAAAGAGCTATCCCCCTCTCTTCCACTACCGGATTAGTCACGTGACGTTGCGACGCATGACTAACGCGTCACGTGGGAGAGTAACGTCGTGGTAGGGGAAGGGTAGAGTGGGGGACAAGTCTTAATCTGGCGACTCTGGTCCCTGGAACGGGAACGAACATCGCGTCTCTACGAAACCAGCCGTAACTCAACGAAGACAAATACCCACGGCTGCTTTCCAATGCAAGAGATTGAATGGGCGTCTGGTAGGAGGGCCTACGCCACATTTCATTTTACAAGAACATGGAAAAACAGTTCGTTCGCTCAATGGAGCAACGGGAGCGTCGCTTTCTGTTCTTCCATCTGGAGAACTGAAATTGTTAGGTCTGGACTGCGAATGTTTATGCAATTTCCAAGTATTGTAGACAGAAAGAAAGTGGGACCAGACGAAATCCCATTTTCATTGGCAATAGCATTTGTAGATAGAGAATATACAAAAACCGTACTAAATTCTGTTGACTTTGATACTCCAGCATTTTTTGAAAATTTTCGTAGGCCATAAAAGCATAAAGATTCGAAGTCTACGTGTATCCCAGTAAAGTGCTCGTATTTAAAAAAATACAATAGAAAAGATTATAAAAAATTGTTTAACATTGTGGCAGGAAGTGTACAGTCGTCTTACGCAATTTTTTACATGTGTACAGTGTTTTTAAACAAGTTTCTGGTCAAGTTACACGGGTGTCTGCTGTATTATTATTAGTCTGCGGATCTTTAAGCAAAATAAAATTGTCTGCATCGATTGCAAGAAATAGAAACTAGATTGAATGCTTTTTCTTCCATTAATGATTTTAACAGAGGAGAAATCATATATTGACATCATCAGTTTTGAAAATTGTTCAACAATTTTCTATTTCATCTACTAAATTGTTCTATAAACGCATGAAGGTTTTATTCGACGGACTATCGGACGTTTAAACGACGGAAAATGAAAATAGTCGAATACCGTCTGGTTCGAGAAGATGCAAAGCGGGGAGAGAGCCGAGAAGGGAAACCAGAGCCTCGCCCTTCGGGATCCAAGCGAGCTTTCGAACTCGACCACTCAAAACGCTCTCGAATGTATGCAAGCACTCTCGCGAAATTTATGTATCATATTCCCGGGGACGGGAAACTTCGCCGCGCTGTTTGCCGGGCGTACGTACCGGGGAAAATAATATTTCGCTCAAACGATCGACGGGACTGAAATCGCTGGATCCTCGATGATATGACGCTTCATCCAGCGATGTTTGGGCACGAGTTTCTTCTTTCTACTTCGACGGAAAGTTGGAAATGGGGCACAGGCGCATCGCGTACCTTCCACAGGGTGCCTCAAAAATATTCTACTTGAAACAGGAGATTCCCGAGATGATTCGAAGTAACTTTTTCCTTTGCGAGAATCTTCTCCGCGGCTTCGTTACGGAGTTATCACCGAATAAACACGGACCAATCGGAGCGCCTGGGCGGGGCCTGTCGCGGAGTGGGCGTCAACCGCGCTTCGGTTTCGTGTTTTCGCGGATAACTCGGAAACGGAACGCTGCAGCGCGAAATGGCAAAGGAAAATGTTGCTTAGAATCACCTCAGAAATTTGTTTGTTCAATATTCTTGATAGTTTTTGGGACACCGTGTAGAATCGTCGGATAGAGATTACATAAGAAAAAGCAAGAAAAATTCAACGAGAATAGAGAATTTCCACGCACTGCCATCGTTAAATCTGCTTCCATGTATTGAACGAGCGAAGAACTATTAAGGTATATACCAGGTCAGAAGCTAATAGCTCTGCATACTGAAGAGGTGCTGAACCCCCGAGAAAATATATTGTATTCTCCGGTTTCCACGTTGCGTGAGGCTCACGCACAATCAATCAACGTTCCTGCGAGCAGCAAAACGTGGAAAATGGAAACACGCGTCTTGATTGACGGCTAACGTTAGCCGAGGGATTAGAAGAAACGTGGACAGGATTTCCTGGCTGCGAATCAACGCCTCGTTACATTCTAATTCATTACATAACATTACCGGCGAATTAGATAGCTGAAAACGTAATTTTAATACGCTAAAATTCCGATTGCCGATATGATCGCACTTTCACGAGAGCGTGTTTCAAACTCGTTCGATATTATACAATTATGTATTACGTGTCGATCATTACGCGAATGGATTTCTTTCGTGCCGGTTCTGATCTTTCTTTTAGCGTATCCAGGAAATATTTTAATGGGGCGACAGTCTATTATTTGTGTGTCGCGGGAAAAGATCGGACAGTTTGCTCTTACGCGGCGATTGATACTCGAACGAAATATTTAAAAGATAAATAGACTTTATGCAAAAATTGGCTGATACCAATTTTTATTTTATTCCTTCTTCCCACAATCAATGCAATCTACTGATAAATATTCTTTAATGTCCAGACAATGAATTTTCTTGTTATATTATTACTAGATTGCGTATCTTAATGCAAAATACACATTGTCTGCAAATGATTCGCAGTTGGAGTAAAGGTGTTTCACACCGAAAACAGTGGCGCCACTTGGCTCGTTAACTAGGATGACGTGAAACTATTTATTGTTTCGCAAGTGCTCGAAAGTTCACGGAAAGCGAAAAGAAAGTGTACGTTTATTCGATCGTCGAATCGAGTGTTTATCGTTGGATCGATCGAATGCTAATTCTTACACATCTTTCGCCAGCCGAAAATGCCGGGGCTATATTTCAGTCGGAACTCTGTTGCCAGCCTATTAAAAGGGTTAATTAGCGCACCAACAAGCGTGACAAGTCGAAGACATCAGTCAGCATCGTACAATTCTCGTGGTCCGATTACGCAAGACGAAGTGAAAGCCGCTCGACATTTCAGAGGGTGCGCCACGGAATACTAGGAGACCATGAGGATTCGCAGAAGCTTGATTCATTTGTTCGAAATGACCTGCGACAGAGTTCAGATGGCTCGAAGCAACATTTGATGAATTCGTGACGAAAATGAGTAGGTGTATTTTCAAACAGGTGTACTTTTAACCTGTTAAACATTTGTCGTCGCAGAAATCGTCTCGTCGAACATGGGTGATCTGCCAGTCAAACGTGTTCCATAAAAATTAAAACTACGGACAGAATGTCGATGAAAACATATATCGGATTCGGCGTAAATATTGTCGAGGAAGTCACTGTCGGTCAAGTAGATTCGTCCGACGCGAGTCTCGCCGGTTTCGCCAGTCGTCGACCGATATCCGCCGACTGGGAAACACGTAGACACTTAAACGGGGCTGTTCCATCCCCCAGCCCCGACGGAATTTATTCGACGCGTTTCCCGGCACTTAAGGATTTTACTGCCTGGACTCCGAACAGTGGCAGACGCGATTGGTCGTCGGACAGTAAAACGCGAGTCGACTCGCAGGTCAGACGCTCCGGAAAATTTCTTCCCTTGGCGTGCCGTGCGGGCCGGTGATTTTCCGAGCGGGACATCCACCTGCGAAAGCTCTGTCTCTCACGTGGCCCTGCACCTTCTTCGGTGTTTGCACCAATTAAGAAAGCTCCGGGCGAACCGTCGAAAATGAACGAGCTTTAGAAAATTTATTTGAACCGCGGCTGGCTCGAATTAATTTTTCTTTTCACTTTAATCCTCTCAGCTCTGGACAGAGTCTAATAAATATGTATGTTATTAATTTCCTTTAAACCGAAATAGATATAAATTGTCTTATTTACAAATCTTGAAGCAAAGAGAATAACGATTTTGCTTGATATTTACTAGACATGGACTTGGCATAGACTTGCGAACCGATATCGCATAAAATCTGGCCCAGGTCCCCATTTTCATCGCGCAGACCACCTCTCGCTGCAACATGTATTGCTTCATCGTTCCGAGAGAAAATGATACTGCGCTGCGCTGAACACGAGACCGTGTTCAATTATCAATTTCACCGCGCCACGTCTAGACAAGAGCGTAGAAAATGTGCGAGCTTTGTGCTCGGAATTTCCCTTGAAATCCTCCCCTAAAATTTGCATAAAGAATAGCACATTGAACGATTAACTGACTGTCGAAGCGGCAATCGTTCAAGGGCTAACGAAGCCGCGTTAACGAGGGCGGCTTTCCCGAGCCGGCTTTTCAAGAACACGAAAATGAAATTCTATTTAGCGGCTGCGCGACCATGTTCCCGCGACCTTTTTCCATTGTTATCGCGGGCAAAAGTGTTCCGCGTAAATGTTCCAATTACCGTGTGCATTTTGCTTTGTGCTCGAATGTCGTTATCCGAACACCGGCTACAATGAACGCCGCGGAACCTGCAAACACGCTGTATTAACGTGAAAATTTTATACCAAAGGGTGCACACGATGCTCAAATTTCGCTCCGCCATTGAGCTCGGGCTCCGAAAAGCGCCGGAAAAAATATTTCAAATCGTTGATCGATTTTTACGATATTTTTATAACGTTTCGTTCGATTTTATTTAGCTGGTCTGTGTATTTTCCAAATTATATTTTTGCTCGTTTTGAATTATTAAATCTCTCTGCCAGTACCGGACAAGGACAAGTCTCGATTCAGGGCGCTGAATGTGTAGCTACTAGGGGTGTGCGGGTTCCTGAGATTTCAAGTACACGATCCTCGGGTCGAGTAGGACCCGAAGAAAGTTTACAAAGTTTGGTACCCGCGATTTCGGGCCCTGAAAGTTTACAAAGTTCGGATACCCGCGATTTCGGGCCCTGGAAGTTTACAAAGTTCGGATACCCGCGATTTCGGATCCCAAAAGCCCGAAAGTATAATGATGTTTTGTGATTTTTCAGTTCGATCTTTTATTTTCACTGGCAGATTCAGGATGATATTTGTATTTTCAGTGTAATCGGTTATCAAACTTCGCGAGGAAAGAAAATATTTTAGTACACACTGTGAGAAATAATAGTATTTTATTCTAAATTCGTGTGCAGGAAGCATAATTGTTCTAGCTTTTCCGATACGAGTTTTGTTCTCGTGGCAGTGACCATGTTTCCCGCGTCAGAAAACAATCGTTCGGTGGATACTTGAGTGGCAGGAATGCCAAGCTATCGTCTTGCTGTTTCTGCAAATATAGGTAGTCGTTTACAATTGCATTTCCACCATTTCCAATATTGCAAACTTTCGGGATCCTGATTCGATCTCGAACAGATTTCCCGACCCGACCGGAACCCGAAATTTCGAGTACACGCACACTCCTACTAGCTACGCCACTGTTGGGAGAGCCGAGCGCTCGCTGCATGTGTCCAGCTCCCTTCTGTACACGCGAGGAATGGCCGCCGTTTGTTTGCCGTTGAGCTGGATGGCTTTCACACGAGACAGTTTGCTGTTCTTTTATTCGTCTCTTTGCTCGCCACCCTTCGCGTCTTGACTTTCCCTTTCTTCGTTCCCCGTTCCGTTTATTTGGTCACTCTCCACGGTGGTTGTTTCTCACTACGTTTCCACCTTTATTTGCCGCCACGGAAGCGCTCCCACCGACTTTTCATGCCTTTACTCTTTTCATTCGCGTGGTTGCACCCCCGCGCTCGTTTCTCTTATTCTTTGACGTGTCCTCCGAATCGTTCCACGCCTCTCCATCCCCTTATGTAATTTTCTGCATCTCGGACGAGAATTCCGTTTGACATTCTTTCATTTCCCTGAGAAAACCACCCTTGACAACTCTTCTCGCTCCCACGCACTTCCGCGTCCGACTCGGAAAATATTCCACGGTACAAAGACGCTATCGTTCTCTCGATGCTGACTAGCTCTCTTGTCTCGGTGCTTGTTCTCGGCAACAAATTACGATGCTGCATTTCATTTAGCTGATTGTACCTTCGGTCTTGATGTCACGGTACCGTGAAAGGGCTTGGGCCACTCGTATTACCGGAATCCGGATTCGCGATGCGAAATATAAAGTTCTCCACGAAATTACAAACTACGAACAAAATCGAAATCGTACCCCAACCGGTTGTTGGGATAAACGGAGATAATTTTACCGAACAGCCGAAACTGTGTGAAAGGGTTAGTTTAAATAATAGGTTTATGTCGGTCGGAAATGTCGCTTTAAATGGAACTCTGCTCGTTTGGCCGCGGCCGGATGGAAAGCATTTTCGCATCAATCAATGTCCGCGTGGCTCGTATCGGATATCCGACGGGATGTCAAAAATCCTTTTATAAGGGATGGATAACGAAAAATTTGACTCGCTAGTAGACCGATCGAAACAGTTCATTCCGTTCGCTTCTGCTGTCTCTTTCAATTTGCTGGTTCGCGACGTGATATTAAGATGTTATCGAGTTACTTCAGGAAGAGATCGCAGATTAAAGCAATCCACCGTACAAATTGACGAAGAATAGGATGCGCACGTTGAAACTGATAGGCTATCATTTTACAAACATTAATATATTAACCCTCTGCCGTACCATTATTCAAAGCAGTTTTAATATTATTATAAACTCGTCTGTGTATTTTATAAACTGTGAAAAGCTCAACTTGCATGAGAAAACAGGTCCAATTCGATGTTCAGAATGTAAGAATAAAAATGATCTGAGTTGAAAGAAACGTCTTGATTTTGGGATTGAAATTGCTTCGAGTACAAAGGGTGAAATATTTTTAAAAATATAAATTGTACAAAGCTCAATTGTTGTATGAGAAAACAGGCCCAATTCGATGTGCAGAATGTAAGAATAAAAATGATCTGGGTTGAAAGAAACGTCTCGATTTTGGGATTGAAATTGCTTTGAGTCCGAAGGGTGAAATATTAGGTTGGGGAAAAAGAAATCCATTATTTTTACGTTATCTCAAGCGGAGAAATGATGGATCTCTTTTTCCCCAACCTAATATTTTAAAAAATATAAATTGTAAAAAGATCAACTGTTGTGTGTGTGCATGAGAAAAGTGGGTTGAAAGAAACGTCTTCATTTTGGCATTGAAATTGCTTCGAGTCGAAAGGGTGAAATATTTAAAAAAGAATGATTTACTGGATTTTATTAGGCTTGCAGGGTTGCACGCCCCCTTAGCAAACGGTATCGATGCAAGTTCGGTTCCGAGCTTCCCAAACTGCCTTTCATCTTTTCTCTTTGACTAACGCAGTTCGGCGTCGAATAGAGTTTTCTCACCGGCGAACTCGGCGCGGCGCCAGAGCGGGTTCGATAATCCATCAAAGTAATAATAAATCGATGACAGTATCGGCGAGTCTGTTCGGCTTTGTTTCGAAATCAACGGTGCGGCGAGAGCCCAGCCGCGTTTGAATAAACGCTGCTATGGGATACCGACGATATTATCGCGTCGGATGTTATCGATTTCTATCGTTATGCGGGCTCGTTTCCTGCGTATTTAGCGGGGAATTCCGCGGGCAGACCTCCTCGCATGGGATCGCGTCGGCCATTATCCTCGCGAAAGAATAACGTTGCGTTCGGACCTATCATTTCTTTTTCTTCCGCTTCGTAATCCTCTCGCGCCTTTCATCTTTTAATTCTTTTCAATTTTCTCGACACATATTTCTCGAAACAGCAGATTCCGTGCAAAATAAAACTTGTCCGCGAAACGAGAGACTGAAGTTGAATAAAATTGTGTTCTCTCTTTTGATCATTAGACTGCGGATCTTTGTGCAAAATAAAAATTGGTTAATGACTTTCGGCTGAAACTGATACATTAATATTCTTAAATATTTTTAATCCGTAAGGTTGTGTGTGTAAGAGGTTTCTCTCTCGAAAAAAATATTGTAAATAGTGTAAATATAGCATTAAGTAGTAGTTTGAAGTAGTTTTAAGGCGTTTACTATTAAGTTTTAGGTTAAGTGTCAGAATAAGTAAGTAAGAATTAAGGTTTAGAATAAGAGAGGAATAAGGGGAGGTATACCGGATATTGACCACCTTAAATATATATATCTTTGTTGTTTTTAAAACGTACGACAGTAATGGTATTTTAAAGTTATTTAAATTGAAATATCTCCTGAACTACTAACTTTTCGACATACATAGGTTAGTACTTTTTTTTATAACGAATGTCCAGCTGCATCGATTGATGTATTAAAAAACATCTCATTCCATTTAAAAAAATGAAGGTGACCTTCATATCTCTAAAAAAAATTACATAAAAACAAACATTTGTTTGGTATCGTATGAGCCCCATTTTACCATTCAACTTTGTCCTTCAGACATTTGACGTATCTTTAAAAACAACAAAGATATTCAAGGTGGTCAAGTTAGTTGAAATACCCTGTATATTATATTTTTAATCCGCAAAATCCGCAGTCTATTAATCACCTTAGAAAATCGATAATCTACTTACTCGAAAGGAGTGGTTCCCAAAAAAATGTTTATTTCGCATCAAGATCCACTTAATCGTTTTTAAACGGTGCCCAGTTAATTTGAAATGTTTCTCATTCCTCATGTGTATCCCACAGTTTCGTGCGAAAGTATACGCAGAAGTAAACTCGCAGGTGTGCCTTGTTTCGCTGAATTAAACATCCATTATTACTACCAAACCTAATTGCACGTTCCGTTAAGCGGACAAACGTATGCTGTTACGTTTACGTTGAAGTAATTGCGGCAACCGTTAACTATGAACTCTTGCGGGTGAATGCCATTTGTCACTGATTCGTTTTTCCTTTTTGTACGGAGCGCCACAAACGCAACGGTATTAAACGTATTCCGTCGCCTTGCGTCATTAACTTCGGGCCATCGTACACGTTTACCTCGATTTCTTGCGGTCGCAATTGTAGATTCCAATGCATTCTTAACAAGAGATCCTTCCCACTACAGAAACAAGGAAAAACTGCATTGCGTCTTACTTGTGACAAGGTTAAAAGTACGTTCAAATACTGTGTGTTTTATATCCAGATCACTAAAAATATTTTACAAAATAGCTGGGTAACGCAAATTACCAGGAAACATGTCAAAGTAACACGCTCACAGGTTAATGGGACTTTGATAGGGGGTAGGATCTTCTAACACCATGCATAAATTTCGCAATTCATCATGCATATTCAAAGCGCGAGGATGCATATTTGATTCGACATCTTGGAAAATATTCGGATCAAGAGAACTTTATAAATGGCAACATTTTCTCGACTAAATACATTTCCTGTCATTTATACAGGGTGAATCACGAATCGTGATCAGTAGATATTACTCTGTTATTAGCAGTCCGATCGAGAATGTTTTTATCAGGTATGGCATGGTTTCAAGAGAGCTTTCACGCTTAGGGTGCGTTCCGTTTCACGCTTCAAGCGCATACACTGTATAGTGTATGCATAGAGACTCTTATACTACACTATAGAGTGTATGCGCATTATGCGTGAAACGGAACGCACCCTTAGACTGTGGGGATCTTTATGCAAAATATCCCTTAATCCTCATACGTTCCTCAGGGTGAAAATACATCAATTTACTATTCTTACATACTGCAAAATAATTCATCTCTTTCTGTTCGTGTTGCGAGATGTACTTCTTTAAAGTGTGACTTGTTGTTTTAAAGTGTAAAATAAAAATAGCTGAAATATTATTCTAGACTTTTATATGCAACTATTTTTGAGGAACGTGTGAGGCTTAATGACTTTGTTACACTAAAAATAGATTAGAAATAAATAGTAATTAAATAGATAGATTATATTTCGCGTAACCAAAATTTCTTCATAAATGCATTTGTGGCTTCTGAACATTTTCAGGAAAGCGTAGAACATAATGACTATCCGAACGACCTGATAATTCTGATTATAGACTGTAATCTGGTTGGATAGGACTTCCGTCGATCGACGTTCCGAAGGTGAGCATTTACGGAGGCAGCTCCGCGATAAGCTGTTTCGGGGGTTCGATCAGTTCCGCCGATAGCGGCTCGCACCGTCACAATGGGAAAGCGTATTCGCGGCGCGGTGCGTTATCAGCGACGTTAATCTACGCGTACACGAAAGCCATCGAAGACGAGCCATTGTCGAGGAGCAGCGATGCGTGCTCGCGTACGACGTCAGACACTCCGGAAACGGGGCGAAGATTGAAGGAAAGACCGAGAGAGAGAGAGAGCGAAGGGGGAAAGGGGATGGAATAGAAGGAGAGCACGATCAAGGAGGAGCAGAAACGAGCTCGGCAGAGATTTACGTTTTGCCACGCAAAAGACCGGGAAACGTGCTCGTGTGTGACCCAGATCGCTAACGAGACGTTTCGTTGATTAAATAATGGGAGTACATTGCGGATTCGAAGTGGATAAGATAGCCGAAAGGTGGGCTGAATGAGAGGTTTCTCTGCTGCGGCAGATAAACGCGACGGGAATGGGACTATGATGTCGAGACTGCGGGGAAATGTCTGCTGAATAACCGTACCTCTACCCTGAATTAGATTGTTTATCTTGCAAGCTGTCTCTTCTCAACATTCGTCGAAATACGTGCCGTGCAAAACCGGACACCCTTCTGAAAATTACACATTTTTTCCTAGCTAGAACATTTTCGTTCCCTATGATTTTTATAGTAAGTGATTAGCAGACTGCGGATTTTATGCATTTATGACAATCATGGGTACGTACAATTTAAAACAGTGGAGGTATTCAAAAGATTTAAGGTCACCAGTGTACTAGTTTCAACTTGATAAGATAATTAAAAGAAGAATGAAATTGTTATTTGACTACTGTGTCTTGCAATCAATGCATACATTTTTTATTTTGCATAAAGATCCGCAGTCTAGTGATTAGTAGACATCGGATCTTTATGCATTTCTGCCAAAATTGAGTAGATGAAATTCAGAATTGTTGGTAAATTTAAAAAATTGAAGATGTCAATACCTGATTTCTGCTCTATTCAAATCAATAATTTTATTTTGCATAAAGATCCTAGTAGACTGCGGATCTTTATGCATTTCTACCAAAATTGAGTAGATGAAATTCAGAATTGTTGGTAAATTTAAAAAATAGAAGATGTTAATACATGATTTCGGCTGTATTAAAATCATTAATTTTATTTTGCATAAAGACCCCAGTAGACAGCAGATCTTTATGCATTTCTACCAAAATTGAGCAGATGAAATTCAGAATTCTTGGTAAATTTTAAAAATTGAAGATGTCAACATGTGACTTCTGCTCTCTTAAAATCATTAATTTTATTTTGCATAAAGACCCGCAGTCTAGTGATTCGATACCGACATATTTAATAATGCGAACAATATTTCGAATAATGGTAAAGCAATTTTGAGTGGTGCCTCAGAGTCAATAATCCGGTAAGTAATCTGCTCTTGATCTGCTATGGATCTGGCGTGGATTTCGCAGCGGGAGCAGACCAATTAGTTATCGATTTGAAAAATTTCGTGCGCTCGATGTGCGACGAATGGCGGGCCGCGATAGATACAGGTATAATTGTGCGAAACGAGAGTCGAATAATCGGAACAAAGAGTCGCGAATCCGGTAATCCGAAGCTGGCGTTCCGCGATTACGGCAATCGACGTATGCAATCAAATTACACAAGAGAATTAATACGGAAGAGGAATTCGATACCCGGAAAATGTTCCCAGGAGCGTGTACCGGTGCTATCAGGGGCCCATTAATTACGGAGGCCCTTAATTAATTAGCATAGTACCGGTAGAGTTCTCGGTATTTGAAGCGGCGCGGTCTATCTCGACCGGGCGCCAAGCGTCTCGGGGAGACGAGGAGACGGGTTTTCTTCGCGGAAAACGTGTGTCCCGCGAGAAAATGTTTATTAATTTCGCCGCGTGAAAAGGATGCACTCACGAGATGAAACTCCGAGAGCGTAGACGACGGCGAATCGAGACTTCAGTCCGGTTTATTAAGGCTCCTCGCGTTCAAAGAAATTTTAATACGACATTTTCGGATTACGCCGGGTCCGGAGGAAATAAAAAAAAAAAAAAGAAAGAAACGCGACTCGACGATGAAAGCGGTCCCTAATGAAATCTCCTAGTTTCGAGCAGCCGGTGTTTATCCCTCGAGATGGCGAATTACCGAGCAACGTTCGCGGAGAAACGTGCTTATTAACTTCCCGATTTTATAGGGAAGTTATTGTAATGACCCCGAAAATCGAAAATCGATTTTTTAGCAGATCTTCACGTTTCATGGTCATTGCAGTCATTCTAGACTATTTTAAGCAAAATGTTCGTATGTGTGTGTGTGTGTGTGTGTGTGTGTGCGTATGTCTGTTTCTATGGTATCAAATTTTTCGTTAACGTTTTCTGAAAAAGTAACAACGCGATCAGAATGATGAATGATGCAATCGATGTGCCCCGTCGTAACTTAGAGCTGATTAGATTTTGGTCCATATTGGTCAAGTAGTTTTTTAGATTTTTAGTTTTTTTCGAACGGAGTTGATTCTACAATGCAATTTATACGAGAGAATGGAAAGTTTCCACCGAAGAAACAAACGTAATTACACAAAAAAATTTTTTTTTCATTTTTCTTAAATTAAAAAAAATTTTTTTAATTTAAAAAAAAATTTTTTTTTGTACCTTACGCTAATGTTTCCGCTTACAATAATCGAAAATTATCCCAATGCAAGAGTGAGTTAATCATCTCTACTCCCGAGAATACATTTTCAAAGAATATCGATGAAAGTACAAAAAAAATTTATATTACAATCTTTAAAAAAACAATCAGTTCAAAACGAATTATTAACTGAGATTAAATTGAAAATTAATATAAACAATATGATAATTATTAATAACATTAATGTTGAAAACGGATTGGTTAATGGAGCACACATGCGGAATATTAAAATTTATTACTTTTCAAGAAAATACTAAAATTCCGTCTATATTGTGGTTAGATTTTCAATTGGCCAGAGTAGGAGTGAAAGTAAGAACTCGTTATCGTGATTATATGAAAAATGCAAATATTCATCAAAATTTGCCACCAATAATAAAAATATCGAATCAAGTAAATATGTCGAGTGAGGAAAAATATCAAATCACACGTAGTCAATTTCCAGTGGTTCCTGCTGAAGCGATTACGATTCATAAAAGTCAGGGACAAACATACGAGAAAAGTATGTTTGAATTTTAAAACATCAGAAAAACGAACTTTACACATGTTGTATGTAGCACTGAGCAGAGTTTCAAAATTGAGCGGTTTATATATTTTGGGACAATTTAAATTAACAGTATCGAAGAAAACCAAGGTCAATACTGCTAACCCGGATAATGAGGAGTCGTATCGTTTGCGAAAAACTATAATAATTAAGACAATTTATTTTGCAACATCAGTACGCTATAACAAGGAACCAAGCGAGCAACGAGTCTACGATGTTCGTTTAAGGCGACGCCATATAGCAAACATCTTGATAAGTAGAAAACTATTGAATTTCCCTGAAAACGTATAATCTTCTTAAAACGTACTAAAAATAATGATAATAATATACTGCAACTAACGAATCGGGAAGTTCTTTGTGTGGCTCGTGGAGAGTCACACACCAAATCAAAAAAACATTAATAGCTATAGGTACTACTAGCCATGCGTACCACTAACCCTTTCGCAAGAGCAGTCCTATCCGCGAGCTCGCGAAGCGAGCGAGCAAAAACAACCCTACTCGCGAGCGAGCGAAGCGAGCGAGCAACAATAACCCTCTAGTTTCTGCATTTTTCTAGAAAAGCGCGAGTCTACGTCTGCGAAAAATTCAGGTGAAATCCTGAAGAAGATTCTCGCTAGCTAAATACGTTCCGATCGAATTAGCCTGGATCTGTCAAATGCAACAAAAATGTAGTACTTAGCAAGCGTCTTACACTGCCGCGCCGCCGGCAAGCGTCGTTAATAAATAAACAACTCTACATACGTTGCGTGCACCGGGATAAATCAATACCGGCCATTTCCGTATTCGCCGCGCTGCAATTTGCCTGAAAACGTTCGGTTTTCAAGTAGCCCCCTCCGCGCACCGCGGTCCAGTTGTCTTTTATTCAAAACCGAGCGGGGAATTGATAATTTCGCGAGGATTGCCTGTAATTGTTGCGGAATAATTCGGCTGTAACCACACCCCCTCCCCTCGCCGTAATACCGCATTATTACGACACACGCATCGATGAATGACGCCGCGTGCATATAGCCGCAATTCATATTTAACGTGGTCGTTATTGCGGAACGTTAAATTAATTGTCGAACGATGTATCGACAGTCCGCGTCGCGATATCGATCTCGAGCGAGATTGACACGTATTCGCGTTTTCCATTTATACTCGGAAAACAGTGGAAAAGAACTGGGTCGGCGCGACGAGGCCCGGACCGGCCCGACGCGACCAGAAAATACGGCTACGAAATCGACGGTAGCTCGTTAAGTGGGATCCGGGATCTCGAGGAAAGAACTCGACACTCTCGTTGAAATCTGCCCAATTAATTCCTCGTTATTCGATCGTGTAATGCTCGGGGAAAATAATTCTCGCTTACCGTAATTGCCGTTAAATCGAACGAAACCATTATTACACCCCATTTTTCACTGACATCGTCGTTAGCGGATCTTCTGGACTCGAGGACAATGTCAAGTCGAATGATTAACCATGTTATATCGACTGCACTGCAGATTAATTATACTTCTCGTGTGAAGACAGTGAAAACAAGTGGTTTAAAAAAAAATTTTTTCAGCGTAATTGTGGGATGTTGGGGACTGGAACATTTAAGGATCTAAATGGACGGTTTTGAGGTACAAGTGGTATTTTTTTGGTTCAATTCGTCTCATTATTTATCGTACAATCGTGTTTCAAAGGGGTTCATTCTAGTGGTGGGGACAGAAATTGAAAAGTTACGGTAGAGACCACTGCAAAACATTTACGGATAGAATACTATATATCCTCTGAACCGCGGAGATATGATTCGCGGGGCTCGGTTCGTTAGCGAAATTTCAAGCGAACGCGAACGGCGTTCACAATACCGTTCGATTCGAATCGATCTCGAGCGTGTAGCCTCGCGAAAAGCTTCACTTCGGACGAACCAGCCCTGGAATTGCTCGGCTCGTCGCCATACCAGCACGTATCGGCACTAGAGGCATAGAGGCACACTCGCACACTGCACTTCTGCATGGCGAAGTACTGTCGGGATAGAACGGGACGGAACGTTCGGACGGACGGATGGACGGACGGACGGACTGGCGGACACACAACCGGCTGGAATACGAATGCTGTGACCCGAGCAAATATATGCGATGCGCGCCACTTCCTTGTAAACAAGGGCTGCTAAATGCCGTCAAGTGGATCCACGGGCTCGGGTCGAGGCCGCGTTCCAAACTTCTCTGCGAAACGAACCTGCTCCCGTTGAACAATTCACGCGACGATTGCACTTAATGCATTTCGATTGCGCGAATTTATGAGATATTCTACTTCTTCCGAGTTCTTCGAAAAATCTAGCCGAGGGCTATGAAAGTGGCGCTTCGAAACGAGCCCCGAACGATCGTCGCAAGATTCTATGTCGCGATGTTGGAACTGTTCAAAAATTGAAGATTTTATAAAAATTGAATGCAGCAATAATTTTCACGCCGAATAATTCACACGATGATTGCATTTAATCCATTTAGACTGCGCAAATTTACCAGATATTCTACTCTTTCCGAATTCTTTGAAAAATCTAGCCGAGGTCTCTGAAAATTGGCGCTTCGAAACGAGCCTGGAATGATTGTCGCACGACTCGACGTCGCGAAGTTGTAAATGTTTAAAAATTGAACGCCCCACAATAATTTGCACGCCAGTGAATAGTCCGATACACATGCTCCGAAAAGGCTGCGGGGTCGACTTGCGATAAAACGTTAATATCGGCACACCGTGGGAAAGGATTCGGAGTATTAACGAAGCATTATCGTAATAAGCACTTCTGGAGATAGTTCGTTACCGGAGATTCCTGTTCCGCGGCCAAGGCACATCTACGACGTACGCGTCCCTGTAATGCCGATGTAATGCCGATGTAATGTGATGCAGCACGACACGCAACGTATTTTGCTGCCTGCCGGCGAATCACGATCCTCGCGGAAATTTTAGGAAATCACGGGATGCCGACCAAAGGAAGTTTCTATTTAAATCTAGCCGTTTCTTAACGTACGAACGCCTACCTATCATATTCGCATTTCAAACAGAGTTGGGTGTAACCGTGTTCTCGAAATATTAGATCTAGTAGTTGCAGGACTGCGGATTTTATTTATTCAAAAGAAGAACGAGCAGCTGTGATTTCAAACGACGAAAACATTGGAAGAATGAAAAAATCCTGTTGTAATATTTTCATCAAATTTGAAGTAAGAAAATTGTTCACTCGAATTTGTTGGAGCTCGGAAGAAAAATGAGCTGCTGTTATTTCAAACGGCGAAAACATTAGAAGAATTAAAAAATCCTGTTATACTATTTTAATGGAATTTGAGAAGTAAGAAAATTGTTCGCTCGAATTTGTCGGAGCTCGGAAGAAAGATGAGCAGCTGTTATTTCAAACGGCGAAAACATTAGAAGAATTAAAAAATCCTGTTATACAAATTCACTCGAATTTGTCGGAGCTCGGATGAAAAATATTTTTCACGAGTGCTAACTTCAAGAGACGGATTAGATTGGTCGGAGCCAGGTTTTCGGATTAGTCGCGAGAATGGCGGAGATCGTGCGAGCCACCCGTTAAATGGTTCCACCTTCGGCGTGAGACCGGCCGAAGATATTCCTGAAGCGACCATATATCTTTGGAATTGCGTAACGTGCGCCGAGCACGTCGGAAAGAGAGAAAAAGGCGTCGCGCGAGAGAGGAGAAAGGGTGTGCGCGATGGGACAGAGACGGAGAGACTGAGAAAGTAGGAATCGGTGGATAGGTAGAGCGCGGCAGAGAAGATAGAGAAGGAAATTGCGCTGTGCTGCACGGAGCGTGCTCTCGGCTCTCGTTGCAACGAGAGATTGGCCGTAGAAAGTGCATTGGGAAAGCGAACGGGCGAGCGCATAAACGCGACCATAAATTATTTGTCCCGCGGTCGCGTATGTGAGCGCCGCGTGTCCCTTTCCACTCGGTTGGGATTAGCGGGGCTCGTCCTTTAACGATCCCTAGCTCCTTATTAAGCCGAGCCCCGTGGACTCGATATCGGGATTCGAAAGCTTCGAACTAGACAGAGAGAGAGAGAGAGAGAGAGAGAGAGAGAGAGAGAGAGAGAGAGAGAGAGAGAGAGAGAGAGAGAGAACCGGAAGTTTCACTAAACTCGAAAGCTCCGGATAGAGGCGGCAGTTTCACCCGAACTCGCAGCAAGATCGAGATATCGAATAGATTACGGTGCCGCAGAACCGTTCGGACGCAGACTGTAACTTGAGATAAACGCTCATTACCAGACCGCGGATCTTTATGCTTTTACAACGGCCAGAAATTCATGCGGTGCAGGGAAGCAGTTGCAGTGACGGGCGAACGTGTGTGAACTTGTGGAAAATGAAGATAGCACCACCAATCGAAACAGGAATAAAATAAAAATTGATTTCATCCTTCGATGACTTTTTATATTTCACCCAACTAATTTCTTCAGAAACGCATCGAAATCCGCAGTCTAGTAATCGTAAATGAAAATACAGCGGAACTCCGTTTACACGAACCGAAAATCATAGTAATGGGGGACCGGTGGACTACTATTATGGAGCCATCTTGTCTCCCGAGAGATTACTGCAAATGGAGTTCTACTGTTAGCTGTTACATATTGTTGATAGCATTCACCTTGTAATTACTAGACTGCGGATGTTTATGTAATTTTCAATTTTTGCAGACGAACTTTAAGAAAGTGGAATAAAATATGAAAAAATAAAAATTTTATTAAATTCTGTCGAATTTTATATTCCATCCTTTTCTGTGTGTGGAAATTTTCAGAAGCCGTAAACACAAAAAGATCCGCAATCTAGTGATTACAATCACCGAGTTTCGATCAGAGTTGTGCTAATTCAATTACATCGTAACTCAATTACGCAATTGAATTACATTGTATTTCAATTATATAGTAATTCAATTACGTCGTAACTGAATTACATAATTCAAACCTTTCAATTAATTCAATTACTATGATAAGTATTTTAATCAGATGTGTAATTGAAATACAATATAATTATAGCCCAAACTTATTATAAATTATAGCTCAGAACTTTGAAGAAGTGCGATATATTTTTATGTTTTTCTTTCATATACTTGTTTTCTGTCTGCGCGGCGCGGCGTAGTTTCTATTCCTCATCCTCGTTCATAATACGTAACGCTATTTCATGTTTATGGTCGAAATTTTAAAAATGTGTAACGCAGAAGTTATATCTGTTCAGATATTATAAATTTATAAATAATAAATTCCCTCTGTTTGAAACCTTCACATGGACTTTACAACCCCTTCTTACCTATTACTTTATTATTCTTTAATTTTTAATTTTAAATTATTATATTTACATCGTAATTCGTAATTAATGTAATTTAATTACAATGTATTTTATAATTGTACTCTAATTTCAATTACGAATTACATTGTAATTTAATTACATTGTAATTGAATTGAATGAAGATCTGAATTATAAATTACAATACATATAACTGAATTACGATGTAATTAAAATTCCTGGAGTAATTCACAATTGTAATTCTGCACAACTCTGATCTCTATTTTAACCGGAAAATTAAACATTTCTTCCGATCTAGAATATTCCCTATGATTTTGGAAATTTTATGGATATGAAATTGGTATGATACCTCAAACAATACCTAAATGTTTAGTAATTGATCAGATACCGCTACATTTAATAATGTAAGCAATATTTTGAATAATGGTGCAGCAATTTTTAGTGGTGCCTCAGAGGGGACAACGACTGCAAAGGGGTAAGAATTGGTGAATAGCGTTATCTTGAATTTTTACGAGACGAAAAGATATGAATTTTTCACTTCTTGTTCTTGCGTGACTGACTCGGTGAAAAAAGGGGATCGGAAGGGATCCAGGCTGCTCGTGGAGCATGTGCCGCCGATTTGATCGATGTCCGAGATCGAAGCGTGGGCGGCGTACGGGAGGAAGAGATTATACGGGCAGCGAACAGGTGTTGTGCAACGAAAACGCGGAAATGCGATGTCGATAAACTCGTCTAAGCGAGAGAGGCCCAGACGCTCAGACCGGCGTCGCCAGACTCTCACTTGCCCTCCCCTTTCTTCGCCACCCGTTCCCCCTCGCCGCGTTACAGAAATATACCGGGAAAATTATGTCACTAATGCGCTGTGGATATATCTCTAGGCGTGGAAACAGCTCGGCTCGGCTGGAAGCATCCCCGCTCGAGAACTTTGAGAAAACATCGCCGCAGTACCGAGCAAATAATTGCTGGAGGCTCCGGCGTCTCCTGTTTCGAGAAATCAACGTTTCCTCTCGGAATAGAAATTTTCCCTCTTCCTCTAAAGTCGTTCTTTCGATGCGGCTTCGTGCCTGAATAAGAGGTTATGTCATATTCAGAAGCCGAGACAAATCCGAGTTAAACTTCGCTTTGGGGGACCAAAAATTTTTTAATTTACTTTTATACGATCCTATAGATTCTCGCTAGAAAATACCGGAAATCCAAGTTTCACTGTTAGGGATTCGCTGGTTCGATAGTTATGCTTATTATTATTCATGATTAGCCAGCGGATTTTGTGCATTTGTGACAAAACTGAATAGCTGTAATTTAAAGCAGTGAAAACATTAGAAGAATTTAAAAAATGCTTTATATTATTTTCAATCTATTGAACATGTTAGGAAAGAAAATAAAATTCTACTAATTTAATTCTAAATTTAATTGAAAATTACCCGAAAATACGTCACGACTTTCCCGACAACCCAATAGTTAACCTCAGTTTTTTGCAGTTTATGAAGAAAATTTTTATTTTACATGAAGAACCGCTGTCTATTCATTATAAATAGACTGCGGATTTCATACATTTATGACAAAAATGAGCACGCACAATTTAAAGCAGTGGACATGTAAAAACTATTTAAGGACATCGATATGTTAGTCTCAGCTTAATAGGACAATAAAAAGAAGAATACAATTTTTATGTGACTCCTGCGTCCTGCAATCAATGCGAACATTTGTTATTTTGCATAAAGATCTACAGTCTGATCATAAAACAGTTCGAGCGAATATAGAGGTGGGGAATTGACGCGAATTCGAGGAATGATTATCATACAGCCGATATCATATTCGATGGTTGAAAGTCGCGACTGATATTAGTTGCATGTCTTCTCCTCCCCGTTACGATACGCAGAATTATTTTCGCATGCATGCCACGATACGCGGAACACCTCGAGATTTCATAAGCATTTCTCCGTTGGAAAATGGAGGGGCGAAGAAGAAGAAGAAAGAAAGAAAGAAAGAAAGAAACGTGCTTTCTCAGTACTTTTCGAATGAACTTTATCTATTTCACGGAAATGGCCCAGTATTTCCGTTCGTCATGGATATTCATTGAAATGTCCCCGGTTGTACAGCGTTCCTGAAAACGCGGCGAAAGTTCCCTCGGATCGGACAGCTTGAAATGCGTCCCAATCGTGATTCTCATCTCGCGAGCGTTTACGTTTACGTACATAGCTGTCTCCGTACGTATTCAGTGTAGTATGCACATAGGGAGAGACCGGTGCTCGCGCGCATTAACGAGAAATCGATCGGTTCTCAGCCGTGTATCGCCGAGAGAGCTGAAAATCTTGCGGCACGATCGCGAACGAACGGTGAAATCGCACATAGAAATTCGCTTCCATCGCGCGGCGAAGTATCATGACGTCCAGTGTGTCGTTTTAACGACGTTCTTCAAACAACCATTAACTTCCGAAGAAAACTTCTCAATTGCTTTCTCGAATCCTCGTTTCCACCGTAAAATGTCGACTGGGTGAAAGATCGACCCGTTCACCGTGTTTGCGGTCGAATATTACCGTGTATAATACGTTAGAAGACTAAAATCGAACGATTTACATTGAATAACTTGATTGCATACAATTGCTTCTTTCAATTGAATCGGCACGAGAAAAGTTCACGGTTAAAAAATTTCAAATCGCCTCGGCTAATTAGCACATCCCTTATCGCTCTCGCCGGCAAGAGCGTGTCGTAATTCGCGCGGCGAATCAACCGTCGCACCAGCCCTTACGTAAGCGACTTACCAGGCGTGTCTTAACAAATTACGTAATAATTATCTCATAACTAAATTACATAAAAGCGAGCACGTCGAAATACTTCGCTATCGCCGACCGCGTTTCCGGTAGCACATTTCGAGACCGAATTTAGTTCGATTCTTCTTATTGTTTATTGTATAAGACGCACGTTTCTAGAAAATGTGTTTTTTCAACTGCACGATAACTGGAATACAAAGACCCCGGCGAGCGAGAGCGTTTGGTTTTTGAAGATTCGAATATGCCGATGGCAGGGATTCGAATCAGAACTCGAATGTGTCACCCGAATCAATTCCCTTTCGATCGGTAAACAACCGTTCAAACAATCCTGCTTCGTTTCGTTTCGCACGCGGACATCGGCAAAAAGGGGAAAACGACAAAAAAAAAGGCAAGCGAATATTCGCTGGGCCGGAAATCGAAGCGAAACGAGTCGATCCTATCGAAGTCGGAATGAAGAGAGTGAGAGGGTGACTCGGGGGATGATGGGGTCCGCAAAATGTGATGTACTACCGTGGAAAAACATGTGGAATTCGTCCACTGCTTACATGATTTCCCAATTTCCGTTCGCTACAGTATGTATTCTTGGGGGTAACTTTATTTTGAACACTTCACTTAAATTTCAATATTATTAACCTGTCAAGAATCAAATTTACAGGGTGTGCGATAAATGTTGTACTTCCTGTGTATAGTAATGGCCATCCTTGATATTTGTGAAAGAAACTTGCTGGAAAATTGTTGTTAAAGTTTGTTTTTACGTCATACTTTCCACTCGTCGACAATAGAGAAAGTTTGAAAGGAACCGTACGTCGCGAACAAATTGTTATTGAGATGTCTGTGGTTGTAAGGAAAAACGCCGCATGTCACAATTTCAAGAAACGTTTACGCTTTAATTTAGCTGTAGACAGTGTTGGGCAATGAATAAATTGATTTAAATAGAAATTTAAGTTATTTATTACTTGAGCAAGTCTAAATGAATTATTGTTATCTAGAAATACAATTTCAATTATTATTTGTATTGACAAATTAAATTAAATTGTATTTTTTTATAGGTAGCTAGGCTATATTCGTTGTATATACAACAAACAGACAAACAAACAAGAAAGCGAGCTAATAAAAACGTGGTAAAATACAAGAAATAGGAGAAGACCAAAAACTATTCATTTCATTTCCAACTCAATCGAATAAATAACCTTTTATTTGCAAATAAGAAATAATAATTCATTTAAATAAAAAGTTTAGTTACTATTTGCAATTAAAATCACACGTTTGTTTATTGTTTAAAATAAAATTTGCCCAACACTGGCTTGTAGAGCATAGGTATTTAGGGATTTATGTATTTACCAGAAAGAAAGTCATGAAAATTAATTCGAAAAGCTCAAAAAAAGTAATGCAAATTAACCGATGTTCTATGTCAAAGCGTTAGCGATGAAAACTTTAAACGGCAATATGTCGAAAGTGAAATTATGTGACATGCGGCATTCTTCCCGATAATCACGGATAAAAGCTGTCAGAATTTTTACAAAATTTGATTGTGTGGAGTTATACGTGTAGATAAAAGCCTACTACCACAGTCTACCGTACCGTGTCGATGAGACGGAACATTGTAGTGTGCGTGACTCCAGGCAAACGAAATTTAAATTCACATGATAAATTTGAAGTAGCAAAATACGAAAGAAATCTTGAAGGTATCCATTGTTACAATAACAATATTAATCCCGCATTACAAAATAGTAATCAAAATTATTTCACTAAAAATTACCCTTACACATTATAAACATTATAACATTGTAAAATACTAATGTAAAGTGTACTTACAAATGTTTCAGTCTTCTGTTCCTCCGTCGGGTCCACAGGACACCGCCACTTCCGCGAAAATGTCTTAACAACTATGAAGCACGAAAAACACGATTTTTACACGATTACTAAACACTACGCAACACACTTTCCGAAATCGCGACAGTGGACGCGAAGAAGTTACTCCGACCGCGATCAAAATAGTACTGCAATTGTCACCTTCGGATTTTTCGGGGTGGATTGGGGTGTGGAAGCCTTTGTTAATTGGTCGCGGTCGTGTTTGAAGGACTCGAGGTCGAATAGTAGGGAACTGTCAAAGAAATTCCTTTTCGTGTTGTCGTCGGTCGACAATGACGTGATTTATGAGGGTACTTTTTTGTTTATCCATCTGCAGGGTCAAGTTGTGAAGCGCGGTGGTTGTAAAATAATTTTTTGCCTGCTATAACATCCTTTTTAGGTATATCGAGGTCTTCGGGCCCTCAGCAGTAATACGAATTAGCTATTAGAATTAATAATCTTTGGATATGATTTCGTTTGTTTCAATCAATTTCAAGAACAGAGTTTTCGCGTGGAATTAATTGAATATCGCAAGTATTTCGACCGTGGAGTAACTTCTTCTGGTTCGCTGAAAGTGTGTTGTGTGGTGTTTAGTGATTGTTTAGAGTTTAGAAGTAAAATAGACTTTTCGGAAGACAGGCACAGTTATTCGGACGTATTCGCGTAAATAATAGTGTGCTGTGGATCCGACGGAGGAACAGAAGATCCTGAAAAATTTGCAAGCATACTTTACATCAGTATTTTATAACGCGGGATTAATATTCTTATGTGTAGACTGTGGATCTTTATGCATTTATGAAGAATTTGATTCGGTGAAATCTAAAACAGTAAAAGATCTTAAAATTCGAGAATATTCTAACGATGCTTTTAATGTAACAAAGTCGTCAAAAGGGATGAAATCAATTTATATATTATTCCTGCTTCCCACAATCGATGCAAGACATTTTTATTTTGCATAATGATCCGCAGTCTACTTACAGTGAGTGCAAAATGTATTCATACACCCTTTAAAACAGGATAGCTTTTTTATGATCGGACCAAACGACCTAACTTTTTTTTAGCAATTAGAAGAATTTATTTACCGAATGACATGGAAAAAATATTTTTAAAAAATTGCAATTGCTAAGAATTACATGAGAGAGTAAAAGAGAAACCATTTATAACTTGTGTGTTAGAGCCCGTAATGAAAATTTAAAATATGCGTTTTGTAGATCTATGTTAGTTATAGACATACTGAAAATTTCATCGAAACCGGTTGACGCAGGAAAAAATTCTGTGGATTTTAAGGAGAAACTGATCAAAACTCGTGTAAAACTACGATTTTCACAATTTCAAACCGCTTGTAGCTCGTGTGTATGTTAATCGATTTCGATGAAATTTTCAGCATGTGTGTAACTACTGTAGATATACAAAACATACAGGCTGTGGCCGAACGGGTGGTACGATGCTTGGTGACGCTTCGTTTTCGAGAAATTCGAGTTAGAAAATGCAGCGAATACACGTGCTATTAGGAATTGTCTGACGCGTCTGACCATGATCAACCAATTCTACTTTCTGCATATACTAAAGCACACGAACCTGGCCGAACTTCAAACTCGATTTTCTCGAAAAAATGTTATTCCTTTTTGTCGACTTATTTTTAAATGTAGTATCACCCCCTGCTCGATTGTACCACCCGTCCGGCCACACCCTGTATATTACCACGTTTTTATTAGCTCGCTTTTTTAAAATTATCTTTAAGGGCCCATATAAGAAAGTTTTAAGAAATGCCTTTTTTATTTTTGCATGTAACCTTGTAAATTATAATTTTTGGAAAATCTTTCTCGCGTATCATTTCGTTAACCAATGCTTCTAATGTATATAAAAAATCAGGTTGTTTGGTACAATTATAAAGAAGTTATTCTGTTTTAAAGGGTGTACGAATACTTGTTACACTCACTGTATGCGTAACAATGGATACAAGGTTTTCTTTAATATTTTGCAACTTCGAATTTATCATCTGAATGGGCAGGGAGACTTTGACTCGGTACTAAGTTCATGGTTCATTTCTTCAGCTCGTACAGATGAAGTTTTCCTGTTCTTGTTGCAAAACCAGTGACACCGCAAGCTGTAGCTGGTGCTCTATAGTTGTGCACCGCGCTGTACTACAGACTACAAGACGCTTCAGCAAGAACTAACCCACGGTCGCGCGCACGTTAGTACGCGGAGCGGGCAAATGTTTTTCCGCGTGTACGCGCTTCTCGCGGCCCGGTCGACGACGTGAGACGTGAGAAACCAAGTGGCTCGAGCTTCAGGTTCACTGCCACGGGCATTATTACGCAAGAAGAACCTATCGTTCGTTCCTCCTGTTACGCCTTAATCGCGCTTAATTAATCGCCTAATTGCCGACCTGCCAATTAAACGACCTCTGGTGTCGGCACGAGTTGCACCCGCCGGATCAATTTTCTCGGGCTTATGCATATTCTAAACGGAGTTGCTCTTCTACGTTTCCTCGAGGAATACGACTTGCCACCGGAAAAAATGAGCAATCAACGGTCCTGTTAGGCGAGAACGCGATAAAGAGATCGGAAATCCACTAATTTCAATAGTCTTCACAGTTACGGGAGAGACCGTCGCGACAGTTACGGAGAGAATACATCTGTGACTACCTGCTTGTTTATTTTATATTTATTATATAGTTATTCTTTAAAAATATTCACTTGTTCACCACAGAGTTGAATAAAAATTTAATCAACGATTTTTCTACTTCAATCGTTAATCGCAATTAACAATTAAACTTCTATTTTAGTCGTTAATTATGGTTCACAATTGGATAATTGATTAATGATTAACTGCTTCGAAATTTCGAAATGAAATACGAAATAAAAACTGTACGCATACTGAAGAAAATGTAAACTAAATTTTTGTTGAGATTTATTTCTGTCAATTCTCCATCTCCGCTCTCTGTGTCTCTCTCTCCCTTCTTATTACAATTTATGGATAGACCGTGTGGCGATTAACTTCAACGATTGATTAAATCATTTTTAATCAACGATTGACGATTAACTTCATGAATCGATTAAATCAATTGTTCATTTTCCAATGATTACCTTCTTTAAATCTTGGTTAAAATTTCAATTGATTAATGTCCAACTGTGGTTCACCATAGCACTGCGCTTTCCTACCTGGGAAGCGCCAAATTTTTTAATTAAAATTAATTTCCATACCACAATATCTACAATTAAATAAAACGCAACAGTTTTAAAAAAACTTGTATATATTATTATATCTATTAAAAAAAATAAAAGGTACGCAGGCGCGGAAAAAATGTTTTTTCGGGGAGTCGTAGTAGCATAAAAGTTGTAAACCTTAATATAATAAATAATTAATAGATTGCGGATCTTTTTATGCAATTATCGCAGTTGAAAATTTTCAGAAAACGCTAAGATATAAAATATAACAGAATTTAGTGCGATTTTAATTTATTTCAGATCTGAAAAGGCTACTACCACACAAAATGAGATTTTATTTGATTCTAGATTCTCTTAAAATTCGTGTAGAAAAATTGCAAATTGCATAAACATCCGCAGTCTGATAATAAATTATGAAATCTTATGTTCGACTTTTGATAGTTCGGATTCCTTCGAGAAACTCGACATTTTTTCCGACAAAGAGGAAATTGGAGATAAATCGAAAATCGTGTCAACACTCTTTCGCAATGACCAGTTAAAATGGTTAAATCTTCATACGATTGCAAATTGCTCGGACTTCCATTCTAATAGTCACGTTATTTTTGATTGTGCGAATCGCTTTGTTATTCGCGTGGCCGGTCACTGGCCAGTTGAACCATTATCAATTTAATATAATTCATAGGAGAATCAGAGAGGAACGATGATCAAAGAATCGAGAGAATGGTCCGGCGGGTGTTCGCGTTTCGCGTAATCTCCAAGATCCCGGAAACTGGATACTGAAAGCGCGACGCGGGTCCCACGTTCGATTCAATGGAGACTTTAGCGCGACCTTAAGCCGTATACGCAAGTGCAACGACCTCCGTCCGCTAATTATTCTCATTAACGGAAAAGCTGGAATCCATGGTATTGCTAGGAATGCCGGGATCTCGAAGGCGGATACCTTTTATGTACACCGCGCGCTACGCCAGACACAATTGTAGTAGTTTTTTTTTTGTTACCTGCTGTTACGTTAAACCAACTACTGGGAATGTTATTTTAACGAACGGTATTATTTAACGCACGCACACATACGTCATTTATGATCTACTGTTTAAGGGTGCAGTATTATGTAACGGGACAAAAAGATCGAGTACTTCGATCTCGATCGCATTGCTTTTTAATTAATGGATGCCCTGGTTTTTCGTATTGTTAACTTGCTGGATTATTTTGCAGTC
This sequence comes from Lasioglossum baleicum, assembly GCF_051020765.1. Lineage (NCBI taxonomy): Eukaryota > Metazoa > Arthropoda > Insecta > Hymenoptera > Halictidae > Lasioglossum > Lasioglossum baleicum. The sequence goes on from NC_134938.1 coordinate 5,109,181, forward strand.
TCGCAATATTAATCTTTGTGTAGTCAAGCGGGTACCCATTTACTGTATTTCTTTCAACAATTTGTTAATGTTCCTCTAAAAAATATTACAAAAGTCTGCATGTCCATTCTTTACTCGCTAATATATTAATTTATGGTCTTTTAACGAGAATTTTTGCAAACATGTTAAATACAGAAAGGTTTCATTAGGTTGTAAAGAAAGAAATGCAGGGTTTTTGTTCGTTTGTTTGAATCGCAATTTTATACCAATAAATATTTACCTTAATTTAATGAGTTATATGTCATTTTAAAGCTTGTTTCACGCTCCATTTAATTATGCTTTTGATATTTAATTTTATTCAAATGTTTATTAAATTATATTTTATTTCAGGATGTCAAAACGCGATTTTCGCGTTATTTTTTTCTCTGAATTCAAACTATTACCTTCGCCCCATACTTCGTTGATATTCCGAGCCGCTTGAGTGGCACTTCGCCCTAGTTTGAACTCGTAGAAAATAATAATGCGGAAATCGCGTTTTGACATCCTGAAATAACATATAATTTAATAAAAATTTGAATACAATTAAATATCAAAGGCATAATTAAATGGAGCATAAAACAAGCTTTAAAATTACATATAACTCAGTAGATTAAGGTAAATATTTATTGGTATAAAATTGTAATTATATAAAACAAAGGAACAAAAATCCTGCATTTCTTTCTTTATAACCTAATAAATAATCTACACATTTTGGTTGACTACACAAGGGTTAACCTTTTGCACTCAGAAATATTTTAACAGGAAAATTAAACATTTCTTCCAACCTAGAATAATTCCATTGTGCATGGTTTTTTATTTTTATGGATATGGAATTGGCATAGTACCCCGTACAATTCCTAAATATTTAGTAATTGATTAGTAGACTGCGGATGTTTATGCAATTTGAAATTTTTGTAGACGAATTTTAAGAAACTCGAATCAAATAGAATCTTATTTTCCGTGACAGTAGCCTTTTTAGATCTGAAATCAATTAAAATCGTACTAAATCCTGTTGTATTTTATATCCGAAATGAACTTCTCACATCGATAACTGTTATGAGCGATCGAAATAAATTTCTCTCATCGAATAACTGTTATAAGCGATCGAAATAAATTTCTCTTATCGCCAACTATTATGAGCGACCGAAATAAACTTGTCCCATCGATAACTGTTATGAGCAATCGAAATAAATTTCTCTCATTGATAACTGTTATAAGTGATCGAAATGAATTTCTCTCAATGATACTCAATGATACCAACAGCAGAAAACATTTTTTGTTACTTACAATCCTTATTTGTTGCCAATACGATTTTTTTTCTTATTGGTTATAACAGTTATGATCCCTGGTGCTAAGGGTTAATGAACGATAAAGTTTATTTGCTTGCATTCTAACCTCGGAAAAGCTGGCTCCATCGGTCGATAGAGTCTCGAAAATATTGGACGGATCGTGTTACTCACCTGCAACACAAAAGGCAAATTCATAGTTAGTTAAATTTACGAGTGTATTGGAATACCAGAAAGGATTGTGTGGAATAAATACACACATGTGTGCATACGCTAATGGTTGCATAAAATTCGTAGTCTCACAATACACTTTCACCCGACACATGGTTACGCAATGTTTCACAGATTGTTTAGGATTTCTCAGTTAGGCTTGACGGAGGAGTTATAAACTACTGTTGTTGTTTCCCAGCGATTCTGAAAGACATCTTTTTCCGAAACGATTCACCCACACATTACTCCCTGACGTGCGCTTCTCGCTCCCCCAAGTATTTGATACCGTAGTTCGTAATTAATTAGAGTCGCCAAAGGAGCGCGGTGTTATCGCGAGAAGCTGCAACTCCCTCAGGAAAGTATAGCTTCCAGTTAGGTTTAATCTGAAATTCTGGAAACCCCGGTGTATATTAGAGCCGCGTAACGAGCCCGCATTAATTAAGTTCCGCTTCCGTCTGCGACCGGAAGCGAGGCACTGGGAGTTTGCCGTCCAGTTAGCCGATATCCTGCGCGAGTTTCACTGCCAAAATTTTCAGTGCCATCGTGTGACACACCTAATCATCCTGCCAGTTCATCAGTAATACTCACGCGAACAATATTATTCGTAAATAATATTTGCATCATTCTTCTAACATTAAGAAAAAAGATACCACTTGTAAAAAAAAGACACCATTGTACATATTGATTAGTTAATTGATCATGTTCTATCCGGTCACATGCATTAACCTTAATTGCATCGAATCGGAAAGATCTATTTCCATATTTCTTATTAGGAAACAAAAGATCACTGTTTGCCTAACAAGCGAACAAACATTTTTAAGTGGCAGCTTGAATTGATTAAATTCGCTAATTCCAAAACGGGCCCGTATGAAAACTATCTACTGTAATTTATCTCGCAATAAATTTATGTAAGAGGATGCAATTTATACTAACGTATGTAGATGTTGCGATAAAATTAGAAGGCTGTTTAGATTATCAAACACGAAATTATGGGAAAGTACCGCGGATTGTGATTGACGGATTAATTAGTTGTCGACAGACTAATCGTTCCCCGCAATTCTTGATGAAATGAACAGAACAACTGTTATAAACATAAGAGAAACAAACGCATCTACAAAAAGTACACCTCGGAAAATATGTTTAAATAATTCTGAACAACATCAACTATGTAGTAAGGACGAAGAAGATTCGTCTGACGCGAAACTGCTCGATGAAATTAATCGGCACAAGTTTCCTGAGGAAATATAAAGGAAGAGATAAATAATGAAGAAGGAGAGAAAACAATGTCGGCGAAAGGGAGTTAACAAAGAGGAAAATGGGGAACATAAATGCGACTGGAAGTTCGCCCGGAGGCGGAACTTTAAAATCATAAAAGCTTTCGTCCGCGGTGCCTGAATGAAGCCGGAAAAAATCGGGAAATTCACGAGCCACTGTCCCGCGAACCTGGTTTCGTTACTGTTCCACTCTCGAGTATCATCCTCGATACACCCTATTCGCGGTGATTCTCCCTTTTCGAAATGATTTTATCGGTCGAGGGTCTGCAGCCTTTTCAAATGTACGAGTTCAATATTCGAGTGAACAAAAGTCGCTTCAAACGTTTTCAGGAATCGCCCGTTTCAAAGAAGTCCGACATTTTTGGGACAACCTGGACGTGTCTGACTCGGGATCTTAGACGTGTAAGTGACTTTCACATTTTAGATTTCCTTAAATATTGTCTCGGTTAGGGTGGTGTCTAACAGCTAGCCAAATATTGGGGTAAACTTTACTTTACCGGACTCGAAATTTGTGCCTTTCTCCTATTAATTATGATATATTTGGTATGTAATCCAGTGGATTTGTACCCGGAGCGGCTGCAGGTCGAAGTTTCGATTGTGTAGGATTAATGGTTCAGGAGTTATGCTTGCTTGAAGTTGAGCAGTCCGCAGTGCTTTTGACAGGTTAGGGCGCCGCCATATTGATTTGTAGTGACGTTCGCGACCCGCTTACCGAGCAGAATCGCTAGATGGCAGCACGGGCACACAGTAATATCGTTAACATTGAGAAAATATCTTGGAAAACGTTGGAGAAGAAATATCGTGGAAAATATTTACAAAAACCTAACCCAGAACAGTTGAAACGCAACATCGTGGCCATGTCATCCAAAAAATTAACATTTTACCTACCGGAAGCCTATTAATAGGATTTTCAATAATTGCGCTGTACCAAAAGAGAGCATAGAAATGTTCTTTTACATTGCAATTAGATGACGTTATTGAGGGTGACTTGTTAGTTCACAATGAAAATTGCTGTTGCTATTGAAGGTTCCATTAAAAAGTGTTTAGCCATGTACCACAGATTTTACAAAATTATCAGCATTAACGCGTGCCCGTGCTGCCATCTAGCGGTTCTGCTCGGTAAGCGGCACGCGGTCGTGACTACAAACCAATATGGCGACGCCCTTACCTGTCAAAAACACTGAAAAATGCACAACTTTAAGTAAGCATAGCTCTTGAACCATTGATCCTACAGGATCGAAACTTCGGTCTGCAACCGCCCCGGGTACAAATCTACTTACATACCAAATACATAATAATTTATAGGAGAAAGGCACAAATTTTGAGTCCGGTTAAGTAAAGAGCAGCCAAATATTGAACTTCGATGGCTACAATAATGATAAATGAAAGTTTCTACTGCAAATATCATTTCTGTTGAATAAATGGTGAGAAGTTCGGGGGTGGAAGTCAAGTTTCTTTGTAAACAATGCTATTTGTCTCGGTTAGGGCGGTATCTAACGGTTAGTCTAATATTGAGCTTCTACGGCTACAATAATGATAGATGGAAATTGCTACTGTAACGACTGTAAATGTCATTTTTGTTAAATAAACGGTGACAGGTTCGGGGGTGGAAATTTCTTTGTAAACATTGTGATTATTGGATAACATCGATACATATCAGCTACCGGGTCTCTGTGGGACGTTAATATCGATATATCGATTATAAGGCGACAGTTTTGCTTGAACGCGTGACGTTTGCGCGTTCGACGACGGTGAATAAACGTTTAACAGGTGTAGTGGTTGATTCGAGGTGTAATTGATTGAGTTGCGCGCCATAGTAATGATAGACAAATGTGTGGTTTGTCGATCGGTCGGTTGGAATGGTGATTGATGGTATTGTTGTGTCATAGGCGTCGTTTGTAGACGTCACTTTCTTTGGAACCAATCGGGAATGTACAGGGTGTATCAAAACATAATTACAAGTATGCTACAGTAAGGAAAATAGTTCATGTGAAACGTGTACCCGATCCGACCTTATTTCTCAATTACGCAAACTGGACCTTGATCCTTTCTTTGAAGGTAAAAATTCTTTTTGTTGAAGATTATTAGCCGAAATTAAATGTAAAAGTTACTTTACATAAGATTGGATAGATTCATTTAGATCAATTACAAAATCATTCAATTCATAATCTAAAGATTAGAATTATAAAAAAAAAAATAAAAAAATGCGTATCTTAAATTGATTTTCTATAAAAATAGAGAAATGGGGGTCATTATGGTGCGTGCACAATATTAAAGGACCACGTTGATCGCGAGCGAAACGACTCGGATCGAACCCCTGCATAATCTGAATCTCCATTCTACCGTGATATATTATGTGCGGATATTTCGCCGGGTATTTCGCGATCACGGATGGCGTGGATTTATTAAAAGCCGTTTTCGCGCGGCGCAGCGGTACACGCGATCGGTGAAAGCGCCAAATACTACGTGAAAATAAAATGGCGAAGGCGGAGGTGCGCCTGAGTCAGGCATAATAAAACCAATAATCCCGCTTCACGCGGCCAATACAACTCGACGGATATTGCATCCCGTACTGTAGCTAGAGGCGTACCGTGCGTTCGCCCCGACTAACAATGGATGCAGAACGAAGCCTCTAATTCCCTGTTTAATAGGGATTATAGTGACAGCGTTGTTTACTCCGTTTCGCGATTTTCGAGCGAGACCGGAAGTTCGCGTCGTTCTCCGTAAGAACGGATTTTCGCTTGTCGGTGCTCACACGTACTTCGAAGTTCTTCTCGTGCGAAATAAAAATTTCCTACCTGAATTGCAACGAACTGAAGTGAAATAGACATTTATTTTCTGTTTATTAACCATCATCCGTCTCTCGCGTCAATTTGACACAGTTTTCCCGAAACAAGTTATACTGTTTTGCTGTTTCTACTAATAATAATCTGTTATTTGTACATAATTGTTTACCTTCTTATTTCATCGATCTTTCGCCATTGTGTCAGATTGAAACCGGACAGATTTAGTTGGTGAAACGAGGAACGGAAGAGGATCGAAGTGATTAAAAGTGGAAACACATTTCCGACATTCAGATCGAAATAGCGGCGGTTCCGGCGTGGTTCAGGAAATTCTCTGGTGTATTAGACAATCAGCGGCATATGAAAAACTCGGGAGTCGGTATTTATCGACTGCTATTCGCCGGAAGTTCTCTCGAACAGTCCATAAAGTAGCGGGTACGGAAGTTCGCTCCGGGAGGATCATCGAATTTGATGGAAGGGAATATTTCGCGTGGTGTGGAGGGGTGAAAAAAAGAGGGAATTATATCGAAGCCAGCGAGAGGGAAGCCATTACGGCGATCTGCCCGAGCGAATTACAGATTCCTCGCGGTTCCCTGTGGAACCAGTTCGCCGTTCGAGAGAGAATTTATTCTTAGGCGGACGGTGTTGGCCCGCGCTCGCTCAAAATTCCTCGGCAAACCGGCGAGAGAGAGAGAGAGAGACTCTCGCGGAAATTTTTATTCGGTTTCCAGCGGGCACGTTCCTCGGTCCTCTCCACGATCACGTACCCGCCACTCTCTCGGGGACCTGCTTTGCGTACATTCGAGACCCTGGTCTCGTACCGAGTCAATTACTGGTTACTCGGTTACCCGCCGATGCGTGCTACGCCCAAGTGTGCAGGCACCAAGATCGCGAGCGGAGCAGTGCCGAGCAGAACGGAGCAGAGCAGAGCGGAGCGGAGCTGAGCAACGTTCACGTTGCGACGCCGCCGTACGCCGAGTATCGTAATTCGCAATTTACCCGTGCATTCACCTTCGAATTCCCGTTATTCACGCTCCGTATCGTCGTCCTACACTCGACACCCGTGGCACTGCTCCGGGCGACGCGACGCGACACGACGATCCCGCGGACTTCGTGCTTTTCCGGGATACACGCGGAGCTGCGGTTGCATTTCTCCGTGCCACGGCAGACAACGACTTCGAGACCCATTTATGCCGCAGTATTCGCCCCGTAACTGTCGAAAAGATCTCCACCGTAACTGTCAACGTTTTATCCCCACGGGGATCCCCCTTCGAACCAGTCGACCGGTAAACACGATCGACGACCGAACCAATGCAAGCGAAACAAAAGATTGTAACTTTGCTGATTTTATATTATATTTTTTTGCTGAAACTATTACCATCGCGTTTGTCACTTTTTTCTGAGTGAAACGATATCCGACACGGTATAGCTTAGATCAGGCCTGGCCAACACTTTCGTTTCTCGTTGTATTTATACAAAAAATATTAAATGAATGAAATTCTGCATGTGGCATTGTTATAATGCGCAAATGCGACTACGAACTCCAGTTCTATATTTGGTATCTTTGATATAATTGAGGTACAGTGCAACAATGGAATGAAACAAATTTTTGCGTCCACATAAAATATTGATTTTTACGATACTTATATCGCATCCGAGAGATATTCGAATTTAAGATATTTTGCACAACGAGTTGTAAGTGCTTTTGGATCCACATATGTTTGTGAAACATTTTTAATGAGTTTATCACGTGCTTCATTAACTGATGCCAGTTTTGGAAACCAGCTGAGATGTGCCACGTCGAACATAAATATAGATTTACAAAAATTAAGTGAAAGAAAGGATAAACAAATATCTCATTAATTAAGACTCGAGAGTTTATTGTTATCATATGATTTATAATTAAGTTCAAACTTAAGTTCAAACAAATTTATAATTAAAATGAAGTTTTATTCATTTTGTAGTTGTATTACATTTTTTAAAAGTATGTTTACCTAAAGTGTGGCCCGCTGTTGGCCAGGCCTGGCTTAGATCGTAACTAGACAGCGGATTTTTTATGCATTCGTGACGAAAATGAGTAGGTGTAAATTAGAAGAATTATTTCCAACCGATTAATCATATCAAGAAAGAAAATTCATTTCCACTTTACTCCAGATTGTTGCAATTCATTTTAGAACATTTTCTAATCGTAACCACTCGTGCAGCAAGCGAAGTTAGGAATTCGTGCAACTCTACCGTAAATGTGAAGTGCAAGACTTGAATCGCTTCTCTTTGTTCGGCACGCTACGAAGGATTACCGTTTGTAGAACTGTTACGGAATTACCACTGTAATTCTGAGATTATTATTAATGTTGTCGATTTTGCAACTCGGTAAGGAGAAGATCGTCGTTCCTCGCGAATTCGTGGCTGCGATAAGGAACACGAGGCGGAAGGGCTGGTACGGGCCGATAGAAAAGTATCGGTGATTAATCGCTGGCCGCTTCTCGCTCCTGTCTCCGATAAATTATCGATAAACGGTCCGAGTTATTGGCCGCCTTATCCTTTTCCGCGTCCGACGATTGTTGCTGGCCGTCCAGCAATTAATTCTTAGCGATGCGGCGCTTTGTAATCGGTCCTTAATAGACGCGCCGGTATTTATCACCGCTTGGTTTATAATTAAACGCCGGCCGCGGGACGATCGGTTGCTTAATGCGTGTCGACGGGTCGCGTTGTATTTATTGCCGGCAATTCCGCGACGGCATGGCTGTGACGCTATCGCAATCTACCGCGACGAGAGGCGAGCCGGATTCATGAAACTTTGAGGACACGTACCCCGAAATTAACATTAGAACCTCCCGTATCCGAACTCTCATTCTCCGAACACCCTAGTAACCGAATAGCGTTCTATAACTGACGTAATAGTGCATAGAAGTTTTTCTATTCACGCTATACAGGGTGTTCCAAAATTCCTTCAACATCTGGAAATGGGAGATTCCTGAGATCATCCGAAGCAACATTTTCCTCTGCAAAAATGGCGTCCGCGGCTTTGTTAAAGAGTTATTAACGAAAAACGCTCGGCCAATTGACAGTTGGCGCGCCGGGCCAACACGCGTATAACTCGCGCTCTGATTGGTCCGTGTTTTTCGTTAATAACTCCTTAACAAAGCCGCGGACGCCAATTTCGCAAAGGAAAATGTTGCTTCAAATGATCTCAGGAACCTCCCATTTCCGGATGTTGAAGGAATTTTGAGACACCCTGTAGTAGAACATGGAAAAGCAATCATGAATATTGATGTCCACGTCTCGCAAAGTTTACGGCGCGCGATTCCACGCAACTTTAAATTAATAATACCGCGGTACATTTTAACGAAACCGTTCGAACATGCAGGCAGTCCTGTAGAATTTTTATTTATGCAAATTCGCATTATCGTAGATCAAAGTTTTGGTTGCGGTACTGGTAAGTCATTAGAATTTCAGAATGAAATGTAATATTATTACACAGGGTGTCCGAGAAATGTACTTGAAAGGGATGATTCCTGTGGTTCATAGAAAACGAGAGAAACTGAATTTCGACGGTGATAAACAATAGATAGGAAATGCACAATCGAACTGTGAAGTGCACTGAAAATCGCCCACGACAGACAATGTCCGTGGCATTTAGCCTCGGACAGAGCGCCAGACGAACGCTTATTATTTATGCAGAGAACTCGATATTGCGTTAAGGTTTGAGCTCTCGCTTTAACAGCGCTATTGTTCGATTCCCTCCAGATAGCCGTGCATTTTTCTCCCTCGACTCGTGCCGAACGTGTTCCCTTATCTTTCCCTTTGCGTTATATAACGGAGACAGACGGAGACAAAAGAGAAACAGTCGTAAAAAGGAGGGAGAGAGAGAGAGAGAGAGAGAACTTTTGATTCGCCCCGGAGAACCGCTCCAGCTTAGTCGAGGAGGATCGATCGAGATTCTGGCATAACGAGAGGGACTTTCTACTCGCGGAGTGGCGTGCTGCTCGTAAAGTTCAGCAAGGTTCATATAATTTGCGCTTACCGTAGTATGACGATCAGTTCCGTAGCGCGAGGCGTTAAACAATCTCACAAGAGGACGATGCACGCCGTGAAAACGCTTTCTAATGCATCGCCATGGAAACTAGGGGACATTGTTTATGGCCTCCGCTCGATCGTAAACGTTCCGTAAAAAGCGGCCCGTTCCGCGCCGAATTGATCGCGTTTTCCGTCGCGACGGTCGCAGCAATTCCGTTCATGACAATACACGAGCAAAATAAAAATAAAATGAGTTCATCAGGTATTTCACATCAGAGTATTTTAAACGAAATTCATTCATATATTATGTGGAATTCATTCAGTGTTAATATCCTTTTCCTTTAAATATCTCGAAACGAGATATATTTGACTTGTTTTCACACAGGTTATTCTGAACTTATTCTTCGAAACTTTATTTCTAAAGTGAACCTGGCCGACAAGTGTGCATTAATTAATTAGAAATACTTTATCCTTGATGCACGTGAACGTCGGAGATAATTGAGAATTCGTGTTCAGTTGATACAGGTCCACCGAGAAGAAGCGAGGAGAAACGATGGAAATTTTTCCGACGATTCGGCGGCAGCAAATAGACGAGCGCGAAATTATTCAGGATCCCCCGAGTGCGTCTACATAATTGCTCATTCACGCGATCTCCCCCGGCGTTCGACCGTCGACCTGCATTTACATCGGTGCAGCAATGTAACTGCTTTAATATCGATCTGGCATCGAGAGGTTCGCGCCGGAGAAACTTTCCTAAGGCCGTGTTCGCAGCTCGGCGAAGTAACAAGTGCAGTATTTTGCAAACTGCTCTAGAGAAACTTTCGCCCGAATCAAACTTCCCAGCGGGGCTTTGTGTTTTTATTTACTTCCACGGCGGAAGGCGAACGTGTCAACGATAATGCCGCCCTTCCGAATCCTCGGCTTGAATGAACTCGAAATAACTACGGTGATGCCTCGATCCAAGAAAAACCCGCGGGTCCGTGTTGTTTCCTAGATCCTGTAGTGTTCTACTATTTCTTCCTACGTTATACAATTCTCAATTTCTGAAATAAATGTTTTCATTTTTGTTCCAGTTTTGTTTCATTCTTGTGTCGAAATCAAAGAACTTTCGTTGGAAATGAGATAGAGCGATGATTTTTGTAAAATATTAAAGTTGAAGTCAAAATCCTGAGCCAGTAGACAAATTTTTAAGAAAAAATCTAACCGAAACATGATATCGGATAAATCACAATTTTCCTGTAACACTGCAGGTTTAACACGGATTTTCAAAGAGTTAGAAAAAACGTTCCTACTATAATCTTCTGCAATGTTTCAGCTTCAGTTTAAAAAAGAAATCATCGCTCTATCTTATTTCTATTGAAAGTTCTTTGATTTCTTTAAGCGGAAAGCTCGGTTCACCGGTGACCGTCATCCCAGCGAATGCGTTAAATAATGCAAGAGCGCAACAGGCATTATAGTTCGGGAAAGGAAAACCCTTTATTTAGCGGATCCGCATCTATCAGCATGATCTGGCTGCGTCGAGCCAGCCGGCAGCTTTGAAGCGACGACATTAATTGCGAACTTATTCCGCACGTACACGCGGAGAGAATTCGCACCGTCCTCGTCCACGTCCGTCTCGAAACTATACACATAATTATCTAGTGTCAAAGGCGTTCTGAACGCGGCCCTCGAATACCAAGGTAACCTGTTATATTCGCAATTAATTCGCTTGCGCATCTTTTCAGCACAATTAATCTCCACAGATCTTTTCACGGTGTCGGTGAACTTCGCACTGCCATTCCAACCCTTCGCCATTCACACTGGTGGTCAAAATGATAATGCACCTCAAGATTTTTAGCAATGAACATTCATTTGTACGTATACAGTGAGGTGTAAAAAGTATTCGTACGCCCTTTAAAATAGAATAACCTTTTTATAATTGTACCAAACGCGACCTGATTTCTGATTATCAATTAGAAGCATTGGTTTTTGTTAGTCGGAAGAACCGCCATAGCTTTTCAGAGAATTTCGGCGGTGACAGTTTTAGTTCAGTTATGAAATATTGGAATGTGGACACCTATTTCGTTCCATTTCAGTTGATCGATCTGTGCTGTTCGATAAAATGAAGTTGCATCGCTACTTGCGGGCGGTACGCAAATATATTATGAATGTAGAATACACACGGAAGGACAGTTCAACAAAACTTTGCTGTATAAAAGGATCTTCGCGAGTAGATTGTACTTGAAAGTTCGAAGAACGCGCATACCATTACGAGCGTCTGACCATCGCGCACCCTTTCTACTTATTACGAACGAGCGAGTGGCTAGCCTCCATTTTCTGCCACAATTTCAAACAAGTTAATACATTGAACAGATAGAAGAATAAATGAACACATTGAAAAGATGCTATCACGAAGACGAGCAAGAGAATAGAATTTTTTCGAAATTTCATTCCAGATTTTTCACTTATCGTCGCAGCACGCGTTCTGGAAATCAGCCAAGCACATTCGATCTTTTACGTTCACCTCTGACTTTTCCGCGAACAAGATTCTTACCGAGCAGATTCCATTCGACATTTTTCGTTTATCGTCGCGAGTATAACGATCCCCTGTCAATTGGAAATCAGCCAAGTGCGCGTGTACTCAACAAACTGGGGAACTTAATTTTCTCGAAAAGCGGTTTCAACGCACACAAGCTTTATTCTACATTTATGAGTAATTCTCGCGTGTAGAATAACCTCCTGTTGATTATGCCACCTGTATTTCGTTGGGAGCCGGCCAAGTGCACGCGTACTCGACCAACTTCCTTAATTTTCCTTTAAAAGCGGTCGTGAACGAGGCAATTTTATTTTATATGTTCGGCAAACTCCTCTCCACGTAATTCCGTGCGAAATCACCGGGAACGCTGTGTATAAACGGAGACGAGCTCGGAATCGTAACAAACGGCATCCGATCAAAGCTCTCGATCTCTGATCAGCCTTAATGAAATTAGCCGACATCAGAGTCGCGAATGCGAAAAGGAGGAAGAGAGAAGAGAAGGCGAGAGATTGGAAAAGACCGCGCAGACGAGACAGATCCCGCAGGAAAGTTAGTTACTTTCCGTGGGCAGGCAGATACCTGATATCGGTATTAGCTCGGCCATAAAGCATTCCGCGGGCCCCGTCCACAAAGTGATTGCGATTGCGCCTCGGGCATTACAACGCGCAGATTTATGAACAGGGGGTTGCCTGGAACGTAAGTCAAATCCCCGCGGGACGCGTTCAACAGAAAATCGTTTGCACATACGGTGCCTCGGGCAACGCGTACCGCGTATTCCTTCGAACCATGCACTCGGTGTTCTCGATGAATCGTGAATTCTACGGGCTTCTCGTGCAGCAGATCTATTTGCCTTGAAGTACTGGAATATACCAGTGGTATGTACCAAAATGTACCATAATGTACCGGAATATAATAGAATGTACCAGAATGTACCAGAATATACTGGAATATACTAGAATGTACTAGAATATACCAGAACATATTAGAATATACTACAATGTACAAGAATGTACTAGAATAGACAAGAATATACTAAAATGTCCCAGAATGTACCAGAATATACTAGAATGTACTAGAATATACCAGAACATGCTAGAATATACTAGAATGTAAAAGAATGTACTAGAATAGACAAGAATATACTAGAATGTTCCAGAATATACTAGAATGTACTAGAATATACCAGAACATGCAAGAATATACTAGAATATACAAGAACATACTAGAATATACTAGAATATACCAGAACTAGTGTTCCTTCTCGAGATTTCTTTCTCGAGAAATTTTATAATTGGTTATTTCTCATTTCTCGAGAAATTACAGTATTCCTCGAGAAATTTAAATCTAGGAAAATTCTTATGAATCTCATTTATTTAATCATATATTTTCGGAAATGAATTTCTAGTTAACTCAAATTGCATATTACTAATCAATCGCGTACGTATAAGCATATCAACAAGCAGCATATTGAGAAGCCGCAGACGCCATTTTTGCAAAGGAAAATGTTGCTTCAAATGACCTCAGAAATCTCCTAATTTTGAGACACCCTGTATAGTATACCAGAATATACCAGATGTACCAGAATACACCATAATGTACCAGAATATGTATACTAAGGCATGTATATATACCAGAACACTACTAATATCACAACGAGTATAAAGAGATATTAAAAGTTCGACGACGCAAAACCCAGCGAAAGAAAAGTGATACCAATGAAAATGAATTTTTATAAACAATACGTTGAAGGTAAAATTTGAATAAAATCAAAGGTGCCGTCACAACATTAAGGACAGATGATTTTAATTGATGTTTGACTGGAGCCCGAGTGAATGCGTGTGATAGATCTGGATTCGGTCGATGTTAAACTTACATTGAACAGTGTCAGCGACGAGATTGATCTTATCTGCTTTCAGAACTGGATTAGGACTAATTGCGAGGTGGATACATTTTACGTCTGAGTTAGATCTGATTCGAAGATAAGTGTAAGTGGGTCTGGTAAATTTGCATATATGTAGTCGGTGCGTTCTCTATAATATTTACTTATCAAGTTGATACCAACCTGTTCAGACTTGAATGGAACCGGTTCGGGTTGAAATCAGACTCGAATAAACGTCCGTTCCGGAAAATATTGAAGCATAACTGGTCACTAGTCTCTTCCCAACAGATTTTAAGAAAAATATGAGACAAGGCATTCGTTGCGTTCAAGGAGCACGCTAAAACAACGTTTCGGAACGGAACACTGTAGCTAGGAACGCGCCGATTAAAAATCATTTTACGCTTTCTAAACGGTAATTGCAAAAGCGGGACTCTAAGGAGGGAAGAATGTTGGAGATGTTACAAAGCGAGCACCGCAATGCAGACACCACCGGAGGTTTTCGACGCGGTGTTCGATGCCAAATTGTTCGTGTGCCAGAGGAGAAGTAAACTGGTTATTTGACACATTGACGTGGAGAGTAAACAGCAGCACGCCACGTGAATATGAAACGGTCAAATTTCTGCACAGATTTGCAAAATCTTCACCGAGAAAATCGTCCTTGTTCAAGATTCTCGATACTTGTCGGGACACCCTGTAGACGATCCAATGCAATCCGAGGTTAAATCCTAATGTCTATCCGAGATTAAACTTTAGCATGGTCTGAAATGCAGCGGTTCATGCGTTGCGGATTAAATTTCAACAATTAAACGGCAAGCCGGCCATCCGCGAAGGTGAAAAATCCCGTAATCAAATCTCCATTCATTCCGCTATCGGGCCCGGCAGATCTTTCGCCTCCGTCGGGCTCTGTGTACGATCTACGCCATCTTAAATTACACGTTCGAGAAAATAAAAGTATCCGCGCAGCCACTCGGGGGTTAAATAAGCAGTTTACTAAGCTAATCGGCAGCGGCGAAACAGCTCCGGGACGCTTGCATTTCCTTCGCAAAACATACTTCCGCGTGCGATTTGCGATGGCTGTTCGAAATTGCCCGATCTCAATAAAAGCCGCACGAACTTCTCCACCGCTCTGTATGCGTGCGCACGCAGTCCTGCCAACGTGTTGGTCCTACCATGTTCAGATCAGGTGATCATTCGCGTTCATTGCGCTTCGGCGCGCAACACGCGCACATTTCCTTGTAATCTGCAGACGAACATTTTTCCAGATCAACGTCTCCCTGATTAACTTCGTTCTCGAGAGGTTTACGCGTCCTGTAAAGTTGTCAGACTATGAAGAGTACCTCAAGATTAGAATGTGGATCTTTAAAATCTTCGAAAAATGCTAGAATAGAAAATTCGACAGAGTTTACCACGATTCTTATCCATTTCGGATCCACAAGTCTGCTACCACTGAAAAAGCAAGATTCTACTTGATTCCACTGTCTTAAAATTCGCCTACAAAATTGCATAAACATCCGCAGTCTACTCGAGACCGTTCCTAACTAGTTCCACGTACCCAGTAGTTATTCTAAGCAAGTTAGCGATGCTGCTACAACCGTCGGTTATTGGAATTGCGTTCAGAAGATTAAAGGACGATTTGCGACTACTAATTTCACCAAGCACGCAGCTCGAGTGTTCATTGATTGGACAGGTCGGCCTGATCCCAATGTTCCCGGGAAGCCGTCAAAGGCTGATCCAACGCCGACGAGCCTGCTATGCGAGAATCTGTGTGCGCTGCAGAGTTTCCTGGGATCGAAGAGGTTTTCCTAACCGAGGGCCTCGGTTAATGCGGTAGCTCGTTGTGTCAAAGTTCGAGGGATCGGTCCCTGAAGTGAAATCAGCCCGAAGTCCAAACGAAAGGATCGCGCCGGAAAGGGGTTCGGGATAGTGGATGGAATTCGGCGAATTAATCCTCGAACTGAAACACGCGGTCTCGCGCTGGCGCATCGTCGATCTGGCAGCGTCTCGTCATCGATTGGTCGTCGGTTCGATCGTCGATCCGGTCTGGCTTCGATCCCTCTTTCTCCGCTCTTCCTTATTCTTGCCTTTTTCTCTTTCTCCCGGGTGCATTGATCCCGGCAATCGCAGCCGCGTAATTAACTCGTTATATCTATCCCTTGCAACTCAACATTACGTAACGCTCCTCTCTCTCTTTCTCTCCATTTCTTCTCCTTCCTCTCTCACTCTCTCCATCTACGTTTCACTCTTCCTCTATTTCCTCTACCTCCTCTTTCGATCCACAGTTCGCCTCTCCTTTTATTTCGTCCGGTTTCTTTCTCTTTCCACAACTCGTTCCTTTTACGAGCCTTCTCCTCCCTCTCTCTCTCTCTCCCTTTCTTTCTCTCTTCATGAATGTCTCTCTCGGTTCGTCTCGCATCTTCCCCGTTAGCCCGACGCGTTCCTCCCCGCGTCGCGACGCTTCTCAGCACACCGGAACGCTTTCGTTCGCGTTTTTCCTCTCGCGCTACGCCAGATTCCTCGGACGTTTTAAATCGAGTGGAGAGCTCCTTTGTGCCCAGCCAAGTGCCACCGCCGCTGTCCGATTCCACTCTTTGTTTTCCCACCCTTCCGGTTTTCCTCCATTTCGACGTCTCCCGATTCTCCCTCGACCAGCGACTTTCCCCCGGCCCCAGAGGATACACGCGGGAAAACTGCCGAGGAAACGCTGACCGATCCAGACAATTTCCCTGCGGGGTGGAGCTGGTTCGTTCGGGGATTCGGGAAACGGAAATGGAACGGGACATCCCCTAGCAAAAATGGAATCAATTAACCCTCGTACAGTCAAACGGGTACCCGATTACTGTATTTCTCTCAACAATTTGTTAATGTTCCTCTAAAAAATATTACAAAGTTTCTCTGAATGTCCATTCTTCACTTGCTAGTATATTAATTTATAGTCTTGTAATGAGAATTTGTGCAAACATGTTAAATTAAGAAAGGTTTCAAATAATCTATAAAAAATTGAAATATGCCATTGAAAAATATTTCAATGGCAACTTATTCCCGAAGAGAAAAGTTGTTTATCCTTTAAATGAGGAACCGGCCCGTACAAACATCCCGAAATATCCCGAATTGTTCACTTTTCCCCGGCGAGATCGCCAATTCGCTGGACTGTTATTCTCGCAACTGTTGAGGATATCCCGGCGATAAATCCCGATCCCTCGCCACTTCTCCCCCGCGAGTCAGCTGTCCCTCCTTCAGGTGTTTCCTGGCTGTATCCCCGCGGTTTCTCTATATTTCACCTGGCAGGATTTACGTTTGATCAGCGTCGGCATCGTCGTCGCCGGTGTTGTCGTTCGATGACCGGTCCCGGTCTCGAGGCTGGCTGCAGCTGCAGCTGCAGTTTCCTGGATCGCCGGGCATGCGGACGACGATCGCCGAGCGATCTCTCGGGCCTCTCTGTGCAAACGTGTGTGCGGCCCTAGCGGGGGCACGTGTGCACGTGTACACGTGTACACGTACGCACGGCCGGTATGCGCACACACGCGCAACATGTAGAACCAGTCCGTGACGTCACGTGAAGGACCCACCGTGAACACGAGATCGTCCTGATTTCCGGGTTCGGCTCCCGTGCCACGAACGTGCGCCACGACGTCGATTTATTAAATCCAGCCTACGAGGCAGGCTCTAGAGAAGGCTCACCGAATGCTCGTGCAAGCCCGAGCCCGAACCCGCGCACATCCGATGGGACCACGGTCGAGTTAGGCTAAACGTTCATGCGTGTACCTGTCTACGACGATGATAAAGTCGTTAAGGGGATCGGAGGCGCGTTTAACACGCTCGATACTTGTTCGTACCGAGAAATTGCCGCCGGCAAGGGAAATGGCTCGAACGCGGCTGCTCTTCCGGTACAAGCCACTACAAATGCCCGCTACCAATGCGTTATGCTAGAGGAAGCATACGTCTGCAACCTTACTCGAATATCCTATATGCCAAAATTTTTATTGGGGTCCACGGTACACTCGAGCGCGAGATTTTGCCGTTAAAACTTTATTCTTCGAGTTTAACCCTTGCGTAGTCAACCGGGTACCCATTTGCTGCATTTCTTTTAACAGTTTGTTAAGGGGATAGACTCCTCTTTTCAGGATTGCGAGGGTGTGGGATTCGCCTTCTCATTTCTCGATGATAAATACAAACACGTGGGTTTTCAGTAGACAAACGCTAGATAAAAGATCGATCTAGGACGCTATCTCCCTCAAAAGTCCTATTTGTCGTTTAAGAGGCGTAATTTGCTATTTTCGGCAGTGTAATTTGCATTATTCGGAGGCATAGAATATTTTCATAGCTACATGTTGCCGAATAATGCAAATTACGCCTCGTAAACGACAAAATAGGACTTTTGAGGGAGATAGCGCCCCAGATCGATCTTTTATCTAGTAACCTGTACTTTTATCGTAAACTGTACTATTGCTGACACTATGTTTAATTATAAAACTAATAGCCTGTTTAACGTTTACTTCTTACTGTGCCAATGACTTACTTACTATACTACTGTACTATCTTACTATCTTACTGTACTATTTGTCTTATGATTGTTATTCACGGAATATATTTTATAATAAAAGATTTATGACTCGTAAAACTGTTTGATTTTGCTGGAAAATCTCTATTACCTTGTAATAACAGCAAGTTAAGCTTGTTTGAACATTTCCAAACAGATAAAAAGATTTTTACTACGATTTTGACTTAGAGTACAGTTTGCCCTATCGAGAAATGAGAAGGCGAATTCCGCGCTCTTGCAATGCTGGAAACAAGTCTACCTCTATAAATCTTCCTCTAAGAAATATTACAAAATTTCTCTGAATGTCCATTCTTTACTCGCTAATATTATATTAACTTATAGTCTTAGAATGAGAATTTGTGCGAACATGTTAAATACAGAAAGGTTTTATATAATCTACACATTTTCTACACAAATGTGTCTTATTTTAAATTTAAATCACTGGAACTATGGAGATGCCACAGCTAAGAATTGCTGTACCATTATTCGCAATATTGTTTAAATTATTAAATATGTTGGTGTCTAATCAATTACTACACATTTAAGTATTCTATGAGGTGTTAATCAATTTCATATCCGTAAAATGAAAAAGATAACAAAGATAATAGATTGCTAAGAATTGAATTTTTCGAGTAACAAAATCGGCAAACAGAATAATATTTCTTCGTAAAAGTCAGTCTGTGATAGTTCGAATTTTCACGCAGACAGGCAGCCTAGACGTTATCTGATCGCAGAAGTTGAGGGGTTAATGCTATCCACGGCAAAGGGGAGCCAAGTGAAGGAGAATAAATCCATTAAGAGCCGTGGAAACAGAAATACCATGTCGGGAACGTACAATGTCTACATAATAGACTGTACAAAGTAAAATCACGGGACCCAGCGTAATGCTTTCCCAGGAAACATCAAACAGTGTCAGAATCTTGAAATATTTCAGCCTATTCAGCAGAATCAAACCATTATCCGGAGTTACGTTAATTAATCCTTGTTAACCTGTTTGACGTACTGCGTTACGTAAATCGGATAGTGCCCGGCGATTTCAATTGAAAAATCAACTTTCACGGTAACTATGCAACAATGTCGTGATCCCGCGTTTTCCAATTCGGAAGGCAATCCTTGTCGCGTCGCACGCTTGCCGATTTTGTACGTCAAATTGGATTTGATGCATTTATGACAAAATATTAGAAGAATTTAGTAACACTGTTATATTATTTTCAGCCTGTCAAACATATTAAGAAAGAAGAGAAACTTCTACTTCACTCCAGATTGTTGCAACTCAGCTAGAAAATTTTTATTTTGGTACTCGAAGAATTTTCAATTTTATGCTCCTGCGTTCTGATTTCGCAACCAAAAATTCTTAAATAATTCACCGACGTGTGTGCCATTGGCTAGAATGTTAATGAATTTTTTCATAATTTTCTGTTGAGCGAAATAGGAGAAATAATTTGTTCAACCGTGCTCATCCTGAACCACCCTCGTGGTCAAAGATCAATTTGTTCCGGAAAAATTCTTAAATAATTCACCGACACGTGTGCCATTGGCTAGAATGTTGATGAATTTTTTAGTAATTTTCCGTTGAACGAAACAGGAGAAATAATTCGTTAAACCGCGCTCATCCTGAACCACCCTCGTGGCCAAAAATGAATTTGTTCCTCAGGGTTGATAAAAATTCAACATTTAAAAAATGGGACGATTTGTCAAGAAGGATAATTTTTCATTCGCACGATGTGTTGAACAGCCGCGACGCAAGGGAGCCGCTTTCAAGTGAAAGATCCGGAGATGCGGAGGAGAAATCCGTGTCACGAGCCCCGCTGTCACGGCTCTCCCATTGTGTCCCCGGCGAATTAGGCTGAACGAAAGGGCTAAACGGCTAATTCACAAGCCGTGAAAGCTCGACTTTATCACGGGAAGAGGTGAATCCGGCAACGAGCGGCGACGTTCCTTGAGGCCGGTATTCAAAGAGCCCTTTTCGCCCGAGGAAATACCGCGGCACAAAGTGCCCGCCATGTACAAAGTATCAGCGTATTAAGAGGGTTGCTCGGGGGTTGCAGAGACGGAGGTGTACGGGGGGAAAAAGATGAAACCTGTGGAATGACGAACGGACTATCCCGCGACGAGGCGCATCCACCTCGTTGGCTTGGTCGTTCCGAAAAATTGCGTTCGACGGTGGAGAGCTCTTTCTTTCGGATTTCGTTGCGCGAGAACGCGAAGCGATGATGAAAACGTGCGAAGCTTTTGTGAAGAGGGTTAACCTTGCCCTAAGAGAAATAATTTCACAGGTTGTTGTTGCTCTAAGGATGGCAACACTGAGGGAGAGAGTTATTCTTTTCCTTATTTACTTTCAGCTAGCACAACAGCGCGCCTTATTTCCACGCCATACCTCGACACAATTAGTGCTACAAATACGGATGTTGCATTAGTGGAGCCCAGGAGTTATCACGCGATTAGCACCGATAGAGTCTGGAGCAACTTTCAAGGAAGCGATACCAGAAATCAATTAGAGGATCGATCAGCCGAGCAAGTTCGCGCCAGAAAGTGTCTTGGATCGATTGCTCAACTGGAAATGGTAGCGGCAGGTTCGTAGAAGATCGTGTGTCTATGGGAAAGTCTGCTCCTCGTCTCTGTTTCTCAGCTATCCTAAAAGGAAAAAAAGGGACGGATCGGAGGGCTCACGCTCGTCGTGCCTGTACAAGAATTGGCCTTTGCCCGCGCTAAGTACTTCGGATCCCGGTGGAACGCCATACACCATCGGTATATCAGATCCCCGCATACGTGTGCGAGAGCTGGTCGAAGCTCTCTCTCTCTCTCTCTGTCTCTCCCCCTCTCTCCGTACTGTGCACGGTTTCTAACCTCTGCCATTTCCCATAGATCCCCGGCAGCCACACCCATGTATCCATAGTATCCAAGCGACGGAGCTTAACATTAAGCGCGTTATGCCGCAGTTGCACCGCGCCGGAGAGACTCTCCGCCGAACAAAGAGAAAGACGCGCTTCAACTAACGTGTCGAGTCTCGAGACACCAAGAGGAAACCCTCCAACGACAACCCACAAAGTTTCCGGCATTTCGCGACTAAATACAGCGTTATCTCCGCAACCGTCGAGCGACATCTCTGCCGTAACTGTAAAGTAAGCACACACCGCACTCCAGTAAGAATGTCCGTCTTCCTTTCTTCGTTGTTCCACATTTATCTAACTCGAATTTAATCGAACAACATGAATTTCTGATGAAACGAAACTATCGTTTTGACGATAATTCGTGCACGAGAGCCAGGAGGGACACTGTGTCTGAAGATTCGAAGAGAAAGGCTTTTACCGAGCAGTTGCCAAGAATTCGAACGACGCTGCGAAATGTATCGCATCGGCAGACGCTTTTAGAGAAACTTAAACAGTCGAAATAGAGAAGGTATTTCATACAGAAACTGTGCGGTGAATTTTAGAATGGAATGGTCCCGTGCTAGAATTCGTTCTCGAAAAAATTCGCCAATGAAATCGAATAAACCTCTGCTCGGAATCGTTTTGAATGAAACTCGGCATTCGTGAAAATACGATCGACAATGAGAGGGAGAGAGAGCTCGGAAAGAATCGTGCTCGATCTTCATCATCGTAGTCCGACTGTCCCGGGACAGCTCATTAAACCTGGATTTATAGCAAAGTATGCGATATAAGTGTCCCGACGCGGCGGGCTAGCACTAAAATTTTAATGGGCGGCTTCCGTATACGTTCCCTGGCCTGCTAGATAAATTTGTTGGAGGTGGCTATTACTAGCATCCCGGAGCCGAGTACAAGAAATTACACGGTTCGGTCGAATAAAAATATTCTATTATCGTCTCGATCATAGGAACGGATAGCCGAAGGACGAGAACGGGAGGAGGGGAGAGGTCCTGCGTTCGAGGGAAGCGTCGCGCTTCGAAATAACCATCTAATAATGCAATGCGGAACAAGTTATTCTGGGTAGCCGAGGCCCCCTCACTGGGTTAAGCCGAGTGTTTGCCCGCGTTTCTCTTTGCTTCCTTTTGCCTCACCGGCAAAGATTGGGACAGGCCATGGATCACGACGTAAGCTCGCAGACGACACACGAGGACACTAATCACAGCCGAGACTGTGTGTACATGTGCGGCGCACGTTTCGCTGAATGTACAGGGTACCGCCGCCGAACCGTACCAATTATTCCGGAACAGACCTCGCCGTTTCGAACTAATCATTTATTCGTTTGACGATTGATTCTTTTGTCCTTTTATTCCTTAATTCACCGATATGTCCAAATTAATTCGTGGCCCCCACGGTCATCATTAAACTGCGAATCACTATGCATTTATGGCTTCCGAAAATTCTTAAGAAATACCGACACGATTGTTATTTGCTTCCACTTTATTAAAATTTGCCTACAAACATTCTAAATTGCGTAACGACTAATTAATTAAAACTTTACGACAAAGTTGTTACGTTGGACGGAGGGTGACTAAACCACAAGATAACGATAACGTTAGGCGTACGATCACGTCGATCACCATGCTGAAAATTCATGAAAATTGATAAGACACCATTCAGGCACGTATAAATGTGCTCTGAGAAAAGGCGGCCGAGTAAACCACGAAAGAACATAAAATTATAACGAGAATTAAAGGGACAGGCTAGGTCGCCGGTTACGAGGTGCTCGGTGGAGCAATCCGTACAATATCGGAGGCAGGCTCAAGCTGATGTGCCGGTAAGCTGCGGATCAAGCATGATCAAGCAAGATCAGGCGAGATCCAGCGGGGAGGATAGAGCGGCGGCAAGTCTGCGTAGAGGAGTATATCCAAAGAAATAAAAATCTAGCGAATAAATTCTCTACACAACTGCATCTCTCCGCTTAAAAAATGTCGAACGTCATTTTGCGCGTGGTTGTAGCGTAGAATCGGAAAACGCGAGAACATCGGACGCGATATTATCACGGGGGAACGCGAGTAGGATTGATTCCGTGTTTCCCGCGCGCGCGGCGACTGCGTATCGCTATCGATGGATCGGCTGCATCGCGTGCAATTCCGCGGCACACACCGTGTGTATGAATCCTCGCGGGCACGTCGTCGCCGCGTAGCGCGCTGGTGTGGAGTGCACGCGGGCAAAGATAGAAAGCGTTGCACACCTGCACACCCTTGTTACAGGCCGCGCGGAAAAAGGAGGAAAAAGGGGGAAAAAGGAAACGAGGGAAAGAGCGCGCGGCAGCTTACTAGCCTCTCGGAGAACGAGAAAGAGAATGATGGGAGAGGGAGGGGGAGAGGAAGAAGACGAGGGATAAATGGAAAAGGAAGGACAGGAACAGGGAGAGAGAGAGAGAGAGAGAGAGAGAGAGAGGGAGAGAGAATGCGTTACGTGAGCTCCTCGAGGAGTAAAAGCGGCAAGTGGCTTCTGCATTAGTACAAGATGATACGCTACTGAAATATACGTTCCTGCGACGTAGAACGAATGGCAGAAATGGGATACCAGGCGTTTCTTAGATGGATACCTTGATGGATTCGCGTTTCCACCGCTGCTAATGTCGGGATACCTTATACGTCCACGGGAATACCGAGGAGCTGGACTTGCGGAGACTTCGCGGCGGTACCGACGCATAGGATCGGATCGGATCGGATCGGTCCAGATCCTCCGCTAATGGAGGAAGAGTGCGCCGGGTAGCCGGAGACTAATCGGTCTTGAGGGAGAGTTTGACAAGCGTCGGACTGCAGAAATGGTAAAAGTTCCAGGGTGTAGGGTTGCCGGGAATTCGACGGACCTTACTTTTGCGCGATGGATCGAGCCGGACGTTTCAAACGCGACGTTCCATTAGCTGCTCGAGCCGTTTATCGAATCAAAGTTTTATTGCGCTGGTAAGCATTATTCCGGTAATTGGCTGGAATTGTTGCACAGAACAAATCGTTCTTCATTTCCCTGGCTCTTGTGAAAATGTTCCTAGGACCGTCAAAGGGACGCTACAGGTCATCCAAGGGTCTGGTTTACTCAAGAACCTCGTGACAGGGTTTCACAGCCCTTCGCGGATTATTCAAGAACTTCGCAGGCCTTAGAAGGCTTTATAGGACTGTTCAGGAAGTTTGATTAGCTTCGGAGAAGCACCTTTGAACCCTGGTGGTCGCTGGAACCTCTTCGGGAATAGTCCGGTAATCTTTCAAGCACTGTTTCCACCGGACCGTCCAAAATTCCTAGCAACGGTGTGGAACGCACGTATAAATGCTTGATTTCGCTCGAACTCCGCTCGAGTCGGTCCAAGTTGCTTCGCAGCGTGTTTTCTTTAATCCCTTAGCAGACGCTGCGTCACGCATCACCGGGTAGCAAGAGAAGGAGAGGGGAAGCAGAAGGGATCCAAGAACGAGGCACGGAAGACGGAGAGTAAAGGAGATATAATAAGCGTTCTTCCGTGTTCGTGCGACCACTTATGGCTTATACCGATCGTATATGCATGCCTGACTGTAAACTCGCCGCAGCAACGTTGTCTCTTTCCTTACGTAACCATATTCAGCCTCGCCGCCGCGACTAGTCCCGATCCGACGTCACACAGTTGTCGCGCGGCTGTCGTCGGTAAACGGGAGCCGAAAGGCTCTACCCCTTTCGAAGTCATACTCCATTCTTTGTAATAAGACGAAAGCCGCCTCGAACCATCGTCTTATGTCGGATGAAGACTGTAGTCTTCGCAAAAAGTGTATCCTTGACTCAGCCTCTGATAGAACACAAATTTTTTGGACGTGCTTGGGATAGAGTTATGCAATTTGCGATTTTTATAGACTAATCTTGAGAAAGTTGCACCAGATAAAATTCTATCTTCATTGGTAATAGCGTTTGTAGATCCAAATTACATAAAAATCGTACTGCATTCAAGTTTTTCTAAGCCACAAATGCATAAAGATCCGCAGTCTAATGATTAGAATGCACTTAGCCAGGTTGCGTAATCCACGAGACTAGTTTCTTTGTTACAATGCTCGACTAGCGATCCTCTACCGAGGATCTAGCTGCCTCGAACTCCGGACAGGCAGTTCGCACATCTTCGCGATGAACAGCTTCGAATCCGTGAAACAGGATTTTCTACTATCGAGACCTGTCTCCCGATTTTTCAATTTCCGATTGACATGCAACTTAGTACGAAGTGTCTATCAGCGACCATCGGTGGTACTTGTGGAACCAGACACTCCCTCAATGACTCCACAAGCAGCTTTCAAAAAGCAGGATTCCATCTTACAGCATGGCAAGTTCTTTTCAGCGTGATCTCTCCGTTTCGTTTATCGCCGGTTTTATCAAGACACGTCGAGATCTTGTCGAAATCTAAATCCGCATTACACACGACGGTGTTAATAAGTTTCGATGTTAATTGAAACATTGTAACACACGGCCCTGTCTCCCTCGTGTTACACCGATTTTGTTAAGGTTGTTGCGTGACGTGCTGTCGCGCCGTAACCGCTTAACTAGTTAAGCAAACTCTGAATAATTAATCCGTCCGCAAGTTCCGCGTGTTCCGCTCAATGTCAAACGGGAAATGTTCTTAGCACTTCGCGGCTCTGCGGCTCGGCTAACTTTTATTTTTATCGGAACAGTGTCGGCGCGACATAATCGCACGTGGAAACGATGCAGCGCTATGTCGGTCGATAGTGTAGGCAGACAAGGTACTCATAGTTCATCCATAATTTTGTTCAATTAGTCACAAAACAAGACAAAACATTCATTATAAACAATTTGCTATTTGAATTACATTATTCCAGACTCTATTAGAAATTGAATTTTCAAGCCGTACTGATATTCGTGCCGCTTTTTCGCAAAATCCGCGCGCCGCGGCGGAAGTTCAAAGAGAGGAGGATCGCGGGAAAGACGAAGGCTCGGCTACGTTCACTTGTTAGCCCGATAATAATGCATCAGGTGCATTGGCCAGTGACCAACGCCGCGGCAGGTGCATGATTGACCGCTTTGTAGCTGTCACGACCACCGCGGATCTAGCGTTTATCGTTTTCTGCCCGCCGACGGATTCGATCATTTCGCATCGAGCAGAGCGACGATGGGAAATGATTAATGGTGGGAGCTCGTCGCGTCTTTCGCATCCTATCGATGACAACGTTACATAATGCATGAGAATGGATCGATGATATTGGTTGTTGGCGAAATTTTCGAACTGGCGAATCGAATAACATCATATTTTCAGTGACAGTAGCCTTCGTAGATCTGGAATAAATCAGAATCGTGCTAAACTCTATCGAACTATTCTAGAATTTTTTAAAAATGTTCGCAAATGTGCACAAAGGAGGACTTTGACGATGTTCTCGAACGAACAATAACGGGTTAATCATGTTTGGAGGTGGTCCCAGGGCAAAGGGTTAAACTTGTCAGAAATTTGAAGGCTCCTCGGTCCATGCATGTACTAACGCGTTAAATTAGCAGCAGACCCCTACGTCGCAGTCCAGCGTGGCGTACCAAGAATACTTGATTCGAGAACTACGTGATCCGCCTGTGCAGGCTTTCGGTCATTGTGCGCGACAATTTGAACGAGCTCGCCTCCTCCTTTGTATTCCAAACGCCCCTTAAACCTGCCGCCAATAACCTGCCGCGGACGCGAAAGAATAGGGCTGTTCCACAACTAACAGTAGGTGCCAGAAAAGTGAAAGGAAATCGCGATTAACAATCGGTCGACATAAGCGCGTCTAATATCGCCTACCGAACATTGTGGCAACGTCACGTCACCAGTCCGGTACTAGAATAATCGTGAAAATAATATCAAAAAAGTAAAAAAATTACGCCAAGTACATGAATTCAATTGTAACGCTAACACGGCATAATAATTATGATCACAAAAAATATGTGAAATCGAAATGAGCTGCAAGTACATAAACTATAAAGATCTAGACATTTGGCTAGATGTCCGCGGCCTGGAAGTCAAATACTTGGCGTGGCCAATAATATGAATAATTCTTATTCATCGACACCTTGACCTTTCCTGGCCACGCCAAGTATTTGACTTCCAGGCCGCGGACATCTAGACAAATGTCTAGATCTTTATAGTTTATGTACTTGCAGCTCATTTCGATTTCACATATTTTTTGTGATCATAATTATTATGCCGTGTTAGCGGCTCAATTCAATTCATGTACTTGGCGTAATTTTTTTACTTTTTTGAAGTTTTGATTGGGATATCACTTCTTTTTATATATATATACAAGAATGAAAGTTACAAATCCAGTGTCCCGCTGCATTGGTTTCAAAATTATCGCATTTGTGCAAAATCTTTTTTTGATCCTGATTTTCGGGAACTGGTTGAATTGTATCAGGGCATTGAACCCTCCATGTTTCGCGTGGTCTATAATTAGAGTTAGCTTGTAATAATGTATGAAAATATTCAATATGATCATCTGTTAACCATTCGTCTTTAATGATAATTTGCATATTATTGAAACTGAGCGGTAGGATATTAATACTATTAATTACAGACATGACGAATTATACTTTCTAGTACACTATTCTATTATATATGATATTATTCGACACTTGGCAGGTTATGAAAGTTTACACTTTTGGCAGATTATGAATGAAATGAGAGATCTATTTCGATCGCGACTTTTTCGACTTCCAATGACAGACGACGAGCTAGAGCCCTGCCGAATGATCCCGAGAATCGACGAACGAAACACGTGTGTTAGTCATTTTGGCTGAATGTGTGCGTGTCACGCGTATACGTATTATGTTGACGAAAATTTCTTGAAGTAGAAGAATCAGAAGAAAAATCCTACCATTTCTGACTGATCCATGACATGATATTACGATATCTCTGTCATACGTGGACCGATTTTATTGAATTTGGTCTTATTCAAAAGCTTATATGCGGTTTACGTAGGAAAAATGTCTTTCAATTTAGAAAATGTTGCAGGCGTGATGAGATATTAACGAAAGAAGTTTCAGGCTAGGTTAGAATGCCCAGTTTACGAGTAAAAGATACGCGGTAGCGACAGTTGACATCGATACAGGGTGTTTGGTAATTTTTCATGTACTTGGCGTCGAAACGCTACCGCGTCTCTAGATGCGTCGAAATCTTATACAAAACAAACAAACACGAGAAGCGAGTTCGAGTATCGCCTATTCGAACACTGCAGGTGTATAAATAAATTCGCAACGGCTTCAACCGGAGAAAAATGGCGATGCGTTCGCTCCGCGAGGATTAATAAATTCGCGGTTAAGGTTGAAAGCGACATAGCCTAGACGGAGAACCGGTCGGAGAGTGTATTGGAAAGAATTTCTCTTTCCCGTAAAAAAGATTAAGAGGAGAAGAACCGCGGGATTCCCGTGGGTCGCATAAAGGCTGACATAACACGCGAGGAGAGGACTCCGTGGCATCCGTCATTGAAAAGTCGCAATTGAAGAACGCGGCCGCGCCGCTCGAGAAACGAATTCCTCGACGAAAACGGAAACGGTTCTACAATGGAAAGGAAACGGTCTCACGTGGCGCGCGGAACGAGGATCGGCTACGAGGGAATTCGCGTTTCCCTCACACCGTCGGTCCGTTGAACCCTTTAATACATCAACGTCCGTCAAACTGGCGAGACGGAAGAGAGCTGTCCACTGTTGAGCACGCGGCTACCAACAGGACGGGGGTCCTCGACCGTC
Source organism: Lasioglossum baleicum (assembly GCF_051020765.1). Lineage (NCBI taxonomy): Eukaryota > Metazoa > Arthropoda > Insecta > Hymenoptera > Halictidae > Lasioglossum > Lasioglossum baleicum. The sequence continues at coordinate 5,138,301 of NC_134938.1, forward strand.
AAAGTAGACAGTGAACGTGCGCGAAAACCGGCGATTCGCACGTCCTTCGAATTCAACGAATCGCCGGCTTCTTATTCCAAGCGATGGTCCTCGCACGGAATCCAGAGTTCAACGTCTCTTTGACGAGCGTTCCCTACTCCACCAACGGCCGACCGATTCGCGGCCATCGCGTCGTCGCTCAGAGTCCATCGGGCCCCCCCCCCACCCCACTCCATCGACAAGGAGGATCAACTATCAGCGAATATCGACATCGACAATTTCGAAACACGTCGCGAGATTATTGTCTACGATGTTCTTCTCGCAACAAGAAAATCTCCTATCCCCTCTTCTTCTGATGTTACGACCGGGCCGGGCACGTGACTAATCCGGTGCTCGCAGGGAGGGGGTAACTGCATTCCCCTCTAGTCGCGTCAATTCCCCTGATCTGGCCACTCCACTTAAAGAGTTAACGTGTAACGACAGTGAAGACAAGTGAGTTTTAAGAATTTCTTTTTTAAAATAATTATTGGATCTATGTGGAACGTTTCAGGGATGTAAACAGCTATTATGGCAAAGAACAGGCGTGGATAGTCCCGGCTTTAGAGATCCGTGAGTATTGTAGACAACGGGACCGCGGATCTCAATATAAACCGTCCCGAGTGTGGTTTTAGGTTTTTAGTGGATAGACCTCCCCGACCAACTGGGAGGAGAGCCCACTCTACCCCCTTCTGGGGTGTACATAATGTATTTTCCCCTACACCCGTAAAAAAAGGATGTAAACAGATAGTTTTGAAGTGGAAAGAGATATTATTGCGTGGCAACGACAGTGACCTGACGATAGCAGAGAACGGATACCGGTGTAACGTTGTGTTGTGTTGTTATTGCGTTCGTACGCGATGAAGGATCGCGGCTGTTCGTAGGTGAAACTGCGTCGAATAACTTCCCGTTGATAATCATCGTGGGACAGGGTGGGGCAAATTTATGTGCCTCGACTCGGTCCGAGTGCGTGCAGGTGGAAAATCAACGGACCCCGAGGATACCATGAATTATATAACATGTGGCAATTTCAAAGCGATTGCAATTTCTGAACGGTTTGCAGTTACGCGCCGTTCGTAAAACGTTTCGGGAGTCGTCGAGATTAAAACTTCTCGGCCGGAGGAGTTGCCCAAATAATCGTGCTAATCACCTCAATTTCTCTACTTGTCTGAATAGCTGGCGTATCTTCCCGCTGCTTCGAATTTTTCCCAAGAAAATTCCACAATTTAAAGTTTACGACAGTTTAAGAAGACAAATATCTTTCTCAGCCAAAAAATTGTAATTTCATGGCTTCTAAGTGTATGCAGACTTTCTCTTTCACTCGAGATACTCTTCATTCGGCGTGCAAAACTTAAGTCTGTAGCATCCTGCAGATAAAGATCACAGGCGGAGAAAGAGAGAGAGAGAGAGAGATGGTGTGGGTGGGGGTAGAGAGGAAGATAGCGAATTTGTGCGGGGGCAGGTTCGAGATGCGTTCAAGTGGGTGGAAAATCAAGGCCGGTGGGTGGCACGACCGATAACTCACGTCTGCTCGAGGACGAGAGGCGACCCTTCCCATCCGATTTTTTTTCGGCAAACCAAGCGTGAGAATTAGCAGCCAGAGGTGACGCGATACCGTGTAATTTATGGGTAATCGTAACAGAGGTTCTAATTTCCCGTGGCGAGAGGGGCGAAACCATTGTTTAACCACCGTACGAGTAAAAGGATCTCACATTTCGTAATCAGGGGAGGTTGCACGAATTCAGGGGAAAAAGTTACCCCCTCTCTCCGTGCGACAGCGTCGTCGAAGGGAAAGGTAAAGTGGAGACACAAGTCTTAATCTAGCAACTAACTTCATCCACCGAGAAGCGGTGTTATAAACAAATCATTGTGTTTCTGTCAAGAAATCTATTTACAATTGAAATAAGCCATACAAGATCGCTGTAATCCAACTATAATTCTTACGTTCACATGGTTCGCATCGGTAACGGTATTGTACTTTGTTCTCTGCGAGCTGCTTCCTTCCTATTTCGCATTATTACGTGTATACCGAAGACGTTCGCTCTTGAATAAATAAATACGTAACCGTCATATCTCGACATTAACTATTGAGCTCCCCTGAACGACTCACAGCTGTCATGATGTCAACCCTCCGGTGTAGTTCAAACGACAGCGGAGTCGGTGAAATGAATGAAATTCAGAAGTCGTAATTGCATCCGCAGTCGACCAAGACGCGACGTCGAAGAGGAAGAACAATCTTGGTATACTAAAACTAATTTCTTTTCTACTTTTGTCCCAGTTTTCTCGCGGCGGTGTGGCGCGTCTCGGTGTTCGGTCGGCGTGCTCCATTTCGCGGAGATTGAAAACACCGGCTCGAACAGCTGTTTCAAGCTTAAAGGCAAGGTCGCAGCCTTACGTCCGCGCGAGCGAGCGAGCGCTCGTTTTCTGCGGCTGTCGAGCCGCACGCACTCGCGCGGTACGGTGCGTGGGGCTTGTGGATCCGTGCACGCTCACGTGCGACGAGTGCAGTGCACCTCGCGGACGCAACACACGGTCACACCCACACACCTCCCCGTTGCAATTGCAACGCGTTGCGCGTTTGCTTCGAGCGGAGGTACGAGAGTGCGTCGGTGAAGGCTCTGCGGGCTCTGCCAGCCCGATCGACCCACGTGTGCGCGCGCACGAACGCCTCGATACGCTCACGCACACTGAAAATCAACGCACATACACCGGCACACCACCTGCAGATGACCATAAGACTGACCGTGTCCGTGTGAGAACCGCGCGAGCACCGCCGAACACGTTTTACAGTCGCAGGGAGAGCCACCGTCCTACCACCGCACATAACTATAGTTATGCAATCCACCAACTCGTATTCATGGTCAAGGCCTGCGTCCTTACCGCTAGATACGTGGAGAACACACGGACAGGGACACGGCCGTGGCTCGAGTTCACGCACACTCACCTCGGAGAATGTACAGGGTGTTAAAAAGTGCGGCTCCCCTGCTCTCGCGTTGCCGTTGACGCGATTAGGGTGGCCGGTTTTTGCAATCGCTCTCGGTATTGTCAATTATTTCAAACACAATCGTTAAGGTAATACTGGGGAACCAATTTTTTTTTCTATTTTTTCCACTGAGCTTCTCGAGCAACTGTTATTCGGACTATACCCCTAGTTGCAGCACACGCTGTATAGCGTCAAGGTCGAAGTATGGGCATGCACATGCTTTTATCTTCGAATCCAATAAACTTGTATCGTATTTATATATTCATATACGAAGTAACAATGACACGAATATGATTATAGTCGTGAAAAATGCACCACAATGAAAGTAACAATGTTTTTCATTTATCAAATCAAATTCGGCGAGGTCACAAAGAGATAGTGGAACTGCAGGATCTAAGAAACAGCACGGACCCGAGCGCTTTTCTTAGATCAAAGCTTTCCTGCACTTCCAAGCTGCTCAACCTTGAGGGGGATGAGAAGTTAGCTTGACTTTGACAATTCTTTTCATGGTAACAAATAGTATAGTTAAACAAAAATTTGGCACACAAGTTGTGGCACACGTCTGTCTACAAAATGCTAAATTTTCGTTGAAAAATGTCCAATAGGGGTTGGATGGCGATCATGTTTGCGAGACCCGAATTGAATGGATATCGATTGGGAAAAGTCGACGGTACTAGCGAACATCACAAAATTTTCTGTCACTGAACGTGACTGCGTGTTGCAGTCGAAAGAACAAGGGACGTTATCGAATCTGCGCGGGACTCGCAGCGCTGAGGATCTCGCAGCGCCGGTGGACCGGTATGCGAAACCGGATCCCCCGGAAACGCTAATGGGATGAGATCGAAAATCCGATCTCGGTTTGCTCGTTTTGGGAAAGAGGTTCGTGTTTCGGGACGCGCGAGCGACCGCCCGAGCAACTTCGTTCCGCGGCGCGCGCGTGCGTGCTTGAAAACTCCGATAAAACCCGCGCGCGTGTAATCGTTTCGATGTTTGCGCGAAACCTGTATCCGTGTAACTTATAAGAGACACGAACCGCGAACCGGTATCCCCTTTCGAGGGAAGCAGCCGCGAAACGAGACTAGAGTTATCAGCCGCCACTCCGCGAGAAGCGTCTCCGGCCATTTTTCTCGCGTTTTTGCAAATGCGGAGGCACAGTGGGCCGGAAATCTCAAAATTTCGTCTCACGAAATGTCCTGAAGTTAGGTTTACTCGGTAGGATACACACTTTGATTTTTCAAACGGAACCGTATAGTTTTGTTGCAGCTTTTTATCCTCTATAAACAAAGTATCGACCCACGTCGATAAATTTAAATATTGCTGGTTGATAACGACAATGATAATCGAAGAAAACTAATAACAGTAAATCCTCTATAGTCGCAAAAGCCTCGGGGAGGTTCGTTTACAAAGTTCGTAGACGGACACTACTTTTCTGAGCTTCAAAGACCGAGCCGATTGTAGAAATCGCGGTCGACACTCCGCGTCTCTCTCTTTCCTATACACTGTCCTTCCTTGCGCTCGAAACTTTCATCGTCAATTAAACCACTAAATACAGTTGAAATTATATCGTGTTTGGTCTTATTTTAATCAGAAAAATGCCACGAATATATTTGCGAAAGTTTCATAAAAAAATAAGTGATAATAAAAAAGATTTTATATTGGTATTACATTGTGAGGAGGCGCGGGCCTTTGAACTTTGAACTTTAGTAGTGGTTCACACCGATATACCCGAGCCGAGATCAGACAGCGGAGGGGATATTTTTTTTGCATTCATCGTGTGCGACCTTTTTGCGACTATAGAGGATTTACTGAATATAGAAAAGCGGGAGCAGCGATTTAATATAATAGTGTTGCAGGAAGTGAATATTATTAGCATTCCCTCAGGATAGAGACCTGTATGTGTGTCTTTTTACACACACACGGATTCGGTGGAAGCCGGTCGAACCTGGCCAGCTATGTGTGTCGCGGTTACGCGCTAAAGACAAGTGTACGACAGACCGGACTACAAGCAAGAAAGGAAATAATCACTGCCGACGCGCATTTAACGCGTTGTCGGCCGCGTGTATGCATACAAGGGACACGTAATGTGTGTGATGTAACGTACGTTCGTGCACGCACACTGCGGCGGGGAATGTACGCGCGTGATCGCCTCGACGCGACGCGACGCGCGACGTGCTTGTTTCAGCGAGTTTCGTGAACGCGTCGAAATCGCTGGAGAACTTTCACCCCTTTCGATGACGTGCTGGAGGTGCGAGAATTGTCGATTTCATCTAGCACAAAGATTTTCAAAAATCTAAGAATTTTTATTACTTATTTCGGCGTGTTGCGGATGAGGCTGCTTATTCGGCTTGACATTGTTCTCGAGTGGACCGAGAAGAGGATAGAGCGGTGTCGAGCGGACAACTTGAAGAGCAGAAGAGGGTGTAAGGATTTTCTAGTTGAAAAATAAAACTGTGTGTACGAAATGAAAAGTATTGCGAGGAGAAATGTCCAAGGGTTTGATGGGAGAGGGTTCCTATCCGAAAGTTCACGGGCCATCCTGGCGGAGGCTCTCGAAGTTAGTTCGCTTCCTATCGGCCTTGTCATTTCCTTCGACCATGAGCAGAGAAAACGAAGCCATCGAGAGTGGTTGACTCGGCTCGGAGCGTTGGCACGTAGGGAATCGCGTGTGAATTATTAAGAGTTGCAGAGGCGTGTGGTAAATACTCCTTGATCCGTCTTTCTCGCTCCCTGTTCAGCATTTCGCTACTCCTTAATCGTGTCTCTTTGTCCCTCTTCGCTCCTCCTCGTCCCCTTTGCTCTTTCCCCTTCCTCTTCCGCGCTGTGCGCGTCTCCGTCTATACGCGTCCCTCTCTCTCTCTCTCTCTCTCTCTCTCTCTCTCTCTCTCTCTCTCTCTCTCTCTCTCTCTCTACATCACCGCGTTGCCGGTTCTCCTCCCTCTCTCTCTTGCTATTTCTCTCTTGTCCTCTCTCTCCGTCTTCGTCGGTTCTCGCTCGAACGTGCACGCGGATGCTCCTCGTTCTCCGTTGCACCTCAAGAGCAATGAACTTTCGGTAGGGTATATCATCGGTGAAGTGATGCTACCAACGTGCGCGCGCGCTAGCGAGCGAGCGATGCGTGCGTGTGCGTACGCGAGTGTGCCACGGGTACCATCGCACCTTTTTCTCTTCCTTTATTTTTCGCTGCGTGTACGCGTCGAATAAAATGAAATCACGGGATGCACACCCTGGGATCGGTGCACGCGAGCGAACCGGGCACGTGCACGCGGTGCACACGACGACCCTAGGCAACCCGACGCGACGCGACGCGGCGGATGCATCTCCTGTCGTGAAACGATTGACCTTCCGGGTACATTTTAACGAGATAGGCCGCGCGGTAATAATAGCCAAGGCTAGCGCTTTCGCGGCCCGTAATTGAAAAGGAAATTTTATTCCGTGCCGCGATAACACGCTAGGCTTCAGCCTAGCCCGCAGCCCGGGACTCTCGTACTCTCCGCTTTTGTTTTCGACGTAATTTCAATGATCCATACTGACCACGATACCCCGGCGACAGAAACAAACTTGTCTTTGTTTATGTCAGGCGCCAAAGTCGCCCCTAGTACACGGAGCACGACAATCCAGCCGAACAATATTAATTTGTGCACGTGCACATATCAATATACGGCCACCGCGAGTGCCACTTGTTGTTGAACATTTCTATAATCAACTCGCTGATGTGTTACGGACCTTTTTGACTCGATGCAATTTTAGTTCCGAAAGCAAGATATTTCTTAACCCTTATACGATCCTCAGTGTAAAAATTCACCCATTAAGATCATTGCTCCCTTTATGTCTATGTTGTGAGATGTATTTCTAGGGAACATGATTGATCGATTTCACGTGTAGAGCACACATGGGTGAATTATTATCCCAGTCTCTTTTATGCAACTATTCTTGAGGAGTGTACGAGGGTTGAACCTGGATAATTTTTATTTTCTGTAATCTTTTTGCCATTGGGCACATAAAATTGAACCTGTTTTCTCATACAACGGTGGAGCTGTTTCATAGAATACAGATGAATTTAATAATACTACCATTGTTCACAATTATTCACAATATTGTCTGGATTATTAAATATGTTGGACAAACATGTACAATGGAATTATTCAAGTAGCTTCGACTGCAAAGGACTAGTACATCTTACAAAAGGATTGGCCCGAGCAACAAAATTAGGTGCACCCCACGAACCACTCTAGCCTCTTCAGCACGTGTGTATTGGGGAGGAAAATAATAATAACCATGATTGGAACGTTGTTTAAAAGACCGCGCCGCACGCAATGAATTCCAAAGAGCCCCGCCACAAAGACCCGCGACACAGGGTAAACATAAACAGAGAGTGTCCTTCAAGTACCTCGGGTCGCGTTGGAGGGCAGTGTTTACGTTTGTTCGAAGTGTGCCAAGCGTTGGTAAACAGGCCTACGAAGTTTCCGAAATGCCGACAAGGAAGTTGGCTAGCCCATTGTGGGTGGTGACACATAGAGAGACCGGGTGTAGCGCGGCGTCCCGGCGTGAATTCGCGGGCGGATCATAGATTGCGGGACAATGATCGACGGATGAGCGACGGTGAATGGAAAGCCGCAATGCCGCGATGAAAAATCGGAAAATATTAGACGCGGTTGCCTCGGCGAGCGCTCGGACTCTCGTGCCAGTACCGGACACGTATCGGGTGCAATGTACCTGGATGAGTCACACGGTAACACGGAGCGCGCACTCGCGCACTCGCTCACACTCGTTCACGCACATGCGTCTGCACGCGCGATGCGCGATTCGCGGCCGTGTGTGCGCGTCTCTCTTTTTCTCTTTCTCTCTCTCTCGCGAGTCTCTCTCTCGGCGTTTCTCCCTTTCCCCAGCTGCACTGCCGGGCCGATCCTCACCGCTTCGAGGAAGCGAGAAAGAAACGGGTAGACCGACAGAGACCGGGCAACCGGGTAGCGAGCGAGATGGAAGATAAAAATCCAATCATTTCGACCGGTTTTGCATCGTGCCGACGAGGATAATGGAATACCGCGTCACTTTTTGCCGGTGCACGGAATATTTCCTCGCGTTAATATCCGCGCGCTCTGCCCTCACGCCGCCTCCTCCTCGCCGAGCACCACGCAGACTCGCAAGTCAGCTACGTACTAGGGCTGCTACTTTCCTTCGAAGGTCGAAGATTTTGAAGCTTCGAATTTCGGAGCTTCGACTTCAGAAACTTCGAAGGTGATGAGAATCGAATTTTCGATGCTTCGACATTCGAACCTCCGTAGTGAATTATTAGAGGATTAAAAGAAACGGAGCTTCGAGAAGCTTTGAACTACGAAATTTCGCTGACAAGTCATATTGCATACAGTTACAGACACTCCTACATTTCGAAAAAAATACGCCATCACAGCTAGAAGATTGATTAAGTTATAACTTCGTACGATCCGAAGACTTCGAAACTTCGTGCACCCTCGAACTTTCCTTCGAATCTTCGAGGGGTCGCAACTTCGGAAAAGTAACGTACCAAACCGCGCGCAACACGGACGAGGCGTCATTACGTGACTGGCGCCTACCAGGGTGATCCTCGAGTTCGAAAAAGGGTCCGGAAAATTCTTGTTTGCTTACTAGCGAAAGTAGGCGAGAGACACTTTTTTCTGCTGGAATATTTGTATTATTTAGCAGCAAGTAGGGTCGCCCCTCACGAGCAGACACGCGAATAGAATCGCAGCTAACGGTACATGTACTTTTGCGGACTGGAAAACGTTCCTTTGCATTCGCCAAACTTTCTGTTCCAATTCGAATATATTCCGTAATCATAATATTCAAAGTTTACCGCGGACCAGCAAATCAACGGGGTTTGTATACATACGATTCCCAATTGTACCGCGGCGACGATCCTCCCCTCCGGTCACCCGGTAGTCGAATAATTACACCGGGGCTACTAATTATACAGCGAAACGGAAATATCGTTCTGGCGCCGTTTATCGCGCGAACGCAAACAGAAGTACCAACGGACCCGGATAATTTATAGGTGCCGCGTAATTTCGTTAGTTAACCGTGAGCCGGGACGTGATCGTCCCGTAATCGGGAACAAATAAAATTCGGTGCTCCGAATTGTGTTTGACAGCCCGCCATGAACACCCGTCAGTTTCTGACATTTTATAACCTCTGTACTACAATACAAACGAATTTGTCTCGACACCAGCCCGTCTAAAAAATTAAATTTCACAAAAATGGTCCCAGTGACTTTTCCAGGTGGAACTGGGTTCGATACACCTGGCAAAAATTCGGAAACGTATCGAACAGGTAAACACCATACGAAGACAAGAAACGTGTACCCGGCCGCATGAATATTAATAAGCACGTTACACCGACACACCGCTACGGCGTACTTATATTACTCTCGGAAGTGGCCAGCGATTATTCAAACTGTACGACCACACCAGGAGACTCGACTCCCTTAAATAACCGCGCGTTTATGCGAAAGCTTCCTATTCTTCGAAAGTGATTAACATTCGCGAAGAAATTAGCAGCCCTGTGGAGGTCCGGGCATCCACGGCGAAATTTCAAATTGCCCCGAGACCCGGAGTTATTCAAATGTGCAAATTTTAAAGCGCAATTTTAATTGCGTTGGTAATGAGAATGGAGCAGCTGGAATTTTCATTCTCGGAATTCAACGAAATTACAGCTGAAGTATCTCTTGAACTGAGATCATTTCTCGACATGCATAGGTCGATGCTTTTCCATCGAATTGTGCACAGAAAACTATACGTTTCCATTCTTCAAAATGAAGGAGACTCTTTAAAGTGATGTGCTGGACCATCCTGTATAATGGACGAACGGAACTGGGGGTGGCAAAAGCAGGAAGCGCGAGGGACACGGTGAAATGGAAGGCGGTCAGCGAGGTGTATTAAGTGACTTTTAAAACGGGGTTGCGTAATCCTTTGGATTTAGTTTACTTTCGTCAGTGTCGATGCCACGCACGTAGCGTGACCGTGGCACTGAACCAGCGGCACGAACTTTCTCGTGGCCTTCGTTCCAGGAAGACGATTTACGTGACACGAGCTGGACGCCAATGACTGCAAACGGTCATCGTCGGTTCCACGTTCCGAGCGACGCCTCTCTTCTCGTCAAATCGTCGCGGATACGTGACGCTCTAGCGTCGCGTCGCCACGGTTCCTCTAACACCCCGGCGCGGCTATCGAGCCGCTCAAACTGAATTGTCCGGAACGTATCGGTGAAAGGATTACGTAATGCCGTAAAAATATCAGAACTGGTTCCTCGAACGGGCGCGGTTCGCAATGTAACATATTACGCACCGGGGTTTTCGATCCTTTCGCTTCCTGTTACGATCATCGAGCCTCTGTCGCCATTTTTATGTAACCGCCGCGAAAATCAATCGGAGACACCTGGATGTGTCGAACGAATTATTCATTCTCAACCGTAACATTTTTAGACGAATTCTGCGATGAACTGAATCGAATTATTAATTCTCGAGGAAGCGCGCAACAATTTTCGACCTCCCTGCGATAAGTCGAATCTAAGCGAATTTTGAGGAACGAGCGAAAAGTTCATTGTTCCGGGGGCGGAAGTTCTGGCGAAAGTTTTTCGGAGATCCGGCGAGCGAATTACGCGGATGGAGAGCCACGGAAATGAACTGCAGCCCGCGGCCGCGGCCCGTGAATTCCCCAGCGAAGTCCCGGCGAGTTCGTTCTGCGGCTTCCAAGGAAATTTCGCCACGTAGAAGTTATCGACGAGGCGTGACACGAGCGAACTTCGGGGAACGATGATTCTCGAGCGGTGATCCTAGCCAGCGGAATCAGGCTCGCCGTGTGCTAACAACGTAGGACCCCCTCCCAAGAGGCGCTTCGTGTAGTCCTGGACCGAGAGAGACTCGAGCGAGCCAGACCTTGACCGCATCACAGATTGAAATTCAAAGTTGGATTTTCGGGAACTCGGATCAGATCGACGTCGCGGACCTTTTAGACGAATGTATAATTTATACGGCGACCCTGGCTAGGACCATTTTCGTCGCTAGGCGACGGAAAACTGATGCTTGTTTGTGTCCGGGCGACCATCGCCATTTTGCTCGAATTCGAAACGCGGAGCGGAGACGATTCGCCAACATTTGCTTTTTATTTTTAAGAATTGAAGTTGACTTTCTAGTACATATGTGTTTTACGTACGGAGCCCAAATAAACAGCTTTCCCCTAAACCAGATTTTCCTATACCCCCACTGCCATTTTTCTAAACAATTTCTACTATATAAAGGGCCCGAGCTCGTCCATCTCGGGCTTAGTGCTAGACTGAAAACGGAGCTACACGCATCTCGTGAGATAGGGTTTTATTCCCTTTCAATCAAATTCTGTGAGACGCTTCAAAACGCGGTTCTTAAAAGCAAGTCTACTAAATTACCCCCGCATTTCTCAGTGCGTCAAAACCGAACGCTCGGGAGATAGCTTCCGCGACTTATACTTACACTAGACCAGGGATCGGCAAACTACGGCCCGCGAGGTTAATGAACACGAAAAAATAAATCAAACTACGTAAAATAAAAAACATTATGTAAAAATATCACTTCCTAATAGAGAAATTTTGAACCTGGCTTTTTTCGTTGCTCTATATGAGTAGAATTAGCTAGCTATGTAAATATCTTCGAGCTTGGTACCCGGCCCCCTAACCTAAAAATTTTACGTTCTGGCCCTTTCCAAGAGAAGTTTGCCGACCCCTGCACTAGACAATAACAAGTGTATCCCATCAAATCTATTATTCAATATATTGTACTTTTTGATATTAGACATCTGAGAGTCTTTAATCTCACTCCCAAATCTATTAAAACTCCAGTAACTAGCAATTCCACTTCGATAACAGTGCTCATATTTGGACGTATAGAATCCTGGTGAACAGGTTCGACCGACCTAACATTAAGCAGCGACCCAATTTCCTAGCCTTTCGTTAATCAGCGTTCGAGCAGTAGGTTTCTCTAAAACGATAACGGATCTCCATTATACTTCGAAGATGAAACGTTTCCCGCTCGCGGACTCTAGATTCGAGTTGAAATGTCAGCCGGTTCGTTCCCTTTTGCGAATGGAGGGGCAAAAGGGAGGGGAGAGACGAAGCTGGACTCGGATCGCGGATACCGGGTCTCGAGCCGATATTTCCTGCAGACAATAGGCTAGCGGGGAAAGAAAACTCGATTGAAAGAGAAATCGGTAGGCCGATGGTAGCCGCGCTATAGATTTATATTGTGACCCGTGGCGCGGCTAGTATTGTGCGGGTCTCCGAGACGAATTGCGAATATTGCGAAACGCTCGACGACCTTTCCAATTTGTAGCGTAACCTTTTACGAACAGCCTCCACGGAAAGCTGCTCGTCTCGGCGAACAGTGGAAGATCGAACGGAGCCAGCGAGGCACACGATCGCGAATCTAGCGGGAAAACAATATCGTTAAGACAATTGAGAGTTTCGAAACTCCCCAGTTTTTAAAGTTGAACAGATCATGGGTTCCCTTCCAAAGAAAATCCATCTACATAATTAATCAATGGTCTACACGGAAATCTATAACATTGTGTGCGGGGTTCGCACATGCATATCCACGGAGGCCGAGCTGCTGTCACGTGACAAGTCTCAATTCGGCGACACAGCGCATACTCGCAGCCTAACAATGATCGGTACCCGCATGCAAACACCTTTTTAAGCGACTTTTCTTCTCGCACACTTTTCCTCGCGACGAATTCTCGATCTCGAAACAACTTTCTAGCACTGTCCGCTAGAAGGATATGTCGCGCAGCAAGTATTCGCAACTTTGACAGACTGAATTCTACCTCGACCAGTTTTTCAAAGGCAAAACGGATCCCGTGGACACCGTCGACGAGATGCCCGTATTCCACGCACGTCCATAGAACGCCGGAGATCGGTGCCTCCGCGCGCCCACGCATTCAACCAACGTCCAACAATAATATCTAAATCTGTTTCCAATAACACCGAATAATATTCCACTGCTTCTGCGCCCGTGGCCGTCAACCGGAAAATTAAATCAATCAATTACACCTTTCCTGGTTTCCGTAATGAAATGCCGGCCACGCTTTTTACTCGGTCCCGCTTTCATAACAGCCCGTTCACGTTTTAAATCCGAGCATGTTACTGAACTCGCCAACACGTAACAATAACACGGAAACGTTGCGCCACTCGAAGTTGCATTTCTTGCGCGCGCTCGAAACCCTCGCGATAAAACGATACGCGAAAGTAAATAGAGAACACAATGGTCATCTACGTGTTGAGAAAATATCGGAAAATTACGCGGAAACAGACACGATTTTACCACTTTTCATCTGCGCCTGTGATGCATATTTAAAACATGTGTTGCGCGTTAAAAATTTTCAGTCAATAGATACAGTGACTCCCACTAATATTCGGACACACTTAAAAACACCATAACTTTTTTGTAAATTTTCCATATAAGCTCACATAACGAAGTTGAAAAATACAACTTTTAGTATTTTCTCTGCAATTCCGACAACTTGCAGTTTTCTTAAAACAATTTTGTCACGTTGTGTAGCAAACTAATTGTTCTAACTCCTCCAAAAATTTCAGGTCGTATATTCCCATATTAAAAAAGTTATGGTGTTTTTAAGAGTGTCCGAATATTAGTGGGAGTCACTGTATAACTTACTTACAAGGGAAGGACCCCAAGTGTCCGACTCCGAGTTTGATAATTTTTTGTGAGACGATGACATATGAATCCCCAATGATGTCTGCAAAATATTAGGTGTAGTTACTCATTAGTTTTAGAGATATAACCATTAAACTTTCAAGTATTCCAAGTTCCATTAGCCGTGTAAGCAGGTTGCGTGAAAGTTCAATTGTTTATATCTTTAAAACTATTGAGTAACTACTCGTACTATTTTGCAGACATCATTAGGGATCCATATACCACTGTCTCGCAAAATATTATCAAAATCGAAGTCGGACACTTGGGGTCCTTCCCTTGTTAGATTTACGAAATACATGTTTCACATTTTCACTGCAGGCACAGATAAAAAATTCAAAAATTGCGACCAGTAACAATGTTTCTAAAAATTGTTTACACATTAGCTGGTAAACTAGTCGAACAATCCTTCCAATTTAGAAAACGTTGTTCTTTTACAAAAGGTGTAACGTCTCGAGAGCGGGAGACGACGGCGAAGGAGCGAGAACGGTGAAAGAAATGAAAAGAAATGAAATAAAAATGAAACAAACCTTGCTTAATGACGATGCCAGAGGGCACTTGGACTATCGGTAGGGCAGCGTTCGGGGGATTAACGGGGATGGTGCCGGGTGTTCCTGGTGGCGGGGATGCGCTGGCACTACCAACGGACCCGGGATCGCTGAACCCCTGTGTGCTGTTTTCTTCCGGTCCGTCGAAGAAGCTCAGATTGAACTCACTACCGGCGTCGAACGACACTTCCGGCGTAAGGGTATCTGGCGCCGGGGCGCTACCCAAACCCGCGCTCAGCGACTGGTCGATTTTGAAAACGTCCATTGTACGGAAAGAAAATGATGCCGGCGATGGTGCACCTCGTTACCAACTGCGGTCACCATTCGCGTACACGCCGCACTAACTGGAACCGATTTCAATCTTCGCCAGCTCGGTTACTCATAACTGATTGGTGTTCGACCGACGACGACGAGAACGACGACGGCGACGAGTAACTTCTCCGACGATACTGAAAAAATGGGACTGATGACTCGGCAAGTCCTTTCGAGCAACGTACCCCGAAGGAAATCACTGCGAACCCACCACGAACTCTCGAGCAATCCTTCTAGCGCTATCCTCGAGTCGTCTTTGCTCGATAGAGGATAGAGGATCCGTTATCCATTAGATCCGCAGGGTCGCGCGACAGTCTTCAAAAGCGTTTCCTCGAGACCCCTTGGTAGCTATCCACGAATCGCGTGTCACCTCCGGTACTCACTTATTTACGACCGGTGATACATGCAGTCCACGAAGCGATGCACATCCACCTTCGACTTCGTTACCTTTTCATACCACTGGCTCGTGCACTGAGCTAACAAAGACAGTCGGACTCGCTCGCGATGGACTTCTCTTCTTAAGACCGTTCTCATCGGTCCTGGTTAAGACGATTTTCTTCAAGGTGGATAAACAAGAAGCATTTCTCTCGAACGAAGGAACAAGCTGGTTCGCCCCAAGGTCGCTGACCGTTTGTTCCTCGCTGGATTCTCAATGAAATAGTCCGCGCGGCCAGATGATTTCGGCACGTCTCGCTGGACCAGCCTGTTGTTCCGCGTCAGGTAGTCTGAGCTGTCTTCGGGACACGTCCGGCGGCGACGTATTGCTCCGATTCATGCGGTCCTCGTTGTTCCCAGACACGGGGACCGGGGGCAACGGTTTTCGGTGACCTTGGGCGCGCGTGTCGCTCGCTGTTGATACGATTTCTCTATCTCGTTCGATGCCGATCAAGTTCCGATCGAGTTCGTTGTGTACTGTCGCGAGCAACGATGCCGCCCGGAATCTTTTCTTTTGTGTATTGGCTCGAGGTGAATCGTTAGGGATGACGATCGAAGAGCAATCGATCGATCCTTCCGCGTCGACCGGGACGAACGTACTGGCGGGGTGGGGCTCTGACAAGCGAAAAAAAAGGGACAAAATAAAAATTCACACTTCACTGACACCGTGTCACAACCTCGTGCCGAAGGATACCCGTCTCGTTAGCTCCGTGTTCGCCGCGGGCTGCGAAAATCCGTGGGATCGCGATCTTCGAAAGAGGTTCAGCATTGTTCGAGACGATCTCGTCGTCTTGCCGCGCGGGCATGTTCTCATCGGCGTCTCGTTATCTTCCCTCGTCTTTTTCTTCGTTCTCCTTCTCCGGGTTTCCGCTTCGAAAATAAAAACGACCGGCGAGAGGGTTCAACCCATTATTTTGTTTTTTGCTGGAGATCGGTCGCCGCGCACTCCGCTTTTCCACGCCTCTTTCTTTCTTTCTTTCTTTCGTTCGGTTCCCGTATTTCTACGTTTCACGTCAGGTTTTCTCCGCTCTCTCCCTCTCCGTTTCTCTCCGTTTCCCTTGCTCTCCTGGTGACGCGTCGCACTCGCGTTTTACCTCTTTCTCCTATCCACGGCGCAAGGGCACGCTCTTACGGGAGACACTTTTTTCGTGCAACGCAAGCGCGACATTTCCCGGCAATTTTCAGTGGATCTGCGGTCCCCTCGCTTATCGCGCTACCCATCGCTGAAAGACAAATCAAAACGAAAGGAAAATCAGAAACAAAACGGGGTATAATCCGCGGTACCGCACGCGACCGTACGGAAAGAAAAATAGAAAAGAGCATGCAGAGAGACACCTCTGTTTGATCTGTTCAACCAATCTCTGTTCGTGATTATTGTAAGAGAACGCAGTGTTGATTTTGTTAATGGTTTTACGTTTTACTCGATTCCCACAGTTAGTTTTGGCTTTGAAAGATTAAAAGCGACAGTCAGGGAAATTATCTATCAACGCCTTGTTAACACTAGGTTTACACTATTGTTATTAAGATTGTAATGGCTACGAATTCGATTAAATGAATCGAATGGAAAACATTTATCGTTGTCAGTGCTCCGTGAACCTGGCGTTAATGGCAGTCGTTAGTGTCCTGGAAAGCGTCGGCCCTTAACACTAACCGTACCACGACCGGTTTCTTCCATTGGAAATTATTAAATAAATTTCTTGTCATTTCTACGAAACGACCGGTCACATTTTTGCTCCGTGCGGTTCGCGTTAAATGCTGTGGGGTTAGAGCGGAAGTTCGTATTTTTAAATGCAAATTCAAAGACAAAATCGAGATGTTCATTCGTGGATTTATCCAATAACATGATTATATTGCTTGTCGCCACCTGAATTTTATATTTGAATATACGGAACAGTGGATATTTCGGTGTAAACTCTGTCATTGATGCATTTGGTGAAAAATGGCGGTAGACGGTGCTAGTGGCAAGCTATTGCGAACTGGTCCACTGTGATTTACAGCCGCGCCGTCTTTGTTGCGAGTCGTGCCACTGCTCAACGACAAGCGAAACGAGGCGATCGAATCAGATCGAGATATATTCTAGGGAAAAATCACTGATATCGCAAAAGAGGATCGCGTGTTCCCATCGCTGGCGAACAGCGATCGCCGAATATCGAGGAGAAGAAGTCTCGGTATCTGTTGCGTTTTCCGCGTTCCGAGAGAAACGGGAACGAGCCTGGCGAGCATCGAAAGAGAGGAAAAGATCGCGAAAGGAAGAGGACAACGAGCCCCCGAGAGGAACACGAGGAGGAGAGTGAGAAAAAGCGAATGTCATTGCCGTAATCTTCGGACGTTGACTTCCTCCTGGCTCGTCCCTCCTTCCTCTTGGTCGCGAACCCCCTCCAACAAGCCTACCCCTCTCCGTCCCCCACCATTCTACAACCTCTCCTTCTCACCTGTGCGTTCTCTTTCGCGAGATTCTCTACCTGTCTTTCTCTGTTCCTACTCTCTTTCCCAGCCCCTCACCTCCTTCTTCTCTCTCTCTCTCTTTCTCTCGCGAGATGTATTTTTTTCGTTTCCCTCTCTCTTTCCCGGAGGTTCGTTACGCGGCGACTCGTAAGTCTAAAATATTTTGCGCGGCGGGCGCGCGTGCGAATCCGATCGACGATTTTCATAAATGCCGAGCGTAAGCACCGACGGAGACGTTATTACGAAATACATTGTGCCCGACGCGAAGTCTGACACAATCGCCGCGGAACCACGCTTTGAATTCCGAATGAGTAGCCACTGACGCGACCGGCCGTTGAATTCATTAAACATTTCAGGGCTGCCGGCGAAGCAGTGACATCAAGGTCCGCGACGACGCACGCACGGCGGCCTGGAAACTCGTTTTTCCACGCCGAAATCGAACTTCCCAAGGTCCACGGCGCCAGCAAATTTTTGCGCGACCGGTAACCAAAATATTCGTCATTTTTAATCGCGAAAAACGACTTTCTTCGATACTGGACCATGCAGACTCTTTTTCTTGGAAACTTCCCTTCGTTTTTCTCTTTCTGGTTTTTATTCATAGTTCCATGTCGCACTGCTACTTTCTGCTCGATTTAGATTTTGCGTCACTTCGGCATTGTTACGTGAACCGGGCAGCGCTCGGTTCGAAAATGAGAAGTTGGCGATCTGTTATGTAAAAGTTTTTCTCGCCGCGGAGTGATTTCGATGCTCCGATCGGTTGGTAATCGGCGAAATGAAAGTGGATGAAGTGAATCGTTGATGCTACACTCGCGATGTTATTTCTGTCCAGTGATTTTTCTCGAACGGAATTGCATGGGCTCGACCAATTTTGTAATAAATCGCGTAGTAAAAAGTTGTCGAAGTCCATATAATTTGTATACAAGTGTCGCCGAATTCTTTCGAGATTGTTGCGTTGGATGAGGAAAATGAAGCTTCATCAACTTTCGTTCCAACCGAGCACCTCTATCTCCCTTTACCCGTCGCGGCTATCGCAGATCGCGCCGATTTTTTCCGAAAACGAAATTGCCTGGCTCTGTTAATTGAAACAGCTCTCGAGGAAGTTCATTTCAACCGAACACACCGCATCGTATCGTGGCATTACGACTGGGTAGGTAGGCGTCTTAGCGAATAGTCTTTTCGACTCTGTCGGCTCGCGCGCGCTGGTCAAAAGGGTGAAATCACGCGAGCAATGATTCAAAGTCGGAGGGAGAGAGAGAGAGAGAGAGAAAGAGAGAGTATCACGTCGCAGGATATACATTACCGGCGGTATAATCCGCCGCGGATGATTTATAATTCGAGTGAATCATGATTTGGCACGAGGGAAAAACGGTAATCGGGAATTAGCATTTGCATCGGGACGGGCCGGGCCACGGCAGAGCCCCTTGCGGATCGCTCGCGAAATTACGCGGCTCGCGAAGCTACGCCACGGGCCGAATGGCGGTTTCGCGGCCCCGCAGACGGTCATTTGTCTCCTGCAACGCCTGCCCGGTTCCGCGTTCCATCCACGTCACAACTCAGTGCGTTCACCTTGCCGCGAGTTATCAAAATCGGATCCAACGCGATAGCCATCGCGCTCTAGCGATGGGACCGAACGCGAATACTCTCCCCTTTTTCTTTTTAAATTATGTGGCCACCCTTTAAACAGCAATAACTTCCTTCAAATTGGACCGATCTAGGATTTTCCCTTGAGATATTAGAAAGACTAGTCTTCCCATAATATTTGATATTTGTTTATCAACCCTCCTCAGCGGTTCTTAAAGAGTTCGGGTTCGAGAATATATAACTATAAAAGCTGTTGCGAAACGAGCGACGGAAGCAATCGCGTTGAACGTAGAAGGAAAAAATTTTTTAGGCTAGTTTCAGGTGATAAATCGGTCCGGCCGGTTCTTGATCAATCTAATCTCTCACGCATCTAATCGATTCGTTGCCGCGCTGTTAGAAAGTTGACTCGAGCTATTATTTCTAAAGCAAAACAGTTAATGTTTACTTGCAGTCGCGACTCATTGATTGACGCAACAGACATGATTTTTTGATCAGACAAGAATGATATCTTCGAGTAGATATATTAATTAATTCGCCGAGAACGATCTTTCTAAAAGAGACATTAATTTCAGTGTATTACTTCCTTTCTATGTTTATGAAAACTGGATAGATCACTTTGATCGATATTCGCGAGCGAGAAACCTGGTCCCATCGCTAGCCGACACGTATTCTTGGATCTCGATCGCGCCACGTGCTCGGGCCCGTTGAAAACTGGGCGAAATAAATTTATAGTTCCCCCTCCCCTGTTTTCCCTCATTTCGTTCTCGTTCTTGATCGTTCCGCGACCAAACGATTCGTCTTCTGGAAATTCCTTCGGCCGGAGATTTAAATATCTCGTCTTTTGTCGCCGCGCGATCGACGGAGCTTAATACTTCCTGGTGATTCTGCGTAATATACGTAGCCCGTTGCGCAACAGTTATATAAGGTGTTCAAGAATTCTGGATGAAAGCTCCGCGCGCGAGACTTGGTTAATCCATTCTAAAATTATTCGAGAACACACGGAACGTAATCGAACCCATTGATCCTGGCAACTTAAAATAACCATGCAAACAACAGCGAACTAAATCTGCTACTATTCCGCTGTGAAGGATCCAGGATTCTCTGGAACGAGTCGACGACTGTAATGCGCCGCAAATCCACGAACTACACAATAACAAATCGACGCGATCGATCGACAGATCGTTTCTCCTCTGTGTTGCTTGAGCGCGTGTCAACCTCCTCGTTTCGCCGGATAACCAAAAACACGGAGCACGACGGGGGCTTTAGCGAGTTCCTCGGGAAGAATAATTCGCGGCGCGGCGCATTGGCCGCGACTCTCGTTCAGGATAAAAGGAAGAGAGGCGACGAGTGAACGAGCGAGCCACGCTCGACGCGTTTTACCTGCACGGTTCGCCGCTGAAAACACGCCGGCATGGCATCCAGCCGGGCGGTGTTCTCGATGGCAGTTTTTAAACGGGCCGGGCTTAAGGATCGAGTCCTGGTCCTTCCAGGAGGACAACAGGAGGATGATGTGCCACACACCGGAGAGAATGACGAGGCCAGAAATCCGCGAAGCGTGACTGGGTTGTTCCCGGTTGGATCGTTGTTCACCACTAAACAGAATCCCTAGATCCTGGCGAGTCCACCGAAAACGACGAAACACGAACGGAACGATCGGAAAGGACACGAGAAATCGCGGTCGAATCGATGCACATCGGTCCCTGTGAGGTGTTCCACTTTGGATCACCTCGATCCGACACATTGAACGTCACTCCAGCTCTCCGTAACGATCCTATTCCATTCGGATCATTGTCCGTGCACGCGAGCAGAGTCGCGTGTGACGTCGAGCGAGGACGACGACACCGATGACGAGGACAGTAACACACGTCTCGATCGTCGTCACCGATCTGCTCCGCTCGTGTGATCACCGGGCAATCGCGGCCACTGCGATCGATGGGATCGCCGAGTGTGTCTCCGTGTACGTCGCGCCGACCGACCGCGGGATACAAAACAGAATCCACGGCAGACGTGTTGGGGAAACGCGAACGACGACGACGACGAAGACGTTGCGACGCGACGACGACGACGACGGTGACGACCGCGCGCGCGAATAATCTCGATAAACAAAGCGAACAGGGATGCTCGGGCCCGATCGGCGAAAGGGGATGGTACCGGGCAAATAGCCGCGAGCTGCCCTATTACGATCACGTGCGTTTGTCACGAGTCGCGGTGGTGTATACTCGCGAGCTGACTCGCTCGCTCTCGCGCGAGTGACGAGAGCGAGTTCTGTCTGTGTGTTTCTCGATGCTCGGTCTTCGTCCTTCT
This sequence comes from Lasioglossum baleicum, assembly GCF_051020765.1. NCBI lineage: Eukaryota > Metazoa > Arthropoda > Insecta > Hymenoptera > Halictidae > Lasioglossum > Lasioglossum baleicum. Next base: position 5,159,629 of record NC_134938.1, read on the forward strand.
CCGAGACTATCTCCGTCTCTTTCTCTCTCTCTCTCTCTCTCTCTCTCTCTCTCTCTCTCTCTCTCTCTCTCTCTCTCTCTCTCTCTCTCTCTCTCTCTCTCTCTCCTCTCTCGCCCTGCGACTTTCCAACTCGTTCGTTCTATCGCCGTGTTCCTCTAGTTTCCTTCCACCCGATCCCTCTCTCTCTCTCACTTTCTTTCCCGCTCGCGATCCAACCGCGTTATCTGTCTCTATCCACCGTGTATAATGTCGTCCTTGTCGCGCGGCAGCATCACCGAGATAGAGAGAGAGAGAGAGAGGGCGAGAGCGGGATCGCGCGCGCGCGCGCGAGACCAGAGAGAGAGTCTTACCTGTGAGGTAAGTAAAACCGTCGTTCCGTCGTACGTGTTACGGCATTGCGCGACTCGCCCGACTCCGTAGCGCCCCACGCTCTTCCATTACGCGGGGTTCCGCGGACTGCCGTGCACCCGAGGTAGGGGAGAACAGCGGGATAGGGGGGAGGGAAAGAGGGAAAGAGAGCGAGAGAGCGCGCGAGAGGGTGAGCGAGTGAAAGGACGGACGAGGTGGTGGTGGGCACCAAGAGAAAGAAGAGGTGGTAACGATGGTAATGCAGCAACAGGGGTAAAGAGAGAAGGTTCGTGCACAGGGGAATGAGAGACAGGAAGAACAGACAGACCGACCGAGGAAAAAGAGCAAGCGCGCGCGAGAGAGAGAGAGAGAGAGAGAGAGAGGACGAAGAATTAAATGACTGGGTCGGAGGTAAGTTCTGGAGATGGTAGGGGCTGTGGTATCGAGGGGACTGAGGGGATGAGGCACGATAGCACGTAGGGGTGGAGAGGGGAGGCTGAAGTTGGAGGTGAGCCGTGTCGTTTGTACGGTCCGGTGGGGGTAGCGTGGACCATGGACACGCTGGGAGGGAGTCGAAGGAAGAGGGAGGAGGTGGAGGTGGTGGTGGTGGTGGTGGAGGAGGAGGAGGAGGAGGAGGAAGGTAGGGGGAGGGGGGAGTAGGAAACCATGAAGCCTGGGGTGGGGGACACGAGTGGACCAACTGGGTTCGCCAGCAACCCGTGGTTCATTGACCGAGAAGTGCCGGGAGAGCCGAACGGTCGGCCGTGTTCGACCCGCTGCTAAAACAGAATTTGTACCGGCACTTTATGCGTCTCATCTACGCGACTCTCGAGAGAGAGAAACGGACAGAGACGATGGAACGTGTCGACGCGATGGGAGAGGGGACACCGCGGGGACAACCGTGAACGCGAGAAAGAGACACGAAGAAGGAAACACCGGGGAAAATTTCGCGATGCACGGAAAGAGTTGAGAGGCGACCGAACGAGGGAGATGCATGTGCATGATTGCTCGTGCGGGATGGAACGGTTACATATGGAGGGTTGGAAGAATTTTGGTAGTGGAGGACGGGGGAGGGGAAGGGGGTGACGAAAACGCGAGGCGGCGAAGAGAACGGGTGGGTTACGATCGCGTTCGCAAATTCTGACGATTCAATTAGGCGAACTTGCGCGACGACAACGACGAGGAGGAGGAGGACGAGGTCCCATCGTCATTTCCTGGTATCTCGATTCGGTTTTAATCGTCGCGCGCGAGAGGAGACGCACACAGGGACACGGGGCGCAGTCGTTAGCCCGAACCGAGTAGTGCCAGCGCGGCGCGTCGTCGAACGTAATTACACCGGCGTAACGATTAAGCGAGTTAACGCCAAGTTCGTCGAGTTACGTTCGTTTCGTCGTTAACACCGTCGAGAGGACGGGTTTGATAGACTGGTGCGAGCACACTTCGATGATGCTACCAGGCTAGAGCGGGCATTGCAAGTATCGACGAGATAGATGACATTATCGTCTCCATTATCACGGTTTCCAACCGTAAGACAAAGATATCCACGTAGATCGGTACACGACCTCTTGTCGCCGGTTATACCGGCACGGAAGAGATCGCTGGTAGATCGATCGACGATAGACCATTAGATCGATGTTATCGCGAGCAAGGATCATAGTGGGAAGTCCCGGTGGTATCGACCCGAACGATCGAGTTCGGCTGATCGGTTCGATGACTTATCTCGTTCCAGCGAGGATCGTGCGTTTCCTGATCGAGACCGACCGGATCGGATCGAAGAAGATGGCCGACGAGGTGCGTTCACGGGAAAGGGATGAAGTCCCCGTGTAAGTAAGTCCTGTCGACTGCCGGTCACCACACGGCCGCACACTTGTCGGGAAAGGAGATGCGCAATCCGGTGTAATGAACCTGGGAAACCGGTTACATCCGCGCGTGTATATATACAGATCGGTTCGGCCTGTACTTACGTTACATTACGCGGACTCCGCTGGTAACCCGCAATCCAACGATCGGCCGCCGCAACGGACTGTCTACGAAAACCTCGGAGATGCTTGATGCTCGACAGAAAAGCTTTTCGATCGGTGTCGATTGGAATGACTGGTTTGAGCGGGTACCTAGACTCGCGGTGCCAATTTTGTGGATGCAAAGAAAAACGCAGCATGTCGTAATTTCAAAAAATTTCAGTTTACGCATTAATCGAGCTTCATAGATGCGGCCGCATCAGGCGGCATAAGCAGCGAAATACAATTTGAACCATTCAATAATTTCGAATCTTTACGCAAGATGACGCAAGAGAAAAAGTTCTTCGTGCAACAAAGAACTTAGGAGTTACTTGAAGTCGTCATGTTGCAAGATTCGCCCTGTACTTTAAAAATAAGAATAGTATTCGTACATTCTGTGCATTTTCTGTTTTACTCACAATCGAAGGTTATTTTAAAGAAAAAATATTTAAAGGGCTGCATTTCGAAGATTTGCATCATACTGAGAAAATCTACCGCACGGTCCTGACATTGACGCGTGTACCAGGAAGAAAGTCATGGAAACAAATTCGAAAGGCTCGAAAATATAATGCGATTTAACCGATGTCCCATGTGAAAGCATTAGTGACCAAAACTTTAAACGACAATATCTCAAAAGTGAAAGTACCACAGAAAAAACCGTAACTAAGTTTCGCGATGAAATTGACTCGCCCGAGTATGATGTTGAACGTATCCTGGTATCGTAGGGGTTGCTTCGAGATTCTACCTCCCATTTACGCGATAAGGACGCGTATAATCGCGGCCGATGTTGGTTCAACCCTTATCCGAATTATCAACAAGACCGGTTCGATTTTACATTGGGATCAGATTGCTCCAAGCTAGTACAGCTGTTTGATTACGCACACAGTGGAGACTGCGACTAATTAATTCTTCCCAAGTGTTACAGTTTTATTCGCCGTATTTCGAATCAGAGGACTCATACACTGAAACAGAACCCAGCCTTGTATTTACACATTTGTTGCTTCGAATTGGCCGAGCAGCATGCCACAGTTCGAATAATTTACCTCACCAAGAAACAGGGGAAGGAGGAGGAGATCTGACGAGTGTTACGAAATTCCGAGCATCTATCTCCTCGCTCTCTGGCTACATTCATTCCCTGAATAACAGGGTAACCGTTGAAAAAATAATAGCTAAGCAGCGCATCCGGCACGGTCGCTAAATTCGCTTTATTCATATTCAATTACGCCACCTACATTTGCGTACCGAAATAAATTCGCTCCACAAACCCGTCGCGCAAGCAAAGGGAAACAACAATCCGTGGGGAGCGGGGTGGGGAGGTAAAAATCCATTGTGAGCACGACGTCGCATTTCCCGCGAGATCGAAACAAATCAATTTCGAATGAATCGATCCGCTACACCGAGAAACGTAGCTCTCGCCGAGAAAAACGAGAGCCCTCGTTTTTTTCAATTCGATTCGCGTTCGTCCGAAATCGCTAATTTTCGAAAAATCAGACCCGGCGCGCGGAAGCAGAGGGAAACAACAATTCGAGGTGAGGTAAAAATCCGTTGTAAGCACGACGTCGGATTTCCCGCGAGATCGAAACAAATCGATTTCAAATGAACCGTCCGTGATCATAGCCCTCTGTTTCCAATTAGATCGCGTTCGCCCGGAACCGCTAACTTTCGAAAACCGTCTGGGCCGGGACCGCGCGGATCCGTTCAAGGGACACAAACCCGTCGCGGAAGCAAAGGTAAACCAGGAATCGCTAATTTTCGAAAACTGTCCGGTGCGGGACCGCGCGGATCCCTTGAATGGACGACGTCTCATTGTCGAGTAGAAAAGGTTGGATACTCGAGGCGGCGTTAAAGGCGGTCTTCGGGGAGGAAGAAATGTTGGGATTCAATTACCGGCGAGGGGGTGAAACGACGGAGAACGGAACTTCCGGTCGCCGGGATCTTCCGGCTCGGCGTAAACCGTTCCGGCATAAAAGGAAGGGTAAAGAAAGGGGCGATAGGAGGGTCGCGTGGGTTGGGAAAGGAAGCTCACAGGGGAACGGTACACGTTCCGCGGGTGTAGAGGGGGACAGGAGGGGGGGGGGGGGTGGAATGGAACGAGGGGGTTCGGGGTTTAGCGCGAGAAGTAGCAGAGCTAGGATAGCAGAAGGGGAAAGGTAAGAGGGGGTCGGGGGAGGTTGAAGAAAACACATAATAGGGTGGGGCGCTTTGCTGCCGCTTTTGAATCGATCCAACACCGGCTACAGCTGGGGTCTCATCCCACTGGGTTTTGGTCAGCGGTTCTCATTCTCCTCAACCCCGATTTTACCTCCACCCACTTTGCGACCAAGAGCGGCGGCATCTTCATTCATCGTCCCGAGAAAGATTATCGCGGATGTACGCGTGTGTATAGAGGAACGGAACGCGACTGCGATTGGATTTAGACTAACGCCAGCTTTAACACTGTCGAGAGACCGAAACCACCGCCCCCCCCCTCCCGAGGGCTAAACTGGGTCGGGGGTCGGGTCTTGTACCGAGCAATGTACGTGTCACACACGGATGAGCGAGCTTTGAGGACACTTGTTAGCCCGCCCGGCGAAAATACACACGGCCGATTATTAATTCGTTATCGTTCACTGTAGAGATCAGAGTCGCGTGTTATAATCTGACGCGTTATTAGCGCTTTCTGCCGATAGCTGTTGGCAGTCGCAACAAAAGCTGACTGCAGCAATCACCACCTAATTCGCTGATCTGGAGTGTCATTCCAGCCTGCCGATAAGCTGCGATTAAACTTTCAGCGTGAACTGGTAACCACGCCTAATTTGACTGGGCCTTTTTTGAGTAATATGATAAGGACAATTGTGCGATAAGCAACGTCTCGTTCTCGCTGTTCATTCGGCAAGGTCAGCGTAGTCGCGAGCTTAAATTGGACCAGGGACCCGGCGAGATCATTTATAATAAAGACTCACCGTTGTTGTTGCGCAGGATAGAACCAGGACTCGTTGCCTCGAGAGGGCTGCTGGGTTCTTCCGTGCTCGGCTCCCTCTTCACGCTGAAATGGAAACATCTATTATGTATTCAATCGAAGGGGGAGGAACGGGTGGCGGGATGGGCGGCGTAACGGCGGCAAAGGGGGGCGGAGGAGAAGGTGGAAGAGAAGAGTGGAAATCAGCCGAAAGTAGTCCAAGATCGACACGAACCGAGTCCTCGACCCAGGGTCGTGCAGTCCTCCGAATCATTTTGTTCGCGGATGCGTCCTTATCGTGTGCGGCTCTGTTTGAGCGTAGGGGAGATCCTTTGACTGCGGCCCTGGCTCGAACCAAGCAATCAGGGTTGACCCAGTTTTGAGTTCAATTTGCACCGAGAAAGCGCATTTGGCTGAAACCGGCCGAAATGGGAAATAGACGGGGTGGGGGAGGAAAAAAATCGAAGATTAATTGGTTCGGGTCTAATCGCTCGCACTCGGGGCATAAAGCGACGCACTGTCGCACGAACGGCCATCCCGGACGGAAAAAATAATAATGATCAATCTCATTCTTATCTTGGACCTTGAAATCAAATTCGTAAAAATGTTCAGCGTCGTTGATGTTTACACCGTGTCGAAACTGTTCCCACCCTATATAAACAACGGAACAATACGGATCGATATATTGAAACAAGTTTCCTAAGTGCCAGCGCTGGCCATGATTTTAACGGCAACACTGAAATATAATTCGTCCAACAACGTCACGGAGATTACAGCAACTCGCCAGTGATAATCGGAGACTTTGAAAAAGATGGTGACTTTTTCAAGATTGGACCAAACGACTTGAAAATCATTTTTCTGTAGTACACTGATCGATCCAACTTCTCGACAAAATCCAAGTTGTATGGTCGGTCTGAGAAGAGTGATCGTCTTTTTAAAAATGTCCAAATATTACGGTAACTCACTGCACGTTATTCTGATCACACTGTAGCACCACGCGAACGTACACAATCTTTTGATTCTAGCGTGTGTTCGTATAGCTCTTTAGAATGCGGGTTAAGGTCGAGAGCTCGTAGTAGCCAAACCGTGTTTTCCAGCCACCCTCCCTTTTTCTGCTAATTCGTGAGCGCTCTACACTCCGAACACGTGCTGATATTAAAATTGTAAAAGTACGGAACTTCTCCGAGTGTTGTGCACTGGTTACCACAGATTATTCGTTTCCAATAAAAGTAGCGCGGACAATCATCTTGTATCGTTGTTTACGAGTTCAAATTTTCAAGTTCATTGACAGATTACTTCGATCGATAAATCAATTTCGATAAAAATACCGTCTTGCCCGACGTTACCGTTAGAAATCGGACATTTCGTATGCAACAACCTAATGATCGCAAGACGGCCGGGAGTCGTCGGATCGGAAAATTCTTCGCGCAAATATTTTCCTCGGGTGTTTGAGGTTCCTTCTCAAAGGCGATCGAAGGTCCATCAATAACCGATAGATCCGAGAGGATGGGACACGGATCGACACCTTCGGCATCTGGAGGGGAACTCACTCCCTCTATGAATAGATATCCTATTTCGGAAACCGAAGTACGTATTATCGAGCGGCAAACTTTGTACCGCGACGATGACCGAGACAATCGGTCCATCGCGATCGCGTTCGATAACAATCATTTGGAATAATATACTATTTTAAATAATTGTCAATTCGTCGTTTAATTCTTAATTCGATTACACCGTTCTTACATAAAATTCTCTGATCCAGTTCCGAGCCAACGTCTTTTTCCAGTCTAACAATAAATCTGGCGCAAACTCCAGATAAATCTTGCGATGGCGACGGCGACGAGCTAGCAACGGTTATCTTAGTTCATGCTAATAAAGCATAATAGAGAACCGTAATGAGCGATTGCTACACTGTTCAAGAGAATGTGCGAGGACAAAGAATCTTCCGCAATACAGCTGTGCCGAAAAAATAAGCGCGTAGAAAGGAAAAGAAATCGGCAACGTCGTAAACGCGCTCGTCTTCCGCGGCGCTGCGCTGGAAAAGAATTTCATTCGAAATCGTACAGCGAACAAACCGAGATGACACTAGAAGATAACTAAACCAATGTAGATCGATCAAATTGAGATTGAAGTGCAATTTCAACGCGTTTAAAATGAGCTATCGACTTTCGTTTCGGTACAGCTACATTACAGAACGATGAAAGGAAGGAACGCGTGACTTTTATACCGAAACCCACTTATTCAATCCCGCCTTCGTGCCCCGCACAATGTATTCAATGAAATTTCTTTATTCGCGCACCGTAAACCATGAATGGGGCTCAGACTTTTCCGTTTGACAACAAGTTCGCGCGAGAACAATAAACAAAATCGGATTATCCGCGCCGAAGAAACTACAGGCTGTCCTAAGAATGTTGTACTTGAAAGAGGTGGTTCTCCAGGTGATTTGAAAAAGTTTTTTCCTTTGCGAGAATGTTCTCCGCGGCTTCGTTCAGGAGTTATTCACGAAACTCGCGGACCAATCAGAGCGCGGCTACGACGGGCCCCGCTGAGAGCGACGTTGGCATTGGTCGAGCCGGGGTCCGTCCCAGCTGTCTGTGTTTTTCGTCGATAACTCCTTAACAAAGCCGCCGAGAACATTTTCGCAAAGGGAAAAGTTACTTCAGATGACTTCAGGAATCAAGGAAGTTGAAAATTTTTGGGACACCGTGTATACTCGTTGTCGGATTACATAAATTATCAGTTAACGCGCACGGTTGTTTTCATCCTGATCTGTGCCTTGTTACAACTATTATGATTAAACTACGGATCTTGATGCGTTCACAGCAAATTTGAGTAGATGAAATTGGAAATTGTTGAAGATGTTTCTCCTCTATTCAAATCATTAAGGGAAGAAATAACATTCAATTTAGTTTCTGTTCCTTGCAATCGATGCAGACAATTTTTATTTTGCATAAATATCCGCAGTCTAATTATTATCAATGAAATTATCGATTAATCTCGTGACGAAACCGTGTGCCGACAGAAAGTGAACGATTCTACGGGAACACGAATCTTACGCGAACATTATTAAATTCCCAACAGTGACAACGGAGTTAACACGTGTTTTAATCGAAAATAATCATTCGTTTCGAAAGAAATCAATCAGCAGGCCTTGGTAGCATTACGTTTCACCACTTGTATTTTTAACCCGACTGAATAAAAAGCAAGGTTGGAACGCTGGGGCGAGACGCGATGCTCTTAAAGTTTGCATTATTAAATGACATCCGTACAATTGCATTCAGTGTTGGAAACACGAGCACTGTACGAACAAACCTCCTTAGAGTATCTATTCTTAGGGGACGCTATGTTGTTGAAAGAGTATACTAGAAAAATCAAAATCAAAATTTCTCTACGGTACACGTAATTATTTCCTTTCAAAAATGTCGCAATTCCGGGATATACTTCAACCGTAGACCATGTACAGGGTGTCCCAATATTGTTGTACTTGATAGTGATGATTCCTGAGGTGATTTGAAAAAGCTTTTTCCTTTGCGAAAATCTTCTCCGCGGCTTCGTTTTCGAGTTATTAACGAAAAGACACGGACCAATCGGATCACGGTTGACGCCCACTCCGCGACAAGTCTTCTGTAGCCGCGTTCTGATTGGTCCACGTTAATAACTCGCTAACGAAACCGCCGAGAACATTTTCGCAAAAGAGAAAGTGATTGTAAATGATCTCTTTTTCAAGGAAGTACGACATTTTTGGACGCAGTGAAACCAAGATAACGGGAAAAAGTGGCCACAACTGACGTCACAGGATAATTAAAAAGGAAATTTCAAAAGAGAGTGCAGCCAAACTTTAATCCTCATACTTTATGGTATGAAACTGTAAACATATATCTAAATTCAATATAATGAATTTCGTTACTTCCATAACCTATTATTCAGGTGAAATTATTTATTATTATATTTGAGCAATGTCATTGCAATAAAAGATTATTCGATTTAAACCCCAAATAAAAATGAACTTTTTAAACGATCATTCGTTGTCCTATTTCAAAGGAAATACATGAATATTCAAACTCGATTTTCACGAAAATCAAAGTGTCAAGCAAAAAAAGAAAGATGTTACTTCTGTTTTCCAACCTGTTTGTACATAAAGGATCACCGCCCGGCTGCTGGTACCATGATTTCGAACAAGAGCAAGCGCAAGAAAGAAAATCTTGAATTAAAACAAATTGCGAATAAAATCTCGTTTAGACTTACGACCATTTTTCTCGCGGATTAGTATGAGTATGTCCCACTTTCAAAAAATATACACTTCCTGTAGATCTGCCCGCTCTCCAACCAAATATTGTAAACATTATCGAATACATTTAGGAACGCTCGCGTAAGAGAGCAGCATTCGATAGAAGAGCACTCACTCTCACTTGCGGTACAACAACTGTTGAACGATTCTTACTAGGTTTATTCCAACGTAACGTCATCGGGATTCAAATTGAGCGCCCTGTAACCGTCATCGTGAGATTTCTGATCCTTACCTGATGAAAGTCGAGTCTGCTGAAGGACTGGAGGGTCTTGGTGAGGAACTCGCGGTGGAGGCGGTATTGGTTTCCTCCACGTCCATCATCATTCATACCGACGATGACGGATCGGTTCGAACGTTAAAAGTAACGAAGAATTATTTGAACAACGAGAATGAGAACGGGAGGAATGGCGAGTGGAGGTCCGTTGATTTGTCTGGCCCGCCGGCCCTCACGACGACCAATTCCACGGGGACAGAAACCATAAAGTATGGGGAATCTTGACAAAAGGGGTTGGGGGTTGATTTCGTGCGCCCGTCCACGAGCGCGGACTAACGGAAAACAACTGACAGCCGACCTTACCCCCACCATTCACAACCATCGTGAGGCGCCTGGAAACCTGCGCCGCCGACACCTGCCGCACAACAAAATTGCCATGGCGCAGGCGCTGCGCTGTCAAATCGCCACTAGAACCGCAACCGTTCGAACACCACGCGATTAATCAAATACTAGGGTAAACGTACCTATCACTGCGGCTGTACGTTTTACTGCGGTCTCTCTTCCCAATGAGATCGACGTGAAAATAAATATTTTACCCTGAATCAATTTTTGTACAATTCGATGAGAACGTACGCTCCCTTATTCAAATTTCTTATTCAATCTCTTTCCTCCAACATTTATTCAAATAGTATATGTACATATTTAATTTTGCATTCAAATATTATCGTATAGTAGCTACATCTAATCGAAATAAAACAATCAAATCAAGCTGGAAGCTTGTACTCTTTAATTATCATTTTGTTGAAGATAAGCATGTATTCTCGTTGGCGAGACAAACAAAATTGTCGACCATCCTCATATTTTTATAATCTCAAGATTTGAAAAAAACTTCCTTCTATCTAGATCACCAAAGGACTGTTGTTCGCATGATTGTATGTACATTGTTTTTTTATTTTAGAAGTTAGATACCTATTTCGATACAATAAAAATACAAAAAGAAACTTCTCCTGCCTTTCTAATAAAAAAATCAAGCCCTCAGCATTACGTACATCAGAAAGCGAAGAAGGGGCCCATTACTGCGGCAGTAAAATTACTAGCAGCGTCCCTAATACTGCGGTGTGAATTGCAACTACGATGAGAATCGAGCTTCAGTTCAGTTTTACGTTTCAGGTTAGGTACCTATTCGATTCTAGATAAAGAGTATTATGGATAAAACAAGAAGATGTGGCAAAAATTCAATCGAAAATTAATGAAAAAAAGGAAGAAGAATTGAGAACGACAAAGGAGAAAGGAGGAAACTTCGAAATGCTCTGTTGTTTTCCCCTTCTACAACGCAACAGGAAATTAAAGAAATAACTCTTTTGTTACGAGTTACACGTTTCTATTTCTTTTTTTTCTTAAACATCTGACACAGTCTTTTCTTTTGTGGAATGATAATGTCGAGCGAATGTTTCGCCTACAAGTAACGGAAAGACCAGCGTTGCTTCTCCGCAAATCTAGAGTATTGATAGTAGTAATTGGATGTTTAATATACTTGAAAAATTTCATTTCAATGAAAGCGTACACTTACTTTTACTGGTTTCGCGTCAACTCGAATTTTTCCCCATGAAACAGCTTCGTCCGGACGAGCACCGCTATCGCTTCCATCAAACTCTGACGATGTATTTAGAAATACAGCATAGTCAGCACCATTCCTCTAAAATCAAATTTATTTTCAACCGACTGATTATAATCTTTTTATTTTGATTTTCGTATTACCATTAAATTCGCGTTAGAAATATGATGTTTTACAACGCCGCCGCCTATAATAATCATTCCACTCTTGACTGCCTTCATAGCCATTGTGTTTAGTCGTCTTAAATCTGAAATAGAATTATAAAGATGTAACATATCTTCTTTCTCGGCTAGAGTATAAGAAAAATCAAATTTCGTATAATACCTGATAATATATCTATCACTAAGCCTGGATTTCTGAAAGAATGAAAGTACATCATATCGCCAAGGCTTCCATCTGTTAGAGCTGGACTAAAAACAGGAATTTTATTTTTTGCAGCCCAATAATAAATCGAAGCTTCGTTGTTAATTTCTTCTCCCAATCTGGCTATCACTTTGGACGGTGTCCAAAGGGTACCCTAGAAATGAAATTATAAATTAAGCAATGTCAACGAAATAGATAACTGCCTTCTTACTTTTAAATATGTACTTTCTCTTTTTGTTCGGTTAGCATTGCATCTAATTTAGGCGTGACCCAGTCCTCGAACAAACAATAATTATCATTAGGAACTAATAAATTCCCTATTCTATTAATACCACGTTCTCTAAGATGTTTCCCATCTAAGTTAAAATCTCCGATGTATGTCGGTGCCAAACATTTGATTAAATCTTCTTCTACACCACCCGCTGTAGTAACAATGCAGTCGACCTGTAAGATAGAAAACATTTTAAACTGTAAACTACCATTTTCGATATATATACTGACCATTTTATGTTGTACAAGAAACCTTATAGTATCTCGAATTCCACAAGAAGCCATATTAGATGTGTACCCTAAAAATATAGTACATGAAGACTTTCTTCTTATAAATTCGTCATCTTCTAAATTATCGATTTCCTCATCTTTAAGAGGAATATTTCGAGCGTTTATCATTCGCTGAATTTCGTCCACTGCTAATCCAAAATTCCTTGCTTGAAATCCCGAAGTTTTATACGATTGAAGTAAAGCATGATAGTCGATTCCTTTATTCCAATCGTAGCCTAGAAAAAGAACAATTATTTTCAAAACTCTTGGCTTTCAGTTAGTTTATTATTACATATAAACAAATAGAAACCTTTTACTGTAGGTGTTCCTACTGGAAGTTCGGAACTATGAACTAAAACAGCATTCCTTACAATTTCCGGAATATCATCCTGTGAATTTTCGTTGACACCATTCATTTTTAGCATAATCTTATTTGAACTCTTCTTAAATTCTTTATGTCGCACTGTAAGTACATGCGGTACGGTTCCACACACAGTGTTTACAAACAGGATAACCTAAAATGTAAATCTTCGGTTTATTACTGTTTGAGATAGTGATAAAGTACACATTGTTAAGAATAATTATAATAGGTAACTATTACGTTGTTTACTACACGCACATTGTATAATTATAGCATATTCCTGCGTATATTATAGCGGTACGACTCGACTGTATAATTGTGTAGCGATTTCATGAATGAAAACAGAGTATGAAATTTATGAAGTATGTTGTGAAAATTAGTTTTTCATGTAGCGATGGAAATGGTACATTTTACATTTACTTTATACAAATTAAGTGCCCTGTGTAACATTCGATTCTTCAGAAAATCGATTCTTTGGGTGAGAAGATCGATCTTTTGAATCGATTCTTTGCCGAAGAATCGGTATGAAAGAATCGACCTTTTCACCATCCAATAGCGTTCGATTTTTTGTAAAGAATCAATTGAAAGAATTGATACTCTTGTTGTATCTCTACTCTTTGTTTGCAATTTCATTATTATATATTATTTTACATGTTCAATTATATGATCTTGCGGAGGACGCCTTAAAAAAGTTCTGCGGCATGATTGGCTATCAGCAATCAACCAATCCGAGTAACGCAATCTCATGAGTTATTCGCGGTGACCGTAGCAGTAGAATATCCCCACTCTTTGACCGCAGTGACGTTGTAGTCGAATATGAATTCAAAAGAACAACGGCAGCTTTGCGTGTACTGCTTCCTCTGACAACGGTTAATTGTGGTTTTTTAAAGCTTATTGTGTATACGTTTTCTACATCGTAAGTATAGAAATAAAGGTCGATTTATGCTATCCGCACAAACACGGAACGATTCTGTTTCGATATAATACTTCTCTTGTATTCTTTCATTCCTGATATGCATCCTTGCTGATGCGATATGATACGGTACGTATGTAAACCTGTTCAATTGGACCATGTTCCCCCTGGTCGACGGTAAACAAATAAATTCCGTGTCCGTGCGAACCGTATAAATCGACCTCAAGCGTATTTTCATATAAATTGTTTCAGTTAATTATATTGTTTTTAGTGGAACGTGTAAAAGAAACATAATCATGGCTGATTTATCAGAACCGATAATACAAAAGTCTGTAGAAAACCTTCGGAGTACATTTTGTGTGTTACGCACAATATGGGAAAGCATAGGATTTGAAGAGGAAGCACGTAACATATACTACGAACAAGCATCGAATCATATAAACGATTTATTGCAGGATATGGTTCAGGAAGCCCAGCAGAAGAAGGATGCATTGCTAAGTAATGTTAAAGAACTAATGGAACAACTTTCTATATTGACTAAAGAATTGGGAGGAAACATACTAGCCGATGGATATGAGAATTTACCATTGCAGAAAGTAGAACAAGTGCTGCGCACTGACTTACAGAGGCTACAGCTCTGCAAAGAGAAAAGGCTAACACTTCTGAAAGAATTACGTGCAAGAGAACAAAGTCTTTGCAAAATGCTAGACACTCAACCAATTAGAATGGAGGGAAAGTTACCTACCGAAGAAGAACTTAGTAGTTTCAAACTGTACCTGGAAACACAAGAGTCTGAAAAGAATCGTTTACAATCTAATTTTAAAGAAATGCGTAGAGGAATAATAAAAATGATGGATGAATTAGGCATTTCTCCATCTACGAATTTCGAACATTTAGTTTATAACAATGATGGAAACTTTGTATTCAGCAGTAATAATATGACTAAATTGAAGAAATACAAGGAAGAGCTTAAACATCAAATGGAGAAAGCGAAAGAATACATAGAAAATATTAAGAAGGAATTAATTGATCTATGGAAGTCTATCGACGAACCTGAACGAATTTGTCAGTCGTTCCTTAATAGTTATGTAGGATACAGTATGGCAACTATAAACGCGTTAGAAGCAGAATTGGAGAGGTGTAAAGAGAAGCGAAAACAAAATATTGGGCAATGTATATCGCAAGTGAGATCCGAATTGGTAAAATTATGGGATCTATGTAAATTTGGGGAAGCGCAGAAGGCTAAATTTAAATATTTTCACTGTCAAACGTATACAGAAGATTTGCTCTCTTTACATGAGTTCGAAGTGAAGAGGCTCCGAGACTTTTACGCAGCAAATAAATCTGTATTCGAACTGTTGGAAGAAAGAAAGAATTTATGGTTGAAGATGAAAGAACTGATGCAACCAACGAATGATCCGGACCGTTTTTACAATCGGGGTGGTCAATTATTGTTGGAGGAAAAGGAGCGTAGGATAATCCAGAAAAAGTTACCGAAAATCGAAGAACGATTGCAAAATTTAATAAAAGAATACGAAAGCATAAATGGAGAAGCGTTCACAGTTAACGGCACGTCGGTAGAGGAATTGTTAAAGGAATCCTGGGAAAATCTAAATGAAGAAAAAGAGACAATAAAGAAAGCTAGAAAAGAAGCTAAGGATAAGTCGGTCAAGAAGGGGGTTTTAAGTTCAACGAAAAAAACGCCTACTCTATTGGTTTCTCATCGACGAACGCCGACTAATGTGTTAAAGAGGAAACTAATGTTTAGTCCTTCTCCAAATACTTCGACGAAACGTCGGAGTTTGAGCTTGAAAAATAGCACATCAAACCAGAAGAAAAGTGGAAGAATTCCTCAAATTGTCGTGTCCTCTGAAAGCAAGATTCTTAAAGGTTCTAAGAGGAACAAGGAAAATTTCACAAAAGAAACTTCGGTATCTCAAAGCTCGGATGGAGGAGATACAACTTACAATCAATTTAAAGAACATATAGAACAGAGGAGAGAGTTACGGAGTTCATTGTTAAATGCAACAGTTAAAGGAAAAGCTAAAACACCGATACGAACGCCTGTCAAACCGCTGAGGAAACGCATACCCATTCCATTAACACCTACTGCAACAACCCCTAAATTATCTCATTCCCAACTGCACAAATCACCTCGTAGTCCTAGACTCGTACAATCTTCGAAGCTAGCTGCAGTACCAGATCTGCCTATAATCTTTTGAAGTAACATTGAGATGAAAAGTATTAATTCTGATAAAATCGAACAGTTTTAGTTAACACAGTCATTTCAAGAAATACTATTATTCCGAAGGCATTATTTTCCTAATGAATTCAAAATATAACAGCCTAAATTAATTAAAATATACATTAGCCTTCGTTGATAGAGTATGTCTGTATTAATTGAAACTGTTAGGTCTCTTAGTTAATTATAATATGTATAGTATACTAGCGTTTATCTTTAGCTGTTTTAATATTTAATTAAGATTTATTACACGAACGTTCTTGAAGATGTGTTCCAACATTACCTATTACTTCTGTAATGTATAGGTTCGTTATTAATTAGTACTAACAATGATAATAAGTTCTAACGAAACGTACGTTGTATATATAAGTGCACGATTTCGTTATGTACAGCATTATAATACACTATTTCATATATGATATGATTATTTTATATATTTAACTTAATATGTCGTTTTATATATATACAATGGATGTAAAATAAATCTGTGAAATTTACAACTTGGTTTGTGTGTAGTAGAATCCGTGTAAATACTTAATATAAATATATATGTTTGTGTGCGCATACAAGCGCAAAGAGGAATCAATGGTGGTGGAATTGCGTACTAATAAAATTCGTACTTCCGGTTCCGGTGGACGCCATATGCAAGAAGCACAGTTGTTTGTACATGTTTGTATCAGTAGGATTGATTGGCTGGTATTTAGGTTATACGTGCTGATTTTGCTGATTAAAACACAACGTTTTGCAGTATTTTAATCTCGCTATCGAAATCTCGAAATGGGTGATATAAAATCATTTTTTCACCAGTGGTGCGCGAAAAACAGCAAAGAGCCAATATTCGACGTGAGACCAACAGGTATTTGTATTTCTTCATTGTAGATTTATATTTATGTATTGGGTTAGCAAGAAAGTAATTACGGTATTTCAAGGTGAAATAGAACCCAATTATTTTATTCAAGCAATAAACTTTAATATATTTTATATTTTCCATTTTGTTCGATGATCTTTTGCCATCTTTCTGGTAGCTTCACAATTCCGCGTTCATAAAACTTCTGGTCCTAATCGGTGAAAAACTCTGATTCAAGTGCGATTTCAGGTCATGATCATTTTATCTTAAAATACCGAAATTACTTTCTTGCCAACCCAATAATACGATGTACATATTTGTGCATTTAATTAACTTTTTGTAATTATTCAGGACCAAAACATCGACAAAGATTTTTGTGCGAATTACGGGTATCCGGATTTGATTATGTGGGTGCAGGAAATTCGACTAACAAGAAAGATGCTCAGGGCAACGCAGCCAGAGATTATGTTAATTATTTAGTTCGTACAGGACACGTGAATGATAATGATGTTCCAAAGGATGCGGGTACTACGCAACCACGAGATAACATACCCGTTAATCCAGAGCCTTACGGACCGTCGAAATCGGTGTTTCAAGACGGGATGGGACCGAACGATATCGGTCAAGCATACAGAGCTTATAACGAACATGGTCAAGGCAATTATACTTATATGGATAGAATAGCAGATCAGAAAAAGGTTGAAGATGCTGAAGACGTTGATGTAAATTCTGGAATACACGGGAATTGGACTATAGAGAATGCTAAATCAAAGCTTCATCAGTTTATGCAATCTAACAAACTAAACTGTGATTACAAATATACCCCACTTGGCCCAGATCATACGAGGTATGGGTTGTTTCAATGTAGCTGTTTATTTTTGCACTGGATCGGATTTATCACTGCTAGAAACGTGACGTTACCAGTCTGATCGTATTAAGACTATTTCCAACGAAAAAACTGAAGCAATCGCATGAGTGATTTTTCTACCATTTGAAATTGATCAAGACCATTCTGGAGTACACATATTTAATTGTCTTCGATGCTGGTACAAGAGAAAAGAATCGCTTTCTCTTGTGCACAGATAAAGATAATGTTTAACCAAAACTTTTATTGAAATCATTCAGTAACGGTTTTGGTGCGATTGATCATACGAACTTATTACAATGTGCTCCAATGTGGTCTTGGATATTTTCGAATGGTAAGTTTGAATTTATGTTATCATTCTTGTTTAAACAGTTTACTATAATCAAACGCGAATATATATGTATATATGAAATAATTAATAATAAAACTGTGCATTTGTTTCTTAGGAGTTTCATGGCAGAAATGACGTTTTACGTGAAACAACTCGGGAGAAGTATGTTTGTTACATTGAAATATTTCTTAGGATTTATCGTAATTATCACAACAAATATTAATATGCACAATTTTAGATGTAACCGGTCGCGAAACTGGTTCCAATAAGCAAACAGCTTCCAAAAGTTGTGCTCTGTCTCTTGTACGACAATTATATCACCTTGGCGTGATCGAAGCGTTTAGCGGTACTCTAAAGAAAAATAAAGACGCGGAACAAATAAAACCGTATCCAGTGAAAATTTCACCAGAAGTGGAAAGTCAGATTCATGATGTCTTGGAGAGCTTAAACGTGAAGCCTGTTTCGGTGGAATTGTATCAGGTATTTTTCTATTTCTAATATTAAGTTTAATATTAAATGTTAAGCTGAGAGTTATTATTGCTCTATCATTGAGGGAGTAGTCTCGTTTCCAGGACTGCAAGGGTGTGGGATTAAGTCAAAAGCGCCAGATAAAAGATCAATCTAGGCTGCGATTGCCTCCTAATTTTCTATTTATACTGTCGCAGCTTTATGCTTCCGAATAATGCAAAGTACGACTCGTAAACGTAAAAGTAGGACTTTTGAGGGCGATTGATCTTTTATCTAGCGCTGTTTGCTACTGAAAAACCCTTTGCATTATCGAGAAATGAGAAGGCGCATCCCGCACCCTTGCAATCCTGAAGATTGTCCCCTTAATATCTGTACGAATTGATTCTACAGCACGAAGCCGTGAAGCGAGAAGAAGGCGGTCAATCTATGCCGGCTGTATCTTTAGTGACTAATCAAGTACTGGACGATTTTATTTCTTCTGTACCGCAACCTGCTGGAGTAGTGAGCTGGTCTCCGCCGCAGCAGAATTGGAATCCTTGGACTGGTTGTAACTTAGACGAAGGGCCGTTAGCTACGATGACTTTAGAACAGCTATCGGACGATTTGCTACACGAACAGCGTGAAAGACTCCAGCAAGACGACAATTTACAAAAGAGCATCAAGGACAGATCTTCGTTACCCGTTTACACGATGAAAAACGAGATAATGAACGCTATTCATGAAAATCCGATAATCATTATTCGTGGTAACACAGGATGCGGTAAAACGACGCAAGTGTGTCAGTTTATTTTGGACGATTATATTGCATCGGGCCAAGGTGCGTTTTGCAGTGTTGCAATTACACAGCCTCGGAGGATATCCGCAGTGTCTGTAGCCGATCGAGTTGCTATAGAAAGATGCGAAAGCTTAGGACAATCTATCGGATATTCCGTACGATTTGAATCTTGCCTACCACGACCTTATGGTAGTATAATGTTCTGCACCGTTGGTGTACTGTTGAGGAAGCTGGAAGGCGGATTGAGAGGCGTGTCGCACGTTATAGTCGACGAAATCCACGAACGGGATGTCAATTCGGATTTCATTATGGTCGTTCTTCGCGACATGATTCACATGTACCCGGATCTGCGAATTATCCTAATGTCTGCCACGATCGACACTACTTTGTTCAGTAATTATTTCAATAATTGTCCGGTGATCGAAATACCAGGCAGAGCCCATCCTGTTCAACAATACTTCTTAGAAGATTGTGTACAATTAACGAATTTCGTACCGCCAATGGACACGAAAAAACGTAAAAATCGAGACTCGGACGATTTACCCACGGACGGGGAACCAGACGAGAATTTGAATAAAGTAGTGGGTAACGATTACTCCATACAAACGAGAAACGCTATGGCACAGCTTAGCGAGAAGGAAATAAGCTTCGAGCTTATAGAAGCTCTGTTGAAGTACGTCAAAGAGCAAGGTATTCCTGGCGCCGTGTTAATCTTTTTACCTGGCTGGAATTTAATATTCGCATTAATGAAACACCTGCAGCAACATCCTGTCTACGGAGGCTCGGGTTACGTAATTATACCGTTGCATTCTCAACTACCCAGAGAAGACCAACGAAAAGTATTTGATCCAGTGTCGCAGGGGATTACAAAGATTATTCTAGCCACAAATATCGCTGAAACGTCGATTACTATTAACGATGTAGTCTACGTGATAGATTCCTGCAAAGCTAAAATGAAGCTGTTCACCTCTCATAATAATATGACGAATTACGCCACAGTTTGGGCCAGTAAAACAAATTTGGAACAGCGAAAGGGACGAGCAGGTCGTGTGAGACCTGGATTCTGTTTCCATTTATGCTCCCGAGCACGTTTCAATAAAATGGATGAACATATGACGCCAGAAATGTTTAGGACGCCTCTACATGAGTTAGCGTTAAGTATTAAATTGCTACGATTAGGTAGTATCGGAAAGTTCTTGTCGAAAGCGATCGAACCTCCACCGATAGATGCTGTGATCGAAGCGGAGGTCATATTGCGTGGTACGTTTCGTGTTTTAAAAAATTTTCGCAAACTGAATCTGTCCCTCGGTGTCGAATAAAAGCTTCGCAGCTTCGGGCAAATTTATCTACGAATAGCAGAACAGTATAATTTATTTTATAGAACTGTGTCGAATATGAATTCGAGGGACGGATGAGTGTTAAAACTGTAAAATAACTTCTTCGTATAAAATAAGTTCTTCGTTTTAGAGATGAAATGTTTGGACGAAAACGACGAGCTGACTCCGCTCGGTAAAATACTGGCTCGTTTGCCCATAGAACCGCGTTTAGGGAAAATGATGATTCTGGGATGTATTTTCCGCGTGGGTGACGCTCTGTCTACAATGGCAGCAAACAGTACAACGTTTCCGGAAGTGTACAACATGGGTCCCGACACTAAACGATTGACTACTCAACAGAAATGGTTCGCCGGTGCAAGATACAGCGACCACGTGGCGATGTTACATGCATTCCAAGCTTGGGAAGAAGCTAGAGCAGGTGGAGAGTATGCGGAGCAAGCATTCTGTGATTCGAAAAATTTGAGTATGCCTACGTTGAGGGTCACGTGGGAAGCTAAGGTAGCTTTTAATGTTTGTTGTATACTTGTAAATTTACTTCTAACATAACACATGTAACATGTTTCCTTTGCAGAATCAGTTGCAAGCACTTTTACAAAGTGCTGGTTTCCCGGAGGAAACTCTGTGTCCTACACCGTTAAATTATCAAGCCGGGGCCGATGTGCGCCTCGACACCGTCACAGCTTTATTATGCATGGGTCTTTACCCGAACGTTTGCTATCATAAAGAGAAAAGGAAGGTTCTGACTACCGAATCTAAAGCAGCTTTGATCCATAAGACATCGGTAAACTGCAGTAATTTCGAGCAAAACTTTCCATTCCCATTCTTCGTGTTCGGTGAGAAGGTAAAACAAGATTTTCATTTAGATCGATGTAGGAATTATACTTGGACGTTAACGTTCATTCCATTTCTGCCGTAGATTCGTACAAGAGCAGTCTCTTGTAAACAGTTGAGTATGGTATCTCCGATTCACTTGTTACTATTTGGTTCCCGAAAAGTCGAATACGTCGACGGCGTAGTGAAACTGGATAATTGGATTAATTTGGATATGAATCCAAATCATGCGGCTGCGATAGTCGCTTTACGTCCTGCGTTGGAAAGTCTCGTTGTGAAAGCTGCGAAAGAACCGGAGACTATTTTAGAATTAACTTCTAACGAAGACAAAGTATTATTTAATTACGATATATCTAAGACTAAGTTTATAATTTCGAACTATCGCGAATTAATGAATGTTTCATTGTATTTTACAGGTGCTCGGTTTGATGAAGACATTATGCGGAATGAATACGTGCCGTTTCGAGCTGGATCAGATTACGGGTGGAGGTTTTCAATCGCGGAGGCCGCCGAGGGGGCATTCGACTGGTTTTTGTCCAGACGGAAATCCTCCGAAAATGATGCGGGGGAGAGGTAATTTTCGTGGAGTCCCTCGCTTTGGCAATGGAGGCGGTGGTAATTTCAGCAATGAAGGTGGCTACGGCAATGGCGGCGGCGGTGGTGGAGCTTTCCCGAGAAATAGTAATTTCGGCGGTTTTCGCGGTGGTGCGAATAGAGGTTTCGGGACCTATAATTCGCGAGGAAGAGATATCGGAAACTGGGGCGGAAGAGGAGGTGGTTTCCGCGGTCGTTATTAACGACGGGTTTGACTAACCCTTTGTTTAAGACTAGTAAAAATGGACTGTAACGTGTAATCGATGTATTACGTATAAATGTATATTATTTTTCGATTAGGAATCCAGTAGTTACTCCAGTAGCGCTTTTGCTTTTGATATCTGGACGAAACTGCGAGAACCGTTAGGATATGCTTTTAAGAAGAGATTTCTCTTGACAGTGAGCTTGAGCTCTATCGACTTGAATATGTCAAAGTTGAATTAGCTCATTTATATCCACTTTGATTGTATAGTGTACATACGGTGAACCACGAAAGTATTTGAACGCACTTTAAAACAGTATAACTTTTTTATGAGACCAAACGACCAGATTTTGAAAAAATTGCAATTAATAAGAATTACATTTGAAAATAAAAGAGGCACCATTTATAACTTTGTTATTAGACCCTGTAATGAAAATTTAGAATATGCGTTTTGTAGATGTCTGTTAGTTATACACTTGATGAAAAATACAACACGCATTGAAAGATGTAAGAATCTATGGATTTTAAGCACATAAACTGACCAAAATTATAATTTTCACCACATTTAACCACTTGTAGCTCTTGGATATGTTAATCGATTTTGATGAAATTTTAAGTATGTGTATAGCTAACATAGATCTACGAAACACATATTTTGAAGTTTCAGTAAGAGCCCAAATAAAAAAGGTTTGAAAAAAGGTTTTTTTTTATTTTTGCATGCAACCTGGTAAATTGTAATTTTTGGAAAATCTTTTTTGCAGATGATTTAGTAAACCAATGTTTCTAATTGTTTACAAAACATCAGATCGTTTGGTACAATTATAAAAAAGTTATACTGTTTTAAAGCGCGTTCAAATACTTTCATGGTTCACTGTACATGGACGTACTACAATCGAATTAATCTCTATTAAGTAGATACGTTACGTATTCTACTTTGCAGTTTTTTTACAGTTATTGTCTGTAAATTAAGTAAATAAAATTATAAGATCGACCGAGTGAATACTGTCATACGCTAATATAAATTTATGCTTTACTGCATCTACACCTTTGAAATCACATTTTTCAAGTAAACTATGAATTGTATTACTCCTATAAGTAATAGTATAAATAAAGATTTACATATTATAAAATGGTTTTCTTATCGTGCGTCGAATACGCGTGATTACTAATGTTCAATAATGTGTCTACTCGATGAGCAATGCGATAAGATAAATGATTGCATATGTATAAGGGTCAAGTTAAAGTGTGCCATGCAGATTAGGAATCTACTAAAAGAGATAAGGCGCAGTTCTGTGATTATCCAATAGATCCACGGAAATGTGTGGCGACGTCGATCTCAGAATTGTTTACATTATTAAATATGTTGGTATCTAATCAATTACTAAACATTTAAGTATTGTATGAGGTATTACATCAATTTTATATTCATACAAAGAAAAAAATCAATATAGAATGGAATTATTCTAGATCGGAAGAAATGTTTAATTTCCGACTTGAAATAGCTACGAGTGCAAAGTGTTAATTATTCACTCGTTTATTCGTCGTTTCATCAACGAATTGCTTTTGCAACGAAGCAAACGTCCAATGAAATTACCAATTTTAATTTATCGGAGAACGTTCCCCACAAACCTTTATTTATAGATCCGGCTTCAGATAACGTACCGTGTTCCGAGATTATTTCATCTACCAGATAACCAGTGCCGCCAGAATCGACCAAAATGCCGATGCGAAATGGCAGTCGGGTCGGGTCGGGGTCCCGAAAGTTTGCAATATTCGGGTACCCAAAAGTTTATAAACATCGGGTACCCGCGATTTCGTGTAAAATCTGTATATACCTGCATACTGTCAGGGTGTATATCTCTCATACTGTTAAGTCTGTGACGAGTATCTCGTCGGTATCAGTATTGACACAGTTGGTAAAACAGATAGCTAATATATAGAATGTTAATAAAACAGACATCTACACTATTTGCTGGTAGGGTGATTGCGTTAACAGTTTGAGCATTTTGCTACTATGTGGAGTGAAAGTTCTCTAGAAACTTTTTGGAGAAGAATGATAGTAGATGAAAGAAATATTCATATTTACAAAAGGATAGTTTACAGGACAGGAAAATCTGTCATAACAAATTTTAAAAACGCTAAATAATATTCTCTGTTTCATGGAAATGGCTACATTTAGCTTGAGTACCAGTTGTGTTTAAAAGAGCATAACAAAACAGTATTTTATTCAAACTCTATCCATGAATTTCACTAAAAAATTGGATGGTAAGAAAATATGAGCTAAGTATTCCATTATTGTCATTTTGTCTTCAATGATTTCAACACAATGAAGAATAATACGTCGACATTCTTGAATCCTATTAATCCTTTTACTGTTTGAAATTTCATCTACTCTGTTTTTCTCGCGAACGAAGAAAATCGAAGCTTGAGCTAGTCCAGGCTACCCTAGCTTTTCAGTTTGAGGTATTTAAAACCATTGAGCAACTTGAGCTTGTCACAAACATTTTGTACAAGATTATACAATATTGAAGCTCACTCAGTTTAAAAAGGTCATTCGTTTGGAGATGAACGTCGTCATATCGACGATGCCAGGCTCGCGTAATTTCTGGGCTGTAATTTAATTCCTTGTTTCCTAGTATTTAAGGTTTGTAAGACTTAAACTTAAATTTCAGCATCACATACGCGTGACGCTTTTAACGTTGTGGAAGTCGATTAATGTGCGATTTCGACCTGTTTATATTCGTCTAGGTTCCTGCATCGTATTTTCACGAGTAATCGTAGAAAATCCAAAAAGAAGGGTGGCGGAAGGGTCACGGAGCAGCGAAACACAACTGGAAAAGCCAATATACCAATAAGTGCGTCGGTATGCAATTAAAGGGTCGAGAGAGTTTACTGTCGATATTTTTTCAACCAGCAATTATTGAAATCTTTTCGCTGCCTCTCTCACTCGTTCCGCTGATACCGCGAGGGTATAACTGGATCGGGGCTTAGCGGCCACGATAGGCCTGCAGGACTCTTCTGCATGGAGAGCTCTTCAGGAGCGGACAAATGCGGCCACTATATGCACTTATGGTTCTTTCCACGCTTTCATTAAAAATTGGACTCTCTCTCTTTCACCCTCTCCGCCTCGTTTTCGTTCTGTCTCTCTTCTACCCTCTGTTTCCCCACTATTCTTTCATTCATCCGCCGGTCTAGCCTCTTTTCTCTCCTCACGGCGATCCCTTTTTTTCCACTTTTCGTTGATGTAGATCGGCCAGGATATAGCTCGATGTCAGTCATATTCGGGCGGGAGCCCTGGATACTCATCTTTGTTCGTCCAGCAGGCCGCAAGTTCAGCGCGGCCGCACACACGCTCGCGTCCGTCGAAAATGATTTCCTCCGGTATTCCGCGCGGACATTTCAGCCTCTTCAACCATAATTCGGATACCGGATACCTGGGCTGAATTGCAAATAACCATCGTGTCCCCCGACCACCGCGAAACGTTCGTCTCACGTCAAATTGTCCGCGACCAGCACCGGTCTACAGGTGCCGCCATCATTCCGCATTCCCACCGAACAATCGGCAATGGATTTGATTTACGTTATCACCCCACCACACGGTTTCCTCGCGCTTCAACTGGGACTTCACGTCCGAAACATAGAAAAGAATTGACTTTCTTCAAATTCGTCTACAAAAATTTCAAATTGCACAAACATCTGCAGTCTAGTCATTACTAAATCGTATTTGACATTGCGAAATCGTCCTTTCTAACCTTTCAAGTATATTTTTGTCATCGCATCGAATATGTGTTGTCTTTTTATTACCGAAAAACATTTTTCTCGTTTTTTTAACACTTCTTATGCGGTACAAATTTCATTTGAAATAAAATCGTAAAAAGTCATGTAGTTCAACTTTTTGCTAGTAAAAAAGAGAAATTCTACGAGCATGGGATCTTTAAGTTGCCTGAAAGATAAAATTTATTCTTATTATTATAAAAATATTGGCTCTCATTTACCCTTGAGAAATTATTGGTTGTAAGATCGCACGGTAACGTTATTACATTTTAGATCATGTGTAAAACAATAAAGCATCTACAGGATTAAACCACACATTCGAACATACTCCTGTATCTTGAAAAAAAAATACATATTTTATTTTGCGTACAAAAGTTTTGTTTCATTTTTCTTCACGAGTCAGAGAAGCAATTAAGATTATTCCGACAGCGACAGCGGCTATATCCATAATTTTGCATGATGTTCTTGAATGGCGTTTCATTTGAATGCATTTTTTAATCAACGCGTTCGAGCAGGCAGCAGCGGGGGAATACTAGATGCAGTATGAAAAAGCCACTCGATTTTCGCGAATTCGTTCGATAAACGCAAGGTACAACCGGGCTATTGCGTTGCGTGTTTGTGTACGTATGTACATACGTTATCAAATATATTGTTCGCAGTGGGGAAAAAAGAAGAATGCACTAGTGCCTCGAAATTGCGCGCTGCAGCGAACAATAGATCCCCAATGAATCTTTCTCGCTTAATTTATAACGGTCGCAATCTGACGGAAATAGTATCTTCGGGAGAGAACAACGCGCGAAAGGTCGAATCTTCGATCGTCGACGAAGAGAGAAATCTTATTCCGATGATAGTCTTCAACTGTTTCTTTAACTGTTAATAAACTTAAAATCGAGCAGTTCAGATTTCTGGTGGTGATCAATTTTTCAATGCTTTTACATCTCCGCGGGCCATAAGCAAATTTAGCACGCTCCGTGAAATGAATTTTTATGTCTCGAGGAATAATTTCGTCGGCCAAATGTGGTTGACACGACGGTCAACGTGTTGGTAAAGTTATATGTGGAAATTTAATTGGATCGTATAATGTTCATGCAAGATCCGAAAGGTCTTGCAGGTACATGCAAGTACATGCAGGTTCCTCGAGCGCTGTTACTCAATTTGTTATATTTAAAAGTCATTCAAGTAAAGGTAAAAAGACAATTTATACTGATAACACGGTCCAACAAATTTCAACTTTTTTTTGGCATTTCGATTCTCTCACTATGCAATTCTTATAGAGTTTTTTGGGCTGATTCCGAATGTGTCCTTAATTTTTCTCCTAGACGCACAGTTTTTGAGAAATTTGAGTTTGAAAAAATGACCTACTTTTCAACTTTGAACAAATATTGTGATGTTATTATAAAAGATATTGAATTGATCTTTACAGCAAAAGATTCCTCAGACTTTCCCGAATACAGTGATGTCCAATATTAATACATTATGATTGTTTAAACATGTTTAAACGATCATTAAAGACGGAAAAGACACCACTTTTGCACCAATTTTTGACGATATTTTTGAATGTCATTTGAATGTTTGAAGATTCGGAATCAGCGCAAAAAAACCCTATAAGAATTTCATAGTGAGAATCGAAATCCTTTTTGGCTGTTGGACAGTGTAATAATAAAAAATTTAAACTAATAATAAATATAAACTAATTTTATTTCACATTTTAACCTGGGATTTGGGTTACAATCAAAGAAACCAGTTGAATTGTTCGTTTTAGAGCTTGCACTGATGATTTTCGGAGGGATTGCTTTCATTTTAAATGATGCATGTTCCATGTTAGGCGTGGTTAAATGACCGATTCAGGTCCACTGTGGTTTTGCACCAGCTCGTATTGATTTCGATAGAGATCGGTTGTAGCTGGCTCCAATTGAGAGTGGCTAATCAAGTTAACGACAAGTTCGGACAAACATCGATTCCAGGGGCAGAAACGCAGCGCTGCCATCTTACTTGTCATTCAGCAGAGACCAGCGTCTGGCATTTAACAATGGGATATTACTATAGCGATCCTATATCCGACGGGATACTACTCGCTATGAAACAGACTACAGAATCGTCCGGTAAGATAACAGTACTCGACGAAACGAATCAAAACCCCCCTCGGGGAATACTAAATCGTCCGTTACAAGGATAAATGGATAATTGCTCTTAATTGAACGATTGATGGACTCGAACTAGTACACATCTATCACGCACGTAGATAATCGTTTACGATCACCGTCGATGACGACCACGAACTAATTGCGTAAACTGTCCCTATGCGATGCAAAACTCGGCGGCGCCGGGTATCAATCGATTTGTTGAACCCTTCTTCGCGATTCCAACAGCGCTATCAGCGAACGCTACCTTTGAATAATTTATTTTACTCGGGAGAAAAACTGGGCGTGAACGTAGGTAGAGAAAGACCAGCATTTTCAGGATACTTCCTTTAATGTTATTCTTCTTGAGATGCTAATATTTTTAATTGCAGCAGCTGACGAAAGGTAAAAAATGTAACAAAGTCGGAATGCGGAAAATTCTTCTTTAACCAATCAAACCGTTTCTTGTGACGAAGGTAAAATCAATGAGCTACTAATTTTAATGTTTAAAAATTTTGCGCCAGCTGGAAATACAGGAAAATCCGCAGTTCAGTTACGATATTGTTGCCACACACCGAGAAAAATTGTTAAGCAATTTGCTGCAACTATGGTTCAGTTTACAACACAAAAGATGGAGGATACACGGACAGTGACGGTGAGAGTCTCGAATAACGTTTCCATGTTTGATGATAGATATTAACTATCGAAGTTTTCGAATTAATATAAAAGGCGCTCGATCATGGACTATTAAGTATAATTTGCCCATGGCGAAATAATTTTTTAAGCATGATCGAATTCTACTTAAAACGTATTACGTAATGAAAGAAATCTGCAGCCGGAGAGCAGAGGTACGACCGGTTGTGCAAGTGAAATGATCCAAAACGACGCGAGGGAAACAATATTTATTGGGCTTACACAACGGAACGCTATTCATCAACCGCCTCTCTTGTCCTCGTTGTTGTATCGTACATTACGGAACACCTGTACCGATAAGCCACTTATTTATTTTCTTTGTTCGAAAGAGTTTGCCTCCGTGCAATTAATTTCGTCGCGAACGAAATTTTGCGCAATGCGATCGCGCCGTGTGTAATTAACTAGCGTCCATTATTATGTCCGTCTGCTTCTAACGTACAATCGGCATTGGTAACACGCGAGAAAGACAAACATCGATTCACTAGATTCGTCCACAGTGAGTGCGAAAAACATATGAAATCTTTGTAAAGATATTGGCAAATTTGTGGCACTGTTTTATCGAACAAAAATTAAGAACAAGTTTGGCAGTACAGCTTTCACTCGAAGCTGAACAGAACAGCTCCAAAAAATCGTACAGGATTATTGTCGTAGGTCGAGGAAACCAGAATTTTTTCTTATTTTATATGTAATCCTATCGATTTTTGCGAGAAAATGCTGAAAATCCAGGTTTTAATCTTAGGAATTCGCTGGTTCGAAAGTTATGGGTGTTTAAAGTTGAGCGATTTCAAGCGTTTGGACTGGTAGGACGCCGCCATGTTGGCACGTAGTGCGTGGGGCGCCACAGGCACGCGCTAATGTCGATAACGTAGATTTCCAAATGTTTTTTATTTTTATTTATATAAAATGATTTTCAAGCTTCCTTTGGAGAAAAGTATTAACATTCCCTCATGTTTAGTTCGCATTGATCCGCTTTTCACCGTTCCAAATTAAGTTCTCTCTGTCAAATTGGTGCAATGGTAAACATCGACGCAAAGGCAGAGTAAATAGAACAAACGACATTTCTGTTCGTCCATGTGTAAGATTGCTCGTGTCGTTTGCAAATATCGACATGACGCGTATGACGTACACAGCTCTTTTTATCTTTATCGCAACGTGCCACGTGTACGAGATAAACTCATCAAACTGACGGAAGGGACAGATGAGAGTTCGAACTACCGAACTCCAAACAAATTGCTAATTCGTGCATTGACAACTTTTTTGCACATTTTACAAGATACTACTTACGAGCATGTAGTACATCTGTGTCACTACAATATGTTAGATAATAGTATTTGTATAACGTGCGAGATATTGAAAAATTGTGATTGATACTTTTGAACCTGTGTCCGCTACAAATCGGAGACAGTTATCGAAGCTTGCAGGCAAAACTAGAGAAGCATCCAGACGAAAAAGGTCGGCTAGAGACAGGATCGTGTGAGTGTCCCCGGAACGAGTGACCGGTTTGGAAATAATACGAGCACAGGAGTACAGGTCGGTTCGGTTGGTACGCGAATTAACGCTCAGGAAATCGGATTACGTCGTGACCCACAGCACCGGCTGTCTACTAACTCTTGCATTAGCCCCCTTCGAGCAAATTGCGTTTATCCTGGGGTGAGCAGGACGATCGGCTAACCGGGAAAGTACTCTGCCAGGGTAAATTGCTAATTCGTGAGTGGCAGAAACAACGTGGTCATGGAAACACACGAGATTTCAGTCGTTAAAACCGAGATACCCTCGAAAAAGGTCTCCAACTTCAACTGTTCTGCCCCCTGACAATGATTATCTTGTTACGAATAGGTTCTCTGAATTCTGTCACACTATGCCGAGCTAGGAGACATCTACATCATTAAAAGAGGCCTGTTCTAGGTATCTCACTGATGAAGTCTTCGACCTCCATCTCGTCGAGTCCTTTTGGTGGTTTGAGGATGCGAACTACCTCGTTTGCTTCCTGCAATTGGGATGTTGGAGTAGCACTGTGCTGGTTCCTCATCTTTGGATGGTGGCTAGGGTGGTCCAGTTCTGGCGGGTGGATTTAGGTGCCCTCTTTCTTAAGAAGGTTGTTTTCTAGCCCGTCATAGTACTCGGGTACTCGGATGATTGATTTCTCTGACTTCTCTGCGTCAATCCTCATTCTACACGTCTAGTATTCTCATGTTCTGGGCCGTGTCAGCAATTCTGGTCACCATTAACACGAGTTTCTCGTTAACCTTAGCGAATCTCTCCTCATTGCGTCTAGTCCAGCTGTCTTTGAACGTATAGTGAGAGGAGCGATGATCAAAAAATCCAGTTCGAAGTTCAACTGACCGTAGTCCTTGGGTTGGCTGGGTATTTTCAAGTAAGCGGGATCTTGACGGTCTTCAGGTGTCCTTAATTCTTCTCATCGTTCACATCTTGCTATCCAGGATCGCCAAAATTAATTTTGCAACGTTCACACGAGACTGTCCCATTGGAATGCGATGCAACCTTGGTTATCCATTGTTCCTAAGAGTGTTCGCAAGCACCGATGTAAAGTGAATCGCAATCGTCACGGAAGCGTATACATCAATCACAGTTTATTCCCTAGAACAAAATTCCAACTCGTTTTCGTTGAACCAGGCGTGTCTTGTTCCAAGCGTCGTGCCTGGCCCTTCCTGTCTTCCTCTTCCACTTCTATTTCGTGATCTCGTTACCGTAAATCTTCTTCGTGTGCTCTGCGAACTCGGTAAACCGATAGAATCGAATTATTCGTTTCCCCGCCGCGCCGCGGCGCTCGAAGAATACAGATGAAGTTAGTATGAAGTGCTCCACCGAACCAATAAATCTTTTCTGCCACTATCAGTTTCGCTGAACAATGAAATCATTTCCGCGTCGCCGTCGTTGTTAACTGCCAACTGAATTCACTTCTCGAACCTGGATGATTAAACAAAGGCTTCCTGAGCTCGTCGTACGTTTGATCGAAGCGCTTCCTTGGGGAAGGCATGATTCTTCAACCCTTAGAAGCTTCGTAAATCTCTGTGCAGACGAAATTGAAAATCGTTGAAAAATTTTGAAAATTGAAGACATGGTTTCTCCTCTATTGAAATCGTTAACACTAGGTTGACGTTATAGGTTCTAATATTCTTAATTTGCGATTATTAAGATTGTAAAGGTGCTTCCCTGAGGAATTATTTACCAAGTTTCTTTCTTGGGGTATATAGGGTGTCTCAGCTGAAGGAGGCCACATAAATATTTCCTATATTTTTAATGACACAAAAATATTTATGGCATAAGTTGAATGGTATCGATGGAGGAATATCATAGAAGAACAATTTCTTTTGTCCGGTCATTTTCTCATAGTTTTCTCAAGGTCATAATTATTTTTTTATCGGAAAAACATTTTTTTATTCCATCTTGCAGCAGCTGAAGAAATACATTGGAATATGCTTAAGTTATTAACAAGATGGAATAAAAAAGATAAGTTTGCCCGATAAAAAATAACGATGACCTTGAAAAAACTATAAAAAAATAAACCGAACAAAAAAATTGTTCTTCTATGGTATTCCTCCTTCTAAAAATAAAGGAGATATTTAGGTGGCCTCCTTCAGCTGAGACACCATGTATAATGTTGGAAAAATGGCCAATAATTTGGATAGACACATTCTTGTTATGTTTATAAAGTAATGTGAAATAGTTATTTCTAGACCTCGGTAAGCCTAGTATTAAGGGAAGAAATAACATTCGATTTAGTTTCTATTTCTTGCAACAATGATCCGCAGTCTAGCGATAATTTTTCAAATACAAAGAAACGTGTACACGATTTAAAATTCAAAATTTTGTAATTTTATCCAATTACTCCTTGATTCTAATTTTCATATGATTAGGCATGACAATGACAATTCTATCACTATGTTCCTGGAACAGCTTTATACGACAGTCGACAAGGAAAAATTGCATCTTCGACTTCGATCTCTCGCGAACTATACGTCGCCGCGTAAATCACTTTTACTTCGTTCCACTTAACTGAATATATTGTTGTAGTAGAGCGAAGGGAATTGGAGCTATTATCCCATAAATCCATCATGCACGGGTTATTGTCCGTTCGACAATAGGGACAATCCCTTGGGTCGATGAGCATGCAGCAGATTAACAAATTCGAAAATGTCTAATTAGCAGTAGCCAGCTGATCAATGATCTTTCACCGGGCACCGTCAAATATTTAGTTCAAATATTAGGGCACTTGTCGTAGTCTGACGAAAATGTCAACATTTCGTAGAAATTACACATACGGATACGTGTACGGTGATCATCGTAGTCGATGATACATCGGAGGATGGATGTAATGTACTCTGCTGCGATAATGTGCGAGTAATACCTCTATTATTAGTATATACACAATCACGTTAAACGTTAGAGCCGTGTGACGACGTCCAACAGTCTTTATCTGTTTCTTATACGTTTAAAGATGAGAGCTTAAGGGTGAAAGTCGCAGATTTTCAGCCCTGCCAGGGCATTTCGTCCTTACGTGATCATCTTTAAACGTATGTAGCTCATTGCAATGTAGACCGATTTCGATGAAATTTTCAGTATGCATATAAGTTACCGAAATCTATAAAACGCATTTTTTAAATTATCGTTACAGGCCCAGATAAAAAAGTTGACAAAACATCATTTTTAAAAATTTTGTATAATTCCTACCAATTGCAATCGTGTTAAATTTTTGTTTACTTATTCTCTAGCGAACTAGCCGGTCTAACATCTTAAAAAAATTCAAGTCCTTTGGTCCAATTTCTACAAAGTTATGCGATTTTTAAGGGTGTCCACTTTATATTGTCAGTGACTATAGTTCAGCGCTCCACGCTTTTACTTTTATAGTCACTGATGTCATGATTTGATTTAAATTTATATTAAATATTTCTATCTATTCCGACACTGATTTTATAACAGAAGAAATTTTGTACTAATCGCTCAAAATTTTGGGGAAAGATATTATTAATTATTTAACTGGATTCGCTATTTTATGGAGAATCAGGAGAAAAATTATTTTCTCCTTTTTACTGCATTTTAATATAAGCGTGGTTTTCAAAAAGATATTTTTATATATTTTATTTTCTACTTTCATTGTCATCGGAAGCAAGTGTGTATACAAAATTTCCAGACTATGGGAAGAGGTTTAAAATTCGATTACAAGAGTTGACGCATACAACAACGCGGCAAGTTAATATAAGCATGATAAAAAGCAGTTTCATTCGGAAAATATTCTGTGGCCTACATTTTAGGTAGAATACGCTAAATATTTAATTTCACTGTTGCAAACATAAAGGCACTCGCCATCGAATAGAAAGGGTGCTGGAAAATACTGAAAGTGGATTTTCTGTAATTTTCAGTACGTTGAAGATTGCGTGGATCGGATAATTTCGGTTCGATTACAACGGAAATTTGGTCGGGCTCCGCAGGCCCGTCGGGGACGGCCATTTTTAATAACCACGGTCTGGCATCGCGTCAAATTTTTATTCTGTAAATTCCTTGGGGGATCCAACGTTCGACCGGTGCCCTCGTCAAACGTACCATTTTCTGTCTCGAATATTTTTATCTCATCGCCGCATGCACGGTACCTCTTTCATAATCAGCTTTCCATTCTTTTTTTCTTTTTCTTATCTCGCGGACCGGCCGAATCAATCGACCGTAACGTTTCAAAAGTACTCGGCCGCGGGAACAGCGTTTGAACTCGTGACCTGTAAAAGTTAAAAGCGATTTCGACCCGCTAATCGCTTGAATAGAATCACAGGTGCGCGACCCTTCGTCGGAACAAGCATTTTCTTTGAGTTCCCCGCCCCCATCCATTACAATAGAAATTCATCGCTGCTTCGAGAAGTTTAACGCGTTTCAATCCCTGAATCCTAATTCCGCGGGCTCCGGCAGTCTCACTTTTCTTCAACTGTTTCACGGCTTTTGAGCCGAGGCAGGTATGTGGATCACGTACCTCACATTTAGAATTCGAAGCTCAGTCTTCAATTGCCAAACACAACGACGTGCGTTCACATTGCCATTGTTAAATCCCCTTTTGATTTTTCCTGTTGATAGCTGCACATATTTCAGAGTCTCAGACAGAGTCTCAACAATGTTAAGAAGCACATCGTTTTACATTATCTTGCTGCTCACGGTATTTTATTCGTGACTCAATTTTTCACCAATAAACTAACAACAACATTTCATACGAAATATCAACAATTGGAAGACCGGTTGTGACCGAATTAATTCCCTTCTTGTCGACGGACGAATTGTTTAACATCAACTGCATACTTTATTACCTGTTGAATTAAGGAAAACATGAAGAATTTAAGCATGTTAAGTACTTTTTTAACACACCTGCCCATTCGTTGCAGATTGTTCAATAATTCTTCGTAAGAACCCTAACATCCCTAACACAGTTTTCTATGGCTTCCGATTGATCCTCATAATTAAAAATCCTCTGAAAGGAGCAGGACTCGAAGACGTCGAAGCAATAAAACGAAACGCGACGACGAAGTAGCTATCAGCTATTCCTATAGATAGTTTAAGAAACGTTTCTGAAAATGCTAGGATCGCTGGAAGGAGGTTATGGCGCATAAAGAGCAATTTTTCCAGGGGACGTCGTAACAATATTAACCAGCAATATATAATACTGCTCCTCGTTACACCGGGAGGCGGAGTTGTGCAAAAATCAACTAATATTTAAAAATGACTAATAGTCTGATTGATTGTTAGTCAAAACTTAAAAAAAGTCAGTTAAAACTTTTTGATTAGTTAGTCACAACTCTAAGTAATCGTTAGTTATTGCTTATTAGTTATGATTAATCATTAGTTAGTTTAAATGACCATAAATGGTCATCAATCTTTAGTCATCAGTCACTATTGTGCGATTAACATAACTTAATATGTATACTTAACCTATATCAGAATTAGCAGTGACCAAACGTGTCATGATCTGTATTTTAAATGTTTATAAACTAGTAGGCTATTTTTTGTTATTATTATGTCTTATTTTAACTTATAACCATTTTTAGTCATTAGTCATAGTGAAATTCTGATTGCGTATTTAGTCATTAGTTATGCCATTATAGTTAGTAGTCTATATTCATCCTTAATAAAAATTTAGTCATTATTCATTACGTTCAAATACTTATGTAGTCATTACTCATAGTCACGCTCAAGTATTTACTTAGTCATTGAATATTAGCCACTTTTGTAGAGTTTATGAAGTTATTAGTCAATAATCATAATTGTGACTAGCGTTTGCCCAACTCTGCCGGGAGGTCGGATAAATCCCGAGCAAAACTGATACACCAA
The DNA here is from genome assembly GCF_051020765.1 of Lasioglossum baleicum. Taxonomy (NCBI): domain Eukaryota; kingdom Metazoa; phylum Arthropoda; class Insecta; order Hymenoptera; family Halictidae; genus Lasioglossum; species Lasioglossum baleicum. The sequence continues at coordinate 5,195,608 of NC_134938.1, forward strand.
TTCTGCTAAAAATCGTGCTCCCCGAGTCGGGACCATGATCGGGCTGGAGTCAGCCAGGCAAGCTGGATCCGGAGGCCTGTGGAGCGGCTCTTGATGGCCATAGAAAGCTCGGCAGGGAATAATAAATCAACGACGGCATAAAAGTCGCAGCCGTTCCCAGTGTACTTGGCCGGACGTCTGTTGGTTCGCCGGTCGGCACGAGGATGTTGCGTTTCTTACCGCGCGGTTCCCTTAAATCGCCGAACGGATTCCCTCATCCCCTGTCTCATCCTTTGCAACACCGTCGCCCCTCTCTCTCTCTCCCTACTTTTCGTTCGTTCTCCGCGACTCTCCGGAACGTTTCGGTCGATCGATTTCGCCGTGGATACGCGGAGGCAGTCGGAACGCGAGCAAAAGAGACGCTCGAACCGGGGAAAAAAGGGGTGGGCGATGGGGGATGCGGCGTTTGGGGGGATGTCGGTGTTAGGGGATGGGAGGAGCAGAGAGAAAAAAAGCGCGGGAACGGGAGAGGAGTCAAAGCCGAGCGAACGTGAGAGAGAAAGAAATCGGTGGACGACGAGCTGGAAGAGGGTGGGGGGGAGAACGGGGCAGCGAGAGCAACAGAGAAGAAAAAGAGTTCGAGAGAGAGAGAGAGAGAGAGAGATGGAGGCAGAGGAGAACGAGGAGAGGAGGATGAAAAGAGAGAAAAAAAGGAACGCCGCCGCGGAAACGAGATCGTGAAATAAAAGGGTTGCGAAAGAGTTGGGCCCGGACGAAGGGATGGTGGAAAAGAGAGAAAAGCGAACAAGACAGAGGAGAGAAGAGAGAGCCGGAGGACGCGGAGGAGGAAGAGGAGAGATAGAGGAGAAGAGACGCAGACGCGTTGTGCCTGGTTTTCAACCACCCGCCTACAGGGGAAAGGACGGTTCAGCTCGACTCGGCCCCGGCTCTTCTCCTCTCGTCCTCTTCCTATTCCGTTGCCTCTCCTCCTCTGTTTTTCATCTTTTCTTTTCCGTCTCTCTCCCTCTCTCTCTCTCTGTTTTTCTCCTTCCGTCTCTCCCCTCGCCGCCCGTTCATCGTTCTTTCTCTCTTCGCGGCAGGAAAACAAATTTTAGTTCTCTCCGGCCAGAGGCCTCTACCTGTGCGCATCCCACAAGCAGCATCCTCGTCGTCGTTGCTCTCCACCACTATCGTCCATCGTCGTCTCTCTACGGTCGCATCGGGTCCACCCTCTACTATGTTCTGGTAGCGTCATCGACGGGAACCACCACCAACCCCCCCCCCCCGGAGTCACCACCACCGTCACCTACGACTGCCGGGGTCTCTCTCTCCCTGGCATCACCGCTCTGCCATCTCCATCGCCTACCCTGCCAGGGTAGCGCCAGCAACACCGGCAGCAACGGCGACTGCAGCATTCGTTCAAACCCTCTCGACGGTGGTGCGCGCCGCGGCGCTTTGAATGTAACTAATTAGTAACTACGTTCACCGTGACGTAATAAGCAGCAGACGGTTTCTAGCAGCGGGCTCGGTTCGGCGCACCGTGCGCACCCGCCGCCCTCGTTATCGTTTTATTTCAAAATTTTCATCCCCTTGACTCGACCGCCCCTTTGCACCGACAACGAGCACCGCTGCTTCTTGCTTTTTCACATCGGATTCTCCCCGCTACCAACATCCTCGGCCCCTCTCTCTCTCTCCCTCTTTCTCTCTGACTCTCTCCTGTATGACAGGACGACGCTGAACCTTAGGTTACCAGAGGACGTTCAAGAATGTGTTCCACGTAGAAGAGATTCGCGATTGTTTCATAGATCAGATTTCCCTCAGTCGTTTCTCATTTCATGTTGTCATGGTTACATCGTGAATGTGTATAATTAAAGTTCGTAAAAGAATGTTCATTTCATTTTTGTATTTCACGATTCCTGGGGTTCTCCGGAAAAATATGAAATTCCGCGAAGTTCCGCAGTTCTAATCACCACCCCATATATGGGTCATGGAACCGTGAACGTGTTAATCTGCGAGGTAATGAATACTGTCCTTTATGATCATCTTCCAACTTCCCAGCCTTTGTACCAAAGTTCTCTGTTTTATGATTAAAACGTGGATGAAAAGAGAACCTCTTCCCGCGGTCGAAGATACGTTATTTCGTAGTGCAATCGTTCGAGCATCGTTGTAATTAGACTGCGGATCTTATGCAGTTCTTAGAGGAATGACGAAATTGAGGATGGCACGAACGTTGGGGAAATCGGAATCTTGATTTTCCAGAAAAATCCGCAATCTGGTAATTTCGAGTAGACCGTACATTTAAAAGCGGAGTGAAAGATCCAAGGAGATTAAAATAGGAATTAAAATCAATGCAGACTGTTCACTTATAAAAGAGATTCTAAAAAAGAACATCTATTAAATGCCAAAACTAGATACTATTCGATTGGCAAGAAATTGATTTCGGTATTTTAAAGTGAAATGAAACCCAATTGTTTTATTCAAGCATGAACCTTCTCACTTGGATCAGGTTTTAGTCGATAAAGACCAGAAGTTTTATCAGCGGAGAATTGTGAAGCTACCAGAAAGATGGAAAAAGATCATCGAACGAAAGAAATTGGGTTTTATTGCGCCTTAAAATACCGAAATCACTTTCTTGCCAACCGAATATTTCCGAAATATTCACTCGACTATTCGCAACGATAAATCCTGGATGCTTCGCGAAATAAATCGTTCGGATCCCGTGAGAATATTTCCAGATAGCTTCGAACACGAGACTATAATTTGGCGGGCAGGTTGCATTATAACGAGGATCGTTCAATGAATTAAAGTATACCGACGTGCATGAGACTGTCTGAGTTTGGTATTCAACGGGGCTGGAGGGTTCCGATGGAAGTGTGTTTAACAGAAAACCAGTGAATGCTGAAAGAATTAAAGGCCTGCGATTTTTCTAGACGCGAGAGGCAACTGCGCGATGAATCCAAGGAACGGAAGTCGGGGCACTAGACGATGAAATCGGGAAGCGGTCGTCTCTCTAATTAAAATCCACCGCGATCCGCTTACACAGTCTGTTCGCGAGTGACTATCTACCACCGGGGATTAACAACGATCTCGCGACTATTACGCAGAGGCGGCTAAGTCGACGACCGAACCCGCTCCGCGGAGCACGATTTTCCGAGATTTTCCATCGACGTACACTGGGCCGATACAGCCGAATTGCGTTCAAAGCATTTTAAAGGTGCAGTATCCTACGAACCCTGCAACATTTCACAATGTTCGTTCATCGTAACATTCTACAATGCAATTGATTTACACCTCAGTACAAATACTGAACGTACTGTTTGCATGAAATTCCTGTTTTCATTGGAACATTTCTTCCCGAGACATTTTTCGAACGTCGACCAGCCATTTCGAGCTTCTAGTCGAAAACGAATCCTCCATTATTGTAACGCGAACAATAAATACCGACGCAAACAATGTCGTTTGATTCGGGAGTGCCGTAAAACCTCGCCGATTCCCCGAACAAATAAATAACAACGAGCGGCTTTTTTTTCGCCAGCGCGCGTGCCCCGTCGAAATAGCGGAACGGATTCGTGCAAATTTCAGTTTGCAAAATCGATTCCGCTGGAACTACGTCGGAACGGTTTTTCGACACGGGGCAAAGACGAATGGACCAGCCCGAAGTGTTGCGTTCGTAACGATCGATGGATCATGCCCTGTAATATTATTCGTTTCACAGTTGGCGTTACTGGCAAACTTAAAGTATTGATTAATTTATCGTGACGAGTAGACTGCGGATCTTCATGCATGTATGAAGAAATTGCTTGGCTGAAATATATAAAACGGGAAAAGTTCTAAAAAATTCAAGAATACTCTAATGTTGTTTTTAATGTAACAAAGTCGTTAAGGGATCAAATCAATGTTTATATTATTTCTGCTTTCCGCAATGAACGCAAAACATTTTTATTTCGCATAAAGATCCGCAGTCTGATGATGAGATATTTCAAGATTTTATTATAGCTGTTATATGTTTTGTGTAGTTACAATTTTTATTATGTTAGGTGTACAAATTAACTCGGTGCTTTGATATTAAGTTATTATAACTCTGGTTTGGAGGACAATAATCGTCCGCCATTTTGTAACGTTTAAGTACCAACACTTACAGTTAAGAAACATTTGAGAGTTAGTCAAAACAAGAACTATTAGTAAGCAAGATGGCGGCGTCTGACAAGACTCTCTCGCCTTTCAATTAAAGAAAAATGCTTCCGAAGCCGGTGAAATGATTTGTTCTGCTCTGGGTGAAGGTGCAGTAACACATAAACCCTGTAACAAGTGGTATCAAAGATTTCGAAGCGGCGACTTTGATCTTTCTGATCGAGAACGTACCGGACAGCCAAGAAAATTTGAAGACGAGGAACTTGAGCAGCTGCTCTCTGAAAATTCCGCACAAACACACCATGAGCTAGCAACTTGCAGTGTTACAAAAAGCAATTTCCCATCGACTGAATAAGTTAGGATTGACTCAGAAACAAAGTCAGTGGGTTTTCCAGAAACAAGCTCAGTTTTGAGAACAGAGAACAAGGATGCGAAAGCAACAAAGGATATCATTTGTTTTTTGTGCTGGGAAATGCTCGCACATGTGGCTTGCTCTCCTGACCTGGGGTTCCATCGGATTTTCATTTATTCCGATCACTCCAGCATCACTTAGCAGATAGAAACATAAGAAGAGGTGCAAAAGAGTATTGACGAATTCATTACATCAAAACCGCCATCTGTTTTCCACGAAGGAATTCGACGACAAAGATGGACCAAAATCATCGAAAATAATGGAGACTATTTCGAAAAATAACAGAGATGTACATATAATTACATTATAAATAAATACTGTTGTTTGATTTTTCGGATCTACACGGCTGTGCTATAATATTTTTGCCAAATTATATAATTTTCTTGCATTATTTTCAGACGCAATAAATGTTCTTTGTGAAAATGATCCACATAGGGATCGAAACGTCAAGATACATGTTTAAATAATTGCACATTTGCTGTCTCTTTTTATAATTTATCGAACCTTGCGCCGAAATCATAAATTCATATAAATAAATACTGTTTTAAAAAGGCACCGAATTAATTTCTACACCCACTAGCACGAGCTTACATAAGTGAATGAACGAGAAATCGAGTATGTACTCAGCTCCGTAGCATAATCTAGTGCCCCGTTGTAGCACTACAGTCACCCAGTTGAACACACGCTGCAAAATATATTTCGGCGCGAACTTATCTCGTTTTCGCGTGCGGTGCCGACGATATGATTTTAAATTTGCCGTGTAACACGCTGAACCGCAAACTCCGTTTCCTTATGCCATACTTAAGTCCTTATTTAGTTTATTAGCAACTTACAAACTCCGCTCGCTGCTTAAGGCGAATGACGGCCTCGGCGCGTACCCAGGGCCTCGAGTTCCCCGGCTAAATAAACTTCCGGCTTTACTCCCGTAACCGGAAACCGAGCAGCTACTTTTACCGAATTAGCAATATTTCCCGCAGGAAATTCGAAGAGAGAAAAGTCGTTAAGGAGGACTCGTTCCCTCGCGCATAATTCCCTCACGCACGGGGAGAAAAAACATTAAACACGCAGTGAAGTTGGTTCGAAATGTCTGCGGAACGTCGAAGATTTTGCAGCAAGAGGAACGCAGGATAAAAATGATTTTCGCTGTTGAACATTGACGTGCGATTTGATTTAGTAATATTTCATATGGACAACCGTTTCTTAACGGTTTAATCTTATTTGTAGCTACTACGTTGGAAATCGGGCTCATAGGTTAGTTAGTTCGATGTTGTGTGTATTTTTCTTTTGAATAAATAAAGTATATTAAAAAATCGTACGACAATTTTTAAGAGGTCGTCTCAACTGGGAGGTTTGATCTGTAAACCTGTGGTGGATTCAGCCATACAAACTATTTTGCATTGTTTTTACAGTCGTATCATTACGATTTAAGATAACGTAGAATCATCGAAAAGAGGCGCTTCAAGCTTGAAAGTGAGTCCAAAATTTATTTCTGTCCTGTTGTACTTAGAGTGGGTGTAAAAAGTATTCGTACGCCCTTGAAAACAGAATAACATTTTTATAATTGTACCAAACGGCCTGATTTTGTATAATCAATTAGAAGCATTGGTTCACCTAATGACAAATCCAATAAAGGAGATAAAACAGTTTTAGAAAATGCCTTTTTTATTTTTGCATGTAACCTTGTAAATTATAATCTTTCGAAAATCTTTTTTCCATATCATTTCGTAAACCAATGCATCTAATTGATTATAAAATATCAGATCGTTTGGTACAATTATAAAACAGTTATTCTATTTTAAAGAGCGTCCGAATACTTTATTTCCAATTTAAAAATTCAGTGTTCAGCTGCTTTTTGGATCCGCTGTAAATAGAAAGTATCGGGAACAGCACCGCTGTTGTCGGACGCGTGAGAAAGAAATTTTCAATGTAGTCTTGTTGTCCTTACTTTTAATTAAAAAATGCAGTGTTCAATTGTTTTTTGGATCCGCTGTAAATGAAAAGTATCGGGAACAGCACTGCTGTCGAGGAATGCGTGGAAAAGAAATGTTCAATGTAGTTCTGTTTACTTGACTTCGAATACGTTTGCCGAGGCATAGCCGCAGTTCCGGTCGGGCGGAATCGTTGCGATTCCGAGGACCGCTTCCAGGTGGGAAAGCGGATCGCGGCGCCCGGGACATTTTCCCGATGGTTATGGCATCGATTACTAGTTTCGCGGAATCTTGCGAGCACGCCGAGACCCTCGTAAAAGGCAATCGCGTAACCATAATCAGGCCGAAGCCATACACGCCCGGTGCCCCGCTGGTAAAAGCCGTTATGGCTGCGGAAGAGACGAATGCTCCGCGGAGGATAAGCCGGAATCGGGATAACGCCCGCATCGCGGACACGTAAAATTTCATGGCGCTGCGAAATTTCTGCTTAGAGCGCTCGAATGTTTGCCTTTTTTTTTTGTTCTCGTCAGACCACCACCGTTCCGAATCCAGGATCGCGTGACAAAGTGTAATTCGGGAACGCTCGGATTCGGTTCGACGACAGCTTTGCTCGCGTGCCTCCGTCCGGAAATCGAAATTTGATCAGGGAATTGAAGACGTACTGAATTCGACATATTATACCGACATTATACTGACATTATTCAACATAATTTGTGTATTTTACCTTGCATTCCCATCGCTCTTCTATAATAACTACAGTCATAGACAAACAGATAGGACACATTGAAAACGAAATTTTGGAAACTGAAATGTTGTTCGTTTAAAAATAAGTAAACTTTCGAGGGAAATTATTAGGTCACGCGGAAAGTCATTTCGTTTTCCCCAGGAAAAATGAAAGCCAATTTTTCACCATTTAGAATAAAATAGACATTTTGTTCCATGATCTATTGCGATTTTTCAGACAACTTAAAGATTTTAATTGTTTCAATGCCTTTCTCTAATTCGTCGCAAGGATTCAGACATTTTCAATAATTTTCAGATCCACAGTACTCGACCACGTTTGTTCACTCGCTCGTTAGTGACGCAGCCATATTGAAAAGTCGTCGTGACGATTACTTAGATATCAACTTACAAAAGATGAATTCCACGATTCATTTATTTAACTAACGTTATTTCAACGCGAACGCCTCAATCTCCGATGCGTTTGAAGTTCTGCTCCGATGAAGTCTGACTTATGGCAGACTCGTTTCCCTTAACGAGTTTACTATTCGAAGCGAGCTTATCGCTTCTAATTAATTAGCCGCGTTAATTCCAACGTAACAGCAGGACAACAACATTTTCAATCCTGTAAAATTCAGCTTCGTTACATATTTAAACAAGCTAATGATAAACTTTTCATAACACGGTAAAATCCGTAGCAGAATAAGAATATTTCTTTAATTTTTAATTTCTCTATATGAAAATCTATATTTGCATAAAAGTCCACAGTTAATTTTCAAGAAGCGCAGAAAGTATCATCGTTATTCCCGATTGATTAAACTTTCCTTTGCGATTACAAGGACCGTAATGCGTTAAATCGATGCAGGGAAGGCGTTATATTACAAAATTCATCGAATTTCTCCGGAGGGGTCGGTTAACTCGATCGTATTCGCCGCTGATGAATTTTATACATATTGAATAAACTCATAAATCCCCGACTAATCGGCCCCTCCTCTCGAGGTCCCCCGATCAGATTGTCGGAGCCATTTCGAGGCGTTCCATTCTCATTTAGTGGAATTGGAAGGAAGGGTAGGGCGGTTTCCTCGCGGCAAAGCCGGCGAACGACTCGTCGGTTCTTCTTCCTTCCATCATTATTCCATGTCCTCGCGACGTCGTGCTTCCTACCCCTGTAATTTTTCATTCACCGCCGAGCATCCAGCCTTCCTGCAGACAGGAGAGAAAGAGGCCGCCGATAGAGTCTCCCTTTTCACGAGTGCGAAGTCCGAAAGTCTCAAAACAACACTCTCGAGGGAGTACAGGCCCTGAGAAAAGTAATGGTCATCCGTTGTAGATGCAAATCTAGCGATGGGAGTGATCCAGTTCTTCCCCATAATTTTGTAATAATAAATCTATAATAATTCGATGATCGAACAGAGTAAATGATGAGACTGCGGATCTTTATGCATTTATGGTGGAATTTAGTACAATTTTTATTTATTTCGGACCTAAAAATGTTATTATTAGACTGCGGATGTTTATGCATTTATGACATCTGAAAATTTCTTCCGAAAATGCTGGAACGTAAAATTCTTCTTGGCAAATCTCTTGGTAAAACGGTATTGAAATACTTTTGGGAGCCACTGTGTACCCGAAAATGTTGCGTGATGCATCTTCCCATTTCTCGCTGTCTCACTCTGCAGATTGCGGCTCCCTAATTTGCATTCTCGAAGTATTCGAAGCGGACGGAAGTACGCGATTCTGCGAGATCCCGCGATGATCCCGGACATGGATCTTTTGCATATTCGTCTGATTGCAGCTGCGCTCTGTCTCCTTCATTTGTTCTTTTTTCACGGTCGAGGGAATTTATAGCAGTTCCGAGTGAGTGGTAAACTTTACAGCGCGAATATTTATATATTTAATGTCGGTAATCATGGGCAAATACACAATAACAAATAAATTGTACTTATTCGTTGTTTGAAATTTTCGAGTGAAAGAATGATTTGTATATTCTGATTAGACCTGCATCATTCAAAACAAAATTATCGAGTTTCTTTTAGACTCAGCCGTTCATTAATTTATACGCATTTACTAATTTATGTGATATTTATCCATCACTGAATAATTGCATCATAATGCAAATAATGCAAGATATCAGTGATACTGTTCATATGGAGTAAATCTATTATAATGGTTCGTGTATTATTGTACCTTAACAGGACATAGGAATTTCCCGTTGAATCCCCGGCATTCTGAACGCCGATTAGAACCTCAAAGATCATTTCCGACAATAGGGGAAGCTTTATCGCGATGATCGAGCACAAGGCGTAACAAGATCGTCTGCCGCAAATGGAAAAGCTCTGCTTTTCATCGGATGGTTTTTTCAACTAAATGCATATCATTCAAAAATCGTTAAAAAAACTTTTGATTAATCAGAAAATCGTAGACAAGTCGCTTAAAAATGTTGAAAGAAATTATCGAACGGACTACTCGAGGATCAAGCATGGTTCAGAATTGCACAGTTTGAGAACCGCTGTGGATCGAGCTGATCCTACGGCTCCGCAGACCTCACCCTTCTCAAAAGAGCGAATTAGTCTGTCAAATAAAACACATTTGTAGTTAGAGTCTTGGCAGTTGGCTGGTGTGCTACCCGTGAACATGGGTCCAGCTGTCTTTTTCCCTTTACGAACGAGGGAGGAGTCTTCGTGGTTGGTGGGATTACAAGAATGACGGTCGCCCGACGTGCAATAAATTCAGGAACGAAACAACTGGGCGAATGAAATTTGTAATTGCATCTGCGATCGATCGAAGTCGCCTCTCTGTTTATCGGCTATTGACGGGCGAAGTCAATGAGATGATGGGTAATTAAAACAGATTAATTTGTTTCAGCAGTGCAACAGGGTTCGGCGTTTTAGTTCGTTAGCTGGGCGATTATCTTCCTGGCGTAATTAAAATGTTAAGTGCACCTCCCAGTTGACATTATCGACCTCGACTAAAGTTGGGCTGGGACGCTTCTTTTTCTAATTAATTGAAGGTCTAATTCCAACCACAATTCTGTAACATGTATTTCCCACAAAAATGTATAGGGAAAAGTTACCTCGAATACAAATATAAAGTTACTCCGAATATACTGGGTGATCAAAATATTAGAATCACTTGTATAAAAGTTGACGATCTTACTGAAACTTTTGTTGAGCAATTTTATTGTAACAACCTCAATTTTTAAATAGAAATCTAGCCACACATGTATTTCCCACAAAAATGTATAGGGAAAAAATTACCTCGAATACAAATATAAAGTTACTCCGAATATACTGGGTGATCAAAATGTTAGAATCTGTTCAAAATTGAATTTAGCGCCAACTTTTATATGTCGCGGCACGTACATGTATGGCTTGATCAACGAGCGAATGTAAACCGAGCAAATGTAAACAGAACCGTCATTCGCGGATTACTGGCGACAATAAGATGCGAACCAATAATTCCGCAGGTTACATTTGTATTCTTATGCAAAACGGATGTCCGTACACTGCGTGCTAGTCTCGCTCTCAGTTCGCTCTGACTCTGATAGCGACAACACGTGGTTCTTAAATCAGTTTATACCGCCATTGAGCAACAAGAGTGAGAGAACTGTTCTCAATAATTTTTGCAACCAAATTAAATTATCCGTCGTGTGTTCACGCAAGTGACGTCTAACACCGATTGTTTAAATAACTATTCGGACAATCAGTTGTTGCTCTGAAAGCAAACCACGTTTGATCAAGGTTAGACCGACATTACCACCTACGTTCGCGAGTTTTCAGTAGTGAAATAAAGACATCACGTGTTTACTGTTAATCATTCGCAATTATTTCGTTTCAACCACCTCGAAAAGCAAATCCCCCATTTTGGGATACGATCCAGCCTAACCAGAAATCAGACAGAATCACTTGTATAAGTTGACGATTTTACTAAAATCTTTGTTGAGCAATTTTATTGTAACAATCTCAATTTTTAAATAGAAATCTAGCCACACTTAATTCTTACTTTTCTTATGAAACATGGATTTTTCAAGATTGCAAATGTACAGCTAGCAGTGTTGTAGAGTAGCTTTCTTCGCGACACGGTGAATTTCGTATATTCGGCGAAGTTACCCCATTAGGAAAATGGCGGGCGTCGGGGCGCGCGTAGGTGCCGGCGGAAGATTTCGATCATGCGAAGCCGGGGCGGCTTGTATACAGGCGAGACTTCGGGAAACTCGTCACGCTCAATTTGGCGTATCGATCGCGCGAGCCACGTCGTAAAGCCGAGGAACGATATTCGGGAACGAGTAATCGCCAGCAGCAGCGTTCGGTCCGAGCAGAACGAACGTCTGTAAGTTATTGGGCACGCCGGTGAGCAACCGGCAATTCAGCTCGTTTCCGAAACGCCATACTCTCTGGGCGGACATCGACTCGCGGTTCCCGTTTCCCGAGAAATCGAGGGAATGCTCTTGGCTTCCTGACGCGTCTTCTTATGGAAACCTTCACCCTCCCAAATGGGACATTCCGTACCGTGCAGGGACCAGTGCTAGACCACGGCTCTGAATATTTCCTTTGTCGATGGTAAGATGCAGTTCAATGCATTCTAATCACTTGAACACTACATCTTCATCGGTACTTCTAATTTATATTCTTTAAGCATAATAGTGGAAGCATGACCTTGGACGCCTTGTTACACAAGACACTAGAGGGCAAAAAATATTGGGTTCCATCTAAAAAACATTAAATTGACCTTGAGATCACCTTGGCCCATCCACCTAGAACGCCAGCGTATACAGTTAGGAGCAAAACTGATCACACACACACTTTAAATCATAATAACTTTTTTATGAATGGACCAAACGACTTGAATTTCTCTGCAAGGCTAGAAGAGTTAGTTTAGTGAATGAGTTCCAAAAAATATGTTGGAAAAATGCATTTGGTCGGAATTGTGAAAAACATTGTAAAAATTGATTTGTACGAATTTTTTAGCTGGGCGAATAACGAAAATTTAAAAGATGTGTTTGGTCAGCTTGTATAAATTATATACGCTCTGGAAATTTCATTGAAATTGGTTTACGAGTTATAAACGATCAAAAGTGGTAAAAATTGAAAATCTTGAAAAATTGCAATTTTTACCACTTTTCATCGTTTATAACTCGTAAACCAATTAACCAATTTCAATGAAATTTCCGGAGCGTATATAATTTATACAAGTTGACCAAACACATCTTTGAAATTTTCGTTATTGGCCCAGCTAAAAAATTCGTAAAAATCAATTTTCACATTGTTTTTCACAATTCCGACCAAATGCATTTTTCCAACATATTTTTTAGAACTCGCTTACTATACTAATTCTTCTAGCCTTGCAGAGAAATTGAAGTCGTTTGGTCCATTCATAAAAAAGTTATTATGCATCTAGGTGGATGGTGCAACGGATATTCTTCGTTCAACCAATTTTTTCGTATGCCTATCCCCACACTTAGGAGAAAATTTTATATTATTTTCAATTTCGCTGGTTAATAGCCTAAGCTTGAAATTCCTTTTAGAACCACAACTAATTAACAGACTGCAGATCTTCATGCATTATCGTAGATACTTTGTAAAATGCAAGAAAACGTTAATAATAATCGATTTTGTATTTCATTTTTACCACTGCAAGTCTGTCATCATTTCCATAAAATTAAGTATGGAAATGATGATTTGCATAATGCTCTGCAGTGTGAGTACTAATCAGACTCGTTTGGCCCGTAGTCTGTTCGTGTATCTCTTTAGTTTGTTATAAAGTTGTGTTTCCAACTTGAATATTTCTTTTTCCAGCTTATAATGGACATGTGCATCATAAAACATTCATTTGCTTCTCTCGCACTATGAACACGTCCTCGATTTCCAGCTCAGTGGAACCCGTTTATTTGTATTTCCCTTCGCCCACCATTTTCCGCCAATAACCGTTCGATCCTTTTCTTTTTTTGTTCATGTATTTCCGAACTTTGAAAACGTTTGCAATCGAGTCGGGCCGTTTTGCTGCCGTTTCAAAGCATTTTTCGACCAAACGGATTTAAATCTGGAAATCGTTTATGAACCGTTGTTACTCTTCCTGTCATTACCACGGGTTTTTACACGCGCAGAGTAGTTAGACGCGAGCGAATAAATGCGAAACGTAAACCATTTTTCACGAATCACTGTAATCGATACGCCGATTGAAATGGAGCGTTCATAATTTCCACCTGGTAAAATGTTTTTCTGCTCTAATAAGTATCCCGAAGTGTTTTGGGCTGGAAACTCGGAATACTCTTTCGATGACTTCTGTTTTATCTCGGCCAGAAAATAATTCGAAAAAACTTCCAACTATAAGAGAAACATACAAACAAATTTCCTGGATGAAATGTATTACGTTCACCGAGCAAGTTGTTCGCTCTGTTTGTATTAACTGTGCAAATAGACCTAACGGAAACGGTAAAAAAAAAATGAAAGCAAACTCTTATTGGTTAAATGGACTTTCAGTTTGTTTGGTGTTCCTGTTGCGGATACAGGTAAACTAGTCGGAGTTCTACTTTCTCCATTCCGATGATCTTGAATTATGTTGTCAAGGTCGCCGTTCTGAACAACATTTCCCTTTAAACTTTTTGTTCAAATTTTTGTGCCTCGTTTACATGGAAGAAAAACATTAAAAACATTTTGAGGCAGATAAAAATTAAAACATCTATTGTTTCATCCATTTATTTTCAAACATCATCCGATGCGAATATATTGATGAACGTTTTCTGTTTGAACGGAATCTAAAAATATTTTGAGGCAGATAGAAATTACAACATCCATTGTTCGAAATTCATAATGTTTTATCTATTTAGTTTAAAACAGATCATCCGATGCAAATATTTCATTGGTTCATTTTTGCTGCTCGCCGTGTACGTGTGCAAACATTCATCTCCCGTTCACCTGAGCCCCGCTGGCTTTTTCTGAATTTCTTATTTACAAAAGGGAATCGTCGAATCGCGATTCCCAAAGAAAGATCGGCGCAGCCGTGGCAAAGCGTTTGAACGTTTTTCAAAGCGGCGCGTTTAAAGTTGCGGAAAATGATCGCGTCCTTTGTGGAACGCTTTCCGGGGAAAATAACGGACTACGGGTTCCATTTCTCCCCACGCCACGGATGGAATTTTCGAAACGGGATACTTCGCGTCGCGCGTCGGTGCGCGAAACATCACGAGCCGGCCGCCGCGCCGCCGCCATCGCGAAATCCAATTCCACCCAAGCGACGACGGCCGTGTATTGTTTTGACAATACGTTTCAAGAACTATTTATTTCCAAGAAGAACGGATGATATCAGTTTACTTCCTTACTTATCGCAGACGGCGACGTTTCTTGGATCCAATAACCCGCGGCAAAGCAAAATGTCGGCGGACAGCTGCGTTCCCCTCCCCACGGAAACGCAAACGACGTAGCTTTGCGGAAAAATATTAAAAAATCATGCACGCTGTGTCTCTTTTATTTTGTGCATTCGAGAATGCCGTTATTTTCCGTAATACGAACAGCTGTGTGTAAATAAATCGGTGAATGTTGACAGAAGGGGACCAAATGACCTCCGATGACCTTGTTGTTGATTCAAATCAGGGCAACTATTTTCAATATTTACCGAATTATTTATGTTTCTTCTTGAAACATCTAAGTAACGTAATTATTTGTTATTCTTGTCAACTAACAAATGAATGGAAGTCTACATTCTACTCTGAATCTTCAGTGCGTCGAGTTAATTGCAGCGAGAATTGCACAAAAGCGTCTAATTTTCGAATAACTGAATCAGCCATTCCTTTTTTTCTGAAAGCCGGCTTGCCTTTTATAAGGTCTTCGTAAAAGTTTCCTCCATATTCCCTTCGGAAACAATAATTACAGCCTTCCACGGTTCGTCCAGAGTTCCTTTTCATCGGGTCGACTTGTGTCACAGTTACAACGTTTGACCGGACGCAAAGGGAAAACGTTAATTAAAGTTATTAGCTTGTAATCGTATCTGGGGAGTAGCCCGAGGTTAATTGCCCGCTGAAAATTGAAGAGACAATTTCATATTCCGCTCGCAAAGAATCGGCTGCGAATGCAACTCTCGGTCGTCCGCGGAGTTCTATTTGAAAGTTCAGGTACTTAAAATCTGATTTACTAGCGAGGAACGAATTTCTTACAACTTTCCGCCCCCGCTCATCCGTTCTTTTTCCATTCCTCCCAATCCTCTCCGATTTCTCTCACGGTCTGCGGCTGTCTGCGCGATCTTTTTTCAACTTTTTCCATCCGTGACGCGGGCTTAATTTTTCCTTTTAACAGGGGAACTTTGACGACCCGAAAATCCGAATTTTCGCGAGACTTTACAATGCGTATTTATTGTTGTAGCAGAATCGCCAGGACAACTGACTCGAAATCACACGATAAAATTAAGAAATTCAAGAACATCAATGTATCAATTGCAAATTATTACTTGGCCCGTGTTTGTTGCAGTTGATGCGAACGATTTTTATGTTGCATAAAGATCCGAAGTCAATAATTCGATAAAAGAATCAAAGATAATCTTAATCTACATGAGTGTGGCTACAACCCACACCAAGTTGAAACAAAAGAACACGATCTGACATTTTATAAATTTTTAGTTTCATTCTCAAAGGAACTAAGCAGATTTTTCCATGATAAGTGTTGTCTTCAATCTTTGAACATTCCTTCTAATAATAATTTTAACACACCAAGTTGAAACAAAAGAACGCGATCTGACATTTTATAAATTTCTAGTTTCATTCTCAAAGAAGCTAAGCAGATTTTTCCATGAAAAGTGTTGTCTTCAATCTTCGAATATTCCAATTAATTGTAACTTTAATATCGAGGATGTGAACAATAAAAATTGTAGGAGAATTTTACGCTCGGACGACGACCTTGCATCGCTCCGAGTTTGTCGAAGAGTCGAATAAATCCTGAATTTGCAGGGTAGCGCTCGGAATTCTCGGATTTCCATTTGCCGAGGACACCGAGGCGGGACCACGCAGTGATCCTGCAGAGGTCCCGGAAAGGAAAACGAATCCCTCTCAGAGCCGACCTCACTACCCATTCGTTTTTCCTTAATCAGGGACCGGTCGAAGTCACCTGAACGCGCCCCTATCGCTGTCACGGAACAATGCCGTGTCTCTCCCCACCGAAGAAGACGCTTTATAGAGAGAGAGAGAGAGAACAAGAACCGCGTGGGATAGATAGAGAGACAGACACTCGTAGGTGAACCGGGTACACGAAGAAAGGTGAAAGTCGTGTCGGTGGTTCCTTCCTCGGGCTGGTTTCCATTAGGGGTACGAGTAACGCGTCCCTTTATGCGTTAACGAGACCCTCCTTAGAGTCTCGGGGCTCACGCAAGCGCGGAAAAACGAGAGAAGACAGAAAAGGGAAGACAATCCGGGGATGGGTGTTGGAGGGGGGTGGTCGCGGCGGAGGATCGAGGAGGGGTAGCAAGAAAGATTGAGAGAAGCGAAAAAGAAGGGGCGACGGGGGGTGAGGCGAAAGACAAAAGGAGGAAAGAAGAGGGAAACAAAGGGGCGCGGCAGATAGAGGGGAGAGGAAATACCTCTGCACGGCGTACTATTCGCGTTTCACTCGAAGGAACACGCATATTTCCCCTGCCGACACTAATACAGGTCCGTTGCCACCGTATATACAGGGTGGTCGGTAACTGGCGGGTGCAACGACAGAGAGCACGTTATTCTACAGAAAAAACGTATTCTGCCTTAAAAAACAAGTTTCCTGATTACACTACTGTAAAAGTTGAAGCTTTTTGCTCGTTGATGTTCCTCCTGTGACCACAGGAATGACCTCAGGAACGACCTCTTGTAAGTACGACATTTTTTAGACATCCTGTATAACGAACCTGTAGATTACAAACAGCCCGGCTTGACCGGGAGACAAACAGCCCGGATAAATTAAGGCCCGATGGATAATCGAGACCCGAGGGAAATAATTAAAATGTACATTATATTCTAAAATAAATTTTTCATTTTTGAAAATTTATTTCCCTTCGTGATATAATCATATTGAAAATTGAAACGCATATTTGTTTATAATCGGGATCCGGTTAATCGAGGTCCTACTGTGTATTTCTGAATTAAAACGCTTCGTAACGTATTTTGAAATTTGATCGGTGCAAAAGTTCATGTCCGATTAGATGGAGGAAAATTGTGTATTTGTCCTTGAAATTCAACGTCAAGGACAAACTTTTCTTTGCAGATCTTCATCGACCCGAAGCCACAGGACCGAATATTTCTTTACATCTTGTACATAAGTAGCACTAAACATCCACTGATACACTGTAAATCTTTATCATTGATCCGCGATCAACACAATTACCCACTCTACACTATGATGCTAAACTTGTTTTCTAAATCGGGTAAAGGATTGTAAGCGATGGCCATCGATGGTTGAAGTTGATTTTCGACTGGAGATGGAAGATCGTTGATCTCGACTAGAGCAGGGGTGGGACGCTTCTTTTTCTAATTAATTAAATGTCAGATTTTAGTCAAAATTGTACAATATGTACTTCCTACAAAAATGTATAGGGTTGCTTAGAATCACGCCCCTAGCAACATCAAAGTGGAAAACTCAATTTTCAATTTTTCTGATACGAAAAAATTCTTTGTTTCTAAATTTTGTTTATTCATATATGTAGAACCAATTTCTCTCCGGTGGTAGCACCGATTACCGGTCACCCAGTATAAGCTACAGCCTGTACACTTTTATTCGAGCTCGCTCGAGCCGGCCGGCTAGGCCGCGCGCGAGGCGAGCAGGAGAACGCGCGAGCGCGATCCTCCGCGCGGTAATCCGCGCGTGTATAAGGGGTTGGTGAGTTCCGCGAGCGTGTCGACGCTGGATATTGTTCGTCCCGTGACAATGTCGCCTTGATTAGGGAGTCGTCTACTCCGCCGCGCCGGTTTCGCATCGCGGCGCCGTAATTCCTTTCTCTTAACCGTGGCCCACTCCATCGCGTCCCGTCTCTGATTCAGCCGACAGAAACCCGCAGAAATGAGGCGCCGTCTCCAAGATCACACGACCGTCATGCCGGTTTGGTCCGGCCTAATGAGCACGCACCCTCACTGATCTTCGGGCACTCTGATGGACCCGGATCGGGTTCGGGCTCCATTACGCCCGGGAATCTGGGACAAGGCTGTCGCTGGACCAGGGACACCTAAAAGTACAGTAAAAGTAATTCATCTAAATGTTGTCACCTAAATATCTCCTTTATTTTGTGATGACTAGACAGCGGATTTGATGCATTTTTAACAAAAATGAGCAGGTGTAATTTCAAGGAGTAAAAACATTAGAAGAATTTAATAATACCGTCATATTATTTTTAACCTATTAAACATATTAAGAATGAAAATAAATGTCCATTTCACTTCAGTTTGTTGGAATTCGAGCAGAAAGTATTTATTAATTTTATTATTTTTATTTCGCATAAAGATCCGCTGTCTAGTGATGACACACACACACATAACAAACCTCTTGAATGCAATGTAAATGGTAACCCGAGGTAAATGTGCTTTGCAATTTTAATTTCTTTCTCAAGGTCCTATTTCCGGAGTTTTCAGGGCAGTTGATATTTTTCTTCTTGTAAATGTATATTTTTGCTTGCACATTCTAGTTCAAGATCATGTTATTAATACGAACATGGTACATTTACAAGAAAAAAAATATAATGGCCTCGAAAACTCCGGAAGAAAGACCTTGAGAAAAGAATAAGATTTGCAAAGCATTCAGCTTGTGACACCATTTACATTGCTTTATGTAAAAACATTTATGTCATCAAAAATGAAGGAGATATTTATGCCAGCTGATCTGGCTGGCTGAACGTCTGGTGCCAAAGCCTTTTCAATCTGAATACTTATTATTGCTTTAATTCATATAAATCAGACAGAAGAAATATAAAATCCTGAAACTACCCACACAAATTCCACGGAAGGGACGCAACTGACAATCACGATAAAAAAACGCAAACTTTCGACAAGTCACATTGGCAATGAATGTGTCAAAAATGCTGTTCCAAAATTTTCTGCTGAAATTCGTTGATATGACAAAGGTATGACGATTGTAGGCGATTATAAAAAGTTGTCAAGTCATTTTCCACAGTGCACCCTCTCCGAGGGGTCGAATCATGTGCTCCAAGAGTGCGCAGAGAACATTTTCGGAGATGTTTAGTTCCCTTTCAATCCCGTTCGTGAATATATGCACGTGGACCGACCGTATCTCGAAAGTGGCCAGTTTGTCTCCGTCGTTGTTCGGTTTGCGGATCCGGTCGCAAGTTAGCCACCATTTTCCAATTATACATATATATATTTATATGTATATATATATGTATATATATACACGTATATAGAATATATACGTCTCTAGAAAGCGAGTCGCAACCATATACAAAACCAGTATTTGCCAGCCTAGCTTCGGGCAATACGATGGAACTAATTATAATCCCGAAAGTTGCTCGGTTACGTGGCCGGCTTTTCGAACGACGCTCCCGACTAACTTTTTCGTTTTCCCCTCCCGCGTCCCTCTCTTCTCACGAACCTCTCACCCCCAACGCCGGAACGATTTTTCCTCGAGCATAATTAGACCCCGGAAGCATTCGGGGAAACCATTTTATGAACGGTATCAATGTTGGAGTCCACCGTTCCCGGTTGGTCGGCGGCTGAAGATTTATTAAGGAAAGTTTCGAACTTCCGGTTTGATATCGGCCGGGAGCGGACTTTCTGTTATCGAGCAAATGCCGTAACGATCTCTGCCCGATTGTATTTAACGCGATCCACTCGAGCGCACCGTTCCACCAACACTGGCAAACGCGTGAAAAAAACTATTAGCAGGCGAAGTTTAGCAATCACCGTTCCGAAAGTGAATGCGCAACGATTGCTATTCCACGGCTGCATACTTTATGATGAATCTTGAGATAGCAATGTCTCGGTACAAGCGAAGGAGATGTTCATCCGTGAACAATTTATCAGAGTGACCGAGCTCGTTTTGTTTTTCAGTATTTCTGCCGGACACTTTTGTGACAGTTTTCTGATTGACACGAGACCAAACAATTATAAATAAGTAGTTCATATTACGTAATACGTTTATATAACGATGTAAGCGGTTTAAAAACAGTACAAATCAGAATTGGAGACATATAAACCGAATAAACAATTGATATACAGGGTGGACGATTTATCTGAAGACATTGAAATATCTCGAGAACTATATGCATCGGATCAAAACAAGTGGGTAATGAAAGTTGAAACTCGACCCCCCACCGCCACCCCCTGGGGGTCAATTATGGTGTTATTGAATGCCATTTTTTAAAATATCAAATACGTCTACTTTTATTTTTCTGATCTGATGTTTATTTCTCGAGATATCCGCGATTTTCAACGATTTTTTATCCAGTTTGATTTTTGCCCATTACAGCGCCATCTGTGAACCAAAATGCAAAAACTCCTCGGTCAAATTTGTGTATTCTTTTCTGGAGAATCCATATCTGCAACGAAAAATGGGGGTTCCCATTTAAGTTTTTTATCTTCCCCACCCCCACGGGGTGGCGGTGGGGGGTCGAGTTTGGTATCATTGGATGTCCCTCTTCGCGACGAACAACTTTCATTACCCACTTGTTTTGATCCGATGCACAGTTCTCGAGATATTTCAATGTCTTCAGATAAATCGTCCACCCTGTATAATGTATAATAAAGCGATCTGAAAACTCTTACTAGACGTAACAGTATTAAAAGAAGATATAACCACATGCTACAATTTTTTCTATTGTTCTTCCATAAAATTGATTCGTTTCTGCAATTTTTTTTGCAATGCTTACTATGAAACATTCAGAGTGTACAAAGCACACATATTTTCAATAACTATTGAAAATGTTTTTTATTACTTTCGCACTGCATAGGACGCAGCGAGAGAAGTTCGATTGTTGATTATTTCTCATTTCTGAGCAAACGAAGAAGTTCAGTAACTATGTCGGGTCTCTTAAACGTCACATGTACGCGCTCCAATTGTCGGGCAAAGTCAACTTCCGGCGTGGCAGGCTAATGCAGTTACGCGGTTCTTGAACACTTTTCCGTGAAACTCGTAAGTTCCGCCGCACAGAAGAATATTCCACCCTCGCGGGCACACTTAACTCGCCCCACCCCCCTGGTCGTCTTCAATCTCTCTTAAATCTCGTTTCGTTTTTCTGTATTCATTTTTTAACCAAGAAAATTTCACGTGTACCGCTCGATTCTAGCTCGTAACTTCATCCCCCGGTAGAAAACTAACAACGTTACCCTCCTTTTCCCTGAAACGCGACGTTCCATGGAAATTTTCTAAGGTAGGCTGATGTGAAATATTTTGCGATTTCAAGGTCTTGATTCGCAAGCAATCGACTGATCACTAGACTGCGGGTGTTTACGCGATTTTCAAATTTTCTAGACAAATTTTAAGAAAGTGGTACTAAATGAAATTCTATATTCATTGGAAATGTTCAATTTAGGTAAACTTTACTTTACCGGACTCAAAATTTGTGCCTTTCTTCTATAAATTATGATGTATTTGCTATGTCATAGGAGGTTATTAACGCAACAGAACGAGCTATTGTGAAAAACAAATCGATGATCGCGAACTGCGTCCGAATTTATTCAGCAAACGGAAAAGTAATAAATATTATGGATACAGCGTAAATCGCGCAAATTGATCACGATGAACGGAAGTCGAGTCATCGCGCCGTTGCCTTGCAGCTTTGTCAGCGAGGATAGGACGCTTCGTATCGACGCCATTATTGGTCCTTTATCATCGCGTGCTCTCGCTGCGGCTAGTCTTTCACGATATTTCCGCGGAAATGAATTTTGCACATGTCGCGGTGATACATTATTGCTTGTACGCCGCGTTAACAAAAAATGCATCGCGCTCTCAGGAATTTTAACCCCCACCCCTCACGCCCGCCCCCTCCCGATCGTAACAGTTCACCGAGTAACAATTTTTCTCTCCGACTGGTTTCGTTCCGCGCACGAAGGAAATCGAATTAATTTTATACAAGCTTACATTCAATGCATTTTCACTCACCGTAAATATGGAGGAAATCAAATTCATTTTATACCTGGTCACTCGCAGTAATATTCGAACACTTTTACAAAAACTATAGCTTTCTTAAGATTGGTCATTATCTGACATGAAAAAAGCTTTTTGAAAAAATTGCGCTCGGTCAGAATCGCGGAGAAAATTTTAAAGGTTATTTTTTACAATTTTTTTTTATCTGTGGGAGTCGATTGTAAAAATCATTATATTCTAAAATTTTTCATAATGAATAAGCACAATTTTAATAAATTAAAATTGAGTAAGGAATAAATTGATTAGCGGTATTCGTGAGTGGAAAATAATTGAATTATAACAATTGTCCAACGCTGTTCAAGAAATTGTGGTGTTATGTTCGTGATACGTTTCTTTGATCGGTGTTCCTCGTTTCGAAGGTTCCGGGAGAAGGGTGCATTTTAAATTAATCCAATCCGGCCAATTTTTTATGGGCCGCGTGATGGATGGCGTTAAAATCCAAGCGAGAATTTGAAATACGCCCGAAACCGGTGAAAAGCTTCGGACGGAATCGAAAATTTGACTGACGACTTCCCTGTAGCCGCTTCCTGGAAGAGATTAATCGGCCACAGAGAACGGGGGGAATGTTATGACCTGTAAAAAACTGACCGGTTTTTCGATACAGTGTTTTTCTGATCCGTTATTAATGCGTCGGGTTACGGAGCGGATGGATAATCATGTACTTCCACTAATCGTAAGTAGCCACTTCGAGCCATTAATCACTACGCTCCCACATCAAATACATCCCAGCCGTATCGGATATTGTTTGACAAAATAAATATTTCAACTACATATCAAGTGTACAAATTTTTCCGTGACTTCATGTCGTTCATTCCCGAATAAGAGAAACATATTCAAGTCTTAACACTAAACCTACCGAGCACTAAAAGCGATCAAAATATGTTTCAGCTTACAAAAATGACAAGGCTCTATTTAGTTCGACTTTGTGCAATTTTTATCACAATGTGTGCTTGAATAAAGAAGTGTATCGACTCAATTTCCATGTAAGCTACTTCATCATTTCAATAATTGTAAGAAGGAAAAACGAAACCGGTCAAAATAACCGGTTTCACATTTATTATTTTACAATTATCGAAATAATAAAAATTATTTCATAAGGAATGGTTGTATAAATATATTTAGTAGAGAGCACGTATTAAAATAGGGGCCGCACAAAGTCTAAATGAAATCAATCTCGTCATTTTTATAAGGGAACATGTACCTTTTAAGGCTCGGTGTGTTCAGTGTTAAAAATAATCTCCATCGTTTTCTATATGGAACTTATTCTTCCGGTTAAATTGTTATCTGATTTTGAATAAGTAGACATTGTTTAAAATTAATTCGCACACCTAACAGCACAGACCGCTGCAGTTTTGCCTAGGCGTTCCTCGAAGCTGTAATTTTTGGCGCAGTAGTTAAACACGCGCTAAGTTACGGAGAATTCTTATGTAATCTAGACCACATAATTGGAAATCTGTGTACTCTCGGCGGGGATACCAAGGGGGCTTAAGTTACAGTTTCAGTTTATTGCCACGGAAAGCAGCCGGTCCCAAGAGTCTGCGACAAAATGCAGGATTCTCTATAGGTTATGCACCAGTGAGTATTACGTAGGTTCAAGTTTTAGTTGTTAAGAATCCCCATGAGAGCACGTCAACGTCTACGGTAACGAAGGGTAACAACACAGGCCCGTTTAAAGAACCAACACCCAACCGCGTTTTGCCATTTCCGCTTTATTTCGTTGACCCGTTTCTGTCTTTCCATGATTAAACACGGTCGTTTATCTGCACGGTGCAACATCTCACTATTTGTTTAATGTATCAACTTTTGCACATCATAAAACTTGAAACACTTCAGCATTTGATGCTCGACGCAGACTCAGTTCTCTGACATGATTTATTCAGTGATTATTGATTGAATTATGCTGCTATATTACGCGTTGTTCCATGCGATGCGCATTTATCCTATGCATTATTCCGCGACTCACAAATTCGCGTCGGACACTGCATTGACAATAATTAATGAACAGAATTAAAGTACTCTGGTATAAATGTTATCAGAATGTTTCTGTATGTCGACGATTGGCATGGAACATTTCAAAAATGATCTTTCTGCGAATATGCACTTCACAGTGTACCTATATGTATAATGTAAATGTAGGCCATCATCATCGGCAGCTTTTGACGTGCAAACAGCATGACGTAACGCGTACTCCACGAAATAAGCGGAACATAAAACCGAAAAACATTAAAATTCCTGTGATTGCATATTGTTAAGTCGGAACAAAAATAATTACAGTTTTCATCGATTTAACCACTGACGTATGTTTGAAGATAAATTGTTATATAAATATATCGTGTGTTATACCGTCGAAAGCGCGCGGAATACTCCGATGATTTGTGCAACCCGTTTTTGCTTTTATTGCTGCGTGACGTCCATTTCATACTGTCGAAATAAAAATGTAAAAACGCAGGTCTGAGTGATTTTATCGGAAAGCTACAAAAGATTGAATAAAAACAATTGTGTCCAACCAAGAAATATTCTCGACGTTGGAAACATAAAATTTAATTATGTACAGGGTGACACAAAACTGTTAGAAGGCATCTCGGCATGCTTATCTACTAATGATACTTCAATACTTGATCAGGAATCGGTTCGGGACTTGACAGACTCATTAGTAGCCGGTCTATTGCGCGGGGACTTTTCTAGCGCCCCCGAACATTAAATTCTAATTAAACGTGGCCGAAGTCTGATCCGTCGGGGGCGCGCGCCTCGAGATCCACTGGAATCCGTAAAAAGTTTCCCTGGGCGTAGACGAGTTAATAATTAGGCCGTGAGAAATTCACGGTTTTAACTTTCCGAGAAGTTGTCCGTCTGTCTTGCGGAATCGCGGAGGCCCCGTGGGCAAACCGCGTTAATTCGAAGTTTACTATCCGCCACGGAAGTGGCGAACCCCAGGATCTCGCGAAATTAGAGTCTACCGGGCCCCGATTCTCTGGCTGAGTTTCCGCGAAAACCCGGAATGAGCGAACCGAAGGACGCGGCAACGCGTATCAACTCTCTATGCGCGAGTTTACTCCAACGGCACACAGTCGGATGAAACGACATATTTCCTCGACATCGGCCTAAATATAAAACTTCGAAATTGACATTTCCAACACCGGCAAATCTTTCATCTAGTTTTAAAACCCCCACTGAACTTTGTGACCTTAAGGTGAATTTTGCATTGCAGTTTTTCAGACCAACATTTCAAATATTCTTCAACCTATGATAACGAAAATCGCTTAAAACCGCACAAGGTCTAATCTACACTGTCTTCGACCTTTAATATTAAGGTTTAAAGAATTAAAGAACAATTTGGCTGCCAATACCTGGCATTCTTCGTGTAAATTTAATTTAAACATGTGCAAATGATAAAACCTCGGCAATATTTGCACTTAGAGAATTGTTGAAGCACGTTCAGCATCAAAGCCAGAATACAAAACAACGCAGGAAAGTAAAAAATTACTTGTTCAAGAAAGATTGCATTCCGAGCTGAGTTTAATTGTGGACAGAGTTGAGCAAGGAACTGGTACATACAACGATGGAAATACTGCCAGAAGATTTTTAAAAAATCCTAAGATTACGTCAGCGAAACTGATCTCGAGAAAATTATAATGGTACGCGATTTCGCTTACTGTATCAACGTTTTCGTGGTCGATTTCATTTAATGGGATTGAATACACCTGTTTATCAGATTAAGACTTCTGTCTCCACTCCACCTTCCCCTACTTCCACCGCGACCCGGCCACGTGTCCACTACTGGCAGAGAGAGGGTAACTTTTCCCCTCAATTCGTGCTCCCTCCCCTCATCAGGCGACAATGCTGCCAAGAACCTCCTGTCATCTCACCTTATTAGACGTGCGAGTTAATTAAGTAAGGACAACTACTCTGTCCTCGGTAACGTGTCACGTAACGTGACGAGGGTTAATTTTCTGGAATTTTTAGCCTCGCCTCGCCCCTGATAGTAGAGAAGCAGATATCTCATACTTAGGGTATATCCACAGAAGTCGCAAACTGTGGTGGTGCCCTGGAACTCCCGCGGGAAAGTTATCAAGCGGGTCGAAATCAATGGATCCGGTTGTTCCACCAATGCGTCCCGACATCGGCTGTAGTTCTCCTGTTGTATTTGATCAAGGGATCGAATTTGAAGTCTGTCCGACATCGCACAATAGAGTTACCGTCCACAGAACGGTCGTTCAATTTATAGTTCTGCGAAAGTTTTTTCATCCCAGTAACAAATTACAACATGGTGACACTGTTATATTCATTGTACACTCTGTATAAATCGTCTAAATTCAATAGTCTTAATCCCACTGCACCATGTTATAAAATAGAAGAGCTTAAAGTTTCTCCAACTGTTCGGATCGAACGGAATCGTGCTACCTCTCGGTTAAATCGGATCGACCCGGACCGGTACGGCTTGATCCGACTAGTTCAACTAGATCCGGACCATTTCGACTCGATTTGGATCAAACATTCAAACGGACCGATCTTCCTTTGGCTCGATCAACACGATTGAACCCGATCATTCAGCGAATTCAGTCTCAACCTGATGGTTCCGGCACAAGCAGAACCTTGCACCAGGTGGATCGAACTTGTCTTCGTCTGAACCCAAAACGCTTGATGATCCGTCGCTAATTACATCCCGTAAGGATCGAACTCTATCAAACTGTAGCGGTCTTGGCTCCTGCGGATGAGGAAGTTGTCTAAATTGATGGGAAACACCTTAAGACTCCATCGCTGAGGTGCTAATGTACAGGATGTAGTGAAATGTTTGGCAGAAATGTGTTTGTAAAGAGAAGTTGCCGCACAATGGTCCTTGATCTCGAATCTAAAGGTCAAATTTGTTTCTTGCATTGTATTCTACCCCTATTCCCCTGATGCTTAGAATAAAATTCAATAAAAAAGACATTCGAGGATGAATAAACTCTTTATCCCAGAGAGAGAGAGAGAGAGAGAGAGAGAGAGAGAGAGAGAGAGAGAAAGAGAGAGAAAGTAAGCTTTAGGACAAATGTAACCGAGTACTTTCTGATTCGTAGTTACACAGTTCCATAATCCAGGCCAGGCCTGGACTAAAGTAACGAAGATATGTATAATGATTGCTTTGTCCAGCATGGTGTATATTTCTCTGTCGAAGGAAAGAAGTGAAAATGATGAATGTCCGTCGCTGAGGACCGGCGGGTAGTACGGAATTCTATGGAACGTTCTTGGCTGCCATGGGCGAGAAGGTTGCGTAAATTGGAGAGGAACACCTTAAGAGGCCATCGCGAAACGGGAACGATGTCGAGTGGTCGTCGAACTTGAAACGGGAGACGAGGGCTGACGCGGCTGTGGCAGCAGCGGTGGCGTTCGTAAAAAGGACAAGTCGAAGGGACGAAAGAGAGAGCCAGAAGGGCCGCCGTGGGCGGCAGATAGCAGACGGGCCACGAGGCGGAGAAGTCGCAATTAGCTTTATTAGGGACGAGATCGAGGAGACAGGACACGCCGAGGAAACCCCGAGAGGTAAAGCGGATCGTTTTCCTCGAGGAGCGAACGACGACAGTCGTGGGACGACAACATTTGGCTGGTTTCGGTGCACGTGACGAAAGTACACCGTCCGTCCGTAGTCGATTGGAACGCGATCCGACGGATCCGTTTTCTAGCGCAAACAACCACCCCAGCAAAAAATAACAGACGGAATGTCATGCCGCAGCACCGGCTAGAATAAACGGTCGATTGTTAATTAAATAATTCGAAGCCCCTTCCTGGAACGATTTCGTCGCGCTCACGACGGGACGCCCACAGGTGTGATCACCCCCGCTGTCCGTGAAGCAAACATTATATTTTATGAAACGGATCCGCTTCATCGATTGGTCCGGCTGAACTTCATTCAGTACACCACCGTCCAAAAGTCTCCGAAATCGTACGCGCAGGTTTCGCACTGCGAATGAACCGTTTTTGTAAATCAAATTTATCCTTTCGCGGATCAAGTTTCTCCTCAAGTTTATTTTCTTCAGCTACTTTAAGAAAAATATGTCGGAAGAAGTAAAAAGTATTTATATATATTATATAAATTCATCTAGAAAGATTCTCCTGCAGTCAAATTGCAAAAGAAATCTTGTATTTTCGCAGCCAGCTGAAGTTTTCGAGGTTTGCGTTACGAAATACGTTGTAATGTATAA
The DNA here is from genome assembly GCF_051020765.1 of Lasioglossum baleicum. NCBI lineage: Eukaryota > Metazoa > Arthropoda > Insecta > Hymenoptera > Halictidae > Lasioglossum > Lasioglossum baleicum. The sequence goes on from NC_134938.1 coordinate 5,224,055, forward strand.
CAGGGCCAATAAATGTTATTCATAGACGTTTAGTACTTGCTTCGCTCCTGTTCAGTTGCTTATCGCATCGTGCTCCGTTCATAAAGATCATCTGAGAAGCAGGTCAGGTAGTGAGACGTGAGCTGCGAACGATACAAGGGCGGACCATACGAAAGTGAAATCTGTCCCGTCGATTAAGAGAAGAATTGCCTGGCTAGAAATCGTTCTCCGTTCGGTGTACAGCACGTAGCACGTGTACTATCGAAATAAAACAGCGGGGACGGTTTATGGCGCTTACTCGTGATAATAACTTCCAACAAAGAAAGTGGAACTTGTTGATCTTCTAGATCCTCTGGATTCGGACACTGCACCTCCCCCTTCCACGACGCTCTGTTCCCGTCAATTCGTGCCCCCTCCCCTCGTCTGACTCTGCGTACAAGAGGTTTAAATATTCTTGTCACCCTGTAAATATCTATGTTTCCCTGCGTATAAGTGCGGCAGACGCAACAAATTGTACCGTTCTGCGCAGAATGTGTTTCTTGTAATTTCAGAAATGACAAGGTAGCGGTGTTATCGGTACTAGATAATAGTTATGATTGCATGGACACTAGGACGAAACGGAAGAGCATTACGACGCGACGGACAACGGGTAACGGTGGCGGACAGGATCGTTCGTAAAAAGTTTCGCCATTCGAATAGCGCAATGATCGTAACTCACCGCGGTGCCATCGATCAATCACCGGAGCTGTGGCGCGCCTATCAAACCGGGGGCCGTCCGGGGGCTGACTACGTCCAATCGAGCCGTAACATCCAGTATCAGCGGCCGTTGCCGAATATCATTCCCGACATGAATTATTTCGTTGGATGATCGCCGTGGCGCGCAGCCTGTCCCGACTTCTCGGAGACCGTTTTACACGGATGAATTTCCGTTCCTGATAGACTGGAAAGCGGCTGGAGAGGTGTGGAACGAGTTCGCGAGGACGGCGGTGGGAAATGCGGCGAGGGGGAGAGGGGTCAAGGGGCCAGGGGAACGGAAGAACGGTCGGAATCCGTCGGGATTTCGCAACTCGTCTAGGATTAAGTGGAAGTAGTTACGAGGAAATGCACTCAGTGACGCATGCTGCGCATTATAGCAGAAAGGGGCTGCCGAGGAGACATGGCGCACGTGTCGGAGGAGTGAGAAAAAAATGGTTAAGAACCATTAAAGGAGACGTTTTCGCGGCACGTATCAGTCAGACCGCACTCGGCCGACAAACACCGAGCTACCGTGAACTTGTGGAGTTCACTATGGTGTGAGGCTGCCTCACACCTGCCTACCTGTTTCCCGACGAATTTGAATCAATTTGAATTTGGAATTTATTAGGTGAACAAATTAATTGGTGTCCTCCTCGTGAATTTATATGGATTATTTCATTTTCAATTGTTTTCGATCGAATCGGAGGGGCTTCGGAAGATTTACCAATTTGAATTTGGAATTTATTAGGTGAACAAATTAATTCGTGCCTCCCCCCTCGTGAATTTATGTTGATTAGTTTGTTCTCAATTAATTTCAGTCGAATTTGAATCGCAGAGGCGCCGGAAGACGTAGCAATTTGAATTTATAATTTATTAGGTGAACAAATTAATTCGTGCCCCCCTCGTGAATTTACAATAAAACTGATTTATTGAACAGCACATTCTCTTCCGATTTCATATGGACAATCACCGAAACAATCGTGGAAGATTTTCCATCCGGGTGAGAGAGCGAATCGTAGTGACGCACCCGGGGGAAAGAGCGGCAACGGTTCGCCGATTTCGTAATAATTAAACCGTAGAAATAATTGTGTAGCCCGAGGAGAGTAAAAGTATTCCCGATAGCGGATACGCCTTATTACGGCCGCGGCCGGTCGAAGAAATCATTTCAGACGGGCCGAGAACGTCGACGATTCGCATTAACGATCGCGAAAGAAATCTCGATAAAGCGGCGGAATTGCGAAACGGCCGTATCGGAATATGCAACTTCACGTGACGGAGTTTACTCGAGAATCGCTTCATAACGCGGCGATGATTTATTAGAAGGACGGATGAGTATCGATGTATTCATTTGATTCATTTGATTTTCTCGCGACCATTCCAACGAAACGGGGATCCAACGTTTTGTTAGCGATTCGAGCTTAAGTTCATCGATCTTACGCGGATTCTGGTGTAAAGTACTGAAATTTATGAGAATTTTAGAAATTTTTTAAGAAAAAATTAAAATATAAAGTTCAGCAACTTTTTCGAAGTTTTTGATTAAAATCTTTTCGTTCGTGTGGTCGTTTCCAAGAATATTGCGCTCGAATATACGCGTATTTGAACATTTGCAAGAGATAGAAATGTTGCATCGTTGACAGACGCATTAATTGATATTTACGTTGAAATTTCCAACCTGTCTTTTATGCACATTGTGCGTAGCTGAAATTTCATCTCATGAAGATTTATTTAATGAACGAATAGTAGAACTTAATTTCTGTTTTAAAATATATCACCGAGTGTTTGCGAACTGTAATTATTATTTTGACGATAACGTATAAATTCATATAACATTAATTACCACTGCGGCACACGATATACATATATCTGCCTCTGAAATATATATTTAAAATTCTTAGTCTCCGATAAATCAATAAACAGTCGCAGCTTGCTTATCGCGTCCTGCATCTGTGTCCATATGTATAACTGGACAGTATAATCTTCCGAAGATCGTCAGAGTTAAACAGTTCATATTACGTTTATTTAAAAGCATATTACATTTATTTATTAATTTCGATTTATATATAAACATGCAAAATTTCAAGAGAAAGACTAAAAGCAGAGAACACAGAAAGAATAGAAGTTCGGCTTGTCAAATTTTTTAAATATACAAATCGGAGCTTATAATAGTTCAAAAACAATTAATCAAATAAAGAATACATATCTGTCACGGTTCGATAATTACTTTTGTAACCGACAAAGATTGTCTGCAGCGAAAGCGGACGATTTTATCGGCACGACTGTTTATCGAGATTATTCGGGTTGATCATAAGCCATTACCTCGGCAGATCTGTGGTAATGCAATCATTTTGTTGGCCGGAGTCTTCATTCATGCTCGGATAATCACGGGAACCGGTCATTATGTTCATTAACTTTTTGTGTTTCCACTAGTACACGTGATTCCTCTTCGAATGAAAGCTACCTAAGTGTGTTCAATCGTGATTGCTATCCACCCGTGTTTTCACCTAATATTTCGAATTGTACGTTTCCATTAAAATTTCAAAATTTCATAGAACCAGAGAAACTAGAATTTTACACAATCGACGTTAATGTTCTCGATCATTTATTATATGCCCGACAAAGTTCATGAGTTTCTGTTGATTTATTGAAACGATTACTATGGCTTGCACCCTCGGAACCATTGCACAATACAGAACGTCAGCGATCTACAAATTACCGTAAATGTTTAATCGTTTACTGTTTAATTCACGGCTGAATTTGCAGTTGAATTGTCAATTGAACGAACATTCCAATGCACATACCGACTAAACATGGGACATTGAGTCGTCATTAGGATAATTTCGGATTAAAATGAATGCAACGGAAGCTAACCACAAGCAGGTCATAAAATTAATGAAATTCTGACATTTTTCATACAATTTTGATAGAAAAATTATGAAACTCTCGACTGAAAGTGTCCGGGGCGTGAGTGAAGTCATAAATTGTTCGCGGAGAACCAAATTAATTATTCACAGTCAGGAAGCACTTCTTCTTTTTCAATATCAGTGCCACTTTCCTCATGAAGTTCTACTCGTGGTCATCATCAATCATCCTGTCCCTTTGGAAGTCCGCGGGAGAAAGAAAAAACAGAATCGCGCCTCGTCATCTCGCGATCAAACACAACGAAGCACGGAGATTTGTTTTTCCGTTTCGGAGATGTCCATTGAATGGTGCTCGAATTATTTTGCAAAATAAACTTTCCATAGAACGAGGATATGCGATATATAAAATAATGGAATTCAGTAGAACTTCCGATTTTCTCGAGAAACAACTGTCCCGTGAAAAATAAGCCGTTGCATTTTAATACGACAGTTTAATCAATTATACAGGGTGTTAAGATAAAGTAAAAATAATCTATCAACAATGTGTGTCCTGGAATCGATTTATATCATTTACGAACAGTGTATCAGAGTCGACAGATGAGGGGTGGGGCACGAATTGGGGGGAAAAGGTACCCCCTCCCTACCAGTACCGGACTAGTCACGTGACATTGTGACGAATCTCCGAAAAATTTGTCCAGTTTTCAAAACCTCCTGCTGTCTGCAGAAATCGGGATTAAAAAACACTGATTACTTTCTGATAGCGTACTTCTGTCTCCTCGCAACTTGATAAGGGGAGGGTTAAAAGTTACCCTTTCTCTGCAAGTGCTGGATATATGCTGACAATGAGATGAAACGCGTCACGTGACCGTGGCGGAAGGGTGGAGGAATAGCGTCGTAGAGTTGGGACACAAGTTTTGATCTGGCGACACTGGTGCAACCGTTAATGTCGAGTCTGGCTCGATGTAGAACCGGAAGAGGTTAATACAATGGTAGACGACATGTAGTGCTGTCAGGTGATCTCTCTCTCTATGTTGTGCACCATCCAATTTCGCCCGGTGGCCATATAGGGGCTAACAAAAATCACCGACGAAAACAATGACAGGATAATGCGTTCCAGGTAACCGAGATGCGACGACCTTTTGCCAGCAAGAACATGGCGGGACCGTGTGGATCCGTTGGCTGTTGGCCAATGCGAAAAGTCAGGATGTGTCGCAAGGATGTCGCAAGGTGCACACGATGTCTCGGGTAAACAGCGTGCAGAAGGCGAGAAAGAAAGGATAACGTGTCCGGTGCGTTCCCACACGAGCAATTACGCTCCCGAGCGATCGTAATGACCTAATGACGATGAACGCGACAGGCAACTCCGCCGCTGACCATCGCGGTTTAACACGTTCACTGTCGAATTAGGTATTACAAAGAGTTTCATCCGCTTGGATGACAATGTCGACTTCTATAAAGGGTCAATGTGGACACCCTCGCAGCCTACAAATTTGTACGAACCATAAATGCACAGAGATTTACAGTCTACTGATACCGCAACATTTATCACAGATTTGAATCTTGCATATCATGAATCCTAATTCAGTCTGGCTCACTCGATATATTGGGTTCCGTGAAACGGTGGTTCCGTTTCGTGTCGCAGTGTGATGGTTCTATCATGTTACCATCGTCGAGAACTTTCCAAATAACATTGAACGTTTACATTTGTTTAAATTGTTTCGTTGATTATTGGCAGAATAATAACTGCGAGCGACACCGTGTCGTCTGCCGCAGAAGCAGTTTAGCGGTGCGTCTTAGTTCGTTCTAGATATAAATTGTATTCGAAAGATTGAATGGGTTGATTCTTCACGTTTCTGAAGAGTTTTGAAGGTCGAAAGGCTGAATTGGACTGTGTCACGTCGAAGTCAACGTTCGACTGGAAGCTTGTATGTCTAGTGCTTGGCGTCGTTAGACTAACTGATTACTGGGATGACTGATTGAGTGGAAGTGACTGGGGTGACTGAGAGTCTGATGAGGATTGACTGAGAGTGACTGGGTGTCTGAGAATGAGAATGGATTGGCCTTGGCTTTTATATACTTCGACAATGAGTAGCTAGCAGCTGACTAGTGGCTCGATAGAGAGGGAAGCAAGATACGCGTAGGAGTGCAGGTAAATTAGGTACCCCTTGATCGCTCTTACTTATCTAACCTGCACGCAGAGTCGCCAGATTGAGACTTGTCTCCCACTCTACCCTTCCCCTACGACGTTATTCCCTCTCGCTTCCGCCAAGCCACGGTCACGTGACCTAACTACCCCTTCTACGACGCTATTCTCCATTAATACCTTTTCTATAGAGACTAAACAGCTGCATGGAATGGTGCATAAAAAGTATACGGTCCCATTTAAAAAATCAAAGTTGACCTTCCTAAGTACAGTGCGGAGCACGAGAGAAAACTAGCGGGAAGGGAACGAGGAAAGAAGCCTGACCATTCGGATTGCCTTTGCGTTCCTCTTGCCCCGTTCCCCTCCCGCTAGTTTTCTCTCGTGCTCTGGACAGTACTTGACGCGCTGTGTTCCCACTTGGCGGCTCGGTCACGTGACGCGTTCTCCCTCTGTTGTGCATGTGTGAGAATGTCACGTGACTAATCCAATACCGGCAGAGAGAGAGAGAGAGAGAGAGAGAGAAACTTTTTCCCCTCAATTCGAATTGATTCCTATGATCTGACGACTCTGATAAATAGATTGAAATGGCTCCCGGCTCTATTCGCTTTAACAATCTCTTATACATATTTCTCGATAACAGTACCAATAGGCGCACCTTTACCAAGTATATAGTTCAAAAATTGAGTTCTGGCCAGTGTCAGGAGAAAACGCACCATCGCAGTGCAGAATGGAACATGTCGACTGGTCGGATTCGGAGAATTTTTAACAAGAAGAGAATTACGTCGGCGTCGGGGCCGGGGGTCGGTGGTTGTTGGAATCATTTGTCGGCAGTGCCTCATTGTGCGCCGAAACATGTGCAGTCAAAAGGTTCTTTATGCGCCGGACAAAAAGGCAGCGGAATAAAAAAGAAAGGTAGCTCGAGTGCGCGATGGAGTGAGAAAATCAGAGACTAACTTTTCACGCGTGCCAGAGCCCAGCTCGCGAGCCTCTGCTGCGCACAAACGTTCGCGAGGCGAGTGGATACGCGGAAAACCGTCGCCGACGCGTCTCGTTTCTGAACTTCCATCCGTCCTCCCACGCATTTACAAAATTTCCTCGAGCATCGTGGATTCCCGACTGTTTCAAAGGACCACACGTCGCCGTCGCGAGCTGCCGACAAAGTGGCCGCGAATTAAAGAATTATCTGTGGGAAGCCGTTCCCTACTGCAGCCGAGTCGCCGCCATGACAAATTACTGTTTTCTGAACACGAGGTCCTGGATTTACAATCATCTTTCCGAGCCTTAATCCTAGGAAAAAAAGAAACGCGGCTCTCGCCGGTCACGAGATACAGTAAAGCCTCGATCTAAGAAAATTGTCTATCCCCTCCACTGGGAGAAAGAGAGGTTGGTAGGGGAAGCAGAATGTTTGAAGAGCTCCTGCCGTGTCCATCACTGCGAAAATTTGTTATACATGTATACTAAGAGACTAGTTTGTCTAACTTGAATGCACATGATGACTGTAGAAAATGTAATCAAGGTTCTCCTGATGGAAACCATAGACGTGGAAAGTGAAAGATTCATCATTGTTGCAAGGATTTCATCATTGAAACAAGAATGGTTCGATTAAATGTTGACTATCGCTTATACTTCGAAGATTGGTGTCGGGCGATTGGGTTCAGTACAGTGAACATATAATTTCTTTGAAAAACAACTTTTTCTTACCTAATCTCGCAATGATTCATGAAGTTGCAGCGCCGTGCACACTACTGCACACTGATAGATCATGCGCGTCATTGGCACGACTAGGACAATCCAACAACCAGTTACACGAGAATTTCGTAACCGAATGCAGCAATGTAATTATATTTCACTTTAGGTGAACTTTACTGGCAAACGATACGCCTGGAGAGCAGCAATAAACCGGTGACTAGTACACTAATCGGCGAGCGTGGCTAACCCACTCTCGTACGACAAAACATCTTATAGCTGTGAGATACAAAACACCTTAGCACTGAAACATTTTTTACTGTCGTGAGATAAAACTAACACACGTTTAAATTGTTATATTTTGATCTACCAAAAGAAGGACAGCAGAAGAAAGATATCTAGAATCTGGTAACACCTCGCATTTGATAGACACGGTTGCGAAACGAGTATGGAAGTAACTATTGTTTGATAACTGGCGGTCTGGTTCCCGTTGCGGTATATTTCGCGAGGCCGTAGAAATTGTTTGCGATTTTCCGGACACGTCGTTGATGGATGTATCGTGCCGAAAGTTTTGATTTCGGGCCGCAGACGGGAACCGATTTCGGTTGGACGGCGATGCTTTAGGGGATAGGTCGCGTAACAAGGCGGCGCCCCTCGCTCATTGGAGAGGAGCTTTAAACTGCACGGTCCCGTGCACTGATATGATTCTACCATCGTAAACAATTCACGTAAAATCATAGATGTAAAACGTATCGGTAAATTACGGGCGCTCGTGTGTCGCTCGCTCGATTCGTTCGATATTCGGTCCGCTGCATGGAAATGCGATTGTTTGAATTGCAACTGTTCACGCGGCGCTTAAACTCGATCGAGACATACATTGCGAGCTGCCCCCACGTCCAACAAAGTATTCCACAGCCCGGTGTGTATTTTCAATGTCTAATAGTCTGCGTGACTAATCTGTTACCGTATCTTTGCGCGAGCAGTAACCCGTTGAAATGTGGTTCGCAGATTCATTCGATTTTCGTGGGAATTTGTTCTGAAAGAATTAATAGACCCTTCAACCATTCGCAGTCGGAGCTTTTTTAACTTGAAAACGAAACATCTCTTCGCAGCTAGAAGAATTCCATTGTATACGATTTTTCTCGGTTTATGATTATGAAATTTATATAAAACCTCGTGCGATACTTAAATGTGTAGTAATTCATTAGATAGCAACATAGTTAATAATGTAAATAATATTATTAACGGTGATGCAGCAAGTTTTAGCGGTACTAAGATTTAAAAAAAACCCTTCAGCTGGCGTTGCACAGAGTAGCCTACCAAGTCTTTGTCCAATAAATACCGAATCGACGGCACCAAACGGGGACTGTCCGTTTAAGGACAGAACTCCGCACCGCAGTGCAAGCGTCCGTGCTGGTATCGGCTAACTTTGCAACACGTGGACACATCGAAACAGCTTCTCCGTGCCGGAGGCGTCGCTTTCTTTTTCTCCGGAGAACCGCAAGAGCACTGGCAGCCGCCGCGATAAACGATCGAAGACTCGCGGCGGCTGGACGATTGCGGCACGCGGTGTCGTCGCCCTCCGGTAGCCTTGACACGGTGCACTCGAGGTTGCAGAAGACTAGATGCAGAAAGGAAGAGAACACCGTGGTCGAGAGCCGTTCCCGCCGGTGTTCGAGCTGGCAAATGAGAAGCGGCACGAAAACTACTCCTTGAAAAGCCGACGGAGTCTCGTGTGATCTTCTGATCGAATGAAACGCAGGAGAAATGCAACTCAAGTGCCTAATGTGGCGCTTAATGTGATGTTTGGTGAAAAACTCCACCTGAGGGAACCAAAAATTTTTAACGCGTTGAAATATAATCCTGTAGATCTAGACGTGAAAACGCCGAAAATCCAAGTTTTAATGTTAGGGTTTCACTGGTTCAACAGTTACGCGTGTGTAAAGTTGAGCGATTTTAAATATTTCTGACGGCAAGGGCGGCGCCATGTTGTTATGTACTCAGACGTGGTCCAATGAGCGTCGTCCACTACCAGGGCGTATGATGGGCTTTTGAGTAAGCAGGAGTCCTTGTCCATGTTCCACGTTAAAGCGCTTTTACGAGAGACTTGTCTCCGAAGTCCTCGATCTGGGCCGAGTAGGAAAAACATCGATCGCGATCGTGTATCGTTAATCGTGTCGGTGCGGCGATTCGATCGCGATGGCGGAGATACGAAAAGCCGATTACCGGCGATTTCGAGTCCCGCGGGCCGCTGAAAAGACCAACAATGTGGAAGAACGAGAGGATCCCGCGACTCGCTCGAGTGGACCATTCTTGGTCCGTGTTTGCGCCTCCTCGAGCCGCAAACGCCGAGGACCGCGCAATCGCTGTATCGATTGTGTCCGGCCAGATCGACAGCCCCGAATTTAGGATTGTTTCGTTGGCCGACTTGCCCGGTTCCGCCTCGCAATTAGCTCCTTATTGATGACTGCGGGAAATGGACTGCCCGGTAATGGATCACCGCGGCTGGTGAATAATTACGATGCGTCTGGCGCCCGGATCCGCTTTCGAGAAAACTGTTTAATTGATTTTTTTTCCCGAGGATCTATCTGTCGAGATTAATTGTTTCCAACACGCGGTATCGGTGCCGACCAATTTATTCCGCTTCTCTATTTGTACCAAGGTCCGTCCCGCTGTTCGCGGAGGTGGCCTAACCGAAGTGCTATTCGAACATACGATGTTCGATGATCTACAGCGACTCCCACTAATATTCGGACACTCTCAAAAACACCGTAACTTTTCAAATATTGGACTATGCGATTTGAACTTTTTTGGAAAGTTAGAGCAATTAGTTTACTACAGGATGTGAAAAGAAATTTTTTCAAAAATTGCATTTGACCGGAATTGTAGAGGAAATACTAAATGTTGCATTTTACAACTTTTTTATGCGGGCCTGTGTTGAAATTTTGAAAAATATGTTTTGTAGATCTGTGTGGGTTATATGCATTGTGAAAGTTTGTTTCAGTCATTGAAAGATGTAAGAATTCTTAGATTTACTGCTGTTATAGGTCGAAAATCGTGAAGATCTGCAATTTTTACCATCTTTAAACGCTTGTAGCTCATTGCAACGTCGACCGATTTTGACGAAATTTTCAGGATATGTTTAATTCGAACAGATCTACAAAACGTATTTTTTAAATTTTCAATATAGGCCCACATAAAAAAGTTGTAAAATGGATCTTTTAGTATTTTCTCGACAATTCCGACCAATTGCAATTTTCGAAAAAATTTCTTTTCACATCCTGTAGTGAACTAAGTGCTCTAGCTTCCGAAAAAAGTTTGAATCGTATAGTCCAATATTAAAAAGATTATCGCTTTTTTTAAAGCGTCCGAATATTAATGGGAGTAACTGTACGTAGATTCATTCAGAAATCGTTGCAATTCTCAGTAAAAGTTTATTTGATTGTCGTATTATTTTCTTCTCACTTCTGCGCCAACAACGTAGAGAATTGAAATGTAGATAAATGTAAATTGCAAATACACGTGGTATTATAAAGGCAATGCAAGATAGGTATGGAACCAAGTTGGCAACCTAGTTGGAAAGAAAACGTGGAGTTTGTGTTGTGAAAGCGAAGAACCAGGTGAATCATTACAAGCCTGGAATTTTGTACCGTGAGAGCTTCTGAAGGTTTCGACCGGAATTTTACAAAAAGGGATAAACAAAAGTTCTTTTTATAGACTGCGTAAGTACTTTAATCACTTTCGCCTGCATTCTAACAATTCTACAATTACCTCGGGTTTCTCATTATTAATTTGGTCTCGAGAACATGGAAAGAGAACACGGAAAGATGTGTAAACAACAAGCACGTACTTTTGTCATAAATACATAGAATCCGCAGAGCCTACTTATTAGACACCAGTGTTGGACTTCTACGGCTCGGTAGTTCCAGTGTTGAACTTTGCTAGAAAAACTCGGCGATACGGAAGTGATCTCGAATGCTTTCCACGGCGTCGGCAGTCCGATCCAACAATTCGAAAATCATCATTCGAGACAGTCAAGCTTGGAAGTCGCTTCAAACGAGTTCCGCGGCTCGAAACTGGTTATTATTGTAAAACTCGAAAGTCGTCTCGGGCTGGTCCCACGACATCGAACTTCCTCACTGTCAGCGAGTAAAACTCGAAAGTCGTCCCGACCGGGTTCGACTTTTTCGTGCAGCAAACAGTAGCTGCTCTGTGCAACTTGCAACATTCCAGTCGTAATACCGTTTCCCCTGTATCCTTGGTTTCGCTCATAGCGTTTCCTTCTTTCAAAGACGTATGCAATCGATAATTCATAGAGACACTAGCATAATAAGTGTACTAGAAATAGAATAAATTCCAATTTGGTTGAACAGTTACTGCCTCCAGATGGAAAAGTAACTCTTGCGAACAGGTTCGCAATTTTTCCACTTCAGTATCGGAGAATAATCATCTCGAGCTGAGCAAGGAAAATACGGTGGACCAAAAATGTAAAACTGGTGCCTCAATTGAAACAGTTAATCATTGGATAATGAGGAGCTAAGTAAGTTTTATAAAACACGATAATATCGAAGGATGTTGCGCTAAATTTGCAATTATTTACACCGCTTTTGCATTAAATGGCCCACATGTGACGTCCACATTTACTTGGAGGCAGTTAAATTAATTCTGTACACTCCGTTACTTGAAGGTACACAGCACAATGTTTAGAGAGTTCATGACTCGCCTCTTCTAGATTGTTTTGCAATTTCACAAAGGCGGTACGTTGCGTTTAATTCGAACGGTGGAGGCAAGCAGCGAAACGCTGGTAGCGAACGTGTTAAACACATAATAATAAGCTCGCAGGTACTGTTTACGTAAATTGCTCCAGAAATCCCGAACTCGTCAAAGAAAACCGGGCAATCCTCGCATTTACAACTGGCTGTTACATAAATCCCGTTGACAGAAAGGTAGAACGTACCGGGGCACGGCGGAAACACGCGCTCTCCCACAGTCTCTCTAATTAATCACCATCAATCATCACACCTGGAATTAACCGGAGGAGATCGTATCGGTTGTACAGAAACGAAATTTTAGGCAGCTGCAGGCAACTCGCAGGCAGCTGACAGTCCATTCTTACATCGCCGCGCCGGTTACGTAAAGTCCGAGTCACGATGCAGCTTAAACCGTTGCGATGCTCACATAAAAGCACTTTCTCCGGAGGTATCGGCTGGATTTCCCTGGAGGCTGTTCAACGTTGGACCACGACTCAAGGTCGGTTCAGGTTGCAATCAGTGTCCCCGTTGACAAGCTCCTACGGGTCATGTTACCGTTTCAAAGGGAACGGGGCGTCCGTATCTTGCAGTAAACCGCGGTTATCTGCAGTGCTCGGCATTGTTCCACTGAAATTTCGCTAGCACAACAGTGGGGAATAAATAATCATTCGGTGCTCGATTATTTGGCACTCTTCTCTTCGAAATTTCAAACGAATTCGCGTTATCTTTTATCTGCGCCTGCAATGAAAATGTAAAACATGTATTTTATAAATGTTAAGTAAGTTAGATTAAATAATAGATTCACAAAATACATGTTTTAAATATTCATTACAGGCACCGATAAAAAGTTTAAAAATCGTCATTAAAATAAACATTGTCTTCTACCATCTCGGAACAGCTTTTAGAAAATTAATTAGGTCTTAGAGGGTGTCCAATTAATATTGTCACTGTACGTAGAACCAACATGTTACGGAAAATTTGCAAGTTTGTCCCTGGCCACTATGGCGCGGCCGCGTCCCTCTAAACTACTCTAAAGGTTAAATGCCACGGCAAACAAACATAACGAGACTTACGGTCGCGCGAATTTCGGTGTACGAATTAGGGTATTTGAGGACCGTAAACATTCCAAGGGAAAAAGGCCACTGGAAACAACAACTGTTAAGCTAATTAGCCGATCGAGCTAAACTACGGTACTTATAACGATAAGAAATCGCATAATAGATCTGTATTACCCCCCTGAGCTCCGCTGGCAATTGTGGCTAGCCTACAGAGATAAGCGGCCGAGGATGTTTAATACCGAAACGTCTGCGCGGCCGGTACACCCTGGCCGCGATTAGCGATAATGCACAGCGGCCTACTTTCACGGATTAGTGCGGCTTCGCTTATGGCCCGCGCGAGCTTGAAATTGCATGAATTGCTAGGTACCGTTGCGGGGGAGGACGCGGCGGCCGACTACTTTTCTGTCCACCTCTCGTAATACGGTCTCCTCCCTTGTTTTTAAGCCTCTTACGCGCGGCCGACTGTGATTACACGTTTTACAGCCTCGTATCGGCTACGGTCTTCCTGATGGCGCGTGCTATCCTTACTGTACACACGCGGAATTTCATTCTGAAACATGACCGCTGGGTCCTGTTTGTTGCATCTCTATAAATTATATTATAATAGCATTCTAGAAGTATTTCTCGGTAAACTAGAATTTACTCCTATAAAGATCGTAACGCTGAAACGAATGAAACTAGAAACACCTATTTTTATCGGCTGAACTTCACCTGAGGGAACCAGAAATTTTTAACTTTGTTTAGGCAATCCTTTTTGACGAGGAAATGCAAAACTCAATCTTAGGAATCCACTGGTTCGAACGTGTTGGTAATGTAGATTTGCAATGATTGGGGAAAAAAGTATGAAAAAATTTGAAAGGTCCTGTTCGCAACTTTTGCATCTGGACCTGTGTTGAAAATTAGTTTTGTGTCATGTTGAAAAACGCCACGAATATGGTAGAAGTTTTATAAGAAAATCATTGGACGTATAAAATTAGGACAAAACCGACAAAACCGACGATTAGCGTTCAGCGAAAGAGGAGCCCGGAGACGAGAAGCAAAGAGCATAATTTTGTTCTACATCTACGTGAGAGAGCAACCGCGCGTCTGAATTTCATCCAGAGCACGGTGTGCTGAATTTTGAAATGAGTTGTGGGAAAATGTTGCCTCTTACTTGCGATAATGGTATTATTCGCTACTCGTGTTGGGAGTTTCGTTTCCTAAGACGTTCGTTTGATCACCTGTTGTGGCTGGGTATAATGAAGAACGCATCCGACAATATGACGCATTATTGTGCAAGGACTGTGTCGACTTCTCTTGACTCAATAATGATTTGCATTCCACGAAGACGTGCTCGAAGACGCCACTGATACGGACGTAACATATTTCGCTTGCCAATTAACACGTTAACCGTGACGCTTGTATTAATGTGCACGCATTATGTGGTAACGCATGCTTTCCCAATAAAACGTTTGTATTTGCAGACTCGCATTGAAAATTTGATGTCCGATAGAAGTTTTGCGACGCCGCTTCGCGCCTGTGTTCTCCGATACTAAGCACATAAATACTGTTAGTTGATGTTTATAGTCGACACGAGCTTCGCAATAAATTACACGGAAGTCGTCAACGTCGTCGCACAGTTACGAAGTGATAAAGATAACTATACTTCTGCCGTAAAACAACGCAGCCGAGTTTCTCATTAGCAGTGTGAAACATTCAGACGGACATTTTCGACTGTTTATATTAGACGACATGCGATTCGCGAGTAACAGATTGTTCAACGAGAACTGAATGGAATCTGAATGGAATATCTAACTGAATTTGTCTATTAATTCCTTCGAGGTACTAAATTATGTATGAATAATTACTAGAACACGGGATATAAGAAACAGCAGGGATCCGAGTTTTCTCAAATCAAAGCTGTACCGTATTTGCATGTTATTAAAATTGCTAACGAAAGAAAATTTCGGCTCCTGTATGTTACAATTGATGAGGACAATTTTTATTAATACTAATGGTTACATTTCGCTAGAATTTAATGACTAATTACTGCGATTAATCTATTTCTTTAAATTCAGCAACGACCCAGTTAGGCGAGCCATGTTAAAAGGGTTTCGATTAAAAGTGGAAATCAAATACATCGTGCACAGAGTGCTCCAACCTTTTGTCAAATAAACATCGAGTGCAATAAATGTTCGAAAAATTAGTAAATATGAACGGAAAGCCGCTCAAAAAGCTATTCCGCCGGGAGGCGTCAGTGTATAGCGGGTGTTTTATAACATTCGTCTGAAAAAGTTATTGGAATTGGCACAGACCGAAGGAAATTGTGTCTTCTAACATATCCGTTCTTACGACCATTTTCATTCGTCACAAGATTCCAAGAACATTACAAAAAAAATTGAGAAAATGCTCACGTTGGAAGCGTATGATTTCATCCATTCTCCGAGCGTGTTTCACGGTGTCAACCGCCGTCGGAAAAGTGGCTGTCGAAATCGATTGCGATCGCTGGCTTAATCGACGATATGAAGAAGCAATCGCGAAACAGAATTTCTTAAACGATTTTGTAAATCGTCGAGCGATTGGTTCGCGAAATGCACGCGTGCTTGCGTCGTCGGTTTATCAGTCAATAATGATCTATGTAGCAGGTTGCTATTCAAGAGCGGTTCCGATCCTTGCTGCAATTTTTTGAAAGGTTAAACGGCAGGCACAGTGGACGTTCGATGTTTTCGCGTTCCATGGGCTTTCCAATTACCGTGCATTCCATTCCGTCGTCACTTTTCCACGTTACAAAGCTTGTCACGATTACTCGCGACGCATGTGCCGTCGATTTACTGGTGCACGCTGCGAATGTAGAAGAATTTCAATATTTCATTTCAACCCGCATGGTTCGCCGGCGAACTACAGAGCGTTCCATGCCACGCGGATCTACACCGTCGTCCATAATTATCAGGAAGTTTATTTTTTAATTGATCACAAGTTTCACAGAAATAGAAGAAAATGTTCAAATTTTACGTTCGTTGCTTCTAAATTGTTAGGTGGTATTGTGTGACGTATCTTCACGAGTCTTTACATCCATATTTTGGATTAGGAGTACAGCTCAAATTGGAAAAGAGCAAAAACCTTAACCCTTCGCACTCGCGGCAATTTTAACTTGAAAATTGAACATTTCTTCCGACCTAGAATATTCCCAGATTGTTTAAATTTTATGGATATGAAATTGGTTAATAACTCATGCAATACCTAAATGTTTAGTAATTGATTACATAAATATTTTAAATAACGGTACAGCAATTTTTAGTGGCGCCTCTCAGACTGCTAAGGGTTAATTATTTACGTCGTAGCCTGATCCAGAGTCGACAGATCAAGACTTGTGTCCCCGCTCTACCTTTCCCTCCTATTACGCTATTCCCCCACGCATCCTCCGCGGCCCGGTCACGTGACGCGTTTTGTCTCTGCGGTACGTGTCCGGTACTGGCAAAGAGAGGATAACTTGTCCCCCTGAATTCAGTCGAGCACGCTATCAGAAGGGAATCAGTATGTTTTAATCCCGATTTCTGCAGACGACAGAAGGTTATGAAAATCGGACAAATTTTTCTGAGATTGGTATCGAGATGCAACGTAAGCCGCGCGATATCGCCGCGAGATCGCCGTCGAAACGAAAGGGGACAGCAGACAGGATAAACTAAAAAGATAGAGTCCGCAGACCGGTTATGTATGTTTAAGCAAATGTTTTCGCGAGCAATGTGGCTTGCACCACCGTCCACTAATTAACGTGAACAAAGGAGCCGGGTCAAAGATGATCTCCCGGTGTTGTTTGAGTGCATCGAGTCGCAGGATTTCGCACGATGGGATTATAGTTATGAGGGGACGGTCTGTTTAACGGGAAACATAGCGTAACGACGACGGTGTGTTGCAACAAACTAAATATTCCAGTCGCCGGGAAAGATTTCTATTAACGGGTACCGCCATCTTCGAACGATCGGTCGTCGTCTATTGAACTGGACTCGAGGAACGTAGGCGAGGCCTGGTATTCTTGAAACCGATTGCACACACTTCACTCGCAGCATGAATATTAATTATTTTAAGAGAACACGCCGGTGAACGGTGCTCCACGGATAAGTGGCTGACAAATGGGGATCGCGGCCGCTAATCCAAGGAAGATAGCCGTTTTTACGACGAGTATTTGCACAACTCGATGATTCAGGGCCGTTGGTTCAGCGCGGTATGAATGTTACCGTAAGATTAAGATGAATCTGAATTACAGGTGTACGTACTTACGTGACGCATCCTGCAACATTTCCGTTATTTTATCGTGAGAGCTTGTTTAACCGGGTCTTAACACGCCGATCGTGTTCCCCGTCATTTTCAATTAATTCCCATTTCATTCTTAATTCAACCTTTTAGTTACCGGTAGGCTACGACTCGTAGCATCCACGTTTGTATAAAATTTTTCTTTCCTTTGCGTTAGAAAATTATCTGATGGACAAGTTAATGTAGTCACAAAAAGCTAACTGCTTTTACTAATTTTCTGTAATCTTCTCTAGTAGACATAACGACTACAATAAGATAAGATAAGATATCTCCATCTATGCCAGATCGAAAAATTTGTTAATCGGTTTGGCAGCGGAATCCGGGCGAAGAAAATCGCAAAACTTTGCGCGAAGAATTAACATTCAAGGAGGCGCTCTACTTTAGATGTTCGAGGGGAAATAGAAGTTTCTTAGTTTAAATGATCGTTCCCGAAGATTACGACTTCCTGTGAATTCCATTGGCGGCGATGCTAAGAAGCTTCCGACAACGAGCACTGTCGCAATTAGCGCTTCTACGTGTAAACTGTGTAGGTTCGAATCCTGCCAGTACAGAACAACTAAGTGAGTAGTTCTGTAGTTACCCAGAAAGCATTAGTACGAATCTCTTCAAAGATAGAATCGCGGGATGGCGAATCTACCTTGGAAACAGAGAGTACCATAATCATTTTCGAACAGTACAAATCTCACTTTCCGCATCGTGCGTGCGTTAATAGGATCGCAATTCGGTCGTGCGTGTTGCCACTAGACTGCGGATATTTATGCAAAATAAAAATGTTCTGCATTGTTCAATTAAAGACGATATTACAATGTTTTTAAATTTTTCTGATCTTTTACTGTTTCACATTTCGCCCAATCAAAATGTCTTCATAAATGCATAAAGATCCGCGGTCTAGTAGTCACTATCGCAACGGTACTTATTTCGTCTATAATTATCTTTACAAGTTCGGACAACCAATGTTGCAGGTCCTGACCAGTAACTAACACAAACCAATCGCGAGCAAAAGAAGTTTCGAAAGAGAACAACGAATCAGAAGATGTTGGCTAAAGTGTGTTGCTTCGAGGAACCTCGCGGAGACTTTAACGAAGAGATGTCTCGGTCTGCAATTAACCATTTTCGAAGGCTTTTTACCAGACACATTACTCCAACGGGTATCCTTGAGTCGGCCCGTAACAAGGAGAATCATCTTCGTCAAGGAAAACCGGGCAGTAACTTTTCGACTCTGTAAAAAGTCCTTCGAAGATGAGTGGGCGCGGATGGCATACCACGAATTGCCCGCAATATCCTCTTCCCTTGGTCGAAACGAGAGAGCTTCGGACTCGTGATAAATAAAATCATGAGTGGTAACAGCGTAGACGAGCAGGAAGTCACGATTGAAGACATCATGTAGCGGAAGCTCCGATGATCAAGCAGTTTCGTTAGCCAAGGACGAAATCCTTTCGAATTGTTTCGGGACCAAGCCGTAAAAGTTCGCGAGGCATTAATCTGCGGGCAACGATGTCTTTCACCTTTCTCATGGTAATTCTCATGGTCGCGATTTACCAGCAACCTTGGACCTCGCAAATGATTCCGCGAACCAAGACGCATCTGCAACTGGGACTCGCTATGAATTATGAGCAGTTGTCCGGGATCACGAGGTTTGCTCCTTGAACGCGAAGCTGCGTTGACGCACTATGGCAAAGGGCCGTTGAAAGAAACGTTACAGCTTTGTTATGTAAAAAGGAATTGTTATTTAATAACCAATTTGTTTCAGTACGCCGCACAATGGGCCAAACCGACGAAATCTGTGTCAAAATCAAAGAACTTTCGATAGAAATGAGATAGAGCGATAAAATTTTCTTTAAATGAAAGCTGAAACTTTGCAGAATATGAAATAATTATGGAGATTGTGGTACGAACGTTTTTTAACCTTGAGAAAATTCGTTAAACTTGCAGAATTTCAAGAAAATTGTGGTTTTTCCAATACCACGCGCGGAAAAAAGAAGAGTCGCAATTTAATACCATTTTCTTAGTTCAAGGTCAGCTCAAGGTCACAGTATAATAGTTCATTCAATTCGTCTTGAAATTGTTTCTAAAACTATGTGTTCAGATATGCAAACAAAGTGCAATTTAAAAAATTTGTAAAACATTTACTGATTAATTTTTGTCGAACAATCGGAGGCGACTAAATTGTAGACCACCCTGTATAAATGGATCAGTGTAAAATAAATTCGAAATTATTCGTGAAATAGCGAAACTCACCGGTGCTGCGTTCTGGGAGTTTGTGTATTGAGGTTTAGACGGATTCCCCTGATTATAGCGAACGTTTCTGGCAAGAAACGCAATTAGCGGTGCGTAATCTCGTTCACACCTGCGACAAGCGTCAAAGCGATCGATCGTTGTTCATGAATATAGACAAATACGTTTCGATTATTCAATTACAGGGCCCCAATTATACGATCTTGGAGCTTTCAATGTCCCCATTAACGGGCGTCTTAATCTCAATTAACCTACATCTCCATTAATCGACGTAATTCGACGTAGTTCCGAAACAGCTCAACCAAGTTTTGGCCACGCGTCCCAAATCCATCCGCGATCCAACCGTTGAATTGGTAACTGACTTCTAAAGGCGTTGACACTCGTTCGTGAGTCACTGTAATGATAATTTTCACTATAACAACACAGTTAGTCGCGTCTTTCAACGGAAACGAAATTTTTCAATTTTACTATGCCCACACTTTAAGTAATTCTCATTGTTTTAACCGAGTCAATTAAAGGTAGAATCAATTAGTACACATGAACTCAAAATAGATTCAGAGAATTTTTCAGAATTATTATAATTTACGGTCCAGCGACGCGACGTCTTAAACGTCTGTCCATAAATAACTTTGATCAGAGATGGTAGACATCTAATCATGAAGTTACCTTAACAGGATCGTTTAATCAAAGCGTAACGCAGAAACGCGTTAAAACAAGGTATATATAATACCTAGTATAATTATACCTAGTCAACTGAAATCATTATAACTTCTAGTATGCGCATTTAATTCTTGGTCAAATTAATTAATCCTCGCTTAAAGTATCTATGTATTTCAATGTAGCAATCGATACAAATTATTTATTTCTGTTTATTAATTACTTCAATTAAATATTCAGAGATTCAGTTTAATTTGAGATTCGTCGTGATATGAAACATGTATTTATGACTCGTTGGTATTTCGCGAATAAATAGACAGGATAATTATGAATCTGTGAACTAACGTTTTCTCATAATTTTGGACAAATACTGAGATAAAGAAATTCCTATTCAATAAAATAACTACTTCAATGCAAAATAGAGATTTTCTGGCGTAGACATACTTAGTAGATTTTCTTTGTTTACGCTTGAAACACTAAATTTAATGTTTTGAGATTGTAAGTACTACATGCGAGTCATTAAAACTTGTACACTCTCCAAGTATCACTTCTTCCAAAATTTCGCGTTCACAGGTTAAAAAGAAATCACTTTACGTTTCTTTGTGAACTCGAGTTGTCCCTCATAACTAATAGCAATTTCACGGTGAAGAGTGTAGAATAATTTGAAAATTATTGTTATATAGAAAATTATTTTTATTCTAACGATAAGTATCACACACACACACACTTACTCCAACGTTCAAGGATTTGAAAATCTAATTGGATCACCTGCAGATGATTCATAACACTGTCGCGAAAAAAGGAACAGGTTAATTAATACAATTCCTTCAGATTTCATTGTGATCTTGAAAAACAACTTACAATTAGATCATTCATATGTTGTTTCTACTGTTTTGTGTTTTACTTACTCATTTCTGCCAACGATGCATAAAACCTGCAGTCTATATAGTTGTCACTTATTTTTTTCGAGCGTCGCAATCCTTAGAACAATATTAATGAGGATTAGGTTAATCGAGAGCCGGCGTCTACGATGTATTTAGTGCATAGATCTGTTCGGGTTTCTCCGGCGAACTTCGGGAAGCCGTTGGACGAACGTAGGACGACCAGTGTGGTCGTCTGTCTGCTTGTGTTATTGTTGAAGGTTAATCCAGTCGTCTCAAATCGTTGCGTCAATCTCGATTTCCCAAATCCTACATTAGGTACAACAAGTCATCTCAAGTAAACTATTATGTATATTGTAATACAGAAGAATAAGAAATTTCGGCATAGGTATATGAATTGCATAAGATGCAGTATTCCAAGATAACCGAGTATGTATCTATTTAGTAAATATCTGGTGCCAACCCAAGACGTCACAAGATAATTCAAGATGGTGGATACCGATATAAAAGCGAGGTATGTACACACACAAATATATTTATGCATTATTTCGTAAAGAATTTATTTCGTAAGGAATTGTAGGAAATGACAAAACCAGGATACAAATATATCTTTCCACAAAGAAGTATTTTATACTTATAATCTCGTATATATACTAATATGTAGTATATAATAGTGTTCTTACTGTTCTTACTGTTCGAACTCTTTTCTAAATTATAATTGACACAATGAGTTAGTAAAAATGAATGAATAATAAAATGAAATGTATATTGCAGTTACAGTTTTCATAAATATTCGTGCTTCTCAGCAACCGTCATCCGGTAGACGATGTAATCTTGGAACAAGGCATGTTATCTGAAGCCGTCTATAAGTATGTGTGGTCTAAGACTGCATCTTGATGAATTCATTGTTTCGTCTGTATTAATTTCTTGCGTTACTGTTATTATTGAAGGTTACGTTAATCCAGTCGTCTGAAAACATCGTCGATCTCGATTTCCCGAATCCTACACGAGTTATAACATGGTGTTGCAGAACGTCATCTCAAGTAAAGTATAATATAATATACAATACACGTATAACATACATTTCAATGGCTTTATAATACGATCGAAGTAAAATTTCCCGTGCTCGAGCGTTGCGAAACGTTTATCATTAGACTCCGGATCTTTATGCAAAATAAGAAGTTTGTGAGTCAATTACAAGATAGAAGAGCTAAATATGAATCTCTATTTCTCATTAATAATTTGAATGTAGAAACAATAATGTATTAATATACCTTTCAAGTGTTATAATGTTTCCACTGTTTGAAATTGCACTTACTGATTTTTGTCATGTAAATGCATAAAATCCGGAGTCTATTTATCCCCGAGGAACGGAACGAGTCTCGTTGGTCGACGCAAAAATCGAGTCACCGAAGATATGTATATCGCAGCGGGTCGGCCGATGTTCAAAGAATTGAAAAAGCGTCGCCGTCGGTTCCCAGCGAGTCTCGACAAGCCGACATTATCCCAATCTCTTGATCGGCAGCGCGCATTCATAAACAGCTCATCCCGGCTCGTGACCCGAGCGACAACAATCGTCAGACAGCCGCGTGGCACGTCAAAGACTCGTCCCGACCTTGTAAAAACCAACAAGACAATCTCTCGTCATCGGTGACATGAATATCAACCAACAAAAGACCGGATGTTTGAATGCTAAAACGCTTCTCGCAAACAGCCTCAATTTTTCTCCTCCGCTCCGTTCCGAAAGGGAGTCGCGTAAATTCTCCGGCGAAAAAGAAGATGCGACTTTAGGAGGGGGTGAGGAGGGTCGCACGAGCCGGCTAATCTCTCACATAAATTTCCGTTAATTACCGGCACGTTCTCAATCAACGTTAAGAGCGATTCGTCCGAGATCTCGGCGCGTACGGGTCAGCGAGTTCGCACGTGGAGGCGGTTGGCAAACGAGCCGATTGTTCGCCGACGAATAGTGATGGGTACACTGCGGATCTTTATGCGTTTATAGAAAAATTGAGTAGATGAAATGCGAAATTGTTGGAAAATTTGACAAACTGAAGATATCAATGTATGATTTCTCCTCTATTAAAATCGTTAAGGGAAGAAATGACATTCGGTTTTTATTTTGCATAAAGATCCTGTCTAGTGATGGGTTTTGAGACGCTTCTAATCTCTTAGGGCCGGTACGCACTGCCGTATTTTAACGAGTCTCACACTCGTCATGAAGATTTTAAACAGAGTCTAACAAATATGAACGTCTTTCTATTTAAATGAAATAAAAATTGATTCGTTCTTTTCTCTTCTACGACATTTTTGGGAATGAGGATGTTTTAATCACTGTAAAGAAAAGGATACGGCAAGGAGTTAGGGTACGTGTCCATTTGAGAGTAAATCCCGGACTCACCCCACATTCGGGTGGCTGTATCCAACGAAAAGATGTTACAGTCTCCGATATAAAGCGCATGCCGTAAGCAACTGGCTCGATAGGAAGAAGGAAAGCGTTGCCGAAGAAGAATTTCATATTATCCAAGCAAGCTCGCGATTGAAACGAGGGCGAAAGGGGTCCAAAGATCGGGGGCTTCGAGCGTTGCGTGCCACGCGTTCTCCGGATTTCGGCCGAGAAAAGCTTGAAATTCATAATGGAGAAGGTACGGTGACGAGGGTGGACAAAAAAGCGTGACCCGTTGAAATTCCCACGCGACAGAATTCTCTCGCGTGATTCCTCGAGTGGAATTCCAGCGTGTCGGCGAGCCGTGGTGGCGTCGACCAGTTGGAATTGCAACATCCGCAATTGGCAGCCGTCCACTGGCGTTCGATACGGCCGATCTAGATCGCCTAGATCGCCTACCACGTTTTGCTACCTTGTCCTGGTCACGTTGCCCGTGAATCTGGGATCATCCGCGGACAATCGGCTCGTTTACCGAATCCTTCGACCACTCATTTTCAACGTGGTCATCGTTACGATGTTATATAATTTCTTAGTGCAATTCATAGGTCTGCAGAGTATACTAATGTCGCGATTTATCGTTCTCAGTGATGAGATGTTCATGGTGGGCGTCGTTTCTTGCGTATTGTAGTCTTTAAGTGTCTGACATGAATCATCATCATCGAGTCGTGCTTCTCACAATTCTTCGTCTTGGAAATTTTAAGTCATTTCTAAACTGAAACCAGGTTCTACAACTTCTTTCAGATAATGCATTGTCACCATAAGCTTCTTCAAACAAATACTATTAGTTCGTACATCTATTAGTAAGAAGTAGACTGTGGATCTTTATGCATTTATGGCTTCTAAAAATTAAAAAAAAAAATGAAAGAATACAAAATTCGACAGAATTTAGTACAATTTTTATTTACTTCAGATCTACGAAAACTACTACCACTGTAATTAAGATTTTATTTTATTCCACTGTCTCTTACGATTCAAAATTTAAGAAGTACTCGCAAGACAATCTCTCTAAGTGAGAGCGGAATTATTTACACTGTTTTATTTATACGCGCTAGATTAGATTTCAATTTTAAATGTGCAGAGAGTATCATCAATTCCCGCACCGCCGTTCCGCGAAACGAGAATAATTAGAGATCATGGCTCAGTAGATGTTAACGTCGGGAGAAACGAAACGTTTAGCAGCTTCGTAGGTATGTTACGATGAACTTCAGGAAAGTTTCGAGTTCTTTCGGTCGTTACAGTTTTCAAACTCCCAATATAAACTGGAACTTTAGGAGAATAAGCTCTAAAGGAGCGCGGAGCCATTCCCCAATCTGAATGGAATTGAGAAGACTTTAATCCACGGAATGCGAGCCGTGAACCTGATGGTTTAGTCGAGTCGATTATAACCTATAACGTCTTTCTGAGATTCAACTATATATAAATTCCTAGTTACTTTTGGGTAATACCATATCTTTAAGGGGGTAGTACACCCTGGATTGTAACTAGAAAGGAACTATCTTACTAGAAAAATGGCTTGAAACATGGGTTTGCGCCCAGAAGTTGTTTGACCTTATTTGAGCAAATTTTGGGCTGGGTGAGGGCTCATTCTTCCTCTTTGAGGAAGGTTAGATGCATAGCGCTCCAGTCATGAGGTTAACGAGATTATGTTTATAACTAATAATATGAGGGCCCAAAGTAGAGAAAAAAATCTAGAGAAAAACCCGCAGATTTCGATGCATTTTTCTGTCTCCAAAAGACTGGAGCGCTGTGCATCTAACCTTCCTCTTTAGAATGAGGCCTCACCCAGCCCAAAATTTGTTCAAATAAGGTCAAACAACAACCCATGTTTCGACCAAAAATATAGTAAGATTCTAGTCCCTTTCTA
Organism: Lasioglossum baleicum; assembly: GCF_051020765.1. Lineage (NCBI taxonomy): Eukaryota > Metazoa > Arthropoda > Insecta > Hymenoptera > Halictidae > Lasioglossum > Lasioglossum baleicum. The sequence continues at coordinate 5,249,635 of NC_134938.1, forward strand.
GTTACAATCCTAGTGAATCCTAGGCTATACTACCCCCTTAAGAATTACGGCAGTCTCTTCTACAGTGAATCACTATGTGGGGAAACCTGTTCGCAGCATTTCTCGGTTGCACGTGGTCCGCTTACATAGCGAAGCATCGTTCGTCACGGGCGGGGGTTAACCGGTGGTTCGAGACACGGGATTCCTGGAGTCGACGATTCGACGTCGTAAAAATTAGCGTCGTCGCTCCAGATCCCCGTGAAGAATGAATACGGAGGCCGAGTGCTCCGGATTCCAAGCCGTGCAACCCGTTTTCTCTGGTTACGCCATTCCGGGGGGGATGCCGTTCATTTTTCTGGCGTCGATAGCGCGGATGTTTTGCATTTTTCTGAAGCCGAGACGCGAAATGAACGGGACGGGACGGCCCGCGAAAGTGCTACAGGCACCGTGAAAAATATTCAGGAGCAGGGGCAAATCGATTTCGAGGAATATACACAAATCTATTCCTGCCCCGCGAACGACGTCTCGGCAAAGCGGCGAGGAATTGCCTGGAGCCGTGAGCCGGAGAGGAGAGGAGAGGGAGAGAGGGAGAGAGACGAATGAGAAACGGTGTTCCGTTTCTCGCGAGAGATCGATCGCTGGCCCCGATAAGTTTTGTAGACTAGAAATCAAATTTCCAGCGAACTCCTCGTCCCGCCACCCTCTGTAAAGCCCCGGAACACCGACGTACATTCACCTGCCGCGTAAAGAGGAATCGTCGCGTCGGTTTCGTCGGACGTCTCGTCTGGAAAACGTAGAAGCTTCGGAAAGAAGAAGGACCGAGGCGATGGGATTGACTGGAACTATGCGCCGCCGGTGAAATTGAACGAAGTTTGATGTATCTCGTGCGCCGCGCCGGCAGAGAACTGCGAACGACTTTTCTTTGAGCATCCGTTGATGAGAAGCTAACCCGAGCTCTCGGAATCAGGGAAACTGAAATTCATTCGCCGATTCTCTTGCTGGAAATGGTTTTATCGTCTTCTACACTTCGTACACGTCGCGACGATATTGTAAGACACTATGCAGGATGAGAGATAACTCGTAAGTATACTGTGGATCTTTATGCATTTATAGCAGAATTGAGTAGATCAAGAAATGTTAAAAATTTTGAAGATGTCGATATATGATTTCAACATTCAACTTAGTTTCCATTTCTTGCGATCTATGCAGACAATTTATAGTTTACACGAAGACCCACAGTGTACTCGTAAAGTTATTTGTTGCACGAAAGAAAGTTTCGAGCAAAAGTTGCATGGTTTCCTGGAAGACATACAACGTACATAGTACAACAATTAACTTACTTGTTATACAGTGGAACTGCATTTTATGTGAACGAAATTGTAACACGATGAACGTGATCATTATTTGAATATATCCTAGAATATATCCTAAACATTCACGGACGACTGAAATTGAAGGACATGAATGGTCCAGACACCATCAAGCTCGAAAGTATAGACTGTAGGGAGACAAGGCGTAGAAGGTGGAAGAGGAGCTCGATAATTCGCGCGAACACCCTCGCTCGACGCTTACACCTCGTTTGACACAAGAGAACCCACCTTGGGTGTCAGTCGTCAAACTCGATGATGTGATAAGCCCCTTAAACCCCTCCAGTGCTAACGAGACGAGGATATTCTGCGGCGTTGAATCCGCGATAAGATTTAATCGTGAGTTCTATAATAACCAACCTGTGCGACCAGCCCAGATGATTCCAGTTCGTTTCTGAACTAGTTTCGAGTATTTCGACAGCGACCGGTCATCGACAATGACATTTCAAGCGATAACGTGCTTGTCTCTGGTCGTCGTCGTCGTCTCGACGACGCACTCGAGTCCGCGTTATAGACGTGAATCAGTGCGCACGTCTATCAAGAAATCGATTCCGCTCCGTCGGCTACGAGCACTTTAGGACCGTTCCTTGCGGGAAAACTTAAAGCCACCCTTATCCGCAACTTAACTCGTTCGTCGTAAACGTCTTTGCTCGCGAATCCTAGCCTCCAAGACTAGAGCACTAGAGGCTGGCTCTCTATCCTCCCCATCCCTCTATCCGCGTTGTCTGAGGCTGATCGAACGAAACGAAGACGTTCAAACGCTCCGATCGAACACTCGAGGCTGAGTGCACGCGAATCGAGGTGTCTTAACTTCATTCTTCAAATCGATTCCGCTCTGTTTTGTGTCGGGAACAATAATTGTGGACGTTCGCGACAAAATGAGTAATCGAAATCCGAGACCACAGTTCCGAGGAGCTCTCAATACGTATTCTGTTATCTCTTTAAGGCTTTGGGATCTCGTTGAGTTGTTGGGCATTGCTCGAGTCAAATTTGATTGGGAAAAATTTGTTAAAAATTGCAGTCTGTCGGAATTACGGGTAGTCCAGTCAACGAAAAGTTGTACATAGAGGGAAATGGAAGGAACACAATTTTTAACTTTGGGTCTTTGTTTGGACTAGTTAGGAGGTAAACATACTAAAAGTCCCCACTTATGAGCATGTGGACCTGTATCGGAGATTTAGAAAATACATTTTGTAGTGTCACTTCAAGCGGCCAAAGGAAGCGCCCCTTTCGAGGGACTCGAACAATGTTCGGACATGCTGTAGATATAACTGACACAAATCTACTGTTTTAAATATTCAGTAGGCATAGATAGCAACATTTTAACATTTCTTTCTCGCGTAATCTAGAAGCTGATCCTCCTACCTTTTTCAATGTCAAAGAAATTATCCAAATGCAACGAGTGTAGTGAATCGCGCCATCGCGAAGCAACAATATCATCAACAAGTATGATACATAGCGAAATAACTTTTTCTTAGCGACCCCATCCATCGGTCCTTTCCCTCGCACAGAGACACGTTCCGTCGCGTAGCTTAATGGCGATCGTATAGATTTTCGCGGTTCGTACGACACACAACGAAAGAACTGATCCCGAACGGCGTTAAACGTTTGACAGGCCATTTGGTAAATTCGGCGGAACTTTTAATGAAGTTAGAGATAGTTGGCCGGTCGCTTCGCGTCGGTTGGCAAGCGTACGCGCCTTGTTCGAAACTGGTATTACTCTCCTGTCAGCTGGCTCGGATTTTCATTGGCGGATAATGCCGGGATTGAAGACACCACGCTCGGGGAAATCCATTTGTATTCAAAGTTCTGCGACTTTAAGAACCTTTTTGCCCGGTCGCCGTTCTGCGGCCAGCTTTGACTTTGACGGATGCTGGTTGGGACCGTTTGCCACTGAAATTCCCGGTATCTTTATGCTCTTCGCGACACTTTGATACTGCACGCTGGGTCTACTCGAAGAAAAATTTCTGATCTTCCGCTCTTCTGTACTTTTTACGGTCTGTACATAGCGGAGAATCATTTGCATCGGATATCTGGCAGGTTTGTCGAATAGAGAGTCTCCGTGGCAGGGTATGGTGCAAATAGTTATACTCTCTACAGTGGTGGAAATGTGAATTATTTAGCTTCTCGTTGTATTCGGCAGTGTAAACATTATTTGATAGCGAAGAGGCTACTAAAGCTAAATATTTCACATTTCCACTACCCGTAAATCGAGTAATATGTTAGTGATAACATCATGTAACATGTGTTCTGCATTCGTCTCGATGTTCTCTAAATATGGCCAAAAAAGAAATATATGTTCCTATTTGTAAAACCCAAGGTCAGTGTTGGGCAAAAAATTAATCAACGATTGACGACTAAATTTATCAATCGATTGAATCAATCGCCGATTATTCGACGATTTCTTTTTTTAATCGTATACATTAATCAATCAATCATGATTAAAATTTTAATCGATTAATGCCCAACACTGCCCAAGGTGACCTCGATTTCGCCATGAAAACAATCTATCTATTGTGCACTCCACACCCTGCAACTCTTGTTGTAAACTTTTCTTGTCAGATGACTGCAAGTGGGTGAAAAATCGTGCGTCGCGTTAGAGGAAACACCCTGTATACACGTACAGAACAGAGACGGAACGCGTCACGTGACGGGCCGCGGCGGAATAGCGTGGTAGAGGGTGAAGGTGGAGTGGGGACAATGCTTAATTTGGCGGCACTGCTCGAACGTCGAACATGGTCGGAATATCGAAATCATTCGACAGATTTCCATGACGTCTTGAAGGCGCCATTCAGCCGAAGGGTCCGCGGCAGTAATAACACCGGGCAATAAAATGATAATAGCAACGTTGTCGCGTTCTAAGCGCGTCGAGCGGGTTCGAGTGCCGAAAGGGGTTGCAAAGTAAGTGCGTCGGGAGCTTTTGAATAGAAGCCGCGGTCGTCGGAAGCCAGATGGCCGTTTCGAGGGCAGGAACACTCGGTCAAGCCCTTCCCCCGGTTCCCGGGAATTATACGGATCGTATGAAATTCAAAGGGAGCCCGAGCATAAATGAAACCTGGCCGCGAACGATTACGAGACACGAGGGACGGAAGAGCGTGACCAGTTCGGATAAATTGCCTCTCGATTTATGGCGACAGCCAGGAGAACTGTTCTTGTGGCGGCCACGGGATTTGCGAGCCACGTTGTATGTATGTGTGTGGGCGTGCAGAAAATGCCCGGCGAAAATACGCGGCGCTAGAGATCGGAAAAAATGGCCGGACATCGTTCCTGTATCGCGAGCATCGTCCACCCCTTATCTACACTCCCGGTCAAAAAAGATGTAGGATCAACTCCTCCCTATACATATTCTGAAACACCCTGTAGGTATCTGGAATAAAATTGTTTACGAAACTTTAAAGTCGCTTTTTAAGAGAACTGTCGATTTCGGAGCCATGGTTACTGTGAGAATTTTTATCTTCTCGTCGAGTAGATTGCGATGCAACAATAAAAAATTAGACCTTGACAAAACCGGCCAAGATCAAACAGCTGTGATAGTCTTCGCAGATAATTTTGGGGTACACCCTGTGTGTGCACTGGATAATTCACATTTAATTAAATCATTTTATTTAATCTATCATCAACGCAGCGCATTGTCACTGAGGAATTGAATAATTTAAAACATCGTAGAAATAAGTTCTTTGTAATCGAATCACCCCCTGTGTCAGAGAATCCTCGGATAATATATTTGCAGGGTCCATGCGCGTTCTGGAATTCTTAAAAACATACGAATAAGATCACGAGAAAGTGTGCAGGCTATGCAAGGGAGAAAAAGAAATGTTGGAGCGTCTGGCGATGAATTGCAAAGAGCTGAATAAAGTCAAAGGAAAAGTCGGGAGGCTACTGAACGGGACCGGCGGGGTTGGAGAAGTCCAGATGAGAATTATTCAAAGAGGCAAGAAGCAATTGCTCCTGATAAATATAATACAGTAACTTTTTTAGTCATGAGCGACTCGAAATATTTAGATCGACTCATCCAGGACTCTCAGGAATTTTCCGAGTAGTCAGTCACGTTTAGCACGGTGCATATATACGATATTCTAATGAGCTCGGGTGTCTTGAGTCAAATTACTAAGGTGAGACTGCTCCGAGGTGCTGGATGAATATTGATACGATTGATTCGACTGTATCGGCGTTGTCCGACACCAGCCCTGGAGCTTAGGGAACTATCCCCACCACCAGTGCTAATTTCACTCTGTTTCTACAGCAGACACTGTACCACGTGTGTGTATGCACGAAGTATACACGTGCCGGAGTGGAGGACTTGCGAGGAACGTATTCGATTTATATGTGCAAGCTGATTTTAATGAAAATTATGTGAGACAGACTTCATATTCGTACGTATTCACCTTGATTTGAGAAGTAGAAATTAAAATGCCACCTGAACTAATGATTTTCGATGCAAGAAAATTTTCTGTTAATTTTTTATTAGGAATAATGAGTACGGTCGCGTTATTACCGATACGTTGTTGGGAGTCACTCCACCAAAACCAGATTCTACATTTATGCAGAAAGTGATGTGGCGACGATGTTAACACTTTGACCACAATAGTCATCTCGTAGATGGTTTAATCTTGGCTTCGAGGCAATTATCCGAAGTCTATAATGATCCAAGGTCTTAACAGCTCGATTGTATTACAGTAAACCGTACCGTAACGGTTCCTTGTGTCCCTATACGCCTCGACAAAAGACCTCTACGTGATTATTCCACGGCTGGTGGGAAAGCGCGAAGCTTTGATCGCGAAGAATACATGTTCGAATCCATCGCGGTCTGTTCAGAAGTCGGAGAGAAAGGGTAGAGACGGGGCGAGCTCCGGCAAACACAGAATCCCGTGTTCCGTAACACGCGACCCGGTTATACGACGGATTTTCAGAAACAATAAACCGTCCCCGTTCCTCCCGCGCTTTTAATTAATCAGAGCTAGTAGCGAGACGCCGCGAATAAAAAGAATGGCGACAGTCGATAGGGGAGAAGAGGGTGAGAGGGAAAGAGAGGTGTGCTCGCTGAACCGTAGCTCGCACCTAATTAATCGCAACGATGTTAATTGGACCGGGTGTTACCATCGATCCTACCACACCGTGCTCTTCTTCGAGAAATTCGGTGATGCCGGCTCGTTCCAGTTATGGCTTTCCATTACGAAAATTGCCCGGCCGTTTACTCAAAGGCCGGTTGTTCCAGTGTCATTACGAGCTGGCTCGAATCTTGCGAAACCATCGGCCGCCCGATCTCCCACGTGTAATTAAATATTTTCACCCGGGTTTTTGCATACGAGAAAGAAAAAGAACGAAAATGGAAACTCGTCGGAATCTCAATTAGCCGGCAGCCTGCGGTGAGCTCGCGAGATTAAACCGGCTCCTTGTTCGAAACTTATTTCACTGATATTTCCGTATCATCTGAAATAGGTACAACATGGTGTAAAAATTTTTTTCTCGGTTTTAATCAATTCGAAATAATACATCAGTATTTCGAAATTAATTAGACGTGTCCACTGCCTTTCATTTGATCTAGTCACTTTCGTCATGATTGCATACAATCCGCGATCTACCAGGTCACGTGGCGGGGAAGGTAGAGGGGGGCACTAATAGGAATCGCTGCGTGCCCGGCGGTTCAAAGGTTAATCAACCGGCGCCGAAACTGAAATACAACGAGTGAGTGTATCTAAACATCCCAGCGATCATCAAACTTCTCTGATCCGAGCTCGAATCTTGTGTTAGACTCGCCAGGGTCGAAACGTAGCCAAGATGAAAAGCGGTCGTTCTCTGTTTATCTACGCTTGTATATCTTACGCGGATCGAGCGCCGCTTGTATTTCTGTTTACCAGCGGCGATACACCGCGCACCGGTACGTCTCTACATTCGTACTCGTCGATTACTCATCTCCCCGTTTGTATCTATCTAGCGTGCACTCTGTACGGGCCCCGGCATTTGCATTCTTTGTCCGCGATGTATCCTTGTCTCCGCAGGTTTTAAAGCTCTTTCCGGCATTTGTCTGTCGGGCAGGAAAAGATCGTCATGGGTATTCATCGCGGCGATTCCCTTTTTCTCCTCCTCGCCACTTACTTCCCTTTATGGGGAAGATGCCCCCGTTTTTTTCTCTCTCCGTTGTGTATGAATAATTAATACGTCGAAATTTTTACCCCGTCTCCTTATCCTCCCGCGAATTAGGAGACCGTCAGCATGACGACGGTTCGTTTGATATTTGGAGTTAAATAAAAATGTATTTTCTGTCTTAATAATTTCGAAAGGTTGGAAATAATGCAACAATGTCTTTAGAATCTGATGCTTTTATTTTTTAATATTTAATCCACCCATTTTTCTCCTAAATGTCTAAAATCCGCGATCTAGTAATTACGAAAATGTTCAAAGTTAGAATTCTTAGAAAATTTAACTTCTTCAAAACAAAATTTTTTGATGACCAAGGTGACTTGTAGATTTCAAGTTGGAACTGTAAAAATGTTCCAATTTATTTTATTTATTTAAATTATGGAAGTATGTACAGTAGAACCTCGCTAGTTACAACCTCGCTCATAGCCTACTGGTGACTCCCACCACAAGGCGTCCACGGTTATGGTTATATCTTTATTGATTCTTTATTGGTTATATCTTTCGAGCGAGGTTCTACCGTACTTCCGAAGCAGCTGACACGAAGTAAAATAGAATTTTTGCAGCATAGAAAAATGGTTGGAATTATTGTTGACAAAGCGAAGCTGTGATCAACAACAAGGACCACCGGCAACGTTAAAGTTCGAGCGTTCTCCGCGCAAGAATTCGAGGAAAAATTTCATAAAAGCACAGCACTCACAGAAAGAAAGGAGGAAAGATCCTGGTAAATGTGGGTTCGCGAGCCAACCTTTTCAGAGATAAAACCTCCCTTTAATCCGAGTAAAAAGTTCGCTTCCTTGCCGATGCCTCGTCTACTTTGAGTACGTATTGCTCTGAATACCTTAAGAAATCTTCAGGATAATGAGCACGAAATTATTCCTGCGACTTGACAAAATGCAAATTGACAGAAATTATTATTCGGTTCGGGCGGAATATCTTCAGGCGAGAGGGCTTGAAAAATAATAAGAAAATTCGAACGTTCCAAACGTAGTTGAAGGAGCGTCTTTTTAAGGTATTAATGTATTAACGTCGGCCTATTAAAATCATTAACCCCCTGTCGTATGATTTTTTATGTATCTTCAAACCACCACGAATTTTTTAAAATTATCCATAAAGATTCGCAGTCTAATCGGAATTATAAACGAAACAAGTGATAAACGGCAGAGAAAAGAGAAACACTGTTGCTTTTATTTGTTCGTGTAAATTTGATGCAATCAAAAAAGTAAATGTTGCTATCGTTCATGCGCGACAAGCCAATTACGAATTATGAGCGCTGAGGTAATCACCATGTGTTTTCTCTGGTAATAGTAATTCTTCGTTCATAAAATATGCATGGTATCAACAATCGAAGTTGCCTTTCTAGACTCGACTACAACCAGATTCCCTGAGATTTCGTTGCATTCGGTGCTTGTAACACTAATGATAAACAATTGCGCACACCTTATGAAACTTTTCATGCCGGGTTCCGCTAACGAAACTTCCTAGTTTCGAGATAGGTTGAACGAGATTTAATTAGACTTTCGTTTAATTGTACGGCTGGTCGCGGCACGATTTACTTTTCCACGCTGCGCGCACAATGTGTCCTCGCCGCGACAAGCATTTTAAGCACAATTTTCTTCTGTTCGGTTAATTGTTTAAACTCGCGATTTATCATCAAACAATGTGGCCCGCATCTTCAGGCAAATTGGATAATAGTGCCATTGTTGTTCGACTTGCAGTTTTATCACGACATTTTTCATTGCTTTATAATATGTCTCATAATACGACTTATTTCTTTTATTTCTGCTCTTGTATGACCCTGAAGACTATAGTATACGACCTGGTTGAACTCGTCTTAATTCCAGCTTCCATTTGATGTAAAAACATATGTAGCATTTTATCTAAAAAAAAAATGAAAATCACCTTTATCTCTAGAAAAATATTAAAAATAGAAGAAATTGAGATACGCTATCAAATTGCTGGTAAAATATACAACTTCCTCCTCTTCGCTTTTTTCCAAGTGTTCATTCTTTTCGAAAAAAACGCTGGTACAAAGTATCGCGAACACTCTGCATATTTAGAAAGGAAATAAACTTCTATTTCACTCGAGTTTGTTCTAACTCACATAAACAATTTGTGTTTTGCATAAAGATCCGCTGTCTAATAACATGTACATATTGGTCTCGTAAAATATACTGTGTTATTGTCGCGGAGTGTACTAAGAATGCGGCACGTGATCGACGGGCAGCAAACTACGCGGTTAATAATTAACGGCGTATCCGTAGCCGAGGAGAAATGAAAACCTACGGCGAGGAGCATCGGCCGGCAAACAATGCCGCTCATTACCGTTCTCGTATCGAACCGCTCAAGTCCTTGTAACGAGACGCAAGTACTGCCGTTCGTGATCCCCGCTGCGATAAGCTAATAATCATTTGACAACGAAAGAGCAAACTCTGGCTACGTTCGGCGGGTTAGAATATCTGTCGAATAAATTCGATCAATGTATTTATTGTACATGGTACAATAATATCCATCTAGCGTTCCCCAATCTTCATCTTTCATTTTTAAATTGTTCAGAACCACGCATGATCAATGTATTTATTGTACATGGTACAATAATATCCATCTAGCGTTCCCCAATCTTCATCTTTCATTTTTAAATTGTTCAGAACCAGGCACGTGTTTTAACGCACCAATCGTTGCAGTTGTAAAACCTGATTTGTCGGCGATGAAGTTAGGGTATTAACCGCATGTGATCCCGTCTGCGTGAAGGAGTTAAAATACTTTTGTCCCGTGGTTAACCATATTACCAACCGCTCGGTCTTCAAGGGTCTCGCTTCGGAGGGTGGTTTCATCCCTTAAACTCGAGTTACCGCAGCCGAATGAATACGCATCCATTAATTTCGGCTGCTCCACTTGGCCACAAAGTTTCATCCAAACGCCGGACCTTCCTCGCAAGTAAGATGACCCCGTCGCGTCTGCTACGACGTCCTGAATTTGACGGTCCGCTTATTAATTGCCACCTAATCTGCAACCAGAATCTCTGTTGTCCGATGAATTAATCTCGACCGTTGTAATGGGCTTATTATGTCATTTAAACGGCTCGGTGGCCGATGAGTGATTTCTGCCATTTGCATTGCCGATTTAATGGCTCTGCCGGCCAGACGTCTAAACTTGAACTCCCGCTGGAAGAATGGGTTGGTTTTACGGGTAATAAAACGGCGATTACCTAATGTCTTTCCATTTATACGTTCGCAGCCGTCATTTATTTCGCCAACAGTCGTCACGCTGACTGCGGAACTATTCGAGTTATGCAAGCCGATTTTCATAAAGAGATTGTTCTTAGATGAATGTTCGACACGTGTGTTTCGGTTGATCGAAACGGTTGATCGAAACGGTTGATCATACGATAGCTAATTTCCTATTAACGCTAAAACCTACCGACCGATAAAAGTGACTGATGTGTAGATTTTATTATAAAAATAACAAGATTAAAAAATGTATTCAATCAATTCCCGTGCAATAATTGCTAAATAACAATTTCCTCGATAAGAAATTGTGTTAACGATATTTGCGAAATTCTGATAGAGAACTCTTACATTTTTAGAAATTTTACTGTGAACTTAACCCTCCAATTAACATATCATTCTCCACTTTTATAATTTTATTTGAAACAAGTGTAATTCTTGTATTTAATTATGTAATATGTACTGTGCGTTCCAAAAATGTTGCATTTCCCTGAAAGGGGTAATTCCTGATGTCATTTGAAGAAAGTTTTTTACGACAGAAATTATTGCATTTTAAGAAAAAATTAATTTTTCTTAGGAATGTTCTGCATCATGATCAACAAAATTTTGCACGATTTGTCATTTATCTTCATTGACAACAGTCTGTACAGTAGTTTCATTTCTTCCGTCGCTTTCAATCGAAGGAAACGCGCAGCGCGACGAAGGTCCATTATGCGAAAGTTGTGCAACATTCGTTTAAATACAAAAGACGCAATTGATGGGCGGCACGTTAACCCGGTGCTCATAGCCTGAAACTTATCCGGTATAATTCACGGCCGCATTAATCATTCTAATCACAGAAACGGACGCGCGGAATCTGATGAAACTTTGGGCAGTCAGGTGGTGGCGAGGCAACCTGCAAATAATGCGTCGTTAATGCGAAATTAATTGTTATCCACGAGCGAGAATCAAATGAATGTTTTCATCAATTTTAAACGGACAAAGCGCGCGGGTGTATGCGCGAGAACCGGCCCGTAATTACAGGGAAATTATAAGCCAATTATGAATGATTAATCTGTGGATTAAATATGAATAACAAATCCAATCGGAGGATTTCCGTCGGTATATTCAAACATCTCGCGATCGTATATTTTTCGGAACTTTAGATTTAGGCTGAATTATAATGCATAACGTTAGGAGATTTTGTAATCGTGTTCAAAAGGCGATGCAAAATCTGACGAACAGAACAGGAAGACGAAAGAATTACTATATTTCCAATTTATTCTCTCATGTGGAGTTACCTGCTCCACGTTTATACCATTTTGGGACACCTTGTAGACCGGTACAGAATTTAGCTGAATGTCTTCGCACATAATTGTGGAACACCCTCTACAATCGTTAGTTCATCATTACGGGGATCGTTAAATGGTGCACGAGAGAAGGTATGTTGCTCAGAACCTGATCTAATATAATCGAGGAGAGAACGATGTCCTCGCGAATGGTTTGTTTTCTTATCCCATTGCTCGACCCCCGTTCGGTTTCGAGTATTTCTTATTTCCGGCAAATACTCCTCCGATAGCCATTAACCTTAACGACCGCAAGAACATCGGATTTCCTGTATTTTCAGCAAGCCGTCTGCTAGTTTTCTTTCCCGCCGTCGTCGTCGGCCAACGACAACAGCCACCTTTTATATACTTGCTCGCCAACCGGACGACTTCGATAGAACGCGGTTCTTCGACGAGGATCGATCCGATCGGATCGATAAATCAATTGGGTCGCGCGGCGACATTCTTCCTCCGGGTGTCTTTCCTCAAGTTTCCCTAACAGACGACGCACAGTGGTCTACTTCAAGCAAATAGCTCGAGTTAATTCGAAAATTTTCATCGAGTTAATATTTGAGATCTACAGAGATGTTTATACTCGTGTGAAACCTATTCGAAAGATCCAGGATAACGTAATCACGTTTAGAATAATTGATTTACAAAGTGAGACGCCACGTTAATTTAATAGTTTGTTGGTGGATGCACAGAGGGCATATGAAGGTCATTAACCTTTTTAAAATGGAAACATATCTTTTATTGCACAACTTAGTGCACCTTGATATTCTTTAGAAAGTGTTAACCCACTTATGCGAAAAAATCAGTATCATTTTAAATAAAAATTAATTGGAGATTTTTATATTTATTGAAAATTTATTATTACCAAAATTGATTCACAGGGTTTAATATTATTTAAGTGAATAATGTTAAAATTATGAAAATTAATTTTACAAAGAATTTAATATTATTTAAAAATAACGTTAAATTAATATGACAATTAATTTTATTATATTTAAGAGATACAAGAGGTTCAATTTACAATATCAAGAGGATCATTTACATCATAACAATACGCAAATACTTTCACCATTCTCGAGATAACTTATATCGTTGAGTAAACCTTGAATATATAATTTTATCTTCGAATCCTCATTTTAAAAGGCCATGAACTTTCTTTCCAACCCAATATACAGGGTGTTCTTTACGTGACAAATGTGTCAGATTGACATGTCGGACGGATGAGTGTCAATAACCTTCCCTCCACTTCCACCGAAAGTTTCCTGACTTCTGTGTTCGATATTACTGAAATTATTAATGAAACTAAAGAATTTTCCGCGCGCGATGAACTCGTTCCACCGATTCTAAAACCCAATTTACTCGATGTCGTTTGTTTTAAATATAACGCTCGCCCCTGTTGCTCGTTCTCCGCGTCCGTTGAAGCGCGAGAATAGAGCTTGTGTGTTTCTCGAATATATTCCGACCCCGCTCGATTGTCGTTCACCTCCCCAGATTGACGTTCGTCGAAAAATTTCGACTATTCGTGCACCGTGCTGCTTTAGAGCACCATTTGTCCCGACCAATCGACATCGACGCTCAAAAGTTTCCGATTACTGCCATCAATATTTTCAGAATTTATCCGTTCGCGTTTACGCCAATTGTGCTTCGTCGTTGACGATGGATCGGGAAGTTATGGTCTTCGCATCGTAATACCTGTTGCGGGGAGGAGATTTTGATATACTGTGATTGGAAAACATTGTTCTAAAACCGTTCATTGCTCTTAATCCTTTTGAGACACGACAACAATAATATACTACAATATTTTTAAATGTCCGGGATATTTTCGGTGGTTTCAAATGCTCGAATTTGATTTACTGGTATTTATTATGAATTCGTTTCCTCTGTCTGCGACCTTGAACGACCTTGAACAAATAAACTCACTGAATTCCTAATGAAAGGGGCTATCATCGTAGGCGTTTAAAAAATGGTCACTTCGAGATCTCTAAAATTATATAACATAATAACAAATATAATAATTCCAATTATCGAATCGTAAATGTTATCAAATTTGAAAATGTTTTCGGCACTACCGTTTCGATCTATTAATATAATCTTTTGCAAAATTGCTATATTATATTAATAGATCGAAACGGTAGCGCCGGAAACATTTTCAAATTTGATAATAACAAATGTTTTCATGAAGATTATGGAAAGATATTTGGGGTACAAAGATAGGTGTCTCGCCCTGTATATTATTTTAGGGTACAAAGCTGATATCTTGAAGGTTCTATCTGCAGTGTTTAATCTAAACTAATCTCGATTCGAACAAATGTATTCGGGCGATGCGAGCCGTGCCAATCGATAGAGAAAAGTGACAAAAGAGAAAGAGGATATTGTCGCTGGCATTTTCTCCTTTTCCTGTCCCGAAGTCACCTTGTTGGTTATTTTGGTAGCCGGAGGCGGGAGGAGGGTGTACACTTACAAACAGCTATACACATACTTTCGCGCGGCGAGGAGTTCGGCAAGGAGAGTTCGGAACGGAGGCGAGAAAGGAAGAAACTGAAACGATCGATACTGCCGGCCTATAAACTCCGCCGATACGAGGGTTTTTCAGTGAGAAAATCTCTCGGCGGCAGCAGGTCCGACCAGTTTTCACCTCTTGACCGTGAGGCACGTAATATTACGTCACGTGCCGAGGGAAGCACTTCTCATCCTCCCGAAGAGTGAAAGAGAAGGAAGATCGACGCGGAGCAAGAAGTAACGCGAGGGAGACCGAGAGAGTCTTTTGATGCAGAGAATGCCCGCGTTATTTCGCAATTCCCTATTGATATAGGTGCAAACACGTGATCAAGAGTATGCAGATGATATTTTATATTTACTGCAAATTTACGATTACCCTGGGCATCTCGTAAATCGCGTTTCGCAAATAACATTTTCGCGAGCGTTCCGCTGTGCTGCGCTGCAACATGTACGCTCGGCCACAACCCGCCGTGGAAAAACAGTAATTAGTCGTTGGGATCGCGAGGAACTTGAATCGAACCGTTAAAAAAAAAACGACTAGAGCATCGTAATTCGCGGCGATAAAATTTTTACCCGATTTCGACGAAACATTGTAGGCAATAATTAGTCGCGCACCGTGCTGGTTTAATTTAATTATCACGATAAACCTTTCTGCAATGAAGAACTAATACGTAGAGGCACCTCTCTACCTTAAACTCGTATCGCATGTATTTCTATAATTGGGGGACGGGTATCAACACGGAGGTTTAATTAAAATTTATTACGAATGGGGCTCATTAAAACTTGGTCCATCGCATGAAATATTCATTTTCAAAGTTCCTGCTTCTTATGGAATCTTGTGCGTTCGTGAGAGTTCGTAAAATAAACAGGGCAACGAGTATGCTGATAAATATTAACAGTGAATATTAACAATTGCGTGAAAATAACATGCAATTATCTATTACACGATAGCATCTGCTTGTTTGCTGGGGAATTGACTCGAACTGAGGGGAAGAAGTTGCATCGATTCGATGATTCGTATAGTGTTTTACAGTATTGTAGCGGACTGTACTCGAAACCGTTGATTATTAACGACTAACTCGCCCCAGATTCCGTTCCCAAACACCGAATGACGGTTTACACGCGGGTCTTCTGGTTGTTATTGATTTAGGTGAGGCGTAGGTGTTATGTTTGCTTGGGATTTTCATTTCGAACGCCAAAGGGACGCTGCGCGAAATTAGCGAGAGTCAATCCAGCCACAATAATTCGTAATTAATCAAACAGAACGGCTACCTTCGCGCGCTCCCAGCTCCCTTCAATTTTCACTTTCAATGGAATTCGTTCGATCACCGCGGTACACCTGAATCAGATAATATCTGCGTAATAGACGCAAGAACAATCGTAACAGGTTTAACAACCTGTTACAATGAGGCGTATTAAATGAATCACGCGCGAATATGCTCGGCAAGCAACTAACGCTGATGCCAATTAAACGTTGACACATCGCGTCGCGCAAAGAAAATTGTTATTAGCGTTTCCTGCTTAGATTGTCATCGGGAGAAATACGGGAAAGCGTTGCGTTAACGGTTCACAGAAATTCAGGAAACAATTGACAACTGGACTGCGAATTTCATGCAATTGTGACAAGAATGAGTAGGTGCGAGTTGAAAGAATTATTTCTTGATTATTGATATCCGTAGAATTGAAAGAAAATTTCTAATTGGTTCCCGTTCCTTACAATTAATGCCGACAATTTTTATTTTGAATCCAAGTTTTATTACTGCAGTACTATAAATTAGAGCAGGTCTGGGCAACTTGCGGCTCGCGAGACAATTGCTGTTTTAATAATAGTAAAGTGATATTTTATTAGCTAACATATGAAATTGAAAGTACCAGAAATTTCGTAATTCTTACGAAACATTTTGGCAACTCCACTTTTGGTGCACGGCGGTTCTAGAGTGAAATGACGGAATGGAACAGTTTTTCTCGGAGATCGAATCAACTTTTCCGTATAGCAGGATAGAATGCACAATGGACGATCGACTTCGTAACGCGTTCGCAGAAGAATTCCACACTATCGGGTATAACGAAACATCGAATGTCGAAACGACCATTTAACCGAATTCGATTGCAACGGCGCGGCGGCGTTGCGAGCTTAAACACCGAGTCATTGTTGCTGGAAAATCGCTTCGAACGGCTTGGCGTGGCAATGGCGGCCGCCCTGTGGCGTTCCGCGCCCATCGGAACGCTGTATGTACTATACTTATTCCTCGGCGGCGGCGGCGTCGCCGTTGGCTGCAACGCTGAAGAACTTTCACCACCACGGATAATATTCTGGAGATTGCGGGCTCTTGAAAGGATTCAATTTGAATCGAGCCTGTTTTACCGTCGACGAAACAGAATTTCGTGACTCTGAATTAATGCTCGACGATGAACAATGAATTTAAACTTTGGTAATTTCGCCGGAAGAGCCGCCGGGACTCTGTGCACCCGCGATCCACGGAGTTTATTCACGTTAAACGAATCTCGAAGTGCAAATGGAAAATATTTGCTGCCTCAGAAATTATTTACAAACTTCCCCAGTCACCGCACACTTTTTAAATCGAATTCTCCTCCACAGTCGCTTGTTCCATTCTTAATCACAAGAACGGAAAAATGTTTCTCATACGATAACTGCCCGAGTCCATTTTTTATGAAAATTGGGTGCTCAGAGCTTCGCCTTGTTAGGCACTTCAATTTCTACGGTTTGAGGATAATAAGTTGTTAGGTAGCGACACAATATCAAAATTTGAAAACTCCGCGTAAAGCAAAATAGTTTCTCTATAAATCGCTTTCTTCGCTTCCTGTACAATTGACTTTTTTAATTCTGCCAACAACCAGTGTCGCTATGACTGGGGAAATTGAGGGGAATACAGGTACCCCCTCTCTGCCAGCACCGGACCAGTCACGTGACATTGCGACACACGCACGGAAGAGACATAACGCGTCACGTGACCGAGCATGGAGGACTAGGTTTGTAGAAGGGGAAGATTAGAGTGGAGAGACAAGTTCTAATCTGGCGACTCTGCTAACAACGACGAAGAATGATGCAAAATTCAACGACGACGGCGCACACGTTACTGAATCAAGAATGTAGGTAGCATTCGACTGATCAAACGCGAGCTTCTTGCAATGCACGGGCAACGATGCGTTCACCTAGAACCCATACTTTGAACGCAGACCCTTTGGTCCAGGTCTTCTTGATAAAGTCTCTAACGAGCCCCGTTGGCTCTTTGTTCTTGATCCTCGGGTTAATGACGACGATGACCCTTCTCGCTGGCCAAGAGTGGCTTCCCGCTTCGAGTTGTGAGTCGGTGGATTTGAATGATGCTCGTTCGTGGAATCGCAACCGGTGAATCCGACCTATCGAGTCCGATCCTGGTTGCTGCGCTTCGTCGGTGAAAGTTGCACCGATGCAACAAAGATACACGGAAAAGATGAATACGCAGGAGTATAACAGTTTCGAAGATTCGCGGGCAAAATTCTACGAATATCCACGATAATACGGCGATGATTTAATTAGCGACGGGAGAATCGTCCGGTGACATTCTCTGGTGTCGCGATGATTAATCCCCTGATCTTATCTCGCTCGTTCAGACTAGATCCTCGCCGATTGAACATGATGTAATGTACGCCTAAACGGCTCGCATTTAATTGAGACAAGTGCCCGTCTAGCGTGAAACCTGGGATTTCTAATTAATGCAAGCCGCATCGAGAAGGATGCGGAATTATTATGTTGCGGGATGCGACCGAGTCTACTTCTTTCCCATGATCATTTCACTTTATCGGGACTTGTAGAAATACAAAGTTATGGAAACTGAAATGCCATTAATCACGTCGCTACGTAAAAATACTGGTGTATTTATTTACCGGTGATTTTTTCGATTTTTTAATTTCACTACAATTTTCTAATGGTTTCAGTATTTTAGATTCAGTGGATTCTGTAGGCGTTGTCATAATGTTGATCAAGCCAGCAAAATATAACCGATATAAATATGAAATATTTTTTTCCTATTCCGTATAGCAATATTTTTTATGAAAATGAAAAGGATTACTATTTGGATTGCACCTGAATAAATCATTCATCGAAATGTTCGAATGCAATTTTTCAGAATCGAAGAGCCGGAGGAACATTCATTTGATTAATCTGTCAGCACGATGAACGCGCGAGGATTTATTCTGTCTTGATTCGCGTTACAAAATTTTTCCATCGAACGATACAAAACGGACGTTAACCGTTCCCCAGATTTCACGAGCGTCCGTCCGATCTATAGACGTATTACTCGCCGACACATTTATTCAATTCGAGTTCAATTCTTGTATTCCGTTCGGCGCTGCGTACTATAGACACGCGTCCAATAAATGTGGCAGATCCCAAATGTCCGGTGTACCATTCATCCCGAAACGTCGTTCCAACGTCGAAAAATTCAATTCGGCTGCAATCAATGAACCCGATTCCGATTCAATCCTGCATAATGTTCTAATGAATGTTCAATATTAACTGAGCGTCGACTCCAGCGTTTCATCGTCGAATGTGATCGATCCCAAATAGAATTTTTTTCATTTCACTCACAAAGGGAATCCGGGCCCACATAATATTAATCGTAATCAGGTAATATTCAAACAAAATATAATTTCAGACATTTCGCGACTTTACCTCGTCGGAATAACGTAGTTTGTGGCAATGGAGTAAACTGACTGCGTTCGTAATCCCAGAAATAATATTTCTAACAATATAATTTAATTGTATCCTTATATCGATCGTATTTATTATTAACACACTGCCGACCAGTGATTATGGCATAATAATGAAAAATGTATGGTACATGGCTAAACACTTTTTAATGGAACCTTCAATAGCAGCAACAATTTTCATCGTGAACTAACAAGTCACTCTCAATAATGTCATCTAATAGTTTCATTTAAGATTGCAATGTAAAAGAAAATTTCTATACTTTCCTTTGACACAGCACAATTATAGAAAATCCTATTAATAGGCTTCCGGTAGGTAAAGTGTAATATTAAATTACTAATGCTTTCGGCGCAAAGGTTCGATCATTTGTTAGAATCATTTGAAAGCATTAGTAATTTAATATTAATCATAATTTAATCATTACAATTCGGGTATTTCGACTTTGTAGTCATTTGTATGGCCAGTCTTCCAAGATAGCCAAATGGTATACAGTAAAGCCTTGATCTAAGAAAAACGAATATCCCCTCCACTTACAAAACTTCTTTATGTATTTTTTTATGGGACTTTCGCCAACTTATTTGTGGCATTTTTCCGATTAAAACGACACCAAACACGACATTATTGAGCTGCGATTCAATTGGAAGTACGTAGTCCACCTTCTTAGAACTGCAGGATCTAAGAAAAGCACGGACCCGAGAGTTATTTTGCCATAGTATGTTATTGATTTATGTAACAACCTGGGTGATCAAAAAGGCGATCAAAATTGTATGATTACAAATAAATGATTATTAACGAGTCTTACAGTAGTATAACAAATTACTTTATCGATCAGAGTAGTTTCTACGTGAATTTTGAACAAAATCGGCCTGTGCCAGTTCCCTCGGCGAGCCCAGTGGCAGCAGTAAGTATTCAATGCCAGTCACGGCGAAGAAAGGAAGAGGCCTAGATGACCGTGTATCCTCGCTAACGTAATTTCGCGAGTCAAGAAAGAAAGATAGAGAGAGAGGGAGAGTAGGAGAGTGAAGTCAGCCGGAGTTGCGACCGGTGAAAGGCCAGAAAGGCCCACTCTGTCTCACGAGCATCGTCCGCCGTCGTTACCTTTTATCCAGTCGATCGAGAGTAAAAGAGAGTCCGACAAGAGGTAGATAGCAAGATCGAGGGAAAGGGAAAGGGTGAAAGAGAGAAAGAAAGATAGAGGGAGGGAGAGAGATACTTCCGCGACTAACACGCGAAACGATAGTTTCGACGGGTTGCATCGCGAGGCGGGGCATTACCGGAAATGAATGATCGCGAGCCATTCCGAGTCCATTATCGCCAATCCATTGTCCCGTAAGCCGATAATTAAGGAGGACTTAGGCTCGATTCGCGTAGCTGCGCAGTCTATCGAACGATGCTCCTTCAAGTAGTAGAATATTGATAATGCGTGCCGGAGATAAAGGAAGCTATCGCGTGATATCAGGCCAGTCGATATGGTAGTCTTTGTGATAGAGATCTCGCATTCAATTCTGTGAGAAAGAAATATAATACGATTTGAATTACGTGTGATGCTTGAACGATTTCTGGAACATGTAATCAGCAGTGAATTAAGTATGATTATTCACTTCTTTGATAGCAAGGAAGATAATGAGTAAAAGTAATGTTACATGGAATGAAAGTAATGTGTCTATGAAGGGGAGTGCAATAAATACTTTGGGTAATGAAAGACGTAATTTATTACACACGCAATTTGATCGGGTTTTTGAAACTGGACATTTAACTGGCGGAAAATTACGCGGCGGAATTGTATAGATCACTCGGATTAGCCAATTTAGCAATAAGTGAGGGTACAGCTAAATACTTAAAAGATTATCGACAGATAGCAGCTTACGAAAGTTTAAATTTTCACTTTTACAACGAAATTAAAAGGAATTTACAAGAGAAACTTCCTTTTCCTCGCAAATGAAATCTTGGCAATTTCGTCGTGCACGTTCGACCTGTATACGACTTCCATATTACAATAAAGTAATGTTTCACATTTTTACAAAAATATAAAACTGTATAACACAGTCCACTTGTAGAGTGCCGTTTCTGTGGACACAAGATTGAGAAATTTCTCGGTGATTTTCTCTCAATCAAGAATGAACAAATTAGAAACTCTTTCGCGTACTTCCAGGCCCATATATGTTGATAGAGTTGCACAGTAGAACTTCGCATTTAAAGTAGACAGCCTGAACGACTTCAACCAACCGGTAGAGCGGAACTTGTGCGAACTGATTAGCTAACTGAAAAATCATTGTGTTGTACTGCATTTTAAGATGCCGCTCTTTGAAATATTCTTTTGTTATATTTACTTTCAGGATGAATCAGCGCGATACATGGCGGCGCTATTACTATCAAGAACGTTGAAAATCGCTGAACTTTAAACACGCGTAACTTTTGAACCAGCAAGTTCCTCACATAAAAACTTGAATTGTAATTAATATAATTTTTATTATGTACTATATAGTTTATTTGTGAGATTTGATCCGAAGTGATCTCAAGTTTATTTTTTGAATCTTGATCCGCGATTCCGAGCACTGTCGCAAGTACACGTTTATTGCTGGAAATTGGCAATTTATCGTTCCAGACGAAAATTGCTCGACGATGATGGACGACCGTGCGGGCAGACGCTCGGAAGAAAAAGAACTCGGTAAAATAAAAATAGACCGAGGTGCACGTACAGTGGATCCAAGAAGTATTTCAACACTAAATACCTCTCGAAAAATATTATATATTTAAACTGTCATAATTTCGTGAATAATGATCGTACGACAATAAATTTGGACTGATTTCAAAGCTAAGAAGCCTGCAGTTTCATAATGCGTCATTATTTATTCTGCACCGAGATTGTGGGATGGGATTTTTTATATTTTTCACCGCGTTATATTTCACCCGGCTAATTTCTTCATAAATGCATACAGATCCGCAGTCTATTCATCATAAATTTACGAAATTATAGAAATTTAAATGTTTTTTTTTAGGAAATCGGGAATGTGGTGTAGAAATAGTTTTTGAATCCGCTGTATGTTCATCTCGCGCGGCGAAAACGATCCGCGAAGCGAGATTCCTCCACCGTAACAATAACGTTTGCATTCTCCGATCCTGCTTCGCGTAGCCGGTAAAAGTCGGTGTTGCAATCCGGTTTGTGGGGCAGCGTTGCGTAATAATTAAAAAGCGAACGCAGGACCCCGGGCAAAAAACGAGGGAATTTCGAGTCGGAGGATGACGAGCCTCCCGGCATATTGTTGGGTTGGCGCGAAAATAATGGTGGTCTCCGTTCTTGAACCGTACAGCTGCATGATTTACTTTATTTCCGAATTGGGGTTAAATGTCGAACGGCTGTTGTGTCATCAACTTTTTCTTCACTTGCTCCCGACAGGTTTTTTGTGGATCTGCTTCCATAATAGCCCTCAGTCTATCGTTATGCTGCGGATTTTATGCGTTACGACAAAAATAAGCAAATACGATTTAAGAAAATGTTAAAAGAATTTAATTTTATTATAATCATGTATTAGATGTGCAGATTCAGTCATGAAAAATTGAAAAGGTGATTCCAATTGAAATTAGAAAGGCGATCCCAATGCAAATGGTTGAATGAATACATTTATTACGACACACAAAGCATAACTTCTCAGATATATTCAATTTTGTCATTCTTATAAATAGATGTCAGTCAATTTTAATGCTCGGTAGGTTTAATATTAATCCTCCGTATACTTTATGGTTTTTGCCAAGGACGCTTGCTCGAAATGATCGAAATGATCTTAGTCACTTCTTGTATATATGGTTGGTCTCGATCACGAATTCCTGGAACGAATCAGTACTTTGACTATCGCGTCAGTCATATATGGGTGACGCTATGTTTTTATTAAACTCGATAATGAATGTCTGTTACAATCTGTTAAATAAGTCGAACTTTTACGAGCACCGATGCAGCAGTGAAAGTGTTGCTTGTTTTTTTCTCTCTCCGCTTTTTATCGGCGATCAGAATTATCGAAGCCAAAGGAGGTTAATTATTCAGTGCGCTGTCTGAACGCATTATTGAATAACCCTGTAATTTCCGAGTTTGGTATTTTTACTATTGAAATGTTCTTTGTGACGTTTCGATTAGTTAACTGAAGTGGAAGGTAAGTCAATGTCGGAAGCAAATCAATGATATCAAATTAATGAACTGTATTCGTTTCAATTTAAAGAATGACTTGTACGTAAAGAGGATTGCACTTATGTTATAGAAATATAGAAATTGACAAGTATATACAGTGGGTGTACAAAGTATTCGTACACCTTTTAAAAACTAATAACCTTTTTATAATTCTATCAAACGACCTGATTTTTTATAATCAATTAGAAGCATTAGTTTACGAACTGATATGCAAAAAAGGTTTTCCAAAAATTGCAATTCACAAGGTTGCATGCAAAAATAAAAAAAGGCATTTTTTAAAACTTTTTCATTTGGGCCCTTAATGAAAATTTAAAACATAATGTCCTATATTCTTTATACACATGTTGGAAATTTCATCGAAATCGATTGACGCAGGAAAAAACAACAGGCATCGAAAAATGTACGATTCTGTGAAACTACCATTTCCACCATTTTTAATCGCTTGCAGCTCGTGTGTATGTTAATCGGTTTCAATGAAATTTTCAGCATGTGTATGACTAACATAGATCTACAAAACATATATTTTAAATTTTCATTAAGGAACCAAATGAAAAAGTTTTAAAAAATACCTTTTTTATTTTTGCATGCAATCTTGTAAATTATTATAATTTTTGGAAAATCTTTTTTGTATATCATTTCGTAAACCAATGCTTCTAATTGATTATAAAAAATCAGGTTGTTTGGTACAATTATAAAAAAGTTACTAGTTTCTAGAAAGTGTACGAATACTTTGTACACCCACTGTAAACGTGACGCAACTGCTTTGCAATTTTTCCTTTACACGTTTCCAACATTTTATCTGGGCTAGATTAGCGAAGCTTGAATAATGTGATTAGTAACATTGCACCGATAAGATGAGGTGGATAATCAGGAAGCTTGGAATGACTGAAGAAAGATCGCTTTCCTTATCCGAACTTAATGATTTCCTATCTGTATTATAAGTCACTTACTCGATCAATTCCTCGCGAAACGCGCCGGCTCCTGCAACGAAAGCAAAGAGAAAGCTTCCTTTAGTACGATCATTTCAGTTTATTGCAATCCATAAACCGTATATCTGCCGAATCTGAACCGTGCATATAGTTGTAAAATAATGGACCATCATGACTGGTAAACTAAACTATCCACTAAGTAGTCCTGATGAGCATAATAGTTGCATAAGGAAAATTTATTTAAAAATCATATCATGTCTGCGATTTCACCTGCACAGAAATGTGACATTCCAACAATCTTGGCAGCGAATTTTGCAGCCGAAGTAGCTACATTCGTGATACGTTGTTATTGCACTGCTGAGGCAATGATAGATCATTGCGCCGAACGACCTAACCTAAAACCGTTTGTTTACAAACATCCGAAGAAGCATCGAGCGCTCATGGGTTTAGCCAACATGTCATCTAGTGAGATTAGAATTTTAATATCACCCAAACTAATGGTTTTTCATTAATAATCATGAGGAATATCGAACTATGTACATTCATTGGCGTATTAGAAATATACGATTCCACTAAAGAAATTGAAAGCCATACAACTTCCGTTTGAAAAATGTTTCGATATCATTGACCTTCAATTGCTGGCACATCACATTCTCCAACGTAGATAAATTCTCATTCAATAAAATCACTACTTCACAAACGCTAAATTTAAAGTTTTGAGGTTGCAAGGTACACTACGCGAGTAATTAAAAGTGAACAATTGCGGAGACATTCTGCAAAATGGGTCAGGACCGAGAATTTCAAGAAAAATTTCATTGGTGAACGACCTGTGAGACGGTTCTCGGGTTGAGTCACCTAACCCAGACACTGTTCACCGGTTGATCAAAAACCGTTTCTCAGAGGATCCAGGGCGATTCCCAGGTCCCGTATTCAACGGAATCTCTCGAGATCTATCCGTGTCCGCGGAGGATCTGCGAGCCGCCCACGCGCCGTTCCCCACTTGAGCGATAATCCAACGCATTTAGCGCCGGCATCGCAAGCTTAGGATCGAGGGAACGCCGTCGACCTCGTTCCGGCGGGATCCCCGTCGGCTAAACACTCAGCAAGCATCCAGATGATCTCGGCAATAATGAATCATCGCGTTTCCTCGTCGCGTCGCGTCTCGTCACGGCGAACGAGGTCGCCGAATTTCCACAGCGAGCCCCCGATTTTGACAAACAATCAGCGGAGCGTCGTGACGCGCGGCGACGCTCTTCGGCCCGGCCTCCGAGGATTCACGATCGCCCGTTAAGATTAAGCCGGATTGTTACATCGTTGCATCCAGAAGGAAAAAGACAGAGACAGAGACAGAGAGAGAAGGAGATAAGAAGAAGAAGAGAGAGGAACAGAGAGAAAGGCGGGAGAGAAAAAAGGGGGAGAGAGAGTGACCCCGAAGAGGGGGTTCGAGGTGCACGGGATGCCAGGGATTATGGTAGGGGGATTTTTGTCGCGATAGTGGTGGTCACGAAAGTTAGGTGTTATGAACGGCAGATGAAGAACCCGTGGTTGCTGAGGGGAGAAGGAAGGGCGGGGGCCCCCGAAGAAAGGCTAGAGGTATAAAAGAGGAGCCGGGTCCGACGATGGGCATCAAACACCTCAACATGAAGGTACGTGGTAAGAGCCGTGTGTGATTGGTACACTCCAGCTGCACCGACTCTCTTCTCTCTGGTCTGCATCTATTTTCGACGCAACACCACTCACCCGGTCTTTGGTTACAGGTGTTCCTGGTTACCGTCTTCCTGGCGCTCATAGCCACCACCTATGGTGAGTACTATCCTCGAATTTTCGGCAGTCCTTACAAGAAGAGTTGTTTGCTAGAGCCTTGTTTGTTGTAAATTTCACCTCTCGCGGATTATTTTGTAAAAAACGTGCTCGTTTCGTCAACTACATTTCTTATGGTGAGATTATTAGCCTTGATGTATCTTTGACTATTCCGTAACTGTCAACTTCGGTCTTCTTGTCGGAATTTATACACGTGGCGGATCGTTCGAACTAGCTGGTTAAAGATTGGAATTTAAATTGAACGTCCATCATTCTGGGTCCGAATAGACCCAAGTCCCACCGTTCGTCGATTTAAATTGAAAATCATTTGCATTACATTCAATTGTGGGAAAAATAACGCAACGTCGTTCTCCACTGCTCTACAAAAACAACACAGAAGCCTACAGTATTTTTTTCCCGCTCGTGTACCGAAAGTTTCGATCCACGCATACATTAACAAATAACAACAGAACAAATAAAAACACGAAGTGGCTGCAGGTGCGCAATATTTTCTTCGCGGTTGCGCCACCGTCGAAACAGAGAACGCGCGCGGATTTTTATTAAAACCATTTACCCCATTGCATTTGATTTTTCGTATATACAACCGGCGCATCGGTGTTCACGAATGCTCAGTTCTCGCATCGATCAACCAATTGGCAGTGTTCGTTCGAAAAAGTCGGTCAATATTGTTTAAAATTTTTTAAAGGTGTCGGACTTATCGCGTAACACTTAGTCCGCGTTCTAAAAAGTCGGATAATATTGTTTCAATTTTTCTAAAGAAGGCAGACTGGTTAATAGAATCTTATGGACACTGTTCGATATTTTCATTCAGTTTTTCATTGGCAAATCGGTGAAACTGGTTGCTGCAGAGTCTAGTGTTACGCAGAGCATAAATGTGTAATGGTCGTCTTCAGTAAATATTTTTGGGTATTGTCTTCTCAAACCCTAATCCAAATCTAACCCAAACAATAGGGTATTAGGCGGGCGGGCTGTTGATCTATAAAGCAGTTGACAAATCTGTGGATCTCTAAAGCAGTTGACAAACTTGTGGTCATCTGAACACCGTAGACTGAGCCATCTCCAAAGACAGTAGACTGACGGTCATTTTTTCGTGTTACAGCCGGTATCATAAGCAGCGGCTGGTCCGGTGGCGGCGGTGGTAGTGGCTGGTCCGGCGGCGGCGGTGGTGGCGGCTGGAAACTGGGAGGCGGAGGCGGAGGATGGTCTGGTGGTGGCGGAGGATGGTCTGGTGGTGGTGGTGGAGGTGGAAAGATCATCAAGGTGATCTCTGTCAGCGGAGGAGGTGGTGGATGGCCTAGCGGTGGTGGCGGTGGATGGTCCGGCGGCGGCGGTGGATGGCCCAGCGGTGGTGGCGGTGGATGGCCCAGCGGTGGCGGTGGAGGATGGAAACTTGGAGGTGGTGGATGGAGCGGAGGCGGCGGTGGTGGCTGGAGCGGCGGCGGTGGTGGTGGTGGTAAGTGATCCAACATTTTCACCAATGTCCGAGTGGTCAATGTGACAGTGTATTGTGCGAATTAACATGATTATAAAAAAGGTACATAGCGTAGTATCAACAGTTTATTGACAGATGGGAATGTAGAGGAGAATTACAGGTCAAGTTTGCGATCTCTAAATTTTTTCTACATCCCCAAGTTATAAAAGGAACTATTGATATTATATGATGTATTCTTTTACACTCATCTTTGCACTCTACTATATCAAATGAAGATGATAATCCCAGTGATCAAAATTAATAGGACACACTGTATATGGTCGCTTTCTGTACGGTCACGTGACCCATCACTGTGCAATGAGTGTTACAAAAGTTCTTTGCGAACGGAAAACTAGGTCTCGTAAAAGTTTAGTCCTTAGAGACGCGTGTCCCCACTCTAACTTCCCCTTCCGCCATGTGTTCGGTACAGGCAGAGAAGGGGAACTTTTTCCCCTCAATTCGTGCTACCTCCCCTCATCCGGCGACTACGCTAGGGAATTCGCGAATGAATCTTTCGCTCGCGGTAGAACGACACGAAGAAAATCGAGAGCCGCAGCTGTAGATCCGATAAAATCGTATTAATATTAACGAGACCGGGGTAATGTATGCTAATAACTTTTTGCCGGGGCGTGTTCGATCGGCGAAACGTCGGGAAATTAGTTGTCCGATTAAACGCGGCTGTTCCCCTCCGCCCGGCGAATAAATGGGCGTCAAGCGCGTCTAAATTTACCGCTCGCAGTTTAAATACCAATTAAGCTGTTTGCGGGGTTCCGATGCGGCAATAAAACTTCACTCGGGGCCGAAGTAACAGAAAAACAAAACAGAAACAAAAATAAAGCCGAGTTCGATCTATCCCTCGAAGCCCTCGACTATCATTCATTACGTGTAAAAGCGGCGGGCGGGCAGGCGGGGGCGGGAGGGCGAGCGAGAGCTCGTTCCGTTTCTCGTCCGGGCCGCTCGCGATTAATTAACAGAATCATCCCGAGAGTTAAACGGGTAAACGAGCAAAACATACAAACAATTCTTTGGAAGATTTAATTGGGGCGAAGTGACGTAACAGACCATCCCTCCACCTATACGTATAAACGTATACAGACACACATAAATCTCCCCTATACTCTCTCTCTAATTCTCTCTCTCTCTCTCTTTCGATATACATGTACACACGTAGACACAGCTATATATTGTTTCCGAGCGTTTGATTAAAGGGACCCGTCGGCTTACAAAATAATTAAAAACAATCTCCGCGGGGATTCTGGGGGACAAAGAACCGTAAACAAAAGCCCCGGGACATCGTCCGACGCGGGCGGCCCGGCCCGGCTGCCGCCCATCCCCCATCTCCGAAATGACGCACGAAAAAAATTCTTTTCAGGCTGGTGGTAAGAAACGCCGGGGATCCGAGGATAATTAGAAGGAAATTTGCTCACCGATCACCAACCGCACATCTTGGCTGTAATCACCGATTGTCGGTTCACGAAGAGGCCCTGACCCCCATCCCGATCTAAATTCTTTGCCAGAAAGGACACACAGACGTGAAACACACGCAGAGAAACCAACAACGTCGAGAGGACCACGCTCGACCGAGGAGCGGGCACGATCCGCTGAACAAAAACACAGACAACAGACCCAGGAACAACGAAGACGTGTTTCCTCGCGACTTCTTTGTTTTCCAGTGATGAGCGCGACGTCATCCAGCGCGAGATCCACAAGATCGACGACATTCACATTTGGCCAACCGGTCGGAGGTTTCATCAAGACACCATCTCGCGATCGTCTATTTCCATTCGATTATTCCGCCGCTTCCACGGCACTGTACATAATACTGTTATACCGAAAATACCTTGAGGAGGATCTGGGCACCTCTTCGATGAAATATTTAGCGAATGACATTGTAGATTTTGTAAATTTAGACACGAGACCAAAAGCTTCACACCGCCCGCCGCCCAGCGGCAACGAGAATCGGACAACCGAACGATTGCATTGCGCAGGATTCTCCCTTTTTGTACCTTCTATTTTTTTATAAACTGTTTCCTTTTGAAGAAACGACGTGCAGCAATTAAATCTCTTTGACACGAGCCGATCGCCTTCTGTTTTGTTCCCCCCTCTCCACTCCCTTCAACCTTGCTGCGTTCAGAAAATAACCTTCTTCTTTCTTCACATGAAAGTAGATCTTTGGTTTTAAGTATGCAAATACGTAAATTAAGTTGACGCTGCGAATGTGTAGACATTAGGACTCCCACTATCAGTGTATCGGTTCCCCCACTGCCACTCATAGTCTCGCCAAGCTCCTCCTACGCTCCAGAGTTTGGTGGGGAAGACCCACGAGCAGGGAGAGAGGAATCTGCGGCCTATAACTACAATTTCCACCACTTTCAAATTTTCAGAATTTATATAACTTCACCAGTCTAGAAAACACACTTTTTAAATTTTCATTACAGGCCCGGATAAAGGGGAAAAACAATTTCTAAATTTTCCCAAAATGTTCATTCCACGATACATTGAACCCGGGAATAAAAATTAGAAATATAATTAATACCGCACTCGAACAGCCGGCCGCAAGATAACGTTTATTAATATTTACATCGCACCGCTGCCATTTAATAAATCCGGTTAGCCATTTCCCTCTGAAAGCGTGGACGAGCAGCTGTAAATAAAATACATAACAAGTTTTGTTTTCCCGGCCCGCGAGCAACGTTGATTTAATCCGAAGGTAAATATTTAAAAGAATGACGTTGCAGGTCGCAGTTAGAGTTTCCGATGGCCATAATTCAAGGCGATGTCGCGGAGTCCCGGGGACCGTGGATAACGAGGATCCGACAAGGAACGCGGCCAACCGCAATTGCGGAACTTTCGGAGTCGATCATTTTAACCATGTCGCGCCCATGATATTTACACCGTTGCAATATCGTAACCGGGAATGTTACTGCTGAGCCTTGGCCGATAGTAAATCCATTCGTTCAGCAATATTGCGCTCCGGTCGCGCCCGCGTATCCATCCGTTTACGATTTTAATTTTTCCCGAGCAAGATGACCGTCCACCCATAAATCGAAAGGAAAGCCGGGGATGCTCGTTCAATTCGCGTGCGATGCACACTCTGTCCAAAAAGGAAACCGAACCCTGGTGAAAAAAGACATTTATTGTACACAAAAGCTACAGGGAATTTGTGGACGAAGCAGACGGTGTCGTAATAATAGTTATGATATACAGACAGAACGCACCTCTCAGTAAATAATTAAAGTTCATCTGGCTTCCTGAACAAGCAGAAGAAAAACTATTCTATTTGGTGTCATTTTAATCACAAAAACAAGACAAATACGATGGTAAAAGTTTCACAAAAAGAAATTGAAAATTAGCAATCTTTTACTTCGCTCGACTTGTGGGGATTAATTTCACAGTTACGGTGGAGATCTTTACGACAGTTACGGAGAGAATACTGTTCTGACAATTTTAATAATGAATTGATCAATCCTCTTCAAATTTTACAGACGTATAAAATAGAGTTTCCTTCATCTTGTGAACTACAGCAGAAGAAAATCTTCAACAAAATGGCTGTCGTATAAAGCAGACTTATTAAAGTTGAAACTTCTTCAGCCATTTTAATAATGAATTGATCAATCTTCATCAAAATTTACAGACGTATAAAATAGAGTTTCCTTCATCTTGTGAACTACAGCAGAAGAAAATCTTCAACAAAATG
The DNA here is from genome assembly GCF_051020765.1 of Lasioglossum baleicum. Taxonomy (NCBI): domain Eukaryota; kingdom Metazoa; phylum Arthropoda; class Insecta; order Hymenoptera; family Halictidae; genus Lasioglossum; species Lasioglossum baleicum. The sequence continues at coordinate 5,280,970 of NC_134938.1, forward strand.
GCTGTCGTATAAAGCAGAGACTTATTGAAGTTGAAACTTCTTCAGCCATTTTAATAATGAATTGATCAATCTTCATCATATTTTACACACATATAAAATAAAGGTTCCTTCATCTTGTGAACTATAGCAAAAGAAAATTTCAAGAAGAAAGCGGTCGTATAAAGCAAACCTTCAAATTATCTTCAGCCAACAAGGAAGAACCGATCGTCGATATCGCCATAATTTTGAGACGGCCAAATTCCCACGTTCCATCATCTTGATACGTGTCCGGTACCGTAATTGCATACACTGACCGAGCAAGGTTACGTCAACGTGATCCAGGAGAAATTTCTCAGCTGCCCAACATGCTCCGGTCAGATAAAAACATGTGACATTAAATCCTTGTGGAGGGAAACGCCGTAAGTAGCCGGCGGTCGTATGGTAATGCCAGAAATCCTTGATCGCAACTTTCATTCGTTGCACACATTCGGACGCACCCACCCCTCGCGTGTAAGCGTCGTGCGGCGCTCGCTCGTTCAGACTTCCTTAATTGGAAAAGTGCGTGTATTCGGACGCGGCGGAGCGTGTGTCTTGTCCATTATTTCATTCAGGGAACCGGTTGATGCGGTGACGTTTCCGTAGAACTTACACATCCCGGAGAAATTTCACGCGTCAACTATGTCGGAATCGGCGCCGCGCAGAAACACGGCGAGAAGTTTCATACGGGAACAGCCGAGCGAGCAACCTATTCAATCCAGTTTCAAATTGCCGAACACCTCGATCCTCGCATAATCCTACCGCCATTTTTTCGCGCGTATTGTGCGTCATTCTAAAGCGCGGCTCCCTTCGTAGAACCGCGATGTACGCGTCTGGCATAAACGTGAATTTCAGCCTCGACAGAACGCTGCAAAATTTAACAATTTTTACTTATGAATTGTAGAAAAATTATTAAGATGTATACTTACTGTAAAACATTGATTCTTGTAAAAATTTCGTGCCCCATTCTCCTGTCCACTGATCGCACTTTTCTTTCGGAAACAATGGCCGACCGTGTTCACGCTACAAGCAAAAACCATCGTTTATATCGTCCGCCCAACTTCTCCGAGCATCTGCATCTTTAAACACTCGTTCCTCGGCGTAATAAGAGCATGGAGAAGGCGATATCGCGGAAGTTGCCGCGTTTCTTCGCAAACGAGTCGCGGAAAGTATAAAAAATGTAAAGAAGACTTGGGAGAAATTTTTGCCGGTCGGAGGATCGCGGACAAGTTTCGTTAATTGCGTGTGATTCTTTCATAACCCTTGGCTCTTTCTCCGAGAGATTAAAATAAAAGCCTTCATAATTTTCCAGGGGGTCCCAGCAAGGGACCCTAATCCTACAATGCGACTCTAGCCGAAAGCCATAACCGTAGTTCCTCAAAGTGAAATTTTTTCCATCGCAGTGGTGGCCCACCGAAATGTAGCCACCTAAATATCTCCTTTATTTGTGATGACAAAACAAATGTTTCTAATGCAATTTAAATAGTATCACAAGGTGAAAAAATGCTCTGCAAATGTTATTTTTTTCTCAAGGTTTTTTTCCAGAGTTTTCAAGGTCGTCGATATATTTTTTCTTGTAAACGTACAGGTTAAAAGTCCTTCAACATCCGGAAATGGGAGGTTCCCGAGATCATCTGAAGCAACATTTTTCGTTGCAAAAATGGCGTCCGCGCCTTTGTTAAGGACTTATAGACGAAGAACACGGACCAATCAGAGCGCGGCTACAACGAACGGAGTCCGAATCGGCGACAGGAATCAGTCCGCTGTAGCCGCGCTCCGATTGGTCCGTGTTCTTCGTTAATAACTCCTAAACAAAGCCGCGGACGACATTTTTGCAAAGGAAAATTTCGCGTCAAATGATCGCAGGAATCTGCCATTTCCGGATGTTGAAGGAATTTTGAGTTTTCCACGCATATTCTAGTCATAATGCATCTTGATATTCTTTTACAAAAGGCCAAAACCCATTTACGTAAAAAAGTAATTTTTTAAGACACATGATTTTCTACAACGTTAATTGGTAAACGTGCACAGGCTACAGAAGTATTTCTTGATCGAAATGCTTCGCAATCAATCGTCTAAAGTGGTTTATTTCATATGCAACAACATGGAAAAACGCCTAATTTGTAGTTCGCGAAAGTTCCGGTGAGAATTCGAGAATAGGTCCGGTTGATAATTGGCGCGGCCTCATAATTGCTTTATCATTCTGGCAGTTGGTAGGAGAGGATTCCGCCGCTTCGGTACGAAAATACGTGGGTAACTCTCGTTCCCGTGAACGGCAACGAAAGCTACACGACTGGGTCAATATCGCATTAATTAATTAATTTACGTAATCGAGTTACGCGGCAATTACGGCACTTACGCGGTTGCGCGCCCTGAGAATTCACCATTGCGAGGGAGTAAAATTTCATCCCGTAAATAAAACTAGGAACCGGGTAGCCGCAGTCGGGCCGTGAGATAGAACCTCTTTCCTCGAGGAAATCTTGATGCCGTAAAAGAAAACTCGCGACCCGGTAGCCTTTTTTAATTAATTCCTCCTCACGGCGGCGTTTCCGACTAGTTACACATAAAGTAAGATTTAAGTATTGCCTCCGGGTGTAGAATCTTATAGGATTCCCGCGAGCCGTCACAGAGATGCGGTTGTTGTCGTTGATTAAGCTGTGGTATTACGTTCGAGAGCAAATATTGTTATTGGTGGCGGTATCAATAATACGGTGAATAATATTACAAAGCTCCGGCGTTGATTCCGGTAATGTAATATTTGTTGGTCCGGTATCGAATAAATATTTGCCCATTCCATCATCGATGGATCACATGAAATAGCAAAGTCGCGCCGGAATTAATATTCCCTGCAAATATCTTTCGGTCAAACGTTGGAATTTAAAATGGAAAAGAGAATGCGACTCGTTAAGAGTTTAATTAAATTTCAGTATGTATAATATTCCGCGAGCCCGCGTGCAAGGAAAACAACGCCCCCTGCAACCGCGCGAAAATGTAATAAAAGTATTGATTTTTTAATCCCTTTAAACGAAAACGTAACGAACAAAAAAGGAGAACCGAGAAGAATGGAGCATGAAATTAAGTAATTATGCGCGCGCGCTGCAAGCCGGCGGAAAACAGATTGAATCGCCTTGCTAGTCGTGAACGGCGGTTGATAAAACGTTGCATATTCGAAGAAAACTAACTATTATTTACCGGACACAATAAACTTGAGCTCTGCGAATGCTTGGACTGGAAAGTCGCTCTTTAGTGGGTCAGTGAATTTGGTTTTTCTACTGGAATGAAGCTGTTGTTTCGTTGTTCAACTGGAGAGAATGATTTAGACAGTAATTGTGAAGCAGCGGAGAAACATTTAATTTTGTTCGTTTCTCAGAACTGAATATTATAAAATTATCTAACGCGCTTAAACGATGTTGCGGCCGCGCTGTAACAGACTTAACTAGCATTTCTTCCTTGTTGTATTTATTTCTTCGTCGTTATGTACGATCGTTTTGGCACACGCTTTTAATAAAATTAAAGTTACCTTAATTTCTAACAAAATAATGCAAATAAAAGTACATTTTGCAAAATACAGCATAACTTTTTCCTCTTTCATTTTTATCGAATCACAAAAGTTTTCTGGCTAAAAGAGTATACAGGGTGTCGCAAAACTGGTCGAGTTCCCGAGGTCGTTTGAAGCGACATGTTCAAGTGACTCGAACATTTGGAACACCCTGTATATGTACTATACAGACAAACAAGGAGGGTCGTCTAATACTAACGATAAATTTAATACAACTTTACATTATAAGAGCTAGAAACGTGTTAACAATTAATTGTAAAGAACCAATAAACCGGTGAATGTTCGCAAAACGTGATTTTTGCAAGTGGACGGAATGTTTCCGTAGAGCTGACAGAAGCATTAAAAAACCTATAAACTTCCGGTCTGCATACGTGCTCGGTGAATCGCGTTTTCCGAAATAAAATTTCAGAATCCGCGCCAGCTCGGAGCTGCACCGAAAAACCACCTAGCGCAGAACGTTGGCGCGCATTAGATGATGAAAACACGCGTCATTTTATTCTTTATCCCACACATTTCGGGAAGTGCACGCGAATGAATAAATAAATCGCCGACGGTTTACGCGGGCACCATTCAGATGGAGCTAATGGATCACTTTCCAATTTCGTAACAAACAATTCTTCCGGCGGTCCTTTTTCCCCGCGAATTCGCTTGAAATATCTTTGACGTAAATATTTCATTTATTCTCGCGACGGGCACTCATATCCGAGGATCGCGAAATTCCTTTCAGTTTTTTATCCGAGCGTAATTTCACCGAAAATGTTGCCCGGAATCGTGAATAGCGTCATTTATTCCCCAACGTTCAGACGCTTCAACAGTGACCGTACCACTGACTGGTACATATATGAACGGTTTCGCGTTTTCGTAATTGACTGACTGACTAAAAAAGGATGAATGTGAAAGATACTCTGTTTCGAAATAACATACTCAAATTCATTCAATGTCTTCACAGTTTTGTATTTCTCCTATTTGTTTATGTCACACATGTGCATCAAAATCGCGTTAATTGTGTTCAATTAGTAGACAGCGGATTTGATGCATTCATGACAAAAGTGAGCAGGCGTAACATAAAACAGAAAAAACACTGCAAGAATTTACAAATACTCTGATACTATTTTTTCACAATTTTTTCGTTCGTGCACTGCATTTTTCGTTTGCGGTAATAAGAAAGCAAAAGGTGATGGAAACGTCTATTCTGATTTTACATGCTTAATGTAATGACAGAAAAATGATTGATAGATTAAACAGCATTACAAGGCAGGAAATGACGTCCGGAATGTCAGCTGTCAAGATATACTACGATTTTGCGATTTAAAATGAAGTTAAGAAATAACCAGACAGCGGGTGCTTATGTAATTCCCAATTTTTGTAGACGAATATTAAGAAAGTGGAATAAAATAGAATCTTATAAATGAGAGAGAGAATTATACTAAATTCTGTCGAATTTTAAACTCCAACATTTAATAAAGATTCGCAGTCTATCAATAACAAATGGAAGCAATGGAAATTATTTTCCGAACGTTCTAATAGTTTGCGACCGCGCAAATTAGTGCGATAAACTGTAAATAGAAAAAAAGTCTGTAGAAGTTCTCGTGCAATAAATATTGAAGAAGACAAAAGGTGGAGGTAGAAGAAAAGGTAGAAGTACACAATTGATCAATGGACGGCGACGCAGGCCAATATCCCCTGTTTCGACGGTGTTTTTAATGCAGCCAATTTAAAGAACCCCGTCGCGGCGACCCTCGAGTAAGCTTCGAAAAGCGTCCGATGCTAATTGGACTCTTCAGATATCTGCTTTGAATAATTACCAAGCCTGGGGAACGTCTTCGAGTTTCGCGCGAGCACCGTCTTTCCCGCTTCGCTTCTTTTTCATTTAACCCGCGATATGGTATCTCATTCTTCGCGGTCAATTCTAAATGGCCGCTTTCAATCTCCATCCACCCCTACGCGCACTCGCTCGCTCGCTCTTTCCCCGACGCGACGCGGAAGCCATTCTTCTCCTATCTGTATCTCGTCGCTGCGCTCAAGCGAGATTTTTAAATGCCCCGAGCTATTTCGATGCCGCGCACGACCGTAATATACAATTTCCGCGGAGTCGACTGTGCGGCCGAGTTAACTTTCAATGATTTCCATCGAAAAACGTGTGCGCGGTATATACATACATATATCTCCTGCCGAGAGAATATTTTCCCGCGGAGAGTTGCTATTTCTGTATTATGCCGCGAGCCTCGTACGTCTACCTCGTTAATTGCTGTTGCCCGTATCGCGTTTCAAGAAAAATCGGCCAATACACGGTTCATTAGCGTTTCGTCTACGCCGAGTACGAACACTCCGGCCGGTACCTTCGAGGGGTGAAGATACACCTCTGACATTTGTAAGAGAAACAAATGATTTTAAAATTCATTTTATCAAATTTTATAAAATTGTGCATCTGGATATTTAACAATATAAATCGTTGAAGTTGCAAAATATTAGGTTGTCCCAAAAGTTTCTTCCGGAATGTGATCCTTTAATATTGCTAAATAAATATTAGGTTGTCGCAAAAGTTGGTTTTCGATGCATGCACATAATGCAAATTCATATTAAGAAGTACTAAGATATTAACATAAACATTATCGTATTATTTGTATTTATTTAGCGACATTAAAGGAACACATTCCGGAAGAAACTTTTGGGGCAACCTAATACATCATAATTCGTAGGAGAAAGGCACAAAGTTTGAGTCCGGTAAAGTAAAGAGCAGCCAAATTTTCGCGTAAATGGCAGTGTGCTGTGGATGCAACAGAGGAACAGAAGATTCCGAAGAATTGGTAAGCACCTATGCTTTACATTAGTATTTTATACAGTGATGATGTTTAAATAAACGAAAAACGGAACACATTAAAAATCGGTTCCCGCGGATACAGTGTGAGAGTAACGATCATAGTGAAAGAAACGGTGACGATGTACCCGCGACTTCGTCGCGATTAATAGCATATTCGGCGCGCGCGCGCGCGACCAATTAAATTCCGAGTGAAGGGTCTTCAACGTAGACGACCGAGCGGCATCAATTGTCGCATAAATTTATCGGACGCTGATGGGGGGTCCGTTGCCGTGCAATCGAGTGACACCAATTTACGGGATCGCCGTCACCCGGCCGACTCACTGTCGAAACGGTGAAACCCGTCGGTTGTCGGAGTTTCGTGGCCGTACGGCACCCTGAACGCTACCACTTACCCCTATTTTCATATTCATCGCGCATCCACCCCGGATGGGATCCGTGTTCCGTCGCCGGAGATCGTGTTCCATCGATAATCGCGGAAACAATATTTTTTCGATCACCGTCGAACGCTCTCTCGGAACTTACCCTTAACTAGACCTACCCCCAAAATCGCGAGCTATTCGTTCCTCGGGTGAGAAATTTGTAGTTTTAAGGATTCGACGAATTTACCAAATGAAAGCTTTTATCCACGTTTTCAATCAACGGAACAAAAGTATTTGCGGTTTTCTTCCTGGAAATGAATAGATGTCGAATTTCAGTCTAGCGACTATGCAGTGAAATAGAAAAACTTTTCATAACAAAAATATTTTGAATGACCAAGCGTTCTTCGTGCGAGCAGCTGCACGCTCGTTTCTTTTTTTACATCGTCGACGGTACACCTGTGTCTCTGTTACGATTTTTGTGTAACGTATAGAGATTTGCTACATCGTGTAAATATCAAGAACGAGGTCTGTGATGTATCAGTTTACCATTATTTATAACAAGATGTTGAGCATTTCTGTCGGACGCCATTATGAATATTATAGTCTATATTATTCTACATCGTGAGTACAACAGTGTTAGCTTTCATATCATTTATTTCCTATGTTACTGATTATAATATTCAATGTAATATAATATTTTCAAAGGGAAATAATAAAAGGAATATCTAAATTTGAGATGCTTCAGTGAGCTACCAGAGCTGACTAAAATTTATACTGATAATTATTTAATGTGCAACTATTAACCTTGCACTACGATTTATTTTAGGGTTGCAGTGATTAGAATTTCTTTGTCGTTCATAATTTCGTCGAAAAAGAAGAATATTTATATTTATTATTGTATGTGTGTGCCTGTGTGTGTGTGTGTATTTTCGGACGGCAACATTTCGACAACAACACAATAAAATTTGATTCGAATTTAAAGGAAATTAATTCCATACATATTCAATATATCCTGTTCGAAATCTTCATCGTGAGTCTGACTCGATGCTATAGTACAAGGGGTTAATGATGATTTGTGTAAATATTTAGATATTTTACATTTCGATAGAGACGAATTATTAAATATTCAATACAATTGGATCATTGCAATTCTGAAGTACAATTTCGTCCACTTAGGTGTTGAAAAAGCAGAGAATCAAGAAAATTAAAGGCGGAGCCAAATGGTGATTCGATGACGTTCTTTCTCGGCCGATCGGTCCGCGAAGTTAGGCGAAATTGCACCTTGTAGCGGCATCGGTATTGCCGACAATTCTATTCCGGTTAATGGCCATTGATGACGAGGAGCAATTAAATTAGCGTGGATTACGAAATGCGCGTCAGTGTGTGTGAAATAGGGGTGGCAGTTGGGGGTGGACGGCCGAGGCGGGGAGAGGGTGGCGCGAGTATAAATTTGGGGTAGGCCTGGTAGTGGGTACCATGTTTCAAACACATCTGTGACACGTGCGCCGTCTCTCCTCCTCTCTCTCTCCCTCTCCCTCGGTTCCATTCAGCTTCCCTCTATCCATCACGGTCCCACTCTGTTTCTGTTTCGCGATACCGAGACGTACCTTGTCCCTCTCCTCACCTATTTCTCTTCCCTCTCTTTCCTGTTTTCCATCTTTCTTCAACACCTCTTGTTCGCCATCTTCGTCCCGCAAAACTATTTCTTATCCTCGCTTCGTTCCACCCTCGTGAACTGTACCGGGTGTCGAGGAATTAATGGTCACGATATTCTACACAATATGTGGGACGGAATCATTATAAAATTCGCTTATGGGGTTACATACTACGCGTGTCTTAGAAGATTGATCACAGTGGAGGGGGTCATTGGTTCAAGCGAGCAACAAATTTTTCTGTGATTTATCTTGGAACGTTAATGATTACACAGCGGATTTTATGCATTTATGAGAAAAATGAGTAAGTGTAATTTAAACACACACATATTGTTATATTATAATATTCTCAATCTATTAAACATATTAACCCTTTTGCAGTCAACCAAAATGTATAGATTATTTAAAACCTTTCTGTATTCAACATGTTTGCACAAATACTCATAAAACTATAAATGAATGCATTAGCGAGTATAGAATGGACATTCAGAGAAATTTAGTAATATTTTTTAGAGGAACATTAAGAAATTGTTGAAAATAGTACAGTAAATGGGTACCCTGTTGACTAAACAAGAGTAAAGAATGAAAACAATTTTCTATTTTGTTCTAGTATGTGGCAATTCAGGTAGAAAATTTTTAATTTGCATAAAGATCCGCTGTCTTAATGACTTCCGAAGAAATGTTTGGATCGAAAGTAAAATGTAGCGATTTCCATTTGTTAAAAATTTAGTTTACCAAAAGATTCAATGTGTTGTTTACAAGACATACAAAATGGTACAATAATAAGGCAGAGTTGGGCAAACATTTAATCAACAATGACGAGTAAATTTCTACGTCAATCGTTAATCGCAATTAACAATGAAACTCCTACTTTAGTCGTTAATTGCGGTTAACGATTACATTCTTTTCAATCGTGATCCTCAATCGGATATTTGATTAATGATTAACTGCTGAAATGTCGAAATGAAATACGGAATCAAAACTGTATGCATACTGAAAAAAATTTTAACTGAGTTTTTGTTGAGATACTTCTGTCAATTCTCCATCTCCGCTCTCTGTCTCTCTCTCTCTCTCTCTCCCTCCTTATTACAATTTATGGATAGACCGTGTGGCGATTAACTTCAACAATTAATTAAATCAGTCTCCGATTTTTCAATGATTTCTTTTTTTAATCAACGATTGACGATTAACTTCATCAATCGATTGAATCAATCGTCCATTTCTCCATGATTACCTTTTTCAATCGAACACATTAATCAATCAATCTTGGCTAAAATTTTAATTGATTAATGCCCAACTCTGTTCGAAGGCGTGTAAAACGTGAATTGCTTCTTATTGATCGGAACCGTAGTTCGTATACCAGAGGCTCAGCGAAGAGCCGAGCCGTTACTTTGTTTACACCCTGTACAGCTTAGCGAGCGTCGCGTTCTCGCTCAATCGCGAAGCCGTCCTCGTCCATCGTTCGCGGCCGTGTTTCAACCCCTTCCTCCTGGTCGGCCGTAGTGCCAAACCCGAATCGACCTAACGCTCGCCGTGACCGATTACAAATCTGACCAATTAGGCGCACACTGCACCCCGCTGGATCTGAATTGGCGACCATACCGAAGGCGCCATCGTTCCTGATCGTGGGTCTACCTCGAGGTATAGCCTCGCCCGCTTAACGATCTCCGATCGAGGAAATATCGATGCCGGCGATCGATTCGCCGCTCGAGCTACCCCAATCGTCTTCGAACCCGTCTAAAGAGGATTCGGGGGGCGGTCTCAAGGCGTAATTAGTTTATCGGGTGGATGTACAGGGTGGTTTTCGATGTGTATTAGATCGCTACAGAAGTTGCCGACTTTCGCTGCAGCGGGTCGTGATCGATGAGTATCGTGGGGAAAAAGGATTGATGCAACGTATGCAGTCAGCAAAATATCCATCGTTCCACTAAAAATTTTTTGCCGGCTGGGATAGCTAGACTTGCTTTTGTTTTCTTCATCAATATTTATAACTGTTACGTACAATTTTGATTATTACGATAATCAACCCTTTGCGCTCGGAGCTATTTCAACTTGAACGTTCAACATTTCTTCCGGTCTAGATTAATTCAATTCTACAGGGTCATCCGTTTTTAAACGGCCAAACGTTAACCAGCTGTAGAGGACCCCAAATGGAACAACTTTTACCCCAATCACTTTTTTTGTTTCGGCCTTGATTTCCAGATAATTGCAAAAAACCATCATTTTTTGAGTTTACATAAAATTAAATATCTCAGGACTCCGATGATGAATCTTGATGGTTTTTCCTTTGTTTAGTTTAAAATAAGTAGGGGTATCTTTTTTTATTGAATAAACTTTTTTGTATGACCTTCGGGATCATGTTTTTTTTTGGCGTGGGGCACACCGCCACTTTCCAACTTATTTCTTTCAGGCTGCACGGTGTGCCCCATCATTATCGTTCAATTTCACAAGTCACTGTTTCATTAAAAGACTGTTTCTAACAAACAGAAATTTAATAAAAATGTTTAATATCTTCAAAATGTATTCTAATGTCTTCAAATCTAGCTAGAATATTAAACAAACTCCGTTGATCTCTTCCGAAAATGTTGGTACATAGTCTGCGTACGAGCACACGCAACCCAGCGATTTTATATAACGCGATAGAACGTTGCACGCAATCTAGATTGTTCGTGGTTCGCTATGCACAAAAGCAATACGGTAGTTGCGAAACTTTTTTACATCGCCATGCTAAAAAAAATATATAAACGAGAATTTCATCGTTATAAAGGCATTTGCATACTTCCGACGAGTTCCCATGAGTTTCGGGCAGCGTCAAAGAGCAAAACTCGGAGCTGACCCACATTATATTCGCGTCCATGTAATTAATAAACGTTGATAAACATATTCCACCGAACCAACACCGGATGAAAAATGTTTCATTCTCCGCCACGGTTTCCATTTTCCCGGGACTCGGAATGAAACTCATTCCCTGCTGTTGCTTCACGTAACATATAAAATAATAGAAACGAAGCTTTAACGCATATTTTCCTTTCATTTGTTTTTCGCACAAAGCAACAGCAAAACATATCCGGTTCTCTTTCGCGTTAGAGAAAACTGTGGTGTACACGTTTCTTGCGGGGTGGTGTTCGACCGATCACAAAAATGCTAAAAGAAAGCATGTAACACGAACCTTGGTTAAATGCTTCGTATCTTGTACAACAATAAAAAAGAGCTGCAGAACAATTCGATCGACACAGCGCTCTAAAGCGGACCGTTCTTCCGACCCAGAATAATCTCATTGTCTATGATCTTTTTCATGTTACGGATATGGAATTGACATAATATCTCTTTCAATTCTTAAATGTAGTTGATTAGATACGAACATATTTAATATATTTCATCAAATCAAATAATAGCCCACATAATTAATTAATTTCCTCACGTGTATTATAGTTGTGTCGCTTCGAGGAATTTCCGTAAATAAAATTCACTCGTATTTTACGACGACGAATTTACTGGTGCAAGTAAGTAAATATAGAGTAAGATCAGATCTCCTCGGAGACTGTGCCGGTGTGTAAGAGACCTCGCGGTCATTCCGATTCAATCCGCGTGCCCTACTACCATCGTTAGAATTGCTGGTCGCGGCGTTCAGCGCGCAGCGATCAAGAGAAAGAGATATAGGGGTAGATCGGGGGTTGGTGGTATGCAAGTGTGGGGGGGGATGGGTGAAGGGAAAGGTCTGTAGAGGGGAGCGGGAAAATTCGGATGCACGCTCGCGCGCCACCGGCGACGATAATTTATTATTCGCTGTTGGACCACCAGCGGCTCGATCCATACAGGGTGGCTCCGGGTTACGAGCTGCCGTTTCGAAAAGAGAAAGAGCCGGCCGGGGATGCTGGCCGCCGCTGGCACAACGGGAGAGAGACAGGGATGGGTGGAGGAGGAGGAGGAGGGAGGACGGGGAGGGTCAGGTTAAAAAAGAGGAACAGAGACAAAGGACCAGGGGAAAAATGCCAAAAAAGAGAAACGGGAACGCGCGCGCGACTCGGTGTTTTATTGCCGGCGGATTTGTCGTATTGACCGACGGTGGAAGGGGACGCCGAGGTTGAAAGGCGGAACAAGGGGGTGGAAGATCCAACAGGAACGGCAAAAGTGACACTCGGCCGGTTGCCCGATCGATGCGACCGGCTGATTCCGGTGTGTATAAATGATTTCGGGGTTAGATAGCAATCGCGAGCAATTCTGTCGCCGCTTACCGGTGCTGTACCCCCTCCTGCTCTTCTCGTCTCTGTGTCACGCTTCTGTCTGATTGATACCGGAACCTCGTTAACCCCCGTGCATTTCCTTTCTTCTTTTTTTTTTATTCTCTCTCTCTCGCGCGACGTTGTTTCGATCGGATTCCACCCCGTCGGCCTCGCACGACACGGAAAACGGAGAATCATTTTTCTGCGTTAGACCCAGGCGAACGCGACAGCCTAGCCCGAGAGAACAGAGGGATCGCGGACAGGCGTGGCCGATGATACGACGCTCCGTGGGCGGTTTAATTCGGGTCACGCAGGGATTGGTTGATTAAAATTGTCCTCTGTGTGCCACCGCGAGCACGCCGGCTCTTCCGAACTATCGGCCCGAGGCGCAAACAACCCCGGTTTTCGAAACTTGTTAAATCCTCGCTTTGTGATGTCCTCAAAGATCTATCTGTGCTATCCTTCATCGTTTGCGCTACGAATCTTTTCTCGGGCCTCGTCCGAGTAATTGTTCAGCGTCAAGTTTCTCCAACATCGTATAATTCAATTATAGTCCCGTATATATCTAAAGGCCGCCACACACGATCCGTCTTGTCTCGATTTATCCCGGCTCGGATGAAGCCGGTAATCGAAGACCTACTGTATATTATTTAGAACCATGTTTACCTCGGATAATACATTTTCTAGATACTCGATGTAAATTATTAGATGTCATACGAATTGGACGACTTGGTTTGTTCAATTAACATTTCATATGTTGTGGATAGACTGCGGATGGTTCAAAATAAGAATTAAGAATAGCAATTTCTTTCTTCCTTTAATTATTTTAGAGGATCTTGTAATTATTTAAATTTTTCTGATGTTTTGAACTACATGTAGGGTAAAGTGACCAAATATGGTATAGTCGTCTATTATGACACTACCTTATACATATCTTGTAAAGGAGAAGTCGCACTCTAGTGAGAAAATCCTCAAACAATAGTTTTCCATGATTACTCAACAGTGTGCAGTGCAATCGCACCACATCTATAGATTTTAGTATCGAATTTGAATATCGATCCTTCGGCAGTTGTGTCTCCACGTGTTGAATATTTTTGTGGTTAGATTTTCGATTGTATCTTTTCCGAGGAAGGGATTTTGAAATGCTTGAACATATCTGTAGTTTCAGTTTATTTATATTAATGTTTGCCAACTGTTGGTTTCTGCTGAAATTTATATTTTCTCTTCGTCAGTAGCTATTATTATCAGTCCACGTGAAGTTTCCAATATGGCACTACCAAGGGTTCCCTAATATGGGTATAGCTATTGACATTCTTGGTGTGGGTGCCGAATAAGACAGTAGGTGTCATATTAGGGATTCAAGGTGTACCATATTAAGAACCCCTTTCGCTGGAACCTGCAAATGACACACCACCAAAAAATATATTTTTTCCCAAGCTGTATTAATTTTTAAACAAACTTGATCCCAGAATCTTATAGAGAGGAAATGCATCTACAACTGGTAATTTTTTGAACGAAAAAGAGCATTCTACAATAATCAAAAAATGACATCAACAAAAAGTGGTTCATATTTGTGCACTCTACCCTATAGCTGTTTATTTTTGTTACAAGTGCATCCAATTCGCAGTCTAATGTTAAGAATTACATTTATACAATTAAGGTCCTACATATTTTTGATCCCCGGAAGTCCGAAAGCCGACGAGACAATCAATCGACTTATTGTTCCGGTTTGAAAGCCGCGCCCCGTCGTCTGGAGACACTGAAATCGTCATTTGCGCGGCACAAAAGCGACAAAAGGTCGGCACGTCGAAACTACATAGGAAAATTGACGGGGCGTACGTAATTCATAGGGCGTCGGTGTCGGCGTCAGCGTCGGCGTCGTATAGCGGAAGCTCTTTAGAATTTCGCGGGGCGGACGATGATCGCGAGGCGTGGCCGTTATAAAAATTACACGCATTTCCATCTGCGAGGCGATACCATCAATCCACAAGTCTCAGGAATAAAAGGAACCCGGAATGAGTCCCGCCGTGAATCGTCCGTTGATTCACGGCTTGCATCCCCTGGGTTTTTTTTGTGCTCGACCTTTCTCCTTTCCTAGAGCTTCCTGGTGTTCTCCTGCTCTCACTCGGACCACCGGTTCTTTCGGGACTCGCAGAAAGAGAGATTGAAATTGCGGATTAGAGTCTACCTCCGGCGGGAAGACCGTGCAGGGACGAGTTGCGAAACTGGCGACCCCCCGGCCATTCGAATAATCCGCTACGAGAAATTTCGACACAACTGTGCCCAAATTCTTGTAAAAGGGACGACATTTCTGTGAGGATGCAATGGTTTGAAACGGAAGAAATTTACGGACATCGAAAGATGCAAGAATTTTTTCAAAAATTTTTTTCACGTTTCTTGTAGTAAACTGACTGCTTTAACTTCTAAAAAAATCCAGTGATCGTCCTTTTAAAGCTGTCACATCTCCAAGAAAAAATGATTACTACCCCGAAAAAATTGTACGACACACCGACAGCGAAGCGAGTGTGGCCGTCTTCAAAGACGAAATGATAACAGCATCATGTTCGCCGATCGCAGGCGGTAATGGAGAGCCGTAACTCATTAAAATTTCTTCTCGAGATAAAATCGCGTCAAAGTAAATACGAGCGACTGCGACGCGTCGCGTCGAATTTTCCTAAGCGACTTTCCGGAAAATTTGTTCGCGCCGATTCCACGACGAAGATTCTGCAATCGCGAGACGACTGAGCGAAGGGAAACGTCGCGTCGAGGGACGGACACACTAATGCGCTCGTTGCAATGCTCTTACATTGCGCTATACCATAATGAAGTTTCGTAATGGCGGAACAATTTCGAATTTAACGTTGTCTTGCCCGATCGACAATAATTTGAAACTGTTTATAGCTGCGATCTAAACTGAAGCTTTCGTTCCATATATGCAGTAGTTGCTGTAAAAAAATTCTTAATTCCGAAACCAACAATTTTTAACTTTTTTAAAGGCAATTTTGTAGATTTTGATGAGGAAATGCCGAAAATCCAAGTTTGAATGTTAGCAATCGACTGGTTCAAAAGTTATGGGTGTGTAAAGTTGAATGTGATTTTAAAGTCGCTCAACTTCAAACACGCGTAACTTTTGAACCAGTGGATTGCCAACATTCAAACTTGGATTTTCGGCATTTCCTCATCAAAATCTACAAAATTGCCTTTAGAAAAGTTAAAAATTGTTGGTTTTGGTGAAGTTAAGCCTTTGTTTTCAGCTCCCCTTAATACTTGTTCAGCGTTTACTCTTTTTCATACACGCGAGCAATTTTAACACAGTTTGTGGGTTCGAAAGACATCGTGTAAGGAGCAAGCCGAGTTCTGAATTCGTTTAGGCGACAGCCACAAACGCGTTGCTATCCCGCTGTCTGTTTATGTTAATTACGCTATCCGGCTGTGATGATGCGTTACGAGCAAACGATGCACGGGAGCGCGGCGGTATAATGGAGCCGATTCATTTTAAACACAGGGGCGGCGGCATAGAGAGCACGCGGAACGACTGCTTCGATAAACGTGATCAAAGCGACGCGTAGGTGTGCCGATTAAATGGGCTTTGATGTGTGAAAGCCAATTTGGGAATGAAATGGCTTTCGAGAAATTAATCTTCAACAGCCGGGACTACCAGCAAGCAGCCCGCGCCTCGCGTATGTCCTGGATACGAATAAACGGAACGCGGGGACGGCTTGCGAAAACCTAAACGATACTGGCAAGTAATTGGCCGATGGGCGAAGGATAATTAAAAGTAATTGCCGGGCCACAACCGACCGTTCCCTTGGCCACTCCCTTCGCGACGACAATCAATTAATAGGTCGCCTTCGCGCGCAAGAAGCCAGCCTTTCCTTTCCCCCTCCTTTTGTTTTTATCCTTTTACTACTCGTCCATCCTGCTCCGTCGTTCCTGCCTGTAATTAGGGAATTTTATGGCGAAGAATCTAGTCTATCTCGTTTAATTTTTGCAATTCCCTCTACAACGTTCCGAGCGAGACACAGCGTTGCAGCAATGTTCCACTCGGAGTTGAGAAATCCACCTGAGAGTCGCGAGATAGGTCGGTTCGAGTGGCACTTTCGAACTCTCAAGTTTAGTTTAGTGCGTGTCCATGGCGGACGCCGCTTGTCTTCTCCGGGAAACGGAATGTCCGTCCCGAGGAACTTTTTGTTTTATAACTTGCACGGGAACAACACTTTGCGTGGCGTTCCTGTTTCTTCGGAGAACTTGTTTTCTCTCGCGACCGTCCTCCACTTTGTATCTTACATACGACAAAGCGGAAAATAATAGTAGCTTTGATTGTGCGCGTATACACTCGAGACGCACTGTTGCGATGAAATTCAATGGGATCAAATGAAACATGTAAATATATTCTCCTTGTTCCTCCGAGTCTCTCGCGCAAGGCAGCACCCGTGGCACTACAGTTTTCGTTCGTTTCAATCAAACACACATTCACGTAGAAACTATGAAATTGAATATTTGCAGTTTACGAGCGTGTCGCGCGGACTGGGATTGATTCTTTGAGGCGAACATAATTTTCTACGATATTTGCAACGCATACGTTCATGCATAAAATGTGAATTGGTGCAAAGATTTTTGTGGAAGTTTAAAAGTTTTATTAAATGTACTCGGTTTAGTCAGCGAGGTACTGTTAACATGCCTTATCTTGAATGTCTTGCCATAGTTTATAAACAGATAGCGGATGTTATTGCATTTATATGACAAAAATGAGTAAATGTAATTTCAAACAGTGAAAAGATTAGAAGAATTTAAAAATGCTGTTATATTATTTTCAACCTATTAAACATATTAAGAAAGAAAATAAATTTTATATTTCCGTCCAGTTTGTTGAAAATCCGGTAGAACATTTTTATTTTGCATAAACATCCGCTGTAAAGTAGGCATTTCCATCACCTTTTACTTTTTCATCGCCGCAAGGATAAAAATGCAGTTTTCAATTAATAAAATCAAATTTTAAGAAAGTGGAGTCACAAATAAGTTTCCACTAAAAATAGAAGTTTATTTGTGACTGCACTTTCTTAAAATTTGACTTTATTAATTGAAAACTGCATTTTTATCCTTGCGGCGATGAAAAAGCAAAAGGTGATGGAAATGTCTACTTTACAACGGATGTTTACGCAAAATAAAAATATTTTACTTGATTTTCAACGCGAACTGCAGTGATATATGAAGTTTATTTTCTTTCTTAATATGTTTAATAGGTTGAAAATATAATATAACAGTATTTTTAAATTCTTCCAATATTTTCACTGTCTAAAATTACATTTACTCATTTCGATTCAAAATAAATAAAATATTTTGCATAAAGAGATCCGTTGTCTAATTATAAACTAAATGCCAAGCTATAAAAACGTCTACGGTTGAAAAATATAGATCGTGGTCGGTAGAACGAGGTCCATGTCTGACCAAGACAGACAGATTCTACTGTCCGCTAAATATTCATCAGTGGGTTAATATGCAACACTCGACGACCATCACGCGCGCCGGCAAAATCGAATCAGCGTTGCACAGTGGCCGCGTTCGATCATAAAACGTGACGCACTCTGAATGTAGCGTATGTGGAACAGCGAGTCTCGCGTTTTCCTTCGAGTACGAGAATGGTTGTACGTATCCCTGAGAAACGGGTGGTTGAACGTGGGTCTTTCTGCCTCGCGTTTAAAGAGCGATGGCCGTTGAAGGACGGAAACTCTAGCCTTTCAAGTCGAACTTGGGACCGAGTTAAGAGTTTTCCCCCTTACCCTCGCCATCCCCTAACTTCCTCTTTCCTCGTCGCTCCAATTCCCAAGCATCTTTCCACGCTTCTTACCTCTCTTTCTCTCGTCGTCAGTTTTCTTCCTCTTTCTGCTTTCCCTTGTGAACGACACAAATTCCATTTCACTACCCACTTTGACACGTTTCGGCCATCCTACGAAGTACCTATGAGACTCGCGAGTCGATCGTTTACTCACCGTTTCCGGCTAGCTGTTTAAATACCACGCGTGATAGCCAATCTTGTGTTCGGTCTCTCGCGAAATAATATTGACAAAGGGCTATTGTCACGGCAACCTCTTTACCATGGAAAATGGCAAACACTTGACGCATCACATCCCGGTTATTCAATATTATTTATACATTCGTCTTAACCTTCACATTATTAACAGGGTACTTTGAACTTCTTTTGAAAATGTCCATAATTGGATGAGTGTCTTCAACGTGACCATTTTCAACTCGACCGTGAATTGCAATTATAAAACCAGCTGAAAATTTCATAGCCCAGGCCCCTCAAACTCCTTTCGATGCGTCTTGTCTCAATTGAAACTTCTTCCATTGGAAAAAGACTGTTTGTTTTATTAAACGTTAATCTTTAGTCTAAGCTAAAGTTAACTATGTTAACCTAAGCCTTTACATATTTTTATTCTGCATGAAGATTTTTCTTCCACGCCATTAGGGTTTATTAACGCTATTTACAGGGTTTAAAACTTGATTTTGAACACGAAAACTTCTCTACAAATATGTACACTCCCGATCAAAAGTATGTGGACACTTGTTCGATTCTTCTCCTGGAAGAAAAAGAATCTTCAAGGGATTTAATCAAATTTCACGCGATCTGCTTTGTACAGTATTCGAGAATTTATTTGAACAATAATTTATCAGTAGACCACGGATTTTGTACATTTATAACAAACATTATTGTTTACATATACCCAATAGTTGTTCTAAAATGATTCTTAAAACTCACTTTGTCGCTGAAGTTACAAGCCTCCCTTAAAATACGTTTAAAAACGTTTTCTCAGTGGTACGCACACTTTAACTATGTATTTACTATTTCGAATTCTATTTTACCCAGCTCTATAAACATCTCTCTCGCATATATCCAGGTATAATTCGCGATACCAAAAGTTTTCAGCGCGAGACAATCAGCCGATTCAGTCCTCGGCGAAATCGCGGTGCGAGTAGCGAGTGAAAGGATCGAATCCAGTAGAACGTTAATAATTTTGCGCGCTCGGTGGCCAGACGGTAAGACACGAGCAAATTCTACGATGTGTTGTTGCGCGAGAGGTGCTCTCGAAGTTTGTTCCACAGCATAAATAGGAACCAATTTCAATATTGAATGCATGTCACAGGCTCCCGAGCGCGACGCACTCTCCCGTTTAAAACGTCTGACGGCCGCGGGTATATATTCATGCACGTATAAATATACACAGAGGAGCGCGCGCGAGCCATTTCGCCCGCTCCGAGCCGAATAAAATATGCTCCTCCCGGGTCCCCGGCTGCTTCCCGCGCGGGCGGCAAGAATTCACTTTGCATTTTTACATTTTCGCCGAAAGAAGAAATCGACGAGAGCGAGATTACCGCGGCGAAGGAAATGTATCCTTCAATGGCGGTGGCAGTCCTTCGTCTTTCCTCCGGCGTCGCTCTTCTCCTCGCCATTTAAGGCACTCGTCTCTTCGGCGATTCAAATTTTAATTCAATTACGACGACGACGACGAGGGAGAAGAAGAGAAAGAAGACGAGAAGAGACCGTCGTCGTCGACGACGACGCGTTCTTCGTCAAACCGTTCGCGTCTCCACCCCCCACCGACGTTTTTTCCCCCTCCAGGATCCACGAAGCCGGCCTCGTTTTTCCGCCACCGTCCCCCGCGAAATCTGAATTTAATTATGACCCTTCACGTAGCCGTTTTACTCCTCCGTGCTCCTAGCCCCGCGAATCGTGGCCTATCTCGATCGCGCATCAGTCGCCTTCCGAACCTTAAGTCGAACCTTCCTTCACCCCTTTCCACCATCCCCTCCGCGTCCCTCTTTCTTTGTGAACGTCGTCGGTGAGCTGGGCGCTCGTAGACGACGCGGTCTTAAATTTTAAAGAGCGTTTAACCCGTCCATTTCTTTCCGATTTACCCGGCTCTTCTTTCCACGCTCTTAAATCTCCGCCCGTGATTCGGCAAGACAGTCGGATAAATTAGTTCCGCGGGTCTAACGACTCGCGTCCGCCATGCTCCTGCGAGCAAACCAGTCGTCCGAACTTCGGGATCAATGCGGGACGCGCTCGGAATCGCGTGATCAGGTTTCGTACAGTTTTCTGTAATTAGGGTACCTCGGAATGAGCGAGTAACGCGAGATTACTGTTTAGCATGTACACTATCGCTCAAAAGTATCCGAACACTCGCGAAACGTGTAATAGCTGCGCATGAAAGTTTCTCAAGCATCTAAAATAGTTTATTTATTACTTTCTTATGAAATATTTAGCGTTTCAAGGTTAAACACGAAATCTGAGATTCAACACGAGATTCGTCGACGTATCCGTCCGTATCAATCTCTTTGCTGTATTGTCAAATATTTCTGGACAATTTTGTTGAAAAGCAACAGAAAGGTTAAACAAGTTTTAATCCGAAGTTTATCATCCTCTGGTGAGTCACAGTTTCTTAGCATTTTCCATAATCGGAAATGAAAAATTGCGTTGTCTCGGGGAATAGGGTTCTTGTAACTAATGTTTTCTACAGAGTGTCCCAAAATTCCTTCAACAGCCGGAAATGGGAGGTTCGTGACGTCATTTGAAGAAACATTTTCCTTTGCAAAAATGTTGCTTCAAATGACGTCACGAACCTCCCATTTCCGGCTGTTGAAGGTATTTTCGGACACCCTGTATATCTTAACACTTTCAATGCGTTTTTGACGATCTAAAGCTCGTCCCAACGCGAAGTTTTAAATTCCTATTTTTGCGAAATCTAAATATTACCTCTGTGGAAATCACTTTTATGAAATAAATATATTTATTCTCGAAAATTTTTTGAGCGCAAATCGCTAGGTCCGCTTGTCAGTTCCAGAACGGACTCGCGTGGTCGAGTTGTTCTTTAGTCAGTTCCAGAAGTGACCCGCATTGAACGTGTTCAACAAAAATTATTGTAATACTTTTGATGTATAAACGAAGGGGGAAACATCAATTTTATTTTAAAAAACAAAGTAAAACTAGGTATTTCATGTTGTTTTGATTAATTTCTAAAAAGTTTGTTTTCTGTCCGATAACCGGATGGGGCACGGTAACTTTAACCCAACAGAAACAAAATACATATCGAGCATCACAGTCCTGCTGATGTGACCAAGTATTATAGCAGACCCGGAACAAAGCGCTCGAGCATTCGAATCGAAATAAAGCAGTTTCCTGACCGAGCTTTGTGCGAAGATGATTTTCCCTGTAATTGGCATGTACAGTGGAACCAATCGTTCGGATCGTTCCCGACGTTGATACACGACGATACAAAGATGGACGATATCGATTGGCCCGCGAATAAATATCCTTACGAGATAATAATAATGGGCAGGCATCGTGAAAAGATGTAATAGCGCATTGAGTGCTGGTTAGCGGGGCCGTCTGCTCGCTTCAATCTTCATTAATTCTCTTTTCTGTTTCATCCGCGCTGCTGTCCTTCTTCCCGTCTCGATTATTCTCCAGGAACCGCTGCTACTCCCATTCATTTTTTTCGTTCGATTCGACTCGACTCATTTTCCGCCTCTTTCCTCTCTCCCTCTCATCTATTTCTTGTTTTTTACATTTACCCGACTGCTATTCTAATTGCTTCGATACCGGCTCGAGATACCGGGAATCTCGACTAATGCCAATTAAACGGCTGACGTCCGTTAATTGACGGTTTATATTCGAGCCAGATCAGCCCGTTACCATTCGGCGTTTTGTGATCTCGCTACCGGTGCCCGTGGTCCAAGTCCACGTAGACGTTCCCTGTTCGTTAACGATGATACCATGCGGGTATCTTGTGGATTCCAATTTTCGAATTACCGTCGAAATAGATCGTTGCTCCCTCTTTAAACACACCACTGTTTGAACACGCGTGTTTGCCTCGGCGAACGATTCTCCGGCGAAAGAAGCTGCGGTAGAAACGTTTTGTAATTTCGTATGCACACCGAGGAACAAAATTGAACCTATGCAGCCACTTTTGATTCGTCTTTGCAGCTCTTCATCTGTAATATCGCGGAAAACCTGATTTTTGAATTATTACTAGACTGCGGATGTTTATGCAATCTTCAACTTTTGTAGAGTACCGAATAAGTTCGACAACAAAATATATCAGTTCTCTGTGGGTCGGAAACAAATAAAACATTTCACAAGTCGAGACGGTTGCTTTCAAGGGTTGTAAGGCTAAGATAACAAAAATGACATTATTCTTGTTTACTTCAAGATTATTCTACAATATTCTACAATGTTTCTGAAAACCATTAATTTGTATTTCATCTGGTCGAGTCCACAATTTGTTGAACAGAATT
Source organism: Lasioglossum baleicum (assembly GCF_051020765.1). Lineage (NCBI taxonomy): Eukaryota > Metazoa > Arthropoda > Insecta > Hymenoptera > Halictidae > Lasioglossum > Lasioglossum baleicum. Next base: position 5,303,895 of record NC_134938.1, read on the forward strand.
CCGATTTCAGAAAATATGAAAATTGTAACTAATGTGCTCGTGTTCCACTTTCGTAACATTACATGAAATGAATATTTGAGACAGTAAACTTTCATATGACCGAATGGAAAAATTGTTTAAAAAGACTCTCTGCATGTGAATGGATCCTGTGGCTCTGCGCTTTTAAATGGTTCTGTGATTTTGGATGGCCCTGTACAATCAAAGCGGATAAAACGGGCGATGACGGCAGAAACTGGCACAAAATTGCAAGCGGCCATCGATCAATCAACCAAGGCTATGAAAATCTCCAGAAGTCGATTCCTCTGCTCGACCGGGACTCCCCGGCATTTGACATAGCGGGGGTAGCCGTATTCTAATTAAACGGTACAACGGCCTGATCTCAGGATGGAATCCCAAGACCGGCATCGATTACCCAGCCAATTTGCGACAGACAGCCCTTCGCCCTTCGCCTCCGCTCGCCTTTGCTTCTCCTTCGTTCTTCGGGTCTGTTTCGATGAGTTTCCACCGGGAAATTCCACGAATGTGCTCGTCCCGTATCAAAGGATCTACAAGATAATACGAAAACGAAGCCCCATCTTGATTGCAAACACTTGCACGTCGAAATTAATCTTTGGTCGCCCAATTTATTAATTGTTTACAAACAACTCGAACACATTTTATATTCCACATTGATCGAGGTAAACTCAATGTTATTACGCGTACACTGTCAATTGGATTACAAACAACACATTTTATTCATCAAAACGATCTCTGCCATTTTCCACGTATTTAGTTTATCTTGTAATCAGTTCTAAAAATATTTACACATCAATTGGGGTAAACATAATGTTATTACGCATACACATTAATTTCTAGGCCTTTAGTCGTCGATTTATTAATTATTTACAAACACATTTTATTCATCAAAACGATCTCTGCCATTTTCCACGTATTTAGTTTATCTTGTAATCAGTTCTAAAAATATTTACACATCGATTGGGATAAACATAATGTTATTACGTATACACATTAATTTCTAGGCCTTTAGTCGTCGATTTATTAATTATTTACAAACACATTTTATTCATCAAAATGATTTGTAATTTGTTCTAAAAACACTTACACATCGATTAGGGTAAACATAATGTTAATGCGCAACCGCATTAATTTCTAACCCTTTAGTCGTCGATTTATTAATTGTTTACAAATACATTTTGTTCATCAAAATTATTTATAATTAGTTCTGAAAGCACTTCTACATTGGCGGGGGTTTATTATTATCTATTATATTTATCTATTATATATATATATATATATCTATTATATTTATAATGTGTTATTAACCCCTCCGACCTGACACGTGCATTCAGAGCCATATGAGGGGAAGGAGCACGAATTGAGGGGAAAAGTTACCCTCTCTCTACTGGACACATGCACGAGATAAAACGCGTCACGTGACCAGGCAGAAGATCGCCACCAGACAAGTCTTAATTTGGCGACTCCGTTCTCAAGGACGATCGTTCGAAATTTAAAGTTTCCCGCTGTTTCCTTTAACAGGTCGTTTGTCGTTATAAGCTGGAACGGTTTCGCGAACGGGGGAGGAGCGACGATAGACGGCGAAATGGTGGTTAGAGGGAAAACGCGGATGGAGCTACTGTTTATGTCAATTTCGTGCCTACGGTGCATCACAAAGGAAATAAAGGGGAACAATTGCACCGTCGCCAAGTGCAATTTGCGCCTAGATATTATAAAAAGGGAAGAAAACGGGGGCGGAGCGGGACGAGTGGCGGGGGGGGGGCGGCACAGACAGAAAGAGGACTAATGGGTAGGGACAAAATGGTCGGAAGAATGCGGAGAAAAGAGGTAACTAGTACAAAACAAACGGCCCACCTCTCTACCGGCTGCTGCATTGATATATTGCGGTGTATCTAGCCTCGCGTGTGTCGCGACTGCTTTTCCCCTCGGTGCTTTTCGAATTCGATTATCGGCGTCGCGGTAAATCAACGACGAAAATAAACGTAAATTACGAGCCGGCGTTCATTTCTTGTTTTTTTTTTTCGGCGATGCAGTATAAACGGGAAAAATACTCTTTCCAATAACTACTTTTTTATTGAAGAGATAAATTCGCCGCGCCGACTGTATAAGCACGATAAGGGGATACTGTTCGTTAAACTCCGGCACGGCAACTGAATTTCTCAAAACGCCGCTCGCGCCGGCGTTCGTACCACGAAATATCTGATTAGGAATTTAGAGGTCCAGATGCGTATCAATTAATTGGAAATTTGACTCGATACACTAAAAACGGATCACGTTTCTAGCACGAACACAGCCGCTATTGCAATAATAATAGTTCGTATTGTTGTACTACTATTGAAAGAATAAATATTGAAACAATATTTTTACCAAGGAATCGGCCACCATTGTTAACGTATAACAATTTATTTTCTTCGCAATTGGAAGTTCATCTTGGAAGTTCTTTCCGAACGTGATTGTCTCCGTATAATTGGAAGTTCTGCATCCAAGGATTTCTATTTCGAATGTTTCCGGAAACGTGCGTGTGGTTACGCGACACCATTCGCATTCCAAAATCGGCCCTTTCATATGCAGCAACCTAGTATAAAAGGATTGGCTGTGCTTTCCGAGACATCCGGGGTGTCATTGGGTGTATTCGAATGAACCGGACTCTGGGACCCGGCAACCCAGCTGGCAATCCTTCGGAAACCTCGGCGCCGGCTGTAATACGTTCGGGCCGAGCCAAAACACGGATTCGCGGGTAAAGACAACAGTGGACGAGGGTTTCCGTTACGCGGTGTTTCATCCGGAAGCGTTCCTCCGTGCGTTCCTCTCTCCGCCGGTCCCCTAATTCGCTTCTCCCTACGTTGTGGTATCAGGACGAGGGTGTTGGATACGTGACCCGAGGATAAATTTGAATTCGCGTGAACCGTTTGTGCCCGGGTCTTTACCGGACTCGAGCGTGGTTGCGATCTCGCGGGAAAGAGACGATCGGCGGACGCGGTCTTCGTGACAGACGGAGAGAAAGAGCGTCAAGACAACAGCCTTAATAGCCAGTACAATGGGCGGATCTTCGAGTCTTTTACGTCGCACTTGACGAAACAATAGTCGAACGAGTACCGGGCGATAGACCGCCGCTGCTGGAGGGTGTCGAGGGTGTCGAGGATGCCGAAGTGGGGCTGCTCCAGTAGACGACTCGGAATCCGTAGCCCCGGGTCGGGTTTTAACGACGTGCTCGGACACAGTCGTTGCATCCTTCTGCCTCGGATGCACGATCATCTTCTCTCCCTCTTTCGTCCGCGTTGCTCCCGCCTCGTTCTTTCCCTCTTCTCTCTCTCCGTCGTCCTCCTTCATCCTCCTCCATCCTCCTCGGATCTACTTGGCCTAGCTGCCTCCGTCTCTGCCGCTCCAGCAGCAGTTCGTTTCGTTTTCGTGCATGCTGCAATCCCGGGACGCATCAAGCTCCGGCTTCGTTGCCTCGACACACACCAACTATGTGTTTCTCTCGTCCCTGTTGCTCCTTTTCTCTTGTCAAGTGCTCCTCTTCCCGTCTCCCTTCATCCCCTATCCAGGTTACTTCGACCTCTCTCTCTCTCTCTCTCTCTCTCTTGTCCCTCGACTCGTTCTTTCTCGTTCCCAGTCTCCCAGCACAGAGACACCCTTCTTCCTTCTTCTTCTTCTTCACCAGGTTCTCCCGTCGCAACCCTCTCTGCTGCCTCGTTCTCTGTCACAGTTGCCCTCTCCAGAGCCGTGCATCTTCGTCGTTCCTTTCATAGAAGGCTCAAGTTTGTCTGCGAGCTCCCCCGTCGCTTAACGTCAAAACTTTCCACCCCGGCAAACCCCCTACCGACCGCCTGCTCAGCCAATGAGCACACATCATCCCGTGTACTGGGTGTCCAGCTTTATTGCCGGTGATACTTCTCGCTGGAAAACAAGCTACCCTTGGCCTCGAGCGATAATTGCGGGGGGACACTCGAGGGCGTCGTTTAGTTTGAGGGTTTGTTTTTGAATTCGATATCGAGTGTGTTTTATTTTTCTCTCTTTCTTCCGTTCTCGATCTATCGCACCCTCTCGCTCGCTATCCTCTGTTTTGGCGCTTTATTCCTTTGTCCGCCTCGCGCCGCGCCGCTTCAGCTTCCTGCGATCCGCGCTTTGTTCTTCCCGCTCGGGAAATTCATTCGCGTTCCGGGGATGCTGTTATGACGTTTGATATTTCGGGGGTGCGCGCGTCCGAACACCCGATCTGTTTCACGATGCCTTTACCGACGAGGATGTATTAGCTCTGCTTCAGTAAGTCTCTGCCGTTTATTAGAAACATATGGAATATTTTGGTCGCAGTGTTTTCCATCGTTAGCTATTAGATTGTTGCGTATCAAATGTCCGATTTTAGTACGATCATCTTCGAATTTAATATACAGATACATATATTTATTTTACGGTCTCAGTGATTTGAACTTTCTTTGTAGTTCGTTATTTTTAGAAAAAGGAGAAAATTTGGCTGCTCTTTACTTTACCGGGCTCAAAATTTATGCCTTTCTCCAATAAATTATGATGTATTTGGTATGTAATCCAGTATCCTCTAGGATCAATGGTTCAGGAGTTATGCTTGCTTAAAGTTGAGCAATCTGTAGTATTTTTGACAGGTAAGGGCGCAGCCATATTGGTTTGTAGTGACGGTCGCGCGCCGCTAACCGAGCAGAATAATTAATGAGTTGGTTGGTGATTAGATCGGGGGTGGGGCGGCAAGGTAAGCAGCTCGCGGTCGTCACTACAAACTACAAACGTGTGCCTTGCAAATAATGTAAACATTTCTTCTTTTGCATAAAGATCCACAGTCTACTCATCACCATCATAAATTAGCTCTAACAGGCTCTAACAAAAAATGAGCTCTAATGAAAAAGTTGAAAGAAAAGTGTCTTTTATTTTCTCATGTAATTCTTAGCAATTGCAATTGTTTCAAAATCTTTTGTAGTGAAGCAGTTCTTCTAATAGTTCAAAAACAGTCAGGTCGTTTGGCCCGATTATAAAACAGTTATACTTTTTTAAAGTGCTTTGTGAGGAGCTTTTTAAAAATGCTTTTTGGAAGTGCTACGTTTAAAGTGCTACTCTTAAAGTACGTTCAAACACTTTCATCACTTTCATATGTGCCTATTATAATACTGCTCGCGAGAAAATTCGATTCCTTTGATCCCATTATTTTAAATGCTGTAAGCTGATGTTGTATTTTATATATTAATTCGCGGTACTCAATTATTCGGCGCCCGATACATGTTTGATTTCCCTTGGAATTTGCCTTTATCGTCGTTCGTTCGATGATGGTGGCCGAAACTGGGTCGTACTTCGTAGCAAACCGTATCATCGCTAAAAGCTGTGCGCCCATCGGACAGTATTGATAAATTAAAACGTCGTCCGTTTTGTTCATAATTAGAGTTCGCGTGGAAATATAACTCATGCTACCGCGTTGCGACAAGGATTAAAACTTCAACGTCCTTGTTACATCGTAATCCTCGGCGAACCGCGAGTCCGTCGCTCGTTTCGATCGTTCATGTGCGCAGATATGCTAATTACGAAATGAAAAAACATTGGGGCAACGTTGTACAATGATTGGTTGAGCTATCCGAAAGTTTTTAATGCGATATACGCCGTGATTAAACTGTGTGCCTCAAAGCGCGCCACTGTGTAGAATTCCGTTTCACCGAGCACACGTTGTTTTCACGATGCACACGAATTTTCCAAAGGGCGAAAAATACCAAAAATTGTTTCGAAAATACTCTTTATTCCGTTGGGAATGTCGCACGATACATTGTTCCTCAGTTATCGCTCAAAGCACGTCTCGTATTTCCTTTCTTTATTTATTTACAGCTAAAGTACTTTAACAAGTTATATTACAATAGCATTAACTTTCAAAGTTTGTTGCTAATCCTGTTATAACTAGACTGCGGATGTTCATGCATTTTCCAATATTTGTGGAAAAATTTGAAGAAAGTGGAATTCAATAAAATTCTATTTTTAATGGAAACAGCCTTTTCCTCGATCGAAAACGAATAAAAATTGTACAAAACTCTAATCGAATTTTGTGTATAAATGCAGGAAGAACCACGGACTAGTTATAACTAATTCATGATACATATTTATATATCTGACACTAATTTCGGATGCATCGGAAATAATTAAATATTCGGATGAGCGTATGCAACATCGAGCGAGAACTCAAATGCGTTTTCATGTATTTTAATCTTTGGTTTGTTGGTAGACAAACAATTTTTTGTTACGGAAACGGGAATCATAATCCTCCGTTTATATGATCCGGCAAAAATGTTGCAGAATTTTATTGGTGTTCGAAATTGAAATGCATGCAATTTTATGGACGCGCCGGGTATCATTTGTGCAATAAATCCCGATTTCGTGATTTTCTGCACGCGTCGAATGTACCGGGTGTACCCGAGATGGCGGTCATTTTTCCAGATATAAAACGCTGTGTTCGCGAAAGGGCAGAGCTTTTAATCATGTTGAAAATTTCGACCAGAAGTAATACATACGTGCTACGCAGGAACATGCTAGCTGCAAAGAAGTTTCCAAGGACACATATCTGCTAAGAGAAGACGACACACGAAAGAAACGTTGTTCCGTGCCGTGCTACATGAAAATTCACTTTTCGTTCGGACGGGATTTTCAGATCAAGCCTGTGTGTGTGTCTGTCTGTCGCGTGTTTAAAAATAAATCTTTAACACGGTCGCTTGAACAATTTATCACGCTTGATGCGGCGCATATTGCTCCTCGACCGTCTCCTTGTTACCGGTCGTCATCTCGAGCTTTCTTGAACGAGCTGCTAGCGTTGCTAGACGCAAGGGTTGGGAAAGGACGAGCCGGGTATATCAGCTTGCATAAAAAAGGGAGAAGCGTTTTGCAGTCGTTGCATCTTTCGAGGAACTTTGTAACTCACGTGCACGCAGCGGAGCACGAGGATAACTTGGAATGTATAATTTATTCTTCGGAGTTCTCCTTCTTATTCACCTTCCCCTACCCCCGTCATCCTCCCCGCAGCCCCCCACACAACCCCCTACATTTTTTATTCTTGCTTAAACAAGTCTCGTCGACCCGTTTTCCTTCCCCTTCGCGGCCTCGTCTATTTATCAAAAAAGGAACACGAGACGAGGAAAAAATAGACCGGAGAGAACGAAGAAACGGAGACGGAAAAACACACAGCGCCCCACGGTTCTTCAATTCTTATGTATACTCGTCCGCGAGAATAGGAACGGCGCGCTTTGACGATTTTATTAAAATATTCCCCGCTCGATCTCTATCGCGAACTCTCGTTACTCCTTCGGAAAGTTAACGCCGAGGGGGTTGCCGACGGCGGAGAAGACTGTATTGTGGTCTTCAGGAACGAATTGAAAATACGAAGACGATAGATTTCCGGGGACTTTGATCAAATCGCCTTTGAACGTGGATTTTTTATTAAAAGCGCGTGGCGAAACTTGAAATTTACACCCCCTGATGAAACCGTAACAACCGTTTCGTACGTCTGATGTTCATCTTTAAATGATTGTGCATCTTTTAATGATTGCACATCTTTAAATGATTGTACATCTTTAAATGATTGCACATCTTTAAATGATTGTACATCTTTAAATGATTGTACATCTTTAAATGATTGTGTACATCTTTAAATGATTGTCCATATTTAAACATGAATTTTTATGCTAATATATTTATTGTAGATCAGCAAAATATCTGAAAGAATGCATGAACAGTAGTTGTAACTACTGGCGGTATTGTTTGTCCATATTCAAGCATGAATTTTTATGTTAACATATTTATTGTAGCTCAGCAAAATATCTGAAACTGAAAAGTCCATGAACAGAACTTATAACTATACGCTTATACTGTAAAAATATAAATGACGTCGCTCTTGAACTTCAATGCAAAATCTGCATTTTTCCCGATTTTTCACAGCCGGAATTTTCAACTTAAATATCCGAATTAATTGCAGAATATGTATTTGGATATTCAACATCCGTTCGATTTTTTTCAGAATTTTTGTACTTGATGAAGTAGGGAAAATAGGCCAAATTTTTAGGCAAAAATTTTACACAACGTGTTTTCTCCACAACGTGGTTCCTCCACAACGTGTTTCCACCTCAACGTGTTTCCTCTTCAACATGATTCCTCTTCAACATGTTTCCATGTTAACAAATAAATTAACATCGAATATTTTCAGATTTTCATACACGAAGTTGTTCAAAGATCGTTGATTTTTCAATAATACGGTGCTCCTTGAATTCCGTGGAGTAGCTTACAAAAATGTAACTGGCCAGAAGCTTCTGCGGTCGACTGTACATTATGAATTCGCCAAGTTCGTTGAAATTTTAAATGAATGGCGAGATGCAAGACCGCGTACGCTGTATGCAGAATGGGACCGCGATGTCTTCGAAACCGCACCGGGTGCAACAATCACGAAGCATAATACCCGCTGCTTTTCATTCCGTCTAAGCACCTACACCCACTGCGGATCGCCCTTTCGCGAGCAGGAAAACCGGTAACAAAGCGGGACAAAAATCGCGAAGGGTGGAAAAGGGCGAGACGGACTGGGCTGGTTGATCCGCGCGTCAAGTTTTCGTCGGAGCGAAACTTTCTGCCGAAAGAAATCCACGCTGACGTGCACGAGTCGGCGGACGTTTTATTCTTTCGGAAAAGAAAAAAAGAAGATGCAGATGAACATTAGCAACAGCTGAAAATTATTTTACGTACTCGCATTCCAAATATCTCGTAAATATCTATTTGTTGGAAAAGCCGTAATAATAATTTATGCAATTCGCAATTTTTGTAGACGAATTTCGAGAGAGAAACTCGAATCAAATAAAATCTTATTTTCCGTGGTAGCAGCCTTTTTGGATCCGAAGTAAATTAAAATCGTACTAAATTCTGTCGTGTTTTATCCTAGCGTTTTTTGAAAATTTTCAAATCCATAAAATTGCATCTAAATAAAAGAAAATTATTTTACATTTTTTAAAAATGGCTCAGCTGTAAAATTTCCTCTTTTTGACTTACGTCACTTTTCTTATGAAAAATAGAAGCTTCTACTGAAACTTTGACAGACAAGCTCGTGAAATTTTTTCGCTCGGAACGATAGTAATCCGAATTTTTTTGCACGTAGTTTATGCCGTGTCATTGTTTCGAAATTCATTGGTTAATATCACAGCACAGTGAAAAAATACGAGCACGAATTAATATGAAAATTTCATATGGAAAATCCGGAGCGGAGGTAGAAATAGGTTAATATAGAGAAGAGCCAGCAAATAATAACGAACCGGGCACAGAGGAATGATCCGAGCAATCTGGTCGTCTCTGGCACAGTCGAAAAAATATTTTCGTATAATTTATCATTATTAGAACGCGGTTCGCATTCGTCCATGGAATATCTGAATACGCGGAACATAATACCGCGCGCAACTTTTACGGAGTATCATTAGCTTGAGAATGAAAGGAAATTTTTATTTATCCCCCCATCCACCTCTCTCTTCTTCCACAAATTAATACGAACGAACATTTGTTTCATTCTCGTCCCGAATTTTCAGCGCAATCAATCCGTGCACAATGAACATTTAATTGCATTACACCGCGACTGAAATAAGTCTTGATGAATTCCATTAATTGTCGGGAGCGCGTGCGACTATGTTCCTGGCAGTGTATAACGCAATAAATAAAATTAAAAGATCTAACAAACGAATATGAAATCGATGCTCCACTTTCCGTGCTTTTATATCGCGGATTCAATACGAACCGTTCACTGACTCGGGCATTCGGTTACTAACCGATGCATATTAACGATAGATACGAAAACGCATTAATGCATTTTGTATATTTTCCTGCGAGATGATCTCGCGAACGCGATCTTCTGCCCTGCTTGAGTAATTGAAATTTATGTAACAACGAGGTCACGATGTTCAAGCTTTTAATTAATTAAAATAAACGTTCTACATCTTGTGCTTTATGTTTGTGTTATTGAATGCATGTACATGGAATTAGTATCTCGAAAAATAATTTAATGGGAAGGTAACGATGTCACAAACAAGTTAAAAAATGTTCGCATTGATTGCTGGACACAGGAGCCAAATAAAAATTATATTCTTCTTTTCATTATCCTATTTTGCTGAAACTTGTCCTTAAATATTTTTAACATGTCCACTGCTTGAAATTGTAGGTACCCATTCTTCTCGGAAACGCATAAAATCCGCAGTCTAGTAACAACAATTCTTGTAACTATACGCTGATACTGTAAAATCTGCATTTTTTCGATTTTTCACAACCAGGATTTTCAATTTAACAATTCGAATTGATTTCAGAGTATGTATTTGGGTATTCAACATCTGTTCGATTTTTTTTCAGAATTTCTGCATATGATGTAACAGGGAAAATGAGCCAGAACCTACATTGTTTATTTCACTCCTTACCTACCTCCCGGTCGAGATGTTTCTTCGAGACGCGAGAGTTGAGGTGGAACGATCAAAAGAAAACAGAAAGGAGCACTAATAGAAGACGAAGCAGCAGAATTGAGTTTTCTGTGACGAATGAAAAAACGCAGGTAGTAGCACAGTTTCCATCAGCATCACATGTCTTGCCTATCATTCACGTATTAACAATATGCCTAGGAGGAGACGCACGCCAGTTGAGGTAGAATAATCAAAAGAAAACAAAAAGGAGCACCAACAAATCACGAAAAAGATGAAGAAGACGCAGAGGAGTGTAACGTACCAGAAACACCTTTACCACCTTTAAACGTTTGTAGGTCATTGCAACGTCGACCGATTTTGACGAAATTTTCAGAATATGTTTAATTGACACAGATCTACAAAACATTTTTTATTAAATTTTCAATATAGGCCCACATATAAAAGTTAAAAATTCAAGTTTTAGTATATTTTCAACAATTCCGATCAATTGCAATTTTTGGAAAAATTTCTTTTCACATCCTTTAGTAAACTAATTGGTCTAGCTTCCCAAAAAAGTTCAACACGTATAGTACAATTTTAAAAAAGTTATCGTCTTCTTTAGAGCGGTCTTAACCTTACGTATTTACTTGTTATTAGACGCATGCGAGTTGAGGTAGAAAAATCGAAAGAAAACAAAAAGGGGCACCAACAAGAAGAAGCAAAAGAAGAAGAAGAAGCAGAGGAGTATAACGCATCAGAAACATCACCGCGCGACAGTCGAGAATTCAGTTTTCCATGTGAAACAAACAAAAAAACGCAGGTATTAGCACAGTTTCCATCAGCGTGGCGCATCTAGCCTATCATTCACATTTGAACAATATCCGTAGAAAGAAGGAGACACCAGCGGGCGAAGGAAGAAGAATCGAAAGAAAAGGAGCGCCGGGCAGAAGAAGAAGAAGAAGAAGAAGAAGAGAAAGGATAAAAACTAAAGTGGAACGAGAGAGAGAGGGAGATAGGCAACGAAACAAAAGTATAACGCACCAGGAACATCTCCGAATGGTGGATGCGTGCGACGGCCGCGCAGCGTACGTCCTCCCTTTCATTCTTTGTGGCACCTGCAGCTACCCTTTCCAACCCCTACGACACGGCGAGGTTCGCGCTCGAGCAAGAGGGCCGATATTAAAGGGTGTAGAGAGGGGAGAGGGTAGAGAACCACACCGGAGAGGGTATGTGCGAGGAGAGAGGGTTGGGACGCATGCGCGGCTGTACTCGCGGGGGTTCTCCGGCACGATCAGTCGTGGCCGGCGGTGCCGGAGGCCACAGACTTTCGCGAGGGTGGACGCGCCGCGTTTTCTGCCGGACTTCTTTTTGATCGCCGCCGCCGCGTGTAGTTTCGCGGTCGGCTGCACCGTGTCATCGACGCCGAGGATCGACGGTGCACCGACCGTCTAGCCTGGCTCCGGTCGTCGACCGTTGACCGTCGAGAGAGCCGGTGACTGGTCGCGCGATCCTCATCCGGCGAGCGTGAGACACGTCGGGTTTCGCGAGCGAGAGGAGAACGAGTACACGAGGAAACCGTGACCGACGAAGCGGGCAACAACGAGGACCGGCGCCACGGTGTGGACGTGCACCCGGCGATCAGCACGCTTCGTCTTCGGTCCGCGTCACCGCCGTGTACAAGGTTGACCCAGGTCCAAGGACAGGATCGAACCATGCTGGCCCGATGCCTAATTTTCATCGGTAAGTCTGTGCTCGGTGTACTCTTTCCACAGTGTCCCCTTTCGCACCACCATCAAGGACTCCTCCAGCTTCGACCGCGCTGCATTCCCTCTCGAGACTGTCGTCTACCTGACGGTACACCTGCTGGAAGGTGCACATTGTTTCTCTGTGACGACGATCATCGTCGTACACCTGCCGTAATCTATCTGGACCTAGAACCCGTTGCTCCTGTGCTTCCTACAGTGGGTTCGACGAGCGATCACGAGCTTCTGTAGGCTGACTTCCCTCTAGAGACTGTCTTCACCTGACGGTACACCTGCTGGAAGGTTCACCTTGTTTCTCAGTTCTCTGTGACGACGATGATCGTCGCATAACTGTCGTAATCTATCTGGACCTAGAGCCCGTTGCTCCTGTGCTTCCTACAGTGGGTTCAACGAGCGATTGCCAGCTTCTGTAGGCTGACTTCCCTCTAGAGACTGTCTTCACCTGACGGTACACCTGCTGGAAGGTTCACCTTGTTTCTCAGTTCTCTGTGACGACGATGATCGTCGCACACAAGCCGCAATCTAACTGGAAATAGAGCTCGTTGCTCCTGTGCTCCCTACAGTGGGTTCGACGAGCGATCACGAGCTTCTGTAGGCTGACTTCCCTCCAGAGACTGTCTTCACCTGGCGGTACACCTGCTGGACGGTTCATCTTGTTTCTCAGTTCTCTGTGACGACGATGATCGTCGCACACAGTGGATTCGACGAGCGATTACAAGCTTCTGTAGGCTGATGTCGTGCTATCGAAAAGTTTCCTTTCGATCCCGCGTATCAGCCAGATAACCGGCGAGCACGTGACCCGCTCGTGTAAATCGAATGTGTGCAATACGAATCGCCGAGCTATGTTGTACTCCGTCTGTACCTCTGCTAAGCACACGAACCCCGTCTCTTCAGACGCTGTGAGTGATTCATGCGTGAAAACAGTTCGTGTCGACCGGCACACCCGCGATACACAATGCACACATACGTGACACGGTTCAACCCCGGCTCGTTTGGTCTGCGACCCGTGCTCCGCTGGGACGTGACTTCCGGGTACGATGGTCCTCGCGAGGTTGTTGGAGGCTGTCTGTAGAGATCGTTATGAATGAACTGTGATTATGGCGATTCTTCCGTAATCGAAAGTAACGTGCTCCTGTGAGGATTCTTTAGATGTTTCTTGTGCATAGAGTCTGGTTACAATCGGTTTTGATTGTAATTTTTGATAGAAATTGTCTGGGATGATTATGAGTCTTGCGGGAGCAATTCGCACATTGTGTCGAACTAAATTTTTGTTCGTGTGCGTTGGGTTTCGTTTCAACTCGATCGCGGTCAGGCTTTTGGGAAGTTTAGGGTAGTTCGCCAAGTGATCTTAGTATTGTGTTTATGTAAAAATGCTGAACTTATGGCAGAAGAGTTTGTTCTTTCTGTTTCATTCTGTTCTACTTGGAGATTGTGCAAGTTTGTTACATTATATGTTCTACGCACGTGGTTGAATTGCTATTTTCATCATGATTGTCCGCCATAATCGCTGGATTTTAACACTGATGTCAATAACACCCAGCCACCCATTTTTCATCTCTTTTTAAAATTCTTTGAACATTTCTGTTCACAAATAGCAACATTTTTGTAGACTTTTATGTTCTTGGATGATCACAGATTAATTTGCATTTCAAGTTTAAAAATATGTATTGAAACTACAAAGTGTAACGTCGTTGAATATCGTAGAAAATATCGGTTATTGACATGATGTCATAGAAGAATAGCAAATTGTCAGAGAACACATCGAACCGAATTTCTGTAGCCAGAACATTCTTTTACTTTTTTCTTACTTGTGCTTGAATATTCTTTTGCAAAACATCGATAATAATTTGAATAGGTGCAGGAGAGACTTGGATTACGGTGAGCGATTAAATTAGTAGAGTCACCATCAATTTTTTAATTAAAAACGACACAGAATCTTTATCAATAATTGTATGAAAAATTGACTTTCTCAAATTACAAATATTTAGCGACACTGTAGGCAACATTGTTCACTATATCGACAAAAAATATATCTTACACGAGTTCTGTAATTAATATAAGAATTAACAATGTTCCCCTCCTTCACACACGCACATTAAAACACACCGCAGCGGTCGTTCTTTTAAAGAGTATCCCGAAGAACATTCTCTCGCAAAAAAGCTCTCATTAAAACCCACTCGCGCGCAATTCGTACCCAAAAGAATTTCCGTGTTTTTATGCTGGGAAACATTTGCTCCTAGACTATTATTCCGAATTTGATAATGGCTCGTGTGGGTGTATAAAATGAAGGTACATACAAGGATGAACATAATTAGCAGTTATTCACCGTACCAAGTGAATTAAAAACGTTCCAGAAGTTTAACGAATATTTTTACAATGACTTCGCACTTCTACTCGCGATCGTATTCCTCGATTTTATTACAACTCTGTTAATTTATTCAGATCATTTAAATTAACTCAAAAATAGTGCCCATTTAGAAACGAGACTGTTCAACCCTCATACGCTCCTCAAGAATAGTTGCATAAAAGAGACTAGGATACTAATTCACCCATGTTTGCTCTATACGTGAAATCAACAAATTATATTTCATTGGTAACGTCACATTTTAAAGAAATACATCTCTCAACATCAATGATTTTACAGTACAGTGACTCCCATTAATATTCGGACGCTCTCAAAAACGCGATAATCTTTTTAATATTGGACTATACGATTCAAACTTTTTTCGGAAGCTAGAGCACCTAGTTCACTACAGGATGTGAAAGGAAATATTTTCGGCAATTGCAATTGGTCGGAATTGTAGAGAAAATACTAAAAGATCCATTTTTCAACTTTTTTATGTGGGCCTATATTGAAAATTTAAAAAATGCGTTTTGTAGATCTGTTCGAATTAAACATATCCTGAAAATTTCGTAAAAATCGGTCGACGTTGCAATGAGCTATACAAGCGTTTAAAGATGGTAAAAATTGCAGATTTTCACGATTTTCAGCCTATAACAGCAGTAAATCTAAGAATTCTTACATCTTTCAATGACTGTCATTTTTCCCCGCATCAACCGATTTCGATGAAACTTTCACAATGCATATAACCCACACAGATCTACAAAACATATTTTTCAAAATTTCGATATAGGCCCGCATAAAAAAGTTGTAAAATGCAACATTTAGTATTTCCTCTACAATTCCGGTCAAATGCAATTTTTGCAAAAATTTCTTTTCACATCCTGTAGTAAACTAGTTGCTCTAGCTTTCCAAAAATGTTCAAATAGCATAGTCCAATATTTGAAAAGTTACGGTGTTTTTAAGAGTGTCCGAATATTAGTGGGAGTCACTGTATGCGAAAATAGTAAATGGGTGAATTTTTACCCTGAGGATCGTGCAAGTGTTAAATAAACGGGGTACGAAGGAGCTCTCCGCTGTAACAATACTACCACCATCTTTATTCACATAAAACAACATACTCCCAATTGTTTCTCTTCGGAACACAACATTCTATTCTCAAAAACTCCAGTAGCGTGTGCTGAACGTATCTGGGGTTGTATCGAAACAAGCTCGGTGTGCTAGAGGCTGATCTCGGTTGCCAGAGTAAACGACGCCTACGCAGTCGACGCTCTCGCGATCATGATAGCTAGGTGTTCCATTCGAGAGTAAAACTCCCACGAGTTGCTGTCGGCACTCTAATGACTTGCCAGCACGGTGTCTATTGCATTAGGAGTATGTAAAAAGCTCATTCTTCATGGAAAAAACTATCAGTTTATTAAAACGTCGCGAATGAGGAACGCTCTAGTCAAAAACAGAAGAGCAACGGTCAGTAATCAATGAATATTGACTAGATTGCGGATGTTTATGCACTTGTGACTTATAAAAATTTTCAAAAAATGCTGGAGTATTATCACGTTTGTGCTACCAGCGTTTGTTTCGTTGCTTACCTTCCTTATTTGAAAGTTTTATTACATACAACGTACCCAATTTTGAATGATTGAAACAGTACAGCAGAAGGAAGTCACAGATTTTCTGAAAATTATGCATTCTACTACGACTTTAAACAACGAAGAGAGTGCATCAAATTAATTTGACTGTGTTTAAGTGAACTGGCAGATTATGGATGTCACATATTTGTGACGTTGGTAGCGAACATGTTAAATTCAAACATTCCATTTCTGTCGAGTTTAATACAATTTTTATTTGTAAAACATGTATTAAATTAATGCAATTTTTATTTGTAAAACATGTATTAAATTCATACAATTTTTATTTATAAAACATGTATTGAATTCATACAATTTTTATTTGGAAAACATGTATTAAATTCATACAATTTTTATTTATAAAACATGTATTGAATTCATACAATTTTTATTTATAAAACATGTATTGAATTCATACAATTTTTATTTGTAAAACATGTATTAAATTCATACAATTTTTATTTGTAAAACATGTATTGAAGTCATACAATTTTTATTTATAAAACATGTATTAAATTAATACATGTTTTATTAGCAACTTTACGATCGATATAACAAAATATTTAATTTTTATTTATAATAGTTTGGATCTGAAAGTGCTACTACCAATGAAACTAGAATTTTATTTGGTACCACTTTCTGAAAATTTGTCTAGAAAAATTGAAAATTGCATAAACGTCCGCCGTCCAGAGTTGGGCAAAAATTTAATCAACGATTGACGACTAAATTTCTGCTTCAACCGTTAATCGCAATTAACAATTAATCTCCTTGTGTAGTCGTTAAAATTGTGGTTAACGATTAAATACTTATTAATCGTTAATTGCGATTAACGATTATTGATAGTCAATCGGATAATTGTTTAATGATTAACTGCTGAAATTTCGAAATGAAATACGTAATCAGAACTGTATGAATACTGAAAAAAATGTAAACTTAGTTTAGGTGTATTGTCATTTGGTCCATAATACAAATTCTGTTTACGTGCTTTTATATTTTTTTTCGATGATTCCTTTTTTTAATCAACGATTGACGATTAAATGAATCGATTGAATCAATCGCCGATTTTTCGACGATTTCTTCATTTAATCAACGATTGACGATTAACTTCATCAGTCGATTGAATCAATCGCCGATTTTGTCGACGATTTCTTTTTTTAATCGTATACATTAATCAATCAATCATGATTAAAATTTTAATATCGATTAATGCCCAACTTTGCCGCAGTCTAAAATGTGCATACAGAAAAAGCAATGGTAGATTTGCCAAGCGCAATGGAAACAGAAATAAATCTAGCGTTTATTAGAGCTGGTTAAGGGTCGATTCAATCGATCATCTAAAGAAATAATAGATAAATTTCGTTCTTAATTTGTGAAATAAATACCTGCAGCGAAATGGAGAGATCCAAGAACGGACGTAGGCTATAACAACGCGAAGACTATACCAACCAGAGTGTAGTGGACGCGAGCGAGAGCCGCCCTCGCATCGGCGTTCTTCTGAGATGCATCTTTCTTATTTGCATCCGGAAGAACAATACTTTTGTCCGGAGGGAGGGGGTGGGCGAGGAAAAGGCGACATCGCTCAGACAATGAAGAACGTCGATAATGATCGCGACGCATCTTAAGACCTCTCTCGTTAACGTTCAGCCGGTTCTTCTTTCGCTTCTTGCAGGAAGCTCTCTGTAGTTCCCTGAAGGAGCTTACCGTTCTCTCTGCCACCCCCTAAACCACCCACTCGCCCTCTCCTATCCAACCCCCGTATCCCCTGTCGGTCCAGCGGTCCTCCCGGCCACTGTCCTCTCTCTCTCTCTTCCTCTCTCTCCCTCTCTCTTCCTCTCTCCTACCGTTTCGCACTAATTGCGGACAATTCCAGACTTTAAATCTCTCGAATCTCGAAAGCCTTTAATCTCGACGGTCGAGCCTTAACGACGTCGCCGTGTTTCGTCGAGCGACAGTTTGAAATTTAAGCGCTCGAGGGGGCGGAACAGACACCCTTAATAAGGTTCCTTCACCGTCCTTCCTATCCCTATCTTCATCCGCCGCCCCGCAGTCTTCGGCTTATCTTCTCCACTTTCTTACCGAGGCTCACCTGATCTCACCTACGCGCTCCGAACACGCACACAGGAACGGCCACTGTTAATGGAATATTTTAATGGCTAAGCAAACCTTTAATCAACCTTTGTCTGCCGGAACGTTCAGCCAAATTGGGGATAAGTAGATAAAACAGTCCCGATGTCTTGCGTGTACCAAGGGGAACTCGAAGAACGAAGACCCACCGCGGTTTGATACCAGAGACACTGAGGTCTACAGACAAGAGGTTGTTCGGTCCGGGGACCTCGCTGGTTCACTATGTTTCTGTGGTCGAGCCGGCACACACAAACCCTCTTCGGTTCAGTCGATCCTTGTTGTGTCGAAACCGTGTCAAACCGAACCCAGAAATAATGCAAATCGTAGCTACACTCCCGACACTTACTACCCTACGATTTATTTTACGATTTCGGTGATTAGAACTTTGTAGATCGTAGTTCTCTAAAAAAGAAATTCACATTGATAAAACCAAAATATAGAATCTTATTTCGGTTTTAGGAAATTCTTGATATACACTTTCATTGGAATCTGTTCAGAATCTTCATCACGAGTCAGACACGATATCCTAAGGCAATGGGTTAGAACAACAAAGCTTACAAAATGGTAATTAGAGAATACAAGCTTGACTTGATTGTTTTGTCTTGGTTAGATGTTGCTTAAAAAAGTTGTTGTTAAAAACATTAGAAGAGTTAGGAAAACAGATTTGTATATCACTCCAGATTGTTGCAATTCACGTAGAAACTTTTTATTTTGCATAAAGATCCGCTTCTCTAATCTATATACATAAAAATCAAATGCTGTTCGTTGGTAAGCGCATCACTTGAGAACGGCTGGACCGATTTGGCTAATTCTTTTTTATAAAATGTTCGTATTAGTCCGAACTAGGTTATAGGATAAGAAAAATTGGAAAAGTGTATCACGGTAAAATGGAAAATTCGGGAAAAACTAAAAGTGCTTTTAGAATTATATTTCAATACAACAAAAAAACGAACGTCGCAGCTTTTAATCAATATTTCAATAGAAATTTACATTATCGACGTTTATTTGCATTATCGACATTATAAACATTCGCTAGTTAGTTAATTTCGATTACAATTTATTTCGTCGCAAAGCGAGCGAGCAACAACTCCCCTCTAGTTATTATATATATTTCCCCCTTCTCCGGGCCAAAAATATATTAAGGTATATTATTAATAATTAGAAGAGTTGAATATATATCACTCCAGATTGGTGCAATTCACGTAGAAAATTTTTATTTTGCACAAAGATCCGTTAATTATTATACATATATATTCCCTTCTCCGGGCCAACAGATAACTCCGAAATGAGAGAGAGGGAGAAAAATAATATTCGTCGGGAGAGCAGAGTGGGGGTCTCACGGCGGGGACAATATCGATCGAGTTTTATCGCGAAATGTCAAGCCGAACGCTGTCAAAAAAACAAAACGATCCGGATTCGTTCAACGCAAATAGCTTAATACTCTGTCTCGAATATAAAAAACAAAGAATCGACATGGAAGGGGAACAGTGGGGGGGGAGGGAATACGGGGATAGTTCTGTGGTTGGTAGACCGCGAGAGCCTGTCAGTCACTGGGAAAATTATCGTTCAAGTATCCCGGGTTTGTACACGGATCCCCAGACAGTCTGAAGGGTGGCTCGTAGATGGTGGAAGCAACAGCAGCGGGGACGCGAGACGAGAAGCATGGCTCACTCGTTGGCACGTTCTCCGATTATGTGGATAATGCGAGACAACGTGACGAGCCTACGTATACATCGCGCGATGGGCACACCCCAGTCGGGCTGAATAACTTATTCGTTATGAATATAAACTCCGCGGAAACTGATTCGTACCTAGATCTCGCCCTCCCTCCGCTCGCATTCAGAAACTACCCTCGTCACTGGACGGAAGAGACATTTCAACGCGGGAATGCGAGAAACTTATGGCGACCAGAGTATATCGCTGTTATTTAGTCGTTTTGAAAGTTCGCGGACACGCGCCGTTGTGTTTCGACAGGGAAGGGTAATGGCGGGCTTTGTTGCGTTGTAATGAACCTGGCCGACGATCATCGTACGGCAGACACTTCTTGAAGATCTTACACCGTCCGAAATTACCGTGGAACTCGGACATCTTTGGTTTTTGGCTTTTTTAGAGATCTCAAGGTCACCTTCATTTTTCTTTTTTTGAACGGATCACCCCTTCTTAGACATTTTTGCGTTGTAATGAACCTGGCGGACGATCATCGTTCAGCAGACACTCCTAGAAGATCTTACACCGTTCGAAATTGTCGTGAAACTCAAATATTTTTGTTCTTTGGTCTTTTTTAGAGATCTCAAGGTCACCTTCATTTTTTTAAACGGACCACCATTCCTTAGACATCTACAACGATGGTCCCTTTCATTAGGAATTCAGTGGCTATAATTACTTAAGGTCATTCAAGATCACACACCGAGGAAATATACAAAATTTAAAAAGATTATTTTTGCTAAGATTCCTCTGTCTGTGACATTGAATGACCTCGAGTAATTATGGTCACTGAATTCCTAAATCACCTTCTCTTTTTTATACACCTACGGTGATAGTTCCTTTCATTAGGAACTCTGTGACTATAATTACTCAAGGTCATTCAAGGTCACACACAGAGGAAATATACATTTAGAAAGATTATTTTGGCTAAGATTCCTCTGCCTGTGACATTGAATGACCTCGAGTAATTATAGTCACTGAATTCCCTACGAACCGGACCATCGTCGTAGATTTTTAAAAGGGGGTGGTCCCGTTTAAAAAAATAGAGGTGTCCTTGAGATCTCCTTTCAATCTTTAAGCACGTTGCATTCAATGATAATTGGACTGCGGATCTTTATGCATCTATGGCTTATGAAAATGATCAAAAAATGCTAGAATATAGAATTCGATAGAATTTAGTAAGATTTTTATTTGTTTTGGATCTACAAAGGGGCAGTTCCCATCGAAAATAGGATTTTATTTCGTGTCACTTTCTGAAAATTTGTCTATAAAAATGGAAAATTGCATAAACGTCCGCAGTCTAGTGATAATATTTGAAACATTCCATCTAACATATTTTTATTTGTAAATCTGAATAATTGGCGGTCACCCGTTTATGAGCGACGCTAACTTTAAGAGTGTTTGGACTCGTGTGCGTCAAGTATTGCAGTCTCTGATTGTCGCTCGCTGAGAATCGACGTGATCAGTATTAACTCATTCAATTTCGATCCGACCGCTATCGGGTTTTACGAGTTCCGAGTGACCAATATCGGATTGTGCGGGTTTCGGGTGACAAGTATTGGTCCCTGTTCATCGAACATAGTTGCCATTAGCTTCTGCGTGCTGCTTGCATTGAATACTGTGTACATACACTATTTTTATCGCAACAAAACTCACGAAACGTTCCCTCAATATTATGTCCACTTCAATATCGTCTTTGCAGAGCTTACTTTTATTACCTTGAACATCTACGCAAGCTGGACAGAAGGGAAGAAGTAACCGAGTCAGTTTGTACAGCTTTTCGCTCGTTCAATTTAAACAGCCACCGCCGTTCGTTTTTTCCACTACTCTGCTCGAGTATCGCGAGCAACGAGAAACTTTTACGATCTCGATTGCAAATCATAATGTCTTCTTTCGTTCTCCTTTATCTGTAACTTCATTCATTCCGTTTCATTAGTTCGCGTTCCAATATAGACAGCTCTCCTGATTTCACTTGAATAGCAAACCAAATTGAATCGTACAT
Source organism: Lasioglossum baleicum (assembly GCF_051020765.1). Lineage (NCBI taxonomy): Eukaryota > Metazoa > Arthropoda > Insecta > Hymenoptera > Halictidae > Lasioglossum > Lasioglossum baleicum. The sequence goes on from NC_134938.1 coordinate 5,325,881, forward strand.
TTATTCCAGTCTGTCTACCGTGCTTGCAAAATTGACAGGAAACATTCCCAACGTTCGTAACCCGATCAAACACGAGAAGTGAACCGTTTGCGATATTATTAATTAATTTCCGAACTCGTTGTCATTGGCGTTCAACCATTAATGAACCATTGAGGCCGATTCCGCCCCACTCTTCTTGCTGATAGGTATTTAAACTATTTATGGCTGTAAACTGTTTAGTTGTTTAATTCTTGAATAGTGGGGGAACAAACTTATTGATGGTTGGGATCGAGTACCTTCTACGTCTATGTCACGTGACTAACCCGGTTCTGGTAGAGAGGGGGTAACCGTTTGCGATATTATTAATTAATTTCCGAACTCATTGTCAGTGGAGTTGAACCATTAATGAGTCATTGAGGCCGATTCCGCCCACTCTTCTTGCTAATAGGTATTTAAACTATTTACGATTGTATATTGTTTCGTTGTTTAATTCTTGAATAGTGGGGGAACAAACTGATCGATGGTGGGGATCGAGTACCTTCCCCTTCTACTCTGTCTATGTCACGTGACCAACCCGATGCTGGTAGACCGATTCAAAATTCAATCAATTAGAGTCAATTCCCCTAATCTGGCGACTCTGGGGCAGCCCTGACTCACGCAACAGTTCTTGCATCTTTCGTGCCGATTTTATTTCGAAATTTTATTAATCTTTCTTCATCGCCTGCATAGCTTGTTGGGATTTCGTTCGCTTCACGCGTCGCTTCATTAATCCTCCTTTCTCACCTAAGAATTCTGTGCTAAACTGGGAGACTTTAGCAGTCGTTCATCGATCATAATTCATTGTACGCACGACGTTCTCACGACACGTTTTCTCGACAAATATTTCGCAGTTCGCAGCAATTTATCATTGACCTATGAATAATAAACTACACTGGTTTCATGCATTAATGGTGTAACGCGCGTTCCTCGAGGCGTCGGGCGATCAATTAACTTCGCTCTCTTCTCGCCGTTCGACGCTTCTAAATCCCAGATGTTCGAGAATCAAAATTTCAAACTTGCGCAACCCGCGATTCCGAAAATTTGCACTTGAAAGGCCGCACATTCGGCAAGAGGCGAAATACCAATTAGCGGGAACGTCCGTTCCCAGAGCCCAGTGAAGTTTGTTCGTAAACAATTACGACTTCCAGTAATTAAGTTCGATGCAAACAAAGTGGCGCCCGGTCGAACTAAAATGCTGCATCTGTGAAATTTACTGAAGTACAACCGTTACTCACAACCGTTTCTAATCCCTTTTGTAGTCGTACGAAACGATGCAAACATTTACTTCAGCGAGATTTTTATAGATTTTATTTACTTCACCGGATGCTACGATGGTTTTCATTGTTTCTTCATTAGTAAACTGCGGATATTTATGCAATTCGCAATTTTTGTAAACGAACTTTAAGGAGAGAGAGAGAGAGAGAGAGAGAGAGAACTCGAATATCAAATAAAATCTTAGTAGCCTTCATAGATCTGAAATACTTCTAGCAGTTTCTGAAAATTTTTAGAACCCATGAATGCATAAAGATCTGTAGTCTAGTCATTAGTTACGTTCCTTTAATTGTTTTATATTACTTACTGTACATTACTGTACGTACTGTATATTACTTGCTGTTCCCATTACGAAAGTTCTTTATTTTTCATTAATTTTTGGAATTCATTATCATTATCATGGGATTTCCACCAACTTATTTGTGGCACTTTTCTGATTAAAATGACACTAAACACGATATCATTTCAACTGTATATTTAGTGGTTTAATTCTGGCCTATAGTGCTCCAAGAGTGGATGACGTAGAACTGGCTGCCTCCACCCTGCCGGTCAGCGCGACGGTGGGGGTAGCCAATTCTACGTCATCCACTCTTGGAGCACCAGTTGTCCAGGCCTGGTTTAATTTACGTTAGTTTTCTACGTTCGTCACAAAGACATAGTAGAACTACAGGATACAAGAAATAGTAGAACTACAGGATGTAAGAAATAGTAGAATTACAGGATGTAAGAAATAGTAGAACTACAGGATGTAAGAAATAGTAGAATTACAGGATATACATAAGAAATAGTAGAATTGTAGGATATAAGAAATGGTAGAACTACAGGATATAAGAAATAGTAAAACTACAGGATGTAAGAAATAGTAGAACTACAGGATATAAGAAATAGTAGAACTACAGGATGTAATAAATAGTAGAACTACAAGATATAAGAAATAATAGAACTACAGGATATTAGAAATAGCGCGGACCTGAGGGTTTCTCTTACATCGAGGCTTTCTTTTACATCGAGGCTTTACTGTAGTTATACACGTAGCAAAGTGAACTCGCATTCCAAGATAGCTCTCAAGATAGTTAACAGTGGAACGAATAGGTGGTGATGGGATTTAGAAGAGCGACTACGAGAAAGAGAATTTCCTGATGACACGAGGGAACACGAAACGACTCGGGCCTGGTCTTCAGCACCGTGAAAAAGGAATATCAGCGATGTTCACGGGTACAGCTTAAAGTAATAATCCGTGGACGACGAGCAAAGTAATTTCAATTGTAAATCCGAACGCGAAACTTCGCCAGCTACGGAGAATGGTCAGGACGCGAACTAAATTTCCTTCCTCGGGGGAGCGACGGCCTCAGTTTCAATCCTGATGTATCTAAATCGCTTTCCCCGTCCACTTCCCGCGCCGATCCACAGTTCCCTGGCTACCTCAATTTTCTTTCGCCGATAGCTACCTCTCTGCAGCCGATGTTCCCTAACTTAGAGGCCACTATTGTGGTTATCAGAAGACGCTCACGTGCTCTTAACATTGAGTATATGTAGAGTTGATAAAATAACTTGCCACGCAATGAATTTCGATGATTTTCCAAATGTTCTCAGCCGTGTACAATAACGAATCAGGTTAGCGTATAAAGCAGTCTTCGAAGTTGTCTTTTGAAGCTGGACTTTGTCCCAGAATTTTTATTTTGCTTCTTAACGTTCAATTTATTTTTATGAAAATTGTGTAATTCTTTGAATATACTTCGCTAAAGTATTCCTACCTTCTCCAAATTTATTTAAATCATTCCTTTTAAACGTGTAGTTATTGTTATGTACAAATGGTAAGAATAAGACTGTGGATCTGTTGCATGTTCTTATAAATTATTTGATAAATAGAGGATTTAATGCATTTATGAGAAAAATGAGTGGATGCAATTAGAAAGTAGAGTAGAGAAATTAATGGATTTAAAGTTCCTCTTCCGGAACGAATTTTCGAAAGTGGAACCAATATAACAATTTCCTGTTTGGTTCAAATATTATCAGTATGTTCATACGCGAATTATTTGTTTTCATCGTCGAGAGATTCCGCACTGATTCTGTTGTTCTCCAAGGAATTTTGTATTATCTGGATTAACATTAATTTGAAACGAAAATAACCGTACACATATGTATCCCTGAGGGAGTTGAAGGTAAAAAGAATTATCTACATGGTTCCTATTTCTTGCAAATTGGTGTACAAAATTTTCATTTAGCATTAAATTTTCCAATCTATCGATGATAGTATCGCAGCGATATATCGCTGACAATTACGGAACGATAGCGAAGGAGCAATAGAAAGAGGCAAGACGTGATTCGAAGTCGTGGAAGCGGAACTGCTGAAACCGATCGAGCGGTTTCTTATTTTCGATGAAACTTTCGATGTTATGCTTCGATCTGTTTCGCCTAGCAGTTACCCCCATTGGTCGTGTGTTTCGTGTGTGTGTGAATCGCTCGGGAAATTTTGACGGAAAAAGTGTACGGAGGTCGTCGCTACCAATTCTCAAGCGGGAAACTTCGACGAGGATTCTAAGAGGAGGTTGACTCGACCAACTTCGAACGATTGTGGTTCTTTTATCGACTTCTGCTCGATCGTTGTCAGCTCTCCGAATACTCGAGGATCTCGGCATCAGAAGGAATTAGAATAATCGCACGCATCACAAATTTTACTGCTATTTTTTCCGTCTACTTGTTGGAATCCGGAAGAAGGTGATTACAGCAGTTATAATTTTAGATGTATCTAACGTGACGTTAAACAAACACGTTTTTCCTAAATAAAACCTATTGATCGAGAGTTATTATAGTCATCATTAGACTGCGGATCTTTATGCATTTATAGCAAAATTGAAATGACGTTAAACAAACACGTTTTACCTAAATGAAAGCTATTGATCGAGAACTATTGTAATCATCATTAGACTGCGGATCTTTATGCATTTATAGCAAAATTGAAATGACGTTAAACAAACACGTTTTTCCTAAATAAAACCTATTGATCGAGCACCATTACAATGGTCATCATTAGACTGCGGATTTTTATGGATTTATAGCAAAATTGAGTAGACGAAAATCAAAATTGTTGGAAAATTTGAAAAATCGAAGATGTCAATATATGGCTTCTCCTCTATTAAAATCATTAAGGGAAGGAATAACATTCCATTCAGTTTCTATGTCTTGCAATCGATGCAGACAATTTTTATTTTGCATAAAGATCCGCAGTCTAATCGTCATATTCTGTCAACGACTTATAAGGGAAGTTATCGAGCCACTAAATTAAAATAATTATGACACTTCGCACGCAAGTACAACTTCTTGCATTAAAGGGGTGAAACCAGCCCTTGGAAAAATTTCTAAATTTTTCTTTCGCGTATTAAGTGGTTGAAATCAACCCTTGAAAAAATTTCAAAATTTTTCTCTCTCATATTAAGTGGTTGAAATCAGCCCTTGAAAAAATTTCAATATTTTCTTCCTCGTGAAATATCTCAAGAACAACAAAACATATTGAAAAAAAGTTGAAAAGAAAGTTGCACAATATCAGTGTCTACCAAACTGTGTGAACAGAAATGTTCTAAAATGCATTTTTATTGAGAAATGCATTTAAAAAATGATTTTTTACCCACTAATGTTGGAGAATCGGTCCATCTGGGAAGCTAATATCGACGACAACGAAGATGTCCCAAAAACTGACTCAGACTCCAGTCCTAACCCAGGGCCGGAGGTACGAGATGGGGCAACAAAAGAGGGTAACGCGTTCGAAATCAGAACAGGAGCCAGTTAACCGCGAGCAAGAAAGGCGATACAAAGACAGAGGAGCGGAGGAGAAAGAGAGAGGGGTGGAGAGAGGGGGAGAGAAAGAGCGCGGCATTGTGCCGGTAAATTAAGTCGTCGCCGGGTTAAAGCGTCACAGTTTTACGCGCGATAAAACGGCGAAAGGAGGACCAATTTCCTGATCGACCATGGGTGAAACGTCGAACCTTGGCGCTGCCGCCCTCTCTCCGAACGCTGCCTTCGAACGTGTTCCTCCGACCGCTCTTCGATCGACCCTCTTTCAAACTCTCGACCGTAACACGCACGCCAGTTGGTTCGTCGAGTGGTCCGTCAGGCCGTTTATTTTCATTCGCCGGGATTGCTTTTCATCGCCGCTTCGAAACGCCGTCCAACGACAAAAGCGACGCGCGCACGCGTGCGCGCACTCTTTTCATAGTTTTCTCTTCGTGTGTTCACATGGACGTGTAGCACGCACCTATTCGGCACCGTACGCAACCTCTGCGCACCCCCACACACCCTTAGTATTCTCTTCTTCCCCTGGCCAGTTTTCAATAGAGCTTCTTGGAAACAGTCTTGATGACATGTGTATCGTGTAGGAGCGACACACACGCCGCTCTGTCACCCCGAAACCGGCGAACGAATCGCCGAGCTAATTTGCACGGTAATGAGCTCATTATCCTTGCTACTTCAACCAGGAATTAAGGGATAATTTAGATAGCGCTCCGTAACTCTATCAACCCCGTCAACCTTAAGGGGTAACGCCACTCCAGAGGTGGGAAAAAGATGATTTTTGAGACTTTTTAAAATGAAAACCACATAATTTATAGAATCAAGAACAAAAAAGTTCCTTTGTACATATTTTCAGGAAGGTTTGTGAATTTTTTTGAACATTTTTCATCCAAAATGGTGGCTGTAATGGCGGCTAGGAGAAAAAATCAAAGATTTTCTGATATTATACACCGAAATCTGGGGAATGTCGTAGGGAAATTACAAAATATTGATAATTGTTAATGTAGTGAACATTTAAAGAAAAGTGTCAAGAAAATGACGAAATATTAGGCATGAAAGTGTTTATAAAAAGAAGATAATTTTTAATTAATCAAAAAACCCCTACGATGTTCCTGACTTATGTTACTTTGAACCTCTGCACAAAATTTCAAGTCGATTGGTTTGAAAACTTTTCGAGTTAAGTTTTCGGCCAGTTCAAAAAATGTGCTTTCGAGAAAAACGCATTTAAAGTTTTGGTTGATCATTCAGCATAAGAAACTTGTTATATACATTTAACCAGCGATGCGTGCACCATAAAATTGTCCTGGAAAAATGCAAAAAGAGAAAGTTGCGAGTGAAACACACGAATGTTTTCCTCTTTGGCGAATTCATTAAAATGTAACCGGAAAAAATTGTTCTTCTGAAGTTCTTTTAATCCTTTTACTGTTTGAAATCACGGCTACCCATTTTTGTCGCAAATTCGCGAAATCCGCAGTCTAATTACAACAACAAAACGAAAAATTCCTTGTTAGGTACCCCTTCATTCCAGCAGGATATATTTCTGTAAAGCTTTGAATACGAAATTCGGAAGGACGGGAGGATAATTGGAGTAGCGAAAAATCCAACCAGGACCACGGACACTAATTGCAAAACAATGACGAGAGAGAGCCAACACGTTTAGCAATTTACAGGGTTTACATCTGAATTTTTAAACTTGACGAACGTTTCGCAGGGTGCCGCGGCTCGCGTGTATTTGTTTCGTTTGAAAATTGCATCGATATTCTATTGCGAATGTGTAGCGGGTCGCTGCGTTCGGTGAAAAGGAAACTGATGCTGCGCTAATTGGACCACGGTCACCACACGCATTTGAATACTCGTGAAGCAACAATTTCGAAATTTTATGCGAAGGCGAAACTTTCCTTGCAATCGTAGCGAATTTTTTACGCGGCAGAACCTATCATTAATCTCATTGCACTCAATTAATGGTGCGCAACTAGAAACTCATTTTATACTATCGAGTGTCACATTTACACCAGCGAATTTCTAACGTTAGAACTTGGATTTTTGGCATTTTCTCTTCAAAATCTACGGGATCTTACAAAAAAGTTCAAAGTTCAAAAGTCACGCAAGCTGAAGTTTAGCCAATTCTTTTCTTGCATAATATATTGTTGCAAAATATATTTCTATTCAAGCGATGAACTTTAATCAGTAAAATATTTTTCCATTTTGTTCGATGATCTTTCGCCATCTTTCTGGTAGCTTCATAAATCAGCGCTCATAAAACTTCAAAGCTATCCCAAAATTGGATTTTGTTTTAACTTAAAATACACCGAAATTACTTTCTTGCCAATCCAATATTACTGTACCATATCTTTTTAAACAAAATTATCAGGTCATATATTGACTTATGAAATACTGCATTATGCAATTAACAGATTATTTCCATTCCGAGATATTTTCGTCCACCTGGTACGATGATTCCGACCAGAATGCGCCGTGTTTTCCCTAATTTTTCTTCTCGATCGTACGGTTTTCTTATCGATCCGCGCGACATCCGCCTCTATCGTGTAACCGGTCAACGGGTATTGAATATGCGAGCGCTTGTTGCTATTCGGTAAGTATCTTCGTCGTCGCGGAACACGCCTCTTACTTGTTGGAAATTCTCGCGCCATGTCTAAGTACCCCTCACGGCTATTTGCATACGCGGGCTTTATTAAATTTTCACGTTACGGTTCACGCTGTCAGTGCGTAGATTATTCTGGCAATACGTTACGACCATGAAGGGAACTTCGGAACTTCACCCTTTGTTATGTTTCTATATTATGTGGGAGGGTTTAATTCGGATCGAAAATTGCTTGGCAACTGTGCAGAGCCATCCAAAGTTCCGGAACATCGAAGCAATTTATTTAACACTGGAACTACCAAGTAAGAAATGTGGCTTTTTGTCATCTCATCATAATACACTTTTAACTACAGGTGTAATACATTTGTAATTTTTTTAGTGGAAAATAAAGAATATTGGTTCCAACATTTAATGTGTTCTTTTTACATACCCTGTACCTTAATATTCGATAGTAGAATTAGATTGACATGAATTGATAATTTTGGATGGAGAAACATTTTTCGATTGTCTGGCTTATCCGTGACTTGTGCCACTGAATTTTCGTGCCACCTCTTCCGCTATTATATTCTCTTGATACAAAACTCAATTTTACAGGTTTTCGAAAATTTTCGGGTGTCTGGCTTGTGGTTGAGTTGCACTACTGAATTTCGTGCCACCTCCTCCGACATCATGTGCTCCTAATACTTTCCCAATTTTCGTGATTTTCGAAAATTTTCGCCAATTTTCGCCGGTCTGACTTGTGGTTGAGTTGCACTACTGAATTTCGAATACCTCCTTCGACATCATGTGCTCCTAATACAAAACTCAATTCTCGAGGTTTTCGAAAATCTTCGGGCGTCTGACTTGTCGTTGACCTGCACTACTGAATTTCGTGCCACCTCCTTCGATATCATGTTCTCCTAGTAGAAATCCAAAAAATTCCGAAAATTTTTCGAAAACCTCGAAAATTGAGTTTTGTATTAGGAAAACATGATATCGTAAGAGGTGGCACTAAATTCAGTAGTGCAGGTCAACGACAAGCCAGACGGTCGAAAAATTTCGAAAATTCAGTAGTACAACTCAACGACAAGTCAGACGGTCGAAAATTGGCGAAAATTTTCGAAAATCTCGAAAATTGAACTTTGTATCAGGAGAACATGATGTCGAAGGAGGTGGCACTAAATTCAGTAGTGCAGGTCAACGACAAGCCAGACGGTCGAAAAATTTCGAAAATTCAGTAGTACAACTCAACGACAAGTCAGACGGTCGAAAATTGGCGAAAATTTTCGAAAATCTCGAAAATTGAACTTTGTATCAGGAGAACATGATGTCGAAGGAGGTGGCACTAAATTCAGTAGTACAAGTCAACGACAAGCCAGACGGTCGAAAAATTTCGAAAATTCAGTAGTACAACTCAACGACAAGTCAGACGGTCGAAAATTGGCGAAAATTTTCGAAAATCTCGAAAATTGAACTTTGTATCAGGAGAACATGATGTCGAAGGAGGTGGCACTAAATTCAGTAGTACAAGTCAACGACAAGTCAGACGGTCGAAAATTGGCGAAAATTTTCGAAAATCTCGAAAATTGAACTTTGTATCAGGAGAACATGATGTCGAAGGAGGTGGCACTAAATTCAGTAGTGCAGGTCAACGACAAGCCAGACGGTCGAAAAATTTCGAAAATTCAGTAGTACAACTCAACGACAAGTCAGACGGTCGAAAATTGGCGAAAATTTTCGAAAATCTCGAAAATTGAACTTTGTATCAGGAGAACATGATGTCGAAGGAGGTGGCACTAAATTCAGTAGTACAAGTCAACGACAAGCCAGACGGTCGAAAAATTTCGAAAATTCAGTAGTACAACTCAACGACAAGTCAGACGGTCGAAAATTGGCGAAAATTTTCGAAAATCTCGAAAATTGAACTTTGTATCAGGAGAACATGATGTCGAAGGAGGTGGCACTAAATTCAGTAGTACAAGTCAACGACAAGTCAGACGGTCGAAAATTGGCGAAAATTTTCGAAAATCTCGAAAATTGAACTTTGTATCAGGAGAACATGATGTCGAAGGAGGTGGCACTAAATTCAGTAGTGCAGGTCAACGACAAGCCAGACGGTCGAAAAATTTCGAAAATTCAGTAGTACAACTCAACGACAAGTCAGACGGTCGAAAATTGGCGAAAATTTTCGAAAATCTCGAAAATTGAACTTTGTATCAGGAGAACATGATGTCGAAGGAGGTGGCACTAAATTCAGTAGTACAAGTCAACGACAAGCCAGACGGTCGAAAAATTTCGAAAATTCAGTAGTACAACTCAACGACAAGTCAGACGGTCGAAAATTGGCGAAAATTTTCGAAAATCTCGAAAATTGAACTTTGTATCAGGAGAACATGATGTCGAAGGAGGTGGCACTAAATTCAGTAGTACAAGTCAACGACAAGTCAGACGGTCGAAAATTGGCGAAAATTTTCGAAAATCTCGAAAATTGAACTTTGTATCAGGAGAACATGATGTCGAAGGAGGTGGCACTAAATTCAGTAGTGCAGGTCAACGACAAGCCAGACGGTCGAAAAATTTCGAAAATTCAGTAGTACAACTCAACGACAAGTCAGACGGTCGAAAATTGGCGAAAATTTTCGAAAATCTCGAAAATTGAACTTTGTATCAGGAGAACATGATGTCGAAGGAGGTGGCACTAAATTCAGTAGTACAAGTCAACGACTAGCCAGACGCCCGAAAAATTTCGAAAATTCACAGTAGTACAACTCAACGACAAGTCAGACGGTCGAAAATTGGCGAAAATTTTCGAAAATCTCGAAAATTGAACTTTGTATCAGGAGAACATGATGTCGAAGGAGGTGGCACTAAATTCAGTAGTACAAGTCAACGACTAGCCAGACGCCCGAAAAATTTCGAAAATTCACAGTAGTACAACTCAACGACAAGTCAGACGGTCGAAAATTGGCGAAAATTTTCGAAAATCTCGAAAATTGAACTTTGTATTAGGAGAACATGATGTCGAAGGAGGTATTCGAAATTCAGTAGTGCAACTCAACGACAAGCCAGACATCCGAAAATGTCTATTCACCAAAGTTCCGCTATTTTTGCTCTTCAAAATCAGTACAGTAACTCAATGACAAGTTAGACTGGCGTACATTTGTGCGGAAATCAGTAGTATAACTCAACGACATGTCACACGTTCAGGAAAAATTGAAGGTTTAACAAATAAACAACTCAGGTACACTTTTGTATTACATTGTGTTTATTTAACCATTATATATCATACATAAATGGTTTGTATTGTACAAGTACACACATATTAGGTTGGGGAAAAAGAGATCCATTATTTTTACGTTATCTCAAGCGGAGAAATGATGGATTTCTTTTTCCCCAACCTAATATAACTTATATCTACATAATAAAACGTACATACATATTTATTATACATGTCCAGTGTCTTTATCACGAGTCTGACTCGTGCCACGTCGATCTCACCGAACAAAACCACCACAAAACTTGTCCTGAACAAATCCAAGGTTTGAACAGAGGCAGCTGTGCAGTTGTTACCATTCCGAAACGGTACGTTCATCGGGGAGGAAATAATTTATTTACACTTCGCCAAAATTCGAACAGATAATCGATGACCCGTCTCCGTCGTCGGACGCTTAATAATTACAGCTCGTGTTCCTACGTAACGTTCGCCGCAATGGTGTGTAACAGGCTAGCGGGGCAGTGTCGATGAAATTTTCAAGAAGTCCGCTTAAACTTCTGGGGGTTGATCATTAAAGCGGCGTTCATATGTATGATCGTGGTGTGTCCTGGTGCGTGCACGTGCTGTTCGACAGGACCTCCCCCGTTGCACGCGGCGCATCAGCCAGGCACGTATGACATACACGTTGCGTTACCAGCTACTAAATTATTCCGCGATAAACGTGTTTACGTACGTTTAGTTGCGCGGTCGCCGTCGGCTACTTTAATCGCCCCGGCAAATGAACGTGTCATCCGTTCAATTCAATCGGACGCGCCGCGAACGCATCGACGAATAAATAATACGCTAAAGAGGCTTAACACCCCTAAACGATCGCGCGTTCTCATCGTGCCGAAACAATACGTGTACGTGTCTGGTCAAGTAGAATCGGTAGGTCATGATCAGACACGCGTGAGACGATTCCTAACAGTATTCGTGGTCGCTCAATTTTCGTACTCGATTCGCTTGAAAACGCAGGTTCGAACCAGTGTTGGGCAAAAAATTAATCAACGATTGACGACTAAATTTCTACTTCAATCGTTAATCGCAACTAACAATTAATCTCCTAGTTTAGTCGTTAATTGCGGTTAACGATAAAATTTCTACTTTAGTCGTTAATTGCGATTAACGATTATTAATCGTCGATCGGATAATTGATTAATGTATACTGTATAAATAAATACTGAAAAAAATGTAAACTGAGTTTAGGTGTATTGTCTTTTATGTTTTTCTTCGATGATTCCTTTATTTAATCAATCGTCGATTTATTCGACGATTTCTTCATTTAATCAACGATGGACGATTAACTTCATCAATCGCCGATTATTCGACGATTTCTTTTTTTAATCGTATACATTAATCAATCAATCATGATTAAAATTTTAATCGATTAATGCCCAACACTGGTTCGAACGAACATATTTTATTCCTTTTTCTTCGACTCGCTTTTATGTGGAAAATATGTCAAATGAGGACGGATGAGGGTCGTGACTTCAGTCTTCGGTATTTCATGGAGAATCCGGAAAAACATTATTTTCTCCTTTTTAGTGCATTTTAATATAATGCATGGTTTTTAAAAGGTTTTCTTTATATATTTTATTTTCTACTTTCATTGATATCGGGAGCAGGCGTGTATACAAAATTTCAGCAAGATTAAACTATGAGAGGAGGTTTAAAATTCGATTACAAGATTTGACGCATACAACAACAACACTGCAAGTTAATGACGTGGTAATGATGTTCTTTCCTATCAACAGATTGGAGATAATATAAAAATATGTCAAAATTCTTCTAATGCTTTACCGTTTGAAATTACACTTGATCATTTTTGCCATACGCTTCTGCCACGGTCACGTGACGCGTCTCAACTGTAACACAATGTCACGTGACTGATCCAGTCCGGAGAGGGGGTAACTTTTCTTCTCCTAATCCGGCGACTCTGGTCTGGACGAGAGGCTGGTTCAAACGGAAATCGACGTTAAAACTGATCGATTCTCATTCCGAGAGAAAATTGATTAGTTCAATTTACCTCTGAGGAAATGGAAGTTCGCGGCGCGTCTTAATCCAGTTCAGAGAAACGCAAGGATATCCAACGGTAACGAACGCCGAGGGACTCGTATAAAGCGATATCGACGGTCTCGGTGCTCGAGGAATTATATTGCGATGTCTCTCGTTATTAAACATCCATCGGATTACAACGATCATCGAGTTACCGGCCGTGCTTTCGCGAATTTAAAACCAATTCCAATCGGTTCTTAATCGATCGCGTCGCGTCGGTATTGCAACGCACGAGCGACGGGAAACGTTGCGGCGTCTTTTCGACGCACTTAAAAAATTTCCCCGTGCATTAGCCCCGGGGAGGGTAACGTAATTACCATGAAGTTAATGGATTCGCAGAAAAATGTGAAGCCCGCCCACGGGTTCCGCCCCTCCTATTTTTCACGTCGTTTCCCCGAGATATTTTCCGGGAAAAATTATTGCCGGCGCGGCGCGCAGTTACGTTCGAACAAATAATTTCGTCGCAGAGTTTGTACGCTTGTCCGGTAGTAAAACAAACGATCTGCCCGCCGTTCCATTGTCAGTAATAATTCACTAAAGGCTATTGCCGCGGTGCCCGCGAATTATTTCTGAATAATTCACCCAGTTTCCCGCCGGATTAATGAATGCACTTTGTGCACACGAGCTCCCGGCGTCGGCGCAGGGACACCCTCGATCGTCGAACTTGCAGTTTCCTTTAAATGGAGCACTCTTCGGGAACATCGTCACAGCATGATCTGTAAAGTAAGATTTTGTACTGTCTTAAAAAGATCGACAAATCGAAGTGACTCACACACGTGTGTATTGTCAGTGTCTCGTTACTAGACTGCGGATTCGATGTATTTATGACAAAGATGGACACGTACAATTTAAAGCAGTGGACAGGTTAAAAATAGTTAAGGACATCAATGTATTGGTATCAGCGTAATAGGGCAATTAAAAGAAGAATACCATTTTTATTTGGCTACCGCGTCTCATTACTAGACTGCAAATTTGATGCATTTATAACTACGATGGACACGTACAATTCAAAGCAGTAGACAGGTTAAAAATATTTAAGAACATCAATGTATTGGTTTCAGCGTAATAGGGCAATTAAAAGAAGAATACCATTTTTATTTGGCTCCTGTGTCCAGCAATCAATGGGAACATTTTTTATTTTGAATAAAGATTCGAAGTCGAAGTTTCATTACTTCAGGCACGGGACGGTCACTATAGGGAACAGTTCAGAATGATGATCTTGATGACATATTTCAAGCTTATTGAAATCGGTGAGGAAGCCCCGTAGTCTGAGGTCATTGGAAGGTCATTGAAATCGGTGAGGAATTCCCGAAATCGGAGGACATTGTACGGTCTTTGAAATCGGTGAGGAATCCCCGTATTCAGAAGTCATTGGAAGGTCATTGAAAGCTCATTGGAGAGTCATTGAGAAGCTCATTGGAAGGTTATTGTAAGCTCATTGGAAGGTCATTGAAATCGGTGAGGAATCCCCGTATTCGGAGGTCATTGGAAGGTCATTGAAAGTTCATTGACATCGGTGAGGAATCCCGGCAAATAATTATAAATCAGAATTGATCAGAATAAATAAGAGAGTAAACAATAATTATATATAATAATATACCTCAGCATTTGTTGGGACCACTGAAGCAGACGTTGAAGTATTGTTTCACAGTTACGAAGAGGTGATGCACTGCAACTGTAATTTGGAGCCAGTGTTGTGCTTTCCATAAAAGTGTATGGCTAATTTGAATTTTCAAAAATCCCGAACGACTACCTGGGGAGAAGATTTATATTTTATTGATCGGAGTAATTGCATTGTTTGGGAGCAGTTGCGCGATTACAAAGAGCGACGGACATGATTCCGCGGTCGTTTCATTGGCTCAAAGCTCGAGGATTGAAACAAGACACGTGAACCTCGTGATACGATGGCAGTGAGTAATACGATTACACGTATCTAGATTGGCAAAACACGATTATCGAGAGTGAATGCTGTAGTCGGATTAGATTCAATTGATCATTCAAAGCCGATACCAACCTCCCCTTGCGAGATGTCGGAGACATTGAACCCCACTTTTGTGCTTTGTGCGTGGCCGATGGATTACGCGGGGGCAAACACCAGAGCATTGTGGTTGGATCAGCGGATCTTTATTCGTTGTTTACATTCAGATTTTCGGGACAGACACGGTCCAATACGAAATCTCATAGATCTTCGCCTGAAACCAAAATTCAAATGACGTATTGATGGCGACAAAAAATTACAATTGTATAGAATAGTACAGTTGGAAAATTGTGTAGAAGATTACAACACTATTTTTTATACAAATAGGATCTAGCATCGATGACCTTGATAACACATTTCACGGTCATTGAAATCTGTGAGGACACAAAATGAAAATTGTATTGAAGAAAATTGGAAAATTTTATACGAGAGTATACTACAACACTATTTATTATACAAATAGAAATCTGCGAGGAGATTACCCTGTTCCTAATAAAAGTTTATTAATTATTAATCTAACGTTCCAAAAACAACAATTGCAGCATATTTTTAACAGCTGCAATAGCCGTGTATTTCTGTACCTGATAATTTTTTGAGATTCGTCGGCTCTAGCTCGGTGAAATTTGAACAGCGCCGCGTAATTACCTTCGCGCAACTTCATTATTACCAGTAGAACAATTTGAATGTAACAATTGGACTGCGGAAATTGGCGCATTTATAGTCTACAGGGTGCAAACTCTAACACAATTTAACACGGGCCGACCCTTTATTTAATTTACACGAACCATTAACGGGGAAAATAGGATTCTGTTCAATTTCAGTTTCTCCAACTTTGTCTATGAAAATCGCGAATTTACGTCGACCTCGATACATCTGAAATTTCAGCTCTATTCTTCAGTGGAAAAAAATCTGTCGGCGCATTGAAATTATTAAGAGAAATACAACTTTAATAATTCGTTGGCGGTTGTAATTCTATTATACAATTCTTCTTTCCTTCGCGATTCTCCATTTTTATAAATTTACCTATACACAGTTAACTTAAACTATAACACAGTCAACTCTATATAGAAAATTTTTGATAAAAATTTGCAGTCTATTCATTACCAGCTCAGAATAAAAGTTCTCTAGAACTGTTTCAATCAGAGCCTCTATACAACAGTTTGAAACGCTTATTTTCGTAGAGCTGCGTCTAGTCCCGGTCCATTGACTCTGTGAAACGTTGAACATCATCGATTCGACCCATTCGAGGAACTTGTATCTCGGAGTAGGAAGTTTGAAGATGCATCCCCATCCCCTAAGGAACTTGTTACTCAATGCATCAGTAATTGAACCGACTAGAGCGTAGACATCATCCTGTAAAGCAGATAAAAATGCCTCGTTTCGCATTAAAGCGATCACGATCGGCTTTCTCCATCGCTCACTGGCCACTTCTACAGTTTCGATCCTCTCCGAGGATTTCCTTATCGGCTTGCCGACGTCCCGCGAACTCCTCACGCATCACGGATTACAGCATGGATCAGAGAACGATGAGAATCCTCGGTTGTGATCGTGTACATCCATGTGAACGGACACATGTGCACACCTACACTTTTCCACCCTTTCTTTATCATGCTCGAACGGTGACCGGCCGATGTACCGCGATCTCGATAAAGCAACAACTACTACTCAGCAAGCCATCGTCCTCTTACGGCCTTCAAGAATCCCCTGAACGAGCGTAGCAAGAGAGAGATAGCGAGCACAGGCTGGCACGACTCGCTCGATATCCATTAACCCCCTACCACTAGCATCAGGAGTCTCTGTAGAGTTTAGGAGGGGGAGGGGCTATTCCCTCCTCGTTCATCGAAAAGACACGAGTCTATACCCTCGCCTAGAGGGCGAGGGCTTCTCGTTCGTTAACCTGCTCGAAAGTGGAACTTTGGAAACAAGCCCGATTTTTTCACCTAGCCACTTCAACTTCGTTCCGGTTAGGGACAACGGTTTTCATCTTCGTGGGATCGATCCACCCCGGAATTTTTCCAGTTACGTTCGAAAATGTGGAAAAATTCGCGGATATAAAGCTTTCTCGTCGAACACAAATTAACCCGGCGTTAGTTAGATGGGGTCTCACAGACCCCAGAGATTTTAGATTGATTGTAACATTGTAACAACGCGTGACAGTTGTTAAGTATTTTTGAATAATAACAATTTCATTTCGTGGATCTGCGTTTTTACTCTGATAAATTACAAGCCTCTTAAGCAATACCTAATCTTATATTTTTATGAAAAAGGTATTTATTTCTATAATACAATATATTTTTTACCACTTACGATACATTTTCCCAACTTAGCAACGCCGGGTTAATAACCATTAAGGTAAAGGGATCTGCTGATCAGCGCAAAATGTTGAAAATTTTTGGGAACCCACTTCAAAAATCGAAGTACACGGATTAGAAAGCTGTACAAGCTAGTAACTTCATTTGTCAACTAGTCACTTTCAACCACAAAATAACTAGGCAGATCTTTATGGAAAATAAAAATTTTCTACCTGAATTGCAACAATCTGAAGTGAAATAGAAATTTATTTTCTTTCTCAATGTGTCTAATTGATAGGAACTGATACGACAATAGTTTTTAATTCTTCTAATAATTTTACTATGTTAAATTGCAGCTGCTCATTTTTGTCATGAATCCATAAAATCTAAGATCTACGACTAGGTTGGTTTAGAACCTAGAACTTGAAATGTGAATAGTAGATAGTAGATGTGAATAGTAGAACTTGAAGCGCAAAATGTTGAATATTTTTTAAGCCCACTTTAAAAATCGAACTACACAGGTTAAAAAGCTGTACAAGCTAGTAACTATATTTGTCAACTAGATCTTTATTCAAAATAAAAATGATCTACCTGAATTCTAACAAAGATGTTAGAAGTATGAGCGAAATTTATGTTCTTTCTTAATATGATTAATTGGCTGGAAATAATATAACAGGAAATGCTTTTCAAATGCTTCTAATGTTCGTACAGTTTTAATTTACACCTACTCAGTTTTGTCATAAATGCACAAAATCCGCTGTCTATTAATAATCATCGAGCTAATTGCGGGAATGATTGAAAACTGTTGGAAAATCCTCTTCAAAAATCGAACCACACAGGTTAAAAATGTTGCCGATTGTTCTAAATGTTGAACATGAATTATTATCCAGTATAAATGCGACGAGATGTAAAACCGGCCGCTCGATAAGTGAGAGCCCTTTAAGAGAGAGAGCTTAGAGCAGAGAAACGTGAGAGCGAGCGCGTGATTGGCCGCCGGAGAAGTGTAAGCCCCGCCTCCATAGTCCAAAGTCTCTCACTTATCGAGCGGACGCTGTAATAAGTATTAATAACGGTGTCTGTGTGTGTGTGTGTGATTAACATATAGTGAATTTCTAAGTCGTGCCGGGGCAAGAAGTCCAGAAACTGAGGACATTGAACCATCGAGAGATAATTAATTAAGGAGACGTAATACGGTTACGGTGTGCTCTATGGTCCCGCGAGCACATTTTAGAGGAAAATTCGAAGGGAACACTTTGACTACGGTTTCTCGTCCGCGTCACGTCTCTTTTTCGTAGAGCACTGGCTTTTCACGTCTTGTTTTACTTCTTATACGTCCCCGGGCATTTAATATTCATATGATACCGCACGCTCGCGGCCACAGTGTCCCTGGCCAGCTTTAAAAATGAACGATGATGCACTCCTCTCCCATTAGACAAAATAAGAAAGTGTATTTCAGGGCTCCGTGTCGCTCAACTTGGAAGCTTGATGGCTACTTCCGGCGGTTAATTATGTGCACTTAATGTAATTTCGCGACAAAGTGGCAAGCGCCGCGACGGGACTTGTTTACAGTTGCCGCCGTGTCGGGCCTTTGAAGAATGCGGTTTAATGTCGTAGCAAATGTTCTTGCGAACATGCCAACCGCCGGGTAATTGGAAGACGTTATGAAAGGAAATTGGAACGCGGTTTTAGTGATGAACGAAACGCAGAAATAATGCGAAGCATGAGAAAGCGTCCCGTCAGAGTCGCTAGGTAAAGGGGAGGGAACACGAATTCAGGGGAAAAACCCCCTCTCCGCCGGTTCTCGATTAGTCACGTGACACGACAGAAGCGGAACGCATCACGTGACTGGGCCGTGAGGGGGAAGGCAGAGTGGGGACACAACAATTGTGGCGAGAAAGTGCGGATAAAACAAAGCCAAAGAATTTACACGTATTTCTATTGATTTTAAGTATTCATATATTAAGTTCGACATAAAAGAAGCGAGAATTCAACATTTGCAATGTAGAGAAATACGAATTCGTAAAAATAATAAGTAGTCAATATATAAGTATGTCAATATATGAATTCTCCTCAATTGGAATCATTAAGGGAAGAGATAAACATCAATTTAGTTTATATATTTCTTCGATGCAGACAATTTTTATTTTTCATAAAGTACCACAGTCTAATAATAAGAATTTGTTCGAAATTAAATACTTCATTTGTGTCCACGTTCCTTTTATGTTCGCCTCTTTCCTTCTCGTAATGGGATGAAAATGACTTTTAATTTTCATCGCTACGCAATATTACTGGAAATTGCAGTGGATAAATTATTTGCAACCGTGCCGAGTTCTCCCTGTATATTTTAACCGGAAATGTTGATATCAAAAGGTCTGTTAACGTTACACGTACGCGAGGTCAATAAACAAGGCGGAAAAGCACATTTTTATGGAACACTCCGCGCTAGTATCGCTTACTCCATTCCGATTAAAAGTTCGACTTCCCTCTCTGGGTCCTCGCATAGACATAAATGTCATTTAAAAGCATCGATTTAAAACTAAATCTCCACTTCGCGCGCCTCTATCGCAGAAAACCGGGAAGTCGATAAAAAAAGAGTACGTATGCTTTTTCCACAACGTGGCCCTTCTCTCTCTCTCACTCTCTCTCTCGCTTTTCCCTCTTGTGCTTTCCGCTAGAAGTGTAGAGGGTGTGTTAAAAGTACAGACTCGGTTCGCGAATGAAACCAACGCTCGAGGAACAATATTTTTAACCGTGAAAGGCATTTTAGATGTTGCATTGTGTTCCATATATTCCTCAAGTCTCAACAATTCTGCGTCAAACATGTCTGTTCTAACTGTCTAACAAATTTTGTACTCGTCAAACAAATTCATTTACGATCTACACTAAAAATTTTCAAGTTGTAACATTTTTAGCAATATGTTTGAGACAATATGCCGATAAAAATGAGACTAAACATGTTCGAAACATCGTGTTTGGTCTCATTTGAATCAGAAAAGTGTCATAAACATGTTCTAATCCTCCTCCTTCTTCGATGACAAATAATGTATTCGTCAAACAAATTCATTCAGGATTTAAACTCCCCTCTCAAAACTTGGAAACTATGAAACATTTAGTAACATATTCCTGACAATTTTCCGATGAAAATGAGTCCAAACACGGCATGATTCAAACTGTATTTGCTTGATCAATCTACGATCCAGTAGAACCTCCATTATCCGAACCAATCATATTCAGCTTCACATTCATCATTCAATAGACATTTAAGATTCTCTTTCATGTTTTAAGATTCAAGCTTTAATTACATTTAAGTTCCACTGACTAGTTCGGATAATCGAGGTTCCACTGCACCGTGAATCAATCAAGTAAAAATTCATCCAAATTGCATCGTGTTTGGGCTCATTTGAATCAGAAAAGTGTCACGAACACGTTCGAGTTTTCCGTCAAGTTCCCGGACGATTTTGATATCGGTTGATCAAATTCGCTCGGAGCTGGCCCCTTTAAGGACACGAGGCACCGTGTCGCGATTTTCACCCCGTATATCGTAGCACGCATACAGTTTTCGTAGCAACTGCGCGATACACGCTAGCCGTGACCGGGGATGGTAGCAACGTGGTACATTCAATGGCACGAGGACCGTAGTGTGCGGGGGTATACGGTGCGCTGCGGTGAATGTGGCCACCCCCGCTCCTCCCTCTCCGATGGAACTGCATGGAGATGCAGAGACGTGGATGCATCCTGTAGGAGAGTATAACGAGCTCGAACCCGACTCTCGGGTCGATGGCTCATGGTCTCGCCTTGCCCTCTCGAACGACCCACCCCTTTTCCTGTCCCCCTCTTCTCTCCTTCTCGGACCCATCTCACTCTTTCTCATTCGACCCTCCCCTCCGTCCTCTCCTCATCCTCTCTCATTACCTCTCTTTCCAACCGTTCCAATCTCCCCGTACCCCTCGAACAGCCACCCTGTCCCATCGTCTATACTCTGCCACAGTGGCGTAACTTTAAATTCAGGGCCAGCCGACTTGAAGAGGGGTGGGGTGTGCCAGCGAGAGTTCGTGAGGGTGCCCTCACCTGTCGTGCGTCGAGTGGGACAGCGGTGGTTACCGGAAGAGAAAACGTTTTGACGGGTGTTCTTGAGAGACGCCCAAAGCCTTTGTGCCGCAGCCGCGACTCTGACTCCTCACATTCGCGTAAACGTGTACACCCGCCGCCCTCTGTCACGTCACACTACCCCCGGCGAAAAAAGAAACAAGGGCGTGCGAATGTACACGCGCGCGACGGCTAACTCGCCGTTCCTATTGCGAGCGGAAAGGCGCAGGATGTGCAACGATTGCTGGAATGTTTATGCAAATGCCCTCGGCCAAGTGTGGCTCCCGGCGAGCACCGTTAAAGTGTAAACGCGTACCTGACAAGATCCATAAACCCAAATGGCCACTCACCGCTGTGGAAAATCTGCGTCGTTCGTTGATTTCCTTGGCTCGGCTGAATTTGTACTGCGAGGAAATCAGTTCGCCTCTTCGAGGTGACTGACACACGTGTGTATTGTCAGTGTCTCATTAATAGACTGCGGATTTTATGCATTCATGACAAAGATGGACACGTACAATTTAATGCAGCGGACATGCTACAAATATTTATGCAGATCGATGTTTTAGTTTCAGCTTAATACATAGGACAAATTCAAAGAGGAATACCATTTTCATCTGGCTGCTGTGTCTCATTACTAGACTGCAAATTTAATGCATTTATGACTAAGATGGACACGTACAATTTAATGCAGTGGACATGCTAAAAATATTTATAGAGATCGATGTTTTAGTTTCAGCTTAATAGGACAATTCAAAGAAGAGTAACATTTGTATTTGGCCTCTGTGTCTTGCAATGAATGTGAACATTCTTTATTTTGGGAAAAAATTGTTTACAATGATGACCTTGATGAATTTGTACGTTGTCGAAGCTGTTTTAACTTGACAATTAAACATTTCTTCCGACCTAGAATAATTCCATTGCGTATGACTTTTTTCGTTTTATTAAATGTGTAGTAATTGATCAGATACCAACATATTTAATAATGTAACCAATATTTTAAACAATAATGGTGCAGCAATTTTTTTTAGCGACTCTCCGGGTCACCCCTCCACTGCTGACGGTTAATTTTTTTGGTTGACCAACAGTTATGACAAATTTTCAAAGATACAAAAATGGATTTTTGTTTTTATGTAATTTTTTTCAGAGATATCAAGGTCACCTTCATTTTCACCTTTTTCAAACATCTACAATGATAGTACCTTTCATTGCGAATTCTGCGACTATAATTAATCAAGGTCATTCAAGGTCACGCGACGAAAATAGCTACACGCGCAGTTGAATGCTTCCGAGTAATACAAATTACGCCTAGCAAACGAAAAAATAGAACTTTCGAGGACGATAGCGCCCTAGATCGATGTTTTCTCTAGCGTTTTTGGCTACTGAAAAACCCCGTGTTTGTATTATCGAGAAAGGAGAACGCGAATCCCTCACCCTTGCAATCCTGGATAAAGGAGTCTACTCTCTTAAGCAAAGTGGAAAGTACAATCTAGTTTTTCGATCTGAATCCAAGGGTGATGCTCGAGTCTCTTTTACTCGAGGATTAAAACCGCAGTGTGAAAGAAAAAGCGCAGGATACGCGCGTCTCCGGGACGCGGCAGCGATTCCGCGACTGATAAAGCCCCTCGTGTCATAGCAGCTATCGCGTAACTCTGACGTGGCACAGAAACGGGGCCGGAGGAACCGGAAGAAGGTGTCGTCTCGTCATCTTCCTCGAGCAAATACGACGCAAATTCCGATACGAGGCATCTCGTCTCAGTCGACCTGACGCTCACGTCGCGAACGAGATACGGCACGACTACACCTGGGAATAGTCGATGCTTTCTACCCCTTGCTGCACTCATACCACCCTCTCTCTCTCTCTACCCCTCTTTCAGCAGTTACCTTCACCCCTCTCCTACACACATACATACAAATATACGTACATATATGAAGCTGCCTTTCACGATAACGCGGCGACCAAAGTAACACGCCTGTTTGACTGATGTCGCCGGGCGACGTAAACGCCCCAGGGGAGATGTCTTCCGGCCTGATCGCGGCTGTCTGTTTCTCCGGAAAAGACGGCAAAAGATCGGGCAACGTCTTTGCAAAGCTCGCAGGGTTCGCTGGCCGGAGATACACCCAGCTGGGGAAGCTATTGCTGAGCAGTGATCGCGAACGCTCAAGTGTGCTATCGCGATTTCAAAGAGCGAGCTGGATATCCGCCCTTCGATTCGCAGGGCGCAACGATAAGCAGGGAGGATCGCGATTTTGTAAGTGGCTCTGAACGAGCTTCCTGAGCGCCGGTGGAAGGAGAATTATTGTTGGCCGACTGGTTGTTTCATGGGATTTGGAAGTGCAAATTTATTTAGTAATGAAAAATGTTTTGTTTGGTGGGTCGTTCGGAAATTGCTGCGGACTGCTCGTAGAAAAGCACGCTGCGTTCGTCTTTTGTTTTTGATAAATGTATTCTGCGATAACGCAGCACTGTGTAGTAGAAAATGGCGAAGTTATTTATAACTGCGATTCAAAGCGAGTGTTCTATGTCTTTGTTTTAGGATGACACAAAATTCGATTCTTACGTAACCAATATTTAAGCGTTCAAGTAAATGCAGACATAGATATAGATTATGTTCCCGACAAAAATGTGATTACCAGACCGCGGATCTTTATGGAAAATAAAAATTGTGCGCATTAATTTCAAGACATAGGAACCAACAAGCAGGAATTCATTTCTCTCTTCAGTGGTTTTATTGAGTTGGAAGAAATGTAACCCTTACATCCTCGTAATCCTTTATTGTTTGAAATTATATGAAATTATATCCACCCATTTTTGTCATAAATGCATAAAATCCGCAGTCTAGAACTGATTTCGTCGGAGGTACTCGCATTTTATCCTCTCTTGAAAAATATACCATAATGCATTGGAAGTCTCATGCTGTTCGACAGGCATCGAGAGCAGCATTAAATCCTTGACCAAGGCTAACATCCCCCGATCTCTCGCAAGATACCACTCGACAGAGTCGCGTCGCGACGCTCTGCATCGCTCTGCATCGCTCTACGCCGCGTTTTACGTTTCACGCATCGATGCAACTCTCGGTGTCTGAAACGTTTACACGCAAAGCGGCCGGAATTTTATCGAAATCCCCTCGTGCTTTCGATTTCCGAGATATTCCTTCCAGAGATAAGAGCGCACTTCTTCGGTCGTTGACTCGACGGTAAAATATTATTTCCTCCCCTGCTTTGGCCGCTCTTCTCTCTTTCTCTCTCGGTTCGTCTCTCTTGCTCACACTCTTGCACTCGTCCTTCCTAAAGTATCGTGTCTCGTACGCGTATTAGGCGACGCGCAAAGCCTGTCGTCGCTCTCCTCGTCCTCGATTCTTTTTTCGCCGGGCTGAACAGCGAGGGTGGATCAAAAGGACCCGCTCTTTCGACGAGACGTTCATATGGGAATACACAATGCGAAAGCGTCGCGCTAAACGCACTATCAAAACCATGAAACGTTTATTGTGTTTTCATATTTCTCTTTCCTTTTTATTAAGACAGACTCACATTTTTTACGGGTTTCCTTTTAGCTACTTTTATTATACATACATATTATATTTGTTATACATTAAAGAACTGATAAAGCTTCCCTATACAAGAAGAGTGGTTAGTTTTCATGAAAGGGTTACTCTGCCATTTCGAAAGGAATTGAAGTTTGTAACTTTTATCTTTTCAACATGATATGTATGTATATATTTGGTATCGTTAATAGTAAAACATGCGATCAAAATATTTGTTACGACATCTTTCACAAAATGGACCCTGACGTGTCTATCTGACACACATGATTTTCACGTTTCTTTAGCTCCTTTCATTATACATACGTATGATACTTGTTGTACATTATATTGTATTATATTTGTTTCGATCCAATCAATTTCATTCATCAGAGAAATTATTTTCTCATTCGATAAAACAATTTAAGACTGTTAAATTATTTATTAATAAGATGAAGAGATCTCGCGGACCATGACTACGCAGACACACCGGTGTAATTACATTTGACCATTATGTAACACAAGGATTCTCGCGATACCTCCTCTCTCACAGCCTTTTATAAAATATTCTTTATACGAACCGGTAGGCAGTCTCTTTCACGAACTTGTTCCTGATAATATTTCATACCGAGACGAAAAAAGTTTGAATTACTTGAAAGAAACATTCAGTATTTCCAGTTCTTCCATTTGTCAGCTTATTCCACTTTGAATCTTTTCATCTTCTTCTCTGTTATCCTTTTAAAGGATTTCTCATTTCTCAGATCCGCGTTTAAATTAAATACACCGCTCGTGTCCCGTGTCTCGTCCTCTATTAATTTTCCAGTAAACCGATTTGGATTTTCAAAGTATCCGCCGCTTCGCCAGTGCTTTCGTATGCGAATATAGTTAAAAATGTCGCCGGAAGAGGGTCCGCGCTTGCGATAGAGCTACGATGAAGTAGAAAAGAGAAAGAGAGAAATAGCAGGGGGAGAGCGAGTCGCGCGAAATGCGTTTTTAATGAGGATTTCGAGTTGGATGCTCTTAACATCAGAAGCCGGATAGAGAACTGTCAGGCAGATGTTTTATAAATCCGGAAGGATTTTACGCAAGATCCGGTAAAGATTACTGTCCTTTGATCAGAATGGCATGTACTTCTACGAGCCCCAGCGATACACACACCTCTACGTCCTCCGGATATCTCCAGAGATTGGATTTCAATTCTGGTTTTATGAACGTCAATCAAGACGTGTCTTGTTCCGCGACCTCGGAAATGGAGTTTCATTCTAAAAATGTCTGTCAGACTGTCTAGACCACTCCAAATGCAGTGGATCCAAGACGTATTGAAATACTACATTGTACCCATTCCCGAAAAATTTCCTGTATCTATTCTAATGTGTGATTCTTGAATTATTATGTTATTCTCGAATCAATCTTGAATTATTCTCGAATCAATCTTGAATTATTCTCGAGCTATTCTCGAATTAAGCTTGCATTATTTTTGAATTATTCTCGAATTAGGCTGGAATTATTTTTCAACTACTCGTGAATTATTCTTGAATTAAGCTTAAATTATTCTTAAATTATTCTTAAATTATTCTTGAATCATGCATTCTTGAATTAAGCTTGAATTGTTTTTGAATTATCCTTGAATTTTGAACTTGAATTATCCTTGAATTGAGCTTGAATTATTCTTGAATGAAACCTGAATTATTCATGAATTAAACTTGAATCATGCTTGACTCATTCTTGAATTAAGATTTCGTTCACGAAGTATCAGATGAGAATCAATTTTTAAAAAATGCTGGGAACTAAACCGTCCGTGAGAACTATGAAAAAACTATTCGAAAAACAAACTACGCCACAGATTAGCTCTAATCGCCGCACAGCCGCTAAAACATCATACGCGGTAGATCAATAGCAAGCGTCTCGGGTAATCGGAGAAATGATTTTCCGTTTACGGTAGCGAGAGGGACGAAAAGTGATTTCCCGGAGAAAAAAGGAATTAGCGGATCGGTTATCTCTGGGGATAGGGGATTGTGCTTCCTGTTTGCCATCAGAAAGGGAGGCGAAAGATTCCTATCTATCCGCGTTGGTCTATTCGACGACGGATGCGCCTCGCCGGGGTATTTGCTCCCGTAATCTTTTTATCCTTTTCTCCGTGTTCATGCTCTGCGGGATAAAAAGGGGGAGTGGAAGAGTAAGAGGCAGAGAGAAGTTAGAGGAGGAGGATGAGGATGGAGAGCAAGCAGCATCGTGTGCCTGCCACCAAGGAGTAATATCGTTCTCCTTCGGGCGGCCGCACTCATCTCCGAGGGATCTCGGGTTTCTCTCTGTGTTGCCCGACGATCTCTGTTTATCCCTTTTCCCTGCCCCACGGCATGTTCTCCCTTTCCCCTCCCCCCCCCCCGAACGTTTATTTTTCTCTTTCGAGCGAGAGGATCCTCGGACTGCAAACTAGCTGGCGGATCAGCGTGTGCATGAATCGCAACAGCATCATCCCCCTGCAAAGAGGAAGACCACCCCCTTGTCTCCGTGACACGGTTACGGACGTGTGTTTAGACGCACGCGTCTGTGACCGGCGTAGATAAAACGTGCACGTAGGATCCGCTGCTTGCCAGGAACGTGGCAGCAACAGGCAGTTCAGAACGCCGAATCGCGATCCCGTGGCCAACGTCTGCGATGTTGGCCCACTTCCTTGCGATGCCACGCGGCAACACTCTCCCTCGTAGCTCTGTGTGGGAGATCAGTTGCATCTTTCTTGGCCCGAGGTCAATACGACGGGAACCTTGGCGAGGGACATTGATCTCGATTCCAGTCCCACCGCCAGTGAAAGTGCAACCGATCAAACGGCATCGCGAACGGGAACACGAATTAAGGACAAACGGCTGCGACGTCTTTCGACGACATTGGCATCCAGACTTGTTAACCGTGCTTCCGCCAGTCGACCGATTAGGAGATCTTGCTGGCAGGTCTGTTTATTAGAATCGTTGACGTAACGGACGTGAACCAGCTGTCTTAAATCAAGTCAGCCGTTCAGCAGGTTGGTCTGAAACGCTTTGCTGATCTAGAAATTTTGTATGTGGACTGAGCGTGGGTCTACGGGTTCTTGGAAAGGTTATTCTATTCCGAGATGTCTGATCTTGATGTGTTGTATGTTTCATGATGTATTGTATATGTCTTGATGTGTTGTATATGTCTTGATGAGTTGTATATCGGTCTATATATTGTATATGTCTTGATATATTGTATATGTCTTGATACATTGTATATGTCTTGATACATTGTATATGTCTTGATACATTATATATGTCTTGATATACTGTATATATATTTCTTGTACATTTATATCTTGATATATTGTATACGTCTTGTATACTTATATTGTATACATCTTGTATATATCTTGATATATTGAATATATATTGTATACATCTTGTATATATCTTGATATATTGAATATATCTTGTATATATCTTGATATATTCTATACATCATGTATATATCTTGATACAATGTGTACATTTTTGTACAATATATCTTGAAATAATGTATATAGCTTGTATATATCTTGATATATTGCATATATCTTGCATATATCCAGATATATTATATATATCTTGTATATATCTTGATATATCTTGAACGCAGCTCCAAAAGATACGAGACAGTCCCAGCGAAATAAAAAGTGCACCGTTACACAACGCTCGCATCATTTTCCAAACAAGTTTCAGGACAGCGGTTCTCTTCGGTCTGAATAAAGACGGTTGCCTCTCGCGAACTCTTTGAAGAATAACGGAGTGTGTTTGAAAATGCGCGCGTAAAGTTTCATCCGAAGAGTAGAGCAATACGCTCGACATGAAAAAGTATTACGACTCTTTCCCCGGGACGAAATGTATGGTTCCGCGGTGTTGTTAGTTCCAACCACGACGACGACGACGACGACGACGAGATCCACACAGAGCAATTGTTGTTTTATGCAGTCCGATAAAGTTTCCCACGGACCGGCTGAAACTTACACCTTTTTCCGCAACGAAACTTCGCCGAGCTCGTGATAAATGAATTTGCGGTGTAAAGTGTGGCCGTCTAATGCGCTAATTAAAAAACTTTTACGGAGTTCCGCAACTCGTTACGCCGATATCACTGTCTCGGCATTATCAAGTGCAAACGAGCCGAATAGCCTCGACAAAAGAGGCTGCGCTTGTAGCCATAATTAACCGCCCCACTCTCGCGGTTATGGTTACTTTAAAGAGAAACGCGTATTTCAATCTTCGGCCGCGAAACTTTCGACGCAACAAAAAATATGAAATCGCATACCGGCCGTACGTTCGACGATTGTTAACGTCGACGGGGATAATATTGCACGCTTTCAATTATTTCGGCGAGGTACGCCAACGACGATCGATACCGAATTCTACCGATAAATTCTACACGAAGACTCGACTCGCGCAAGAACTAATTAAAACTTTTCTAATTCGTCCATCTCGTTTCTACGGTATCGCGCTTGGACATTCCAGGCAGCCATATTGCGTATGCAATTGAAATTTTATTTAGCCGAGACACTTTTCAGACTGTGTGCGTTTTGGGTCCATTTTGACCCGGAGTTGCAAACGTGCCATTTAATTTTGATAATTGGATATTATGTCCAAGTTTGATGTTGTGTTCAAAAATATGTTAATTAATGCGTGGCTCTTACGATTAATTAATTGTAATTTTAAATTCAAATTTTTTACCCATTCTATTGGAGAATGTCCGTAGAATTTTGTATATATTTCACCTGTTCGTTATCCAACAAATATTTAATAAGAATCATATTTCGAGATCGATGAGTTATATAGAATTCTTAGATGTCATCTTCAATGAACACCCTAATGAATGATGACTTTGATTTATCTGCAACACGCGAATGCACTATGCTACAATTTTCTCGAGTACTCTTTCATGCCAAGTGCAAAGTGATTTATTTTCTATGTCCCAACAGCAAAAAATTATTATTGCTGAGAAGTAAGACGTACAAAACACGAAAGTCGTGAGTCCAGAATATTTTTATAGACCATAACGTTGTCCACAGAAAAGTATAACATAGCTAAATATTATAAATACGCTCATAATGAAAATTGTATTATATAATTTTGATTTAATCTAAATGCAATTTAATTCAAAGATATAATTTAATTTTGGATTTAGCCCTTCCGATATTTTTCATTTGTTTCGATATTTCACCACGTATAATATAATCATTTCATCCCGTATAATATAATCATTTCACCACGTATAATATAATCATTTCACCACGTATAATATAATCATTTCACCACGTATAATATAATCATTTCACCACGTGTAATATAATCATAATATGATAGTATGATATTAGGGTTGTTACCTCAATCCGTTGATATTTCCCATAACTATTTTTACATATATTATTATTATTAGTATACATATATTATATGTGCATGTATAATATAACATAATATCTACAGACAAATTTTTAAGAAAGTGACATGAAATAGAATCCTATTTTTTAAGGGAACAGCCTTTGTAGATCCAAAACAAATGAAAATCTGACTAAATTCTATCAAATTTTATATTGTAGCATTTTAAAAAAATTTTTAATGATAAAGTATGATCGTGTATCATATCCGATATAATAATTCCACCACGTGTAATTGTTAAATATTCGTCGGAGTTAGTACAGAACCCTGATGTCTTCCCCGAAGGGGGTAGATCATGCTTCGGGACCAGCATACGAAGGTCGCAG
Source organism: Lasioglossum baleicum (assembly GCF_051020765.1). Taxonomy (NCBI): domain Eukaryota; kingdom Metazoa; phylum Arthropoda; class Insecta; order Hymenoptera; family Halictidae; genus Lasioglossum; species Lasioglossum baleicum. The sequence continues at coordinate 5,356,459 of NC_134938.1, forward strand.
CAGAGGTCGGACATGATCGATCGTCGTCAGCATAAATTAAAACAAAATGTCGAACGAAAATCGACGCTGTGACATCGTCGAATCACCTATTATCTCTGGGATCCAAGTTCCCGGCTTACCTTCCGATTCAAAGCAACCCCCGCAATCACTAGCCCCATTCTCCCCGATCAGTCATTTCATCCGGCAGAGGAGGCCGATTCAATAGCCGTCCCGCGAAGATACTTAAAACGGTTCTCCCATCTAACTCGTCTCATCGATACCATTATTCCGTCGCGTCGTCGTCGTCGCGTCGTCGTCGTCGACGGTTGGTTGCCTCCGCTCCGTCGTCCCCTGACCCAGCTCTCACAATCAATTGTTCAGACGACATTAATGAATCCCGTTAGCGGGGTGGTGGGTTCCCTTATCGAAACGCGGCGAGTCGAAAAACTTGCTCGCTGATACGCTTCGGTCCCGTACGTATACGCTCGGCTCGGTTCGGCTCGTTGCATAGGAGAACAGCCGGGCGCCCAGGCTCCAGCGCTCCCGTTAATGACAGTATCAGTGTCTCTGAGAGAGAGAGAGAGAGAGTCGGTAGTCAGAGTGGTAGTCAGCCTAGTCAGCCGTAGCGTGCCACATTGCCACCCACCAACACGGCCAATTGTGCGTTACGCAGTAGATACGGGACGGCGTTTGTAGAGGGGTTGCTCTGGCTGCCTTAACGCCGCCAATTCGTGGAGCCCGACTCGTGGAGTCTCTCTCCTCTCTCCGTAGCGTCATTTCCGGCTGACACCGGTATTGTGCAGACTACATTGTCCCCGCGTGTATTCAATGAGACGGCCCGCGGCAACTAACCGTCAGCAAGAGGGGCCTGGGAGGCGTGGGCAGAGAGAAACTACCAGGAGAGACGCCGCTCCACCATTGCCTCGACTCTAGGCCCTGCTCTATCCTCTCTCCTCTGATCTGCAACGCTAGCCTCCTAAGCGAACGAGCTTCCTTCGAACAATGAATTGTTCTGGAAGATGTCATTGTCCGATCGCTCGCGGACCCTGTCGCGCCCTAAACTCTCCTTCTAGACCCCATCCCTCCCCCCCCCCTGACCCCTCGATCCCCTAAAACTTTCACTGCCAAACGAAATTTTAGGAAAATCAGGCCAACGCTGTTGGGACACGCAAACTTGACATACGAGTTTCTAGAACACCCATGATAAATCCCATGGCCCCTCGATCTTTTAGCACTTGACTGCGAAACGAAATTTTAGGAAAATCAGGCCAACGATGTTATGAGTAGATACCGGATTTGAAAGAGTATATTCTCATTGGAAGAATTAGAAAATACTCTTATATTACTTTCAACCTATTGAACATGTTTAAAAAAGAAATTAATTTCTATTTCTTTCCAGGTTCGTTGCAATTCAGCTAGAAAGTTTTTATTTTGCATAAAGATCCGCTGTCTATTTATGAGACACATTAGTAGTGATGGGACATGACCAAGCTGAGGATTTTTATGCATTTATGAAGAAATTTTGGCTGGGTGGAATATAAAACAGTAAAAGATTAGAAAGATTTGAGAATAGTGTAAATAATGTCTTTAATGGGTGAAATATATTAGAAAAATTCAAGAATCTTGTAATATTGTCTTTAACGCAACGAAGTTATTGGAGGGATGAAAACATTTTTATTTTCCGTACAGTTCCGCAGTCTAGACACGACAATGTGGCCTGGGAGTGATGGCTTCGACCTAACAATATGTCCAAAGTGAACAAGTGTAAATTCGTCGTGAGTCATGACAGTCGCGTGGCAGGATAGCACGAAGAGGAAGATCTAAACCGATCTATGTATGCTTGGGACATCCTTGCTACGATCGTACGCAGACCGATGAGTTTCGAGAACTTGCACCACGAATGATCGAAACTCGGCGCGGTAATGTTGGTTTAGGGTTGGTTATGGTTCAGGAAGGGTGCATATTGCTTCCGGGAGTTCGTGGTCCGGGGAAATTTATGACAATTCGACGTCTGTCCCTTGTGCAGCGGTTTTTTCGATGATGACCAGACAATCTATCTGCTGGCTTCTATAGTCGCGTTTATTATTACCGAGGAGAGTAACCGTGTGGGGGGATATTGTGTCCCCGCGTTGCAGCCACGTCATCTATTTTACCAGTTTTTAATACTAACTTGAACATTTTTATTAAAAATGCCATTCTTTTTCGAATCTCTAGAATAAGTACAATTACGTTTACAAATCGAGTGCATTAAGATACCCACTGTTTAATTCGTCAATTGTTTAAAAAACGGAACCAAACGAAAACAAATGAACTCCACATTAATTTAGAAATGCGTCAAATTAATTTCCACCAATATTAACCATTTTTTTGGAACACAAGAAGATTATTTCCCGGACAGATAGGGATACTTGAAACTCCACATTAATTTAGAAATGCGTCAAATTAATTTTCACCAATATTCACAATTTTTTTGGTATACAATAAAATTATTTCCATGTCAGATAGGAATACTTGAAACTCCACATTAATTTAGAAATGCGTCAAATTAATTTCCACCAACATCAACAATTTTTTTAGAGTACAAATGAATACATACAACTACCACGAGGGGAAGTGTGTACACTCGGATGGTTGGACTATGGGGGAAGCACATTAATGTTCCGAAGTCGGACCTCATTACCGCGCTTTGAAAAATAACTTCGGGAAATTCGAAGCGTCCGTTAGAGTGACTTTTATTTCCAGTTGCACAATTCTACTCTGCCAGTCGATGGAACTGGCTCTCTCGTGGCTCCACTGTTCGTAGCTCTTATCGCGGCAAAAGATTCAATGCGCTGGCAGGTTCGACGAGATGATTTCATTGCGGGTACGACCGATATGGTCTGTTACACAAGCTGAATGGATCCGATTGTATCGTTGGTTGGTGTAAAATTCGAGCCGGCCGCGATAACGATGAATTTTCATTCGTTCTCGCACGCGAAATCAGAGATTCCCTTCATTACGAATATATTCCTAGTTCCAGAAATATCAAGCGAATTTATTTTTACGTCGACCCGTATAGAAAACGAAATGTATGCTTTCAGATATACCCAGGAATCCTGTTTGAATGATTTCCCCGTGTATAACGTCGAGCAAATATTCCGAAGAAAATTCGTTTCAAATTTCCACGTGAATTCTCCGCGGCTCGCTCATTCCGAATATTTAGAATGCCTCCAAAAGCAAATAATCGATAGCGCCGACTATTTTCGTTGGCGCGCACTCCAAATAAATTAAGCTCGTTCGTATTTTGCTCGGAGAGCCGCTGGAAACCAAATCTAGCTCACACATTCTTTTAAAAATGTTGTACGCACAAAGATATATATATGAAGATGTACGTCTTCATTCAATAATGAAGAAAAAAATTCAGAAAAGAAATTTGTTCATGAAAAATGAGGTATACTACAACCTGGTATACTAATACCAGTTTCTTTTTTGAATTTCTTTCTTCATCATTGAATGAAGATATACATCTTCATACGTCAAATCAAATCGTACGAATCAAATTTGTTTTCTGAATTTTTTCTTCATCATTGAATGAAGGCAGGCTCGAATTATTGGTGTTGAATTACGTTTATTTAAAATGATCGTTCTAAATTGAACCATTCCACGTGCAACGACCTGATACATCTTTTTATTCTTGTCAATAAAACGATGCAAGTGCATCGATGGAATTCTTTCTACTTCTGAAAATGTGTACCGAGTTTCGCGAGTACCTGTAAGCGATGAAAACGACGTTGCAGGATGCTGTTGGACCGCGAGAGCGTTTTTGCAGCTCTAAAAGATGCTTATTAGAGGTTCGAGGTGCTCAGACGATTGTCAGGGAGCGTTGAGATTCAAATATCGCCGGAATGATCCGGTAGACGGTAATATCCCGTGTTCCTCGGGGTCTGCGAGCGAGTCTGCGAATTAGCGCGACGTTACTGCGGCAAGTGCTCGACTCAATGGGAAGTAATATTGTCCGAGCGGCGGGCACGGTCCTGTTCCAACCACTTCGGCTCCTTTAAACAACGGGCTCCGCGCCAAAACCGTCTATCCCGTCCCACGGGATGAGTGGGTTGGACTCGGGAGATTCCCGAGGAACTCGGCATTCCCGTCACGGCGGCCGCTCGCTTGAATCCAAGATACGAGGCAACCAGAGAAAATGAATTCGCGCAGTATCGTAGGGTTCTCTGTATACGTCGAGTGCGCGCACCGCGTGCTCGCGAATGGTAATGAATTTTTACGATTCAACGTACGAACTTCGACCGTCTTTCACGAGTAATCTCCTACTCGCTCTCTGATCCTTCTCTCTCTCTCTCTCTCTCTTCTCGAGGATAATATACCGGGGACTCTGATTTACTAGAGAGGATAGTCTGTATGGGGGAGGACTGGCGCGTTGAAAAGAAGCAAATTTATGGTCGAGACGGAATTACGTTCTTTCCATCATGGCGCGTCGCGTCGGCACGCGCCGTCGCAGCAAGCAAAGTTGCTGGTAAAATCGTCGCAGGCATCGATAAAAGATTTTTCGAGCTATTTCGAGAATTGCAACGGGGGGACTAATTTGGAAAATGGGCTGCGACGTTGAACATCTTCGTGCTGCAGGAATGATGTTCAACATCATGTTCATCTGTGTTCAACATGATCACAAAATTGTTTACAAAGTCTCTACATAGTGTACAAGCTGTCCACGATATTACTAGCCAGCGTTTTTATTGCAAATAATAAATGTTAGAATAAAATGAAAGAGGAGAAAGGTGATACTGCAAGCAACAGAGAAATGAAGTTAACATTATTTGCAAGGTAATCTTCATGTAGCCCAGCAAAATGTATAGATTGTTCGAAACCTATGAATTGATATATCAACGAGTTCGGAGAAATCGATGAAATCGATCGACACATTCAGAGAAATTTTCAATCATTTTTACAGGAACATTTTAATAAGTTGTTGAGAGAAATGCGGTAAATGGGTACCCGGTTGGCTACACACAGAGTTGGGCAAAAATTTTATTTGAGTGGGTTTAAAATAATGTATGGTTTAGACAAAGTCACGTGTACCCTACAACTGTTTGGAAGTGTGCAAAAATGTTCACAGCAAAATTCACCTGATTAAACATTAATGAAGCCGCGCTGTTAACGTGGATTTTGGAAGCCTGCGTCGGAGTAATCAATTCGTACGGTAGATCTAAAACAATGAGCACCCGTATGGAAAAATAGCGGAGACAAAACGGTAGGATATCTAACAGGATATTCCCGCCGCCGAACGCACCATTTCGGTCGTTGCAGAACTACCGTGACAGCCCTGACTCGAGCAATAACTCAGCTGGCCGTGTAGCTACGTCTCGGACGGTAAAAACTGACACGATACAAATTGTACCTGCACGGTCTACATAAATCATCTCTATCTGCCCCCACCACCGACGAACGTATTCCCCTCGGTTCTATCGCTCGTCGTCGGCCAACAGTGCTACTGTTTCCCTATGACGTTCCTTCTGTATGATCTGGCTCCGAAAGACGTCTTGATAATCTCATTATTATCCTCATCATGTATCCCATTATCTGTCGAGTGGATGGCGGGACGCCAAAGAATGAAATGATCCCGGTATCGCATCCAATGCTCCACATAATCGTGCTATACAAATGGGTACAGTAATGCCTCGACATATGCGAAGGAGATGAGCATATTTATGAAAATTTTATCCCCACTAGTGTGGGCTATAGACTGGAGTGACACCCTTTGAAAATTGATGACTTTTCAATGATTGGACCCAATGAGTTTCTCTCAGATGTTAGGAGGATTAGTTTCCCAGGTAATCTGTAAAAAGAATTAATTAAAAATTACCATTGGTCGAAGTTCACATACTATTTGCTCAACTAATTCTTCTAATATCTTGAAAAGAGTCGTTTGGTCCAATTTTGAAACAGAGTTGTTCATTTTTAATGAATGTCCATTTAATTTTATCCTTGACTGTATACACTAGCAATTGTTCGGTACAAGAATCGACAACAATCTAGACTAACCTAGTTTCCGCACCAAGCTATTATAAGCTGATTATAATCATAGCGCGAAGAGAAAGGGAATATTATTATTGCATAAAATGAAAGTTAACTTTCATTCGTCTTGCGTATCAATTTGACGCAGGTTTTCCTGCTACCGAATCAATAGCATATTGTTTTGTTTATTGCAGTTTTAACGTTACAATTTAAGATAGTAATCAGATCAAAATAATTTCGAGAAATATCATTACTTTCAGCACGTTAAAATTACGTTATTTTCAATATGCTCATTCTCGAAAAAGGAATTTACAAAACGTTGAACAATACGTTGAAGGTAAAATTTGAATAAAATCAAAGGTGCCGTCGCAAGCCCGAGTGAATGCGTGTGATAGATCTGGATTCGGTCGATGTTAAACTTACATTGAACAGTGTCAGCGACGAGATTGATCTTATCTGCTTTCAGAACTGGATTAGGACTAATTGCGAGGTGGATACATTTTAAAAGGAAAATGTTGCTTCAAATGATCTCGGGAACCGCCCATTTCCGGATGTTGAAGGAATTTTGAGACACCCTCTATTTTTCTAGACAGCGGATGAGCGTTGGATAACGCGAAACATCTGCAATTATCCATACGATGCATCAAATACTGAAATAAATTTCAACGAGATTTCAGATTCATCCGACTCCCAATAGAATTTCAGTGCGCCTTAATTCTGAGAAGTTCGCATTTGCATAAACAACCACCTCGCCGTTATTACTGGTAGATTGCAACGCAGGTTTTAACGGTATACATATACATATATATTACGTGGGTGGGTGGCGCGCCATTAATGGGAGAGAGAACACACCGTATAATGAACTCGCGGGAGCGTATGCGAATAATTTTTCTGTCCCCGCGCGTTTCGAACACTGGAAGAAAAATCTGGCGGCCGCGTCTCGAGGAATTACGTGACTCGAGATACTTCGCCGCTCGAGCGCGTAATGCGATCCCACGATATCCCGTACAGTCTGAACAACCATTAGCGTAAATCCAGAACGGAAAACCGGAGAAAGAACGACGAGACGAAATAAGAGGACCGACGGGGGCCATGGGGGAATCGATATCGCCCTTATGTACTTGCTTTCTCCACGGCCGTCGACTTGCTTGCTTGCTTGCTTGCCTTCACCCTTCCATCGTTTCGTGTTTTTCGGTATGTGTACACAACAATTCATCTCTATTTTTACGTCATTCCCCCGCCATCTCGCTGCATTTTTGCCGGCTGCCACGCTCACTTTCATGGCGACCTTCCCCGTCAATAATTGTTTCGCTCGTCTCGTCCGAACAATACACCCCTCCGCCAAAATCAAATCTGATAAACAGAGTTGAACTTCTCGGCGTACGAGTTGCCGTACGTATAATCTGTTGTTTATTATTAAATAGCAGGTTTTTATGCATTTACGATAAAATGAGTAGGTGTAATTTAACACATTCGAAACATTAGAAGAATTTTAAAATACTGTTGCATTATATCTTCGAACTATTGACCACATTAAGAAAGAAGATAAATATCTATTTCGCGACAATGTTACAATTCAGCTGCAACAGTATCAAATTAAAAATGTACATACAGTTAGGAGCGAAGCTGATCACATACACTTTAAATCAGAACAACTTTTTTCTGAATGGACCAAACGACTTGAATTTCTCTGGAAGGCTAGAAGAAGCAGTTTAGTAAATGACGTCTAAAAAATTTGTTGAAAATATGCATTCGATCGGCACTGTGAAAAACAATAGTAAATCGTAACAATAACGAAAAGATGCGTTTGGTCAACTAGTATAAATTATATACGCCCCGAAAATTTCATTGAAATTGGTTTAAGAGTTATGAACGATCAAAAATGGTGAATAGACCAAAAATCTTGAAAACTTGCAATTTTTACCACTTTCGATCGTTTATAACTCGTAAACCAATTAACCAACTTCAATGAAATTTCCGGAGCGTATATAATTTATACAAATTGACCGAACACATCTTTTAAATTTTCGTTAATGGCCCAGTCAAAAAAGTCGTAAAAATTAATTATTACTATTGTTTTTCACAATTCCGACGAAATGCAATTTTTCAACTCTTTTTTTAGACGTCATTTAGTAAACTAATTCTTCTATCTTCACAGAGAAATTCCAGTCGTTTGGTACATTCGGAAAAAAGTTATTCTGATATAAAGTTGTGTGATCAGTTTTGCTCGTAACTGTATATGGTGCCATTTAAAAATCATCGACGACCTTCAAAACATTCTCTTTATATCACCACATTTACCTCCTTTAACCACTCACACGTTCCTCAAAACTAATTGCATATAAAAGTCCAGAATAATGTTTCACCTATTTTTATTTCAGACTTTAAAACAACAAGTTATGTTTCCTTTACAGCGTGACACTTTAAAGAAGTACATCTCGCAACACAAACAGAAAGGGATGAATTATTTTACAGTATGTAAGAATAGTAAATTGATGAATTCTCACCATGAGGAACGTATGAGGGTTAACAGATGACTTACAAAAATGCTTTATTAGGTACATTCCACTAGAACGCGGAACTTTTCTTTGGAAAAAGCATATTTGAACACGTGCCTGTGAATGCAATTCGAGAAAAACTATCGCGTTGTAAGGCCCCTCGACGCTATACAACTTTCGCCGGAAACATTTCCCCACGCAACAAACTCCGAGCGGATGCAATAGTTAGAGAGTCACATATGGAACAGCTTCATAGAACGACTGCCAAATTTTAATTATCGGAAACTACGGAAACCCCTAGCGGCCGCAGGGAAATTTCCATGAAATCGTCGCATCGCATATCGTATCGGTCCGCCGAGGACCTAAAAGTCCAGGTCCTAAACAGAACAATCGATTGGCGAAGTCCCCAGGTGGTTGGACCGTAGCGGGACACATGTCGAATTTCAGGAACGGCCGGTTCGCGATACAATATCGCGGATCGTTTTATCGTGAAAAATAATTCTCAGGATAGTTAGACCCGCGCCGGTTCAACGGGACCGCGGGATTCGAGATTTTTATCGGGAATCGGGGGGGGAACTATTCCGCGAGCTCGTCCGAGCGGATATTTTTATGCGTTTCCATTCTTCCTCCCCGCCGACCCTTTCTCTATTCCAGCCTTATTCTCTGTACAACCCTTCTTTTCACCCCCGGCAACAACCCCTTCAACCTTTACCGTTTCTTTCTTCATGGTTCACGATATATTTCACGGAGTGAATACCGACGTCCGTGTTGAAATCCTTGTGATGTCGGTAAACGTCGAGTCTTCGACATCAAAGAATGTCGTGCGCGCTCCCTTCGCTCGCTATTGCTACCACTACCAACACCCCCCCGTGTCCACCGGTGTTCCTACTCGGCAACGATCCTGTCCGCCCTCTCTCTCGCCAAAGAAATTCCTATTCACCATTATCGGAACCATTCGGCGTGCACATCGCGAGGCCGGTTGGTTTGACCGAACAGCTAGCTCCTTTTTCGAAATAATACAGCTACGGTATCGCGTGTGGTTATACTTTTCATCGGGCGATCGGAGCTCTCGATCGATTAGTCGCTGCCGGAAGCGTTAAAGCTTCCAGGAGTAACGGAGAAACGTCGTCGGAGCGAGGGAAAAGGAAAGTTGAAGAGGGAAACGGAGCGACGAAGACGGAGCAAGGGAAAGAGCAATGAAATAGGGGCTGGAGGAAGAGGAGGACAGGAGAGAAAGGGTGAAACCGGGGAACGAAAAGGAAAAGAGAGAAAGAGGTTCGTCCACGCCACGGTAATTATCGAAGGCGGGGTTGTCGACCTCTTTTAGTCCTGCCTGCCTGCTTGGACTTTTACCGGTTGCCTCGAGGACGGTGTTCATCTCAAAGAGAAATATGTACGCAAGCGGCACCGGCGATGTCAGAGTGATACGAGAGTGTGTCACCCTGTCTCCGATGAGGTTTAATAAAACCGTGCGATAGGCGTGTACTCGTGGTGCGCGCAATAAACGGAATTGAAACTGACGACGAGTGAAAAAAAAAAAGAAGAGCGAGGAAGTTACTCGTTTATTGCGTACCATGCTGGACGAGGAGAACGGTGGGGGGGGACACGTTATGCGTGCATTTCCGAGGATAATTAATCGCGTCGATATTCCGGCTCGCAGACGCTCACTCGCCCCCGTTATCGGATTTCGATTCCCGATGAAATTATACAGTTCCCATTGAACTGTGCCCCACAGCAGCCTGAAAAATAGGTGGCCACGATTGTTCCTAGGTCTCGCCGCTCACCCGCTCCTTTCTAGTAACAAATGGTCCGGGTCCGGTCCGGTTCAGTTCGATCGACGACCGGTCAATGCCTCCGACTAATCGACACGCCGGATGATACAGGCCGCTGATTCATCATTCAACGCGACCAAGAAATAATATATGACCGGATGAAAATTGGTCAGAGCCAATCAAGTGAAACGCGACCTATTTAACCCTCTTGTTCGTAACCGAAAAAATTTCACGCTGGCTCATTATCAGGCCACCCACCCCTCCAAGGATCATTATTCAACTCTTGGACGCGGGACCGTTCCTACGGCTATACAAATTTGATGGCGTGATGAACACTCTACCTACCGGAAACACGTAATAATAAGATTTTCAATAATTGTGCTCTCTAGCAAAAGAAAGCATAGACAGTTTCTTTCACATTGCGATCTTGAATGAAACTGTTGGATGATGTTATTGAGGACGACTTGTTAGTTCACAATGAAGGTTCCATTAAAAAGTAGCTATGTACCATAGATATATCAAAATTATACAATAATCACCGGTCGGTAATGTGTTAAGAATAGCAGTATATGTGATTGGTTATATACGCAATAGCGTAGTGAAATGATATGGGTAAACTTTACTTTACCGGACTCAAAATTTGTGCATTTGTCCTACGAATTATGATGTATTTGGTTTCGATCCGGTAGGATCAATGGTTCAGAAGTTATGCTTGCTTAAAGTTGAGCAATCTGCAGTGTTTTTGACAGGTAAGGGCGCCGCCATATTGGTTTGTAGTGACGACCGCGGGCCGCTTGCCTTGCCGCCTCCACGATCTATTCACTAACCAACTACCACCTAGCGGCTCTGCTCGGTAAGCGGCGCGCGACACTACAAACCAATATGGCGGCGCCCTTACCTGTCAAAAATACTGAACAATGCACAACTTTAAGCAAGTATAACTCCTGAACCATTGATCCTACAGGATCGAAACTTCGATCTGCAGCCGCCGCGGGTACAAATCTGCTGGATTACATACCAAATACATAATAATTTATAGGAGAAAGGCACAAATTTTGTGTCCGGTAAAGTAAAGAGCAGCCAAATAATATTTACACTTGCAAGATAGTGGCAAACGGTACACGTTTTAAAACATATTTGTTTATATTTTTGTATTTCACGAACTCGAACGAATCCTTTGGTACACGTGTTCAAGAACAGCTTAAAGAAGATGTAGAAAGAATGATTTTCTAAACCTCCAAATCAGAACATGCGGAACCCTTTGATCGGCCCTTCCTGCGCGGATATAAATTGGCCCCGCGTCGACGAAAAATTGTTTGATAGGTATTTAACGATTTTCGATACCGCGCCTGCCGGAATAATTCGTCTTCGGCGTTCACCGCAGTCCGTTGGCACGCTCTTTATCATAATTTTTAATTAAACCCGGTGGATCTCGACGCCATTGGGAAAAATCGTTGTCTCGCCGGGCATGGCACGTTAACGCGAATCGACGGGATCGAGTGAAGAATCTTACTTCTTCTGTGCTTTTCATCCACTCCTCTAACTACTAACGAGCCGAAACTTCTCTCTTCTGCTTGTCGAACTGGAACACTCTAAGACTGCCCTCCTTGGCTTTTTGTCCTCTTTTTTTCGCCTCTGGCTCCGTCCCCCCACACCCATCCACCCCGTCGTTCCTTCGCCTACCGGACAGTTTTCCTTTTCTTCTTTTTTTTTCTCTCTTCTCGAAAGAAGAAGAGGAAAGTCGCCGGAAGTTCCGGCAACTCTGCCACGGCTCAACGAGTGGAGTCAATTTTTCATCACTTTTAGTTGCTCTTTCGACGGATAACAGAGAGAATGCCAGCCGAAGCCGGTGGAGTTTTATTTTCGGACCACAAAAGGCTAGAACTTTCGCCCCGCGGTTTAACTTGTTTCGATAATTTTATTAAATCCTCCATCTTGGGGGGGAGACACGTCGGTGACAGTATCTATACAAAATGTAAACGATCAAGTCAATGTTAGGTTGGCCAAACATCTTGTTGGGCATACTTTCGATTGTTATTACTCCCTCTGTTCCATAATAATAGTAGCTAGTGAATAATTAAATGGGAATTATTGGCGAATGCAGCTGTAAGTTATGTTTTAGCGCAAAATTGAAAAGCCTTCAATCGAAATCAATGTTTCACGACTTTCAATGTTTCACGACAATGTTTCACGTTTTTCTCCATAAAAATCCGCAGTCTACTAATAATTTTCTACAATATGATAATGGGTGATCGTGTATTTCTTAATAACACATTTATAGTATTATATTATTCATATTATTTGTATTAGATTTGCGTTATTGAATATTAAGATGTACAATTTGATGAAACCTCAATTCAGCAATTTTCAATGATTTTTAAAATGAGTCCAGGCTTATGGCTGTCATTTCCCATAAAAATCCGCAGTCTACTATTAATTTTCTATAATATAATAGGTGATCGTGTATTTCTTAATGATGCGATGTACATAATTGAATATGAAAATGTACAATTTGATAAAATCCGAGTTCAGCAATGTTCAATGATTTTCGTCATCTCGACACGTCGACAGAAAATTTCGGTAACGGCGTCTCTCTTCCGTTTTACCCTAGCAAAGTGTTTAATCGCGTAGCTTGCATTCCGCGCGGGTTATTGCTACAAGGGTTTAGCATACTCTGGCTCGAAGCATTATATTTAGGCGGGGACGTTGAGTGTAATTACTCGCGGTGGTATTTACCCACGTATACTTACTGTCTTAATACTCTGTAAATACGAAGCGTCCATGGATGTAAATGCTCATTTGTTCAATTTACGTCATCCAGTATAAAGTTATGAAATTCATTTCAAGCTCTTACCTCGCGCACAAAGGTAAGAACGTCCTTCGAGTGTTTACGAATACGCTAATTACAGTACGACGAATCTATTTGAAACGCGATTTGCTGTTCTAATTGGCGCGCGTTACAAGCTTGCTTAACCTTCTCTCCGTGTATAGGGTGCAAATGCAAGTGCTCTCAACGATAAGTTAAAAATTTGTTAAGTATTGTATGCTTATCTTTAAAAAATTAATTAAATTTCACAAATACTTATGCAGGCAAATTTTTTCTTTCGTTTTGAAATGAATTGTTTCTTTCTTTCGAGTTCTAAAAACGGCTGGCATGATTTTCCTTATAAAAATGACATCATAGAATTTAATTTAAAAAAATGTGTGGAATCATTTCAAGTGAAAGCATCACTGTAATCTCAATAATTGTAAAATGAAAAACCAGAAACCGGTCGTTTGTTTAGTGTTGACATTAGAATAACAGTGTACAGAGAGAAGGTTAATACTTTAGCTACCGGTTATCGTTTCACTGGGATATCGGATGGCAAAAATGAATAGATGCGATGACATTGTTATTACACCGATCATCGCCTCGCGGGATTAAAGAATTCTCTAACGACTCCATCATTACATAATCCGTCGGAGGTTAGCATAAACTGTTTCAACTAGACACCGGTTCTTGATGCAAAATAAAAAAAATTGTCTCCATAAATGATAGTTGCCATTTTCTTTACAGTTACTGTGATTCAAACATCTTTATCCCGAAAAATGTCATAGAAGAGAAAAGAAAATGTATATTTTTTAATGGCTACATTTATTTGAATGCTCAAACATTATTATAATTACAAACAAATCAAATTTTATTCCATCTAAAAAGAAACGCTTAACATTCATATTTGTTAGACTTTAAAAGTTAGACGTTAAAATTTTAGCAAGGGGTTGATTGTAAAAGATGGGGAAATTGTAAAACGTCGTACCATAATATCCAATAAAAGTTTTCCTAATTCTCGAAAACACGTTTTATTTACAAAAAGTTTCCGGAAACTTGTTAAAACACCCTGTATAACGGGGAAAAGTTTTACCCGAAGGAAGCTTTCATTAAAACGTCTTTATAAAACGAGTTCTTTTCATAGCATCTAATTTAACAAATGGAAGTGGCTTTATGTGTCTAATGAAAGAAGCGTACGATTACTGTCGAATGCACTCTGCTCGTTTATTCTAAAGGTGTGATACATTATGCTTTTTATTTTATAGGGATTTAAAATGTGGTTCTCGCAACAGAAGACCAGGACGCGAACAATTCTTTTGAGAGCATGGATGAAGCTGTTCCCACAGTCTGTAAACCAACTTTTAATTATACGTGTATACAGGGTGTTAAAAAAATGTCGTACAAGCTTGAAAGGGATCCTGAAATCATTTAAAAGTCGCTCCAAAAACAGTCTTTGAAAAAAGCCTTTTTTAAATAATGAAAAATTCTAATTTATCGTTAATCGAACGAGCAAATTCGTTACGAATATGTTGCGAACATATTCAGACATAGAATGCAACATACTGCAATGAAATGGAAATGTATTTTCTGTCGAAAATGTTTAATGGGTTAAAAATAAAACTAACTGTATAAATAACTAACACCAACTTTTTTAGACACCAATGTCTAAAAAAATTATTTTCTCCTTTTTAGTGCATTTTAATATAAGCGTGGTTTTTAAAAAAAAATTTTTTATATATTTTTGGGGATGAAGGCGATTCAATCACTGTAACTGTAAAAAAAATGGTACAGCAAGGGGTTAATCGGTTGAAAATGTTACCGTTTTAAATTACACCTACTCCTACTTGTCATGAATGCATAAAATCCGCTGTCTGGTGCTGAAAAAATAAGAAAGTTTTCACTTGAATCCAGTGCCATGTTACTGCTACCGCCGAAGGGTTGCAGCCTGCGTTAATGGGGATGAATTTTTCGCAAATATCGGAACATCGCTGAATATTCGAACAGTGGGTGTCGATGAAAATTTACTGCTAATTACATTTCGCTCCCGGTTGGTTTCCCGTTGTTCCGACTGTAAATAGGCAGCAAGACTGGCCCGATCGAATGACTGGCCGGACCATCCTGATAATATCGAAATTAATTAAATTGAGGTTCTTAATTAAATCACCACCTCCAACAGGGATGTGAAAGTATTGCGTTTCTGGATCTGCGGGAGTCGGTCCGCCATTACTATACTATACACTGATGATATTTGATTTCGCCGTTGACCCAGTTCCCCGTCAAATTCCTGGCTACCTTTGATCTCTGACTGCCGTTGTAGTTTACACAAGACTGACCATGGGGCACAGCAGAATTTCCGGTTTTCAGCTCTTTTTTATCCCCCGCGCACCGTGGAAGTAATGTCCTTGTGCTCTAATTGCCCCGCTGACGTGTTCTCGCATTTTTGTTCGAGCGGGCGAATTAACACGGTAGACCGACAGGAAAATCGCACGTGTGTGTACGTATGTATGTATGTGTGCTCCACTGTTAATATTTCGCGAGCCTGCATCTGCAGCACGTCAACTGTTAGGGGGGTCGTCAACCTTGGTTTAATTTTAATCCGTATACTAGAAAATAAATCTGGCCCAGCCATGATTATTGGACGAACGCCTCGCTGCTTCTCAGAAAGAACCCATCGCAACGGAAATAAGTCGAATCGTCTGCCAAACTGGAGAAAACGCTAATTAATCTAATCAAATGTCTCGTTCTTAAATTAAACGCTCCCTAGAAATAATTTAATCATTGTTCGTTCGCTAGAAATAGCCGGACAAAGATTCCGTGAGGTTGTCTCAACTTTGAACCATCAAATTGAGCTTAATTTGCAACGTTACGTTAAAAAGAATCGTTTTGCCACACGTTTTCATATGATGCAAGAATATATATATAGCATTTCATGCATTTCTAAGAGAATGATGCAGATAAAGAAATTACAGACACCTTTACAACGCTGGCTAGTGATGACGCGAACACATTGTATATACAGTACTGTGCAAAAGAAAGAAGCACCCAGTATAATTATAAGTAGACTGTGGAACTTTATGCAAAATAAAAATTGTACGCATCAACTGCTTATTACAACAAACAAGGTCCAAGTAGTAATTTCTTTCATTCTTTAATAATGTTCATATAAGCTGCAACTGTACATTGATGTTCCTAACTTTTTTAAATCTGTCCACTGTTTTAAATTGCAGCTACCCATTTTTGTCACAAATGCATAAAATCCGCAGTCTAATTGTAAGATATAATGACAAACAATATCTTTATGTAGAAATTGTATTGTAAAGAATTAGAGAATCCGCAATAACTCGGAACTATTAAATGAAACAGCGGAATCCTTGTTCAAAGCTCACTGTGTTCTTGTTTGATTTTTTACGGTTTTCTATTAAATATGGCCGGGTGCTTCTTCCTTTTGCACAGTAGTGTATGAATAAATATAATTGATTGCTTCTGAAAGTGTTGAAAGAAAGCTGGAATATTAAATTCGACAGAGTTTAGTGCAATTTTTATTTGTCTCAGGTGTACAATGGCTACTACCACTGAAAACAAGATTTGATTTGATTCTACTTTCTTAAATTTCGTTCACAAAAATTGCAAATTGCATATACATCCGCTGTCTAATTGTCAGTATTCACCAAAATAACGTTGATTACGTAATTAACGATCATAAAATCATAGCTAGACTGCGGATCTTGATGCAAATTAAAAATTGTCTGCGTCTACTGCAAGATACAGAAATCAGATAGGATGTTATTTCCTCGGTTAATAATTTTAAGAGATGAGAGATCATATATTGACATCTTCAATCTTCAAAATTTGTCTACAATTTTGAATTTCGTGTACTTAATTTTCCTATAAATGCAGAAAGCTCTGAAGTCTAATCATAACTTTCACTAACATTTATTGTAAATCTCCACGAACGCTTCTCATTTGCTGTTCGCGCCACTATCGTATCCAATTTATAAACAACTAGCCCGCCTCTCGCGATTCAGAAGCTCGAATTTAAACTGCACCCTGCGACAAGCGTAACGTTATACCGCAAGCTGGCTTCAATGGGAAGCAGAGAAACTTGTTGAGAATTGTTCAAGCATTATAGTTTCCGATGCGTATTAACAGTCAACTGTTACCCGTCTTTGGTTCTCCATCCCCCCGGTAAGGATCTTTCCAGTCACTCCGAATTATGTACCAGGATCTAGGTCAACGAGCACCTATCAACTTGCACCCGCTTTCCCATTTAGCTCGTTACATAGAATACGACACTGTGAAACGTAAAACCGTCGGCTAGTTTAGGTAACGTAGTTACTTCGGTATTTAACAGTTTTCACGCGCTAGGAAATACTTAGATAGAAGGGTTTCGACAAAGGAGGAATGCTATTAACTTTCATCGGTTTTCTGCAGTTCGAGTGGCTTCGTCTCGTTTACCGATGAGAAACGTATCGAATATAAGCTTTCGTGCAGCTCTAGTAGAAAGAGGATAGGTCTCGTTTATTCACTGAATGACAAAGTCAAGTCTCTCGAAGCTCAACGTAGCTGGAGCTTTTCCATTTCGCTCTAGTGCAGGTCGGGACGTGGTGAATTTAGCAACGCAGTCTCAAAAAAGAACAAAGCAAAAATTTGTCTGCTTAAGTATTTGTGTACTGATATTTAAAAGATAAGTATATCATACTTATTCCTAGAAAATTATTGGAAATTTTCCATTCATTGACTTCTTATTTCCGTTTTTGTCAACAGGGTGCATTTACACTCCCTACGCAGAGAGAAGGTTAATCTTACTTTCGACCGGTTAAAATTATGAATAAAAGACATGTAGCTTTTATGTCTGGTAGTTAATGCAGACAATTTTCATTTTGCACAGAAATCGATTTTTATGTAACTGTATGTGTGACTTTAAAATTCCACTTGAAATTAAACCTAGAATTCTACTATAAATTCAACCTGGAATTCTACTTCAAATTCCACTTGATATTCCACTTGTAATTCCACTTGTAATTCCACATGATATTCCACATGAAATTCCACTTGAAATTGCACTTGAAATTCTACTTGAAATTCCACTTAAAATTCCACTTTAAATTAAACCTAAAATTCCACTATACAATATTCAACTTGAAATTCTACTTCAAATTCCACTTGTAATTCCACTTGAAATTGCACTTGAAATTCCACTTGAAATTCTACTTCAAATTCCACTTGTAATTCCACTTGAAATTCCACTTCAAATTCTACTTGAAATTCCCCATGAAGTTCCACTTGAAATCCGACTTGAAATTAAACCGAAAATGCAACTTGAAATTCGCAAAACCTAATGTTCATACATAACCGAAAGCAGACACACGATTACGAACGTTCGCCCATATACATTACCAGTGGAGAGGAACCCAAAGAATGCATCGGAACCAACGAATAATCCGCGCGTTTATACAATGCGACACGGTTTAATTGTTAATCAATACCGGCAGCAGATCCGTCGTTTTCGATACTGGAACGCAACATTGCTGTAATATAAACCGTGCGATTCGTTTTGCCACCGGTGCAGAGGGAGAGAACCGGAGGGAGGTACCGGATGAGGGCGGATAGTTAACCGAGAGGGTTAAACGATAGCGGATAGATAGATCTGACCCAGACGTTCGACAAAAACGGCTACCCGCCGCTGAACATTCGGGGCAAGACTTAATTTAACTTTACGACTGGCAGCGACATTTTTCATTTCCGTTGCGACGTTCGGATCGCGGCCGAGCATAAAAAGTTTTATTTTTCCGAATCACCTGCCGTTTCTGCGTCGCCGCCTGCCAGCCGTTCGGCAAGGATCCGCTTCCTGAAGCTGAGAGTTCGCGTAAGAAACTCGCGTTTATCAAAACGAATCTCAATAGTGAACCTTGAGAAGACCGGGAATTTGATTGCAGACATAAATTCCCATTGGTCCTTTCATTAGTTTACATTTTGGCGACACGTTGAACACAGAAGTGGAAAAACAAGGGCGAGTTGTGGGGCGCCATATTTTTATTCTTGCAGCGACCGGTTCACGGTTGAAATTGCACAATATTCATGCAAACACTAGCCAGCGTCTTTCCCGAAAATAATATTAGAAAACAATTTTTTATGTTTGCATTGTTTTTTTTAGAAATGATTGTTTTTTAGGTGATCCTTCAATTTCGTTGAATGGAGTATTTACAGTTACTCGAATTAATATTCGGACGCTCTAAAAAAGACGATCTGAATTTTTTGGGGAAGCTAGAGCAATTAGTAGACCTTCTTTACCAGACCTACAAAACGTACTTTTTAAATTTTCAATGTAGGCCCACATAAAAAAGTTGTAAAATGCAACTTTGGGCATTTTTTCTACAATTCCGATCAGTTGCTATTTAAAAAAAAAAAATGTTTCCACATTCTGTAGTAAACTAATCGTTCTAGCTTCCCAGAAAAGTTCAAATCCTATAGTACAATATTAAAAAAGTTATCGTCTTTTTTAGTGGCCGAATATTAATTCGAGTAACTCTACATATTGTTTATATCGTATGAAAACGTGTGTCAAGACAAATTCATTACAGAACGACCTTCAAGATCATACAAGGTCGGAAATGGAAGAAATATTTTAAATGTAAACAAATCGGCAATAAACAAACCACGCCTTTTCGGGCAACGTTGCATATACCCATCACACGTATCGTCGTTATTGATTGGAGACGGTGACAGCGATCGACAGCTGATTATATCGGGATTGGATGAAATAGAATGATCATCAGCCGATTGGCATGACACAAATCACAATCTTTTTCCCCCACTCCGCTTTAATTCAAATGATGTCATTTACCCGCTGCTTTGCTTTCACTTATGCTCGCGTGCCACCGGCACAGGCTGGAACGTGGTAAGTCTGGCAACACTGGCTTAGTCCGATTTGAAGTTAGTTGAAGTCGTTCCTGTCTAAGTTAGTGGGTTGAGGTTAGGAACAGCCACGTGTTTGTCTGTAAATTTAATAAATATATATTTGTACAAGCAAACTCTTGTTAACAGTTATAGGACAACACAACATAAAAGTACAGTATAATAATTAAAAATATTACGATTTAATACGATATAATTATAATACACAGTAAAAGAATTACAAAAGAAAAACATAGCAAATATAATACAGTAAAAGAATTAAAAATTTCAAGAATCGACTAAAATCGTTAAGGGATGAAATAAATTTTTATGCTATTCCTGCTTCCCACAATCAATGCAAAACATTTTTATTTTTCATAAACATCCACAGTCTAAATATAAGAATTCATGGAATTTTACTATAATCTTTGGATTGTTATTTCAGACTTTCACTCTAGATTGGCTTAAAGCTCCCATACAATCGTACCAACGCACACAAATAAATACCAACACACAAGAAATAAATACCAACGTACACGTGAATAAAGGCGATCATAGGAATTACAGGAAAATAATTACTAGACTGCGGATCTTTATGCATTTATAGCGAAATTGAGAAGACGAAATTCAAAATTGTTGAAAAATTTTTAAAATTGAAGATGCCAATATATATAATTTCTCTCCTCTATTAGAATCACTAAGGGAAGAAACAACATTGAATTTAGTTTCAATCTCTTGCATTCGATACAGACAATTTTTTATTTTGCATAAAGATCCGCAGTCTAATAATTACATCTTCAACACATACGCAGTAGCTTGATCGGCCTGACGTTCAGTCCGCACGCGGTGTTGCCACATCACAAGTTCCGGCCTGTAGACACAAGGCAGGCTGGACACAGCTCTGTAACAAAACAACAAAAGCCGGTCAGTTTTCATGCTCGTTGGATTTAGTGTTCAACTATTGTCCGCTACTGTAGACCCGTAATAGTGTCCAATTATTTCGTCGAGCGCCGCAGGTAAGGAACAGTGGATCGTTCCTGAAAATAAATCTCGAGCTTTATCGATTGTTCGTCGTGCACGCAGGCGGGCGGGTGGCCGGTGGGCGTGGTGATAAAAAATCGACCAGGACGGAATCCTTGCCGGGTATTCCTGCGGAACCGCGTACCCGGCACACACACGCCTGCGTACGCGTACGTTCCATTCCGTTCCGTTCCGGTTTTCGGGTTTTTTAAATTCTGCGCGATTCGAATTCATTTCGAGCGTGGCCAAGCTGTTATCTATACGTGTGGGGGTTGCGGTCCTCTGACCTGGCGCGGTAATAACTCGAGGGCGAATGGGGTTGGAACCGGGTTCCAGAATCAGCGAGAGAGAGAGAGAGAGAGAGAGAGAGAGGGAGGGGTGAGAGGCTAGGAAAAAAGAGGGAAGCCGGGATGGAAAAAACGTGAGAGTGGGGATGGAAGTGGGGGGTTGCTGAGCGTACTACGACTCCGGGGGTGGCTTGCGAAAGGTACAAAGGTACAAAGCCCCGGTAATATATTTTGGATTACCTTGGCTGGTCGTCTATCCCCTCGTTCTCGTTCGTTCCTCGTTAGAAGTATTCAAGCGTGCCTCTAACAAGACTACCAGCACAAACAAACACCGGGGATGAAAAGAGGACAGATGGTTGGTATCTTAGATGGAACGGTGTTCTTCTTCTCATTGGTATTGCTCGATCGGTATTCGAGCCGCTCCTCGAAGAGATGCGATTTCTCCGGCAAACAATAGTCCTCGAACACGGTGCATGCCCGTCCCGTGATTACCGTTACAAAATCAGCAAACCCCGGGCACATTTTTGGAAACTACTTTTGCAAGGCGATTCGCCAGTCTTTCAATTATTTAGCAGACATTACAATAACCGTACCACGACCGGTCAAATGACTGCAAAGGGTTAATCCAAATATCCTAGAGCAGTTAACTAAATTGATATTTTTAATTATGGTGCATTACACAGTAGCGAAAGATAGTGTACAGGAGTTTTGTTGAGGTTCGGGTTTTTACGATTCTGGATAATTGGGCGCGACTTCATTTTAATTGAACTCCTTAATTGAACAATTGTCGACTTCGAATCGTCTGGCGAATACACATGCTCGCCAAACTATCCATGTAAATGCGACGCTGGTGCCCAAGCCCCGGCAGTTGGACATTATAACGTGCGCTTGGAATTATGCGCACGGCTTTTGTATTATTCCCGGGGCAGATCCGCAACGGCTGCAGTTCTTTTCAGTCTTGTCCGACCGGAGTCTTCGCTTGTTCCTTGAAAGTGAGCTTAAGCGTACATTTATTTTGCTTAATATTTCATGGAAACACCGAGAAGACACGGAGCTCCTTTTCCGTTTCCCTAGATAAGCTCTGGATGGTTGAGCATTGTAGGGCCTAGCAATTTTATTATTTAACATATTGGTTTATAGTAAAAGGTTGGTTTCTCAAATTTGATAGAAATTCTGTGCTGTGCGATTTCATCTTAGCTCTGGAATACTATATCGACTCGGCGATAATACAGTCACTATGATTATACTTCGGAAGAAGCGACGAAACTGCGTTTCGGAGTTCGCCAAGTAAATTTAGGTTCCGATTTTATAATATTATGAGCTTATGCTTCATTATACGAAAGACTTCTACTAGTAAACTGTATTATACAGGTTTCGTATAGGTTATTATATTAGAAGATAAGCAAAGTTACAATATAATGAAATTAACGTTAATGGAGTCTATCCGAAACTACAATCATACTGCGAGAAGCTCTGCAATCTCAGTACTGAACTCGTTATATCCATTGTATGTTAAACTGTGGAATTCATAATGTGAAATTTAGTATATTTATTGAACTGCCGTTCTAAGTATTTTATTTAAAATGCTCGTTAGTGCTGTGATTGAAACCAGTTTTAAACAATCTTTGACTAATTATATTCAAAATAGAAACTGGCAATTTAAAAATATCGACGTTGGATTATGAACAAAATTGATGGCGAGTCATACAAGATTGTAGGAACACTTCGCATAGCGTAAAGGGTCAACAACTAGGTTCATAAAAATTGGTGTCCCTCGATTCTGGTAACCAACAGTCGATTCGCGAACAGTAGCACCTTTCTCCTAGATAACGAAATATAACCGGAGCCCCCACCCAGTTCCCTCTACATACATACTACACATGTATACCGTAGATGTTTGTCTTTTGAACTGGAAGCTCTCGGTAAAGGACTCGTCGAGTCGCTCGTGTGTTTGCACCTGTTGACATCTCCGCACTCTTGCGGGTAAACTTTTACTTTCTCCTCGACTACCCTCAAGACCATCCGCCTACTCGAAGACTTAAGCGATGACAAAACGCTTGATCCCGACCAGAAAACTCATTTCAATCGGTTTTCTAACTTCGCGATCCATTTACAAATTTAAAAATATTTTAAATTCGCAGAAAATCTCCATTCGACTACGAAAATGCGACTGTTGTACATTGTTTTATAAAAATGACAACACTGAATTTATTTAAATTTCTTGCAATTTTTATAACATAACACATAACCTTAGAATTTAATAGTAAGGGACTCATAATGAACAAAGTTTAATCTGCTGATTTTTATATGCCAGCTGATTCTGAACGAATTTTCAATAGATTAAATATTGTATACGTGTATTGTAGCCAAATGTAAATTTCTCTCCGTCTTGAATAATTTCAGAATGTTGGAAATTATTAGGTTGGAAACTAAATTCGCGATCTTTTGTTTCGCATTGCTTTTATTGTATCAATATAATCTCATTCAGGGGCCATTCCTTTTGAACTGTATATCATTGAGAAGCTCTGACTTTTGCGATTAATTTGATATTAAATAAATGTGAAGGGTCGCGAACTTAGTTGCCATTCTTCTATTTATTTTGATGATAAAAGCACCAAATTCGCAGTCTATGAATAAGTTCGAATTTCACTATGCAAAAATCCGCATTATCTAAATTGAGTATAACCTATATGGTACGATGTCTGCTGCATACAATATTGCATCAGTTACTTTACTAGAGTCGTCAAAGTGAAATGCGCAACCACTAGCGTAACAACCAAATAGTTTCCTTTTTCGTTGTTAAAAGCAGCTCCCTCAAAACGTAACGGATCCCATATGAGCACCATCGAAGCTGCGAGCCTTCCGACCACCACCAACAGCCGCTGTATCATGTTCCTATAGAATCGTTGGTGCATCAACTCAATACTGCAAAACATTTCTCTCACGGGTCCTGTACCATAGTCCTGTTTCCACGTTCAAGCTAACAGCACGCCGGCCTCTCTCTACCGATGTTTTCGCGCATCCGACCGTTTTTCCCCGACCATCTTTTCGGCAATGCTCGTGCACGCTTTTAAGGGGTTAGTCTCATGAAAAACGCTGCAAACTTTCACAAATTCGAACGAATTTTTTCCGAACTAATGCCACGCTTTAGTTTCTTTTTATTCATCTTCGTTCTAAAATCTGTGTTCTACGTTATTTGCCAATATGTTTTAACCCTTTGCATTCGGAGCTACTTTAAATCGAAAATCAAACATTTCTTCCTACCTAGAATTATTCCATTCTATACCAATCATTTTCTTTGTAAACAATATTTTGAATAATGGTTTTGGATTTGGACTTCTGGACTTCTTTAATGAATCATTTCATTTTTAGCCACTTTTTCGTAAATCGGCACCTATGACAGCCATTTATCTTCTTTCTGTGCACTGCTGTTCTAATGTTAACCCTGTACAGGGGTGTAATTGGATCCTATAGATTTTTGCAGCAAAATTGTAAAGAAAAATTTGTCTGCATAAATATTTGTGAAATTTTATTGTATTTTAAACATTTTACACATATCACAGATAGCATTACTAGAACGTTTTCCATTCGTTAACATTTTATTTTCGTTTTTGTCAGCCTGGGGTGCATTTTCAGCCCATACACAGAGAGGAGGTCAGTGTTGACTTTTAAATCATCGAGTGCTGTTTACTTTGAACTTTTCTCTCAATAATTTCAATATTCATTATTTTCTACATTTTTGTATGACGAAATGGCAACCAGAACTCGACTCACTTGTAAAATCTGGAAAGAAAGAAACAACTAGACTGCGGATCATTAACATTTCCCTTTCTCAGTAATTACCCCAATAAATTCAAAATAATAAATTGATGTTAACGCATTCTTTTAATTTATCTACCATTTAAAATTGCACCAATTCATTTTCATTTTCATTCATTTTTGTGAAGTTTGATTGATTTTTAAAAATTTTAAACATATCATAGATAGCATTCCTAGAACATTTTTGAAAATTTTCCATTCATCAACTTTTAATTTTCGTTTTTGTCAGCCTGGGGTGCATTTTCAGCCCATACACAGAGAGGAGGTCAGTGTTGTCTTTTAAATCATCGAGTGCTGTTTACTTTGAACTTTTCTCTCAATAATTTCAATATTCATTATTTTCTATATTTTTGTATGACGAAATGGCAACCAGAACTCGACTCACTTGTAAAATCTGGGAAGAAAGAAACAACTAGATCATTAACACTTCCTTTTCTCAGTAATTACCCCAATAAATTCAAAATAATAAATTGACGTTAACGCATTCTTTTAATTTATCTACCATTTGCAATCGCACCAATTCATTTAGGTCATAAATCCATCCAATCCGCAGTCTAGGAATACACGAGAATCTTTATAAAAATATTCTTCGTTACAAAAGACATATCAACCAAACACTCCTGGTGTTTCATTCCGTCAATTCCGATCGAAATGGATCTAAACGCGATCACATATAAAGCACGCCGATGTTCCGTTTATCCAGCAGGTATCCGTGTTTACCCTGTCGGCTACAAATAGCATGGGCAACGTCTCCCGCGAGCTATTTCGAGTGCGGGTCTTCGAGTGATGTTTCCTTATACGAGGCTCGTAAAAATACCATCGAGTTCCCTCGAAGCACGGAATACACGAAAAACCGGGATGCATGGTGCTCGGGGAATCCATTTCCATCGTGAGGCTCACGGGAGAAGGAGAGAGGACGACGGTGCAGAACGGTCAGAGGCAAACGAGCTCTTCAAATCGTCCGACAGCGCCGGGAATAATTGTAGCGTAAGGAGGCACTTCTGTATCACGAACAAAACCAAAGGGCTCTCCTCCCTCCCGTGGTCCGTCTAAATTATCAACGACGCGGAGGAAAAAGTTGTTGTCGGTCTTGCTACAGTTAAATGCGCTTCGAGCACGCAGAGCAGAGACGAGCGCAACAGAGCAGCGTGTCCTGCTAGAAACCAAGCCCGGCATTTCCTGGCCGTTCTGCCGCCTCATTATTCTCGGTCATCTTTGTTCTTGCTTCCCGAGCAGCAAGAAACCGCGGCCGTTTCGCTTTCGTGCGCCACTGCCGTTAATATTTTCATCATCCCCCTCGGCGACGTAAAATATTCCCCGTCGTTGCCCCCGACCCGCAAGAACGAGACAAATGGCTGGTAGAAGATAAGCCGAAACCGGGAGAAGAGAGGGAAAATCGTCGAAAAATTTATTCCCTGCGAAGTTCTAACTCTCCTCTCCCGGTGGAGGAAGAGGAAAACGAGAGATGGTGGTTGATGGTGGCGAATTGTAGGGGGTTGCGCACTGGCGGAAAGGCATCCTCGTCGAAATTTCCAGACGGAAACTTTCCCCGGCGATTGTACGGTGCAGACTCTCCGGTCCGGCGCGGAAGAAAGCCGGACGGGAAAGATGAGGCACGAGATGAAAGCACAGGAGGACCCGGAGGGAGAAGCTGATGCTGAACGCGTGGGAGGAGGAATACCATGGATGACAGGGACGAACGGGGTTGGTAAAGGGGTAAAGGGGCACGGAAGGAGGCGAGCACGGGCACGCGAGAGGGTGGAAAGGCTGTTGGTGCGCGAGTCAAAGAGGCGCACATAAAGCGAGCAACGTCTAGAGAGAGCGCGCGCGGAGGGAATTGCCTCCGTCCTCGGTCTATGGTCGGCTCCGAGATTACCGCTAAATTTTTCGTCGTTTGTCAGGCTGGGCAGGCCGACCCTGGCTCCGCCATTGCTGCCTTGGTAATTTCAGGCATCCTATGAACGTTACGGGCCTTTATATGCCGATACTTGAACGCCGTCGTTGCCGCGGCGCCTCGCTTCTGTATTAGCCCTTCTCTCGGACATTCAAACCCGACAAACCCCACCCCAAGAAAAGAGGACGAAGATGAGAAAGTTCCGGAGGCAACTCGAAGAAGGGGTTCGTACGGAACGGGGTTCTCTCGTTTACATTGACGCGCTCCGGCACGATTTTCACCCCGCGTTTCAATTTTCTGGTTTAAATAAATCCGACTGCAAAGGACTAACACTATCACTAAATTTTCAATCTTTGTAGGCGAATTTTGAGAAAGTGGAATCATGTGAAATCTTAGTTTCGATGGTAATAGTCTTCGTGGTACTCAAATAAATAGAAATCGTTCTGAATTCTGTGGAATTTTACATTTTAACCCTTGTACGTTCCTCAGGCTTGAAAATTCACCCATTCACTTATTTCACATACTGTGTAATAATTGATCCTTTTATGTCTGTGCTGTGAGATGTATTTCTTTAGAATGTGACGTTACAAATAAAACATTTTGCCAATTTATCGTGTAGAAGAAAAATGGTTGAATTTATTACCCCAGTCTCTTTTATGCAACTATTTTTGAGGAACGTACGAGGGTTCACAATTTTTCTAACATTTTTAGAAGCCATAAAAGTTCGAGGTTGCTTGTCGAAGTCCAAAAGTTGGATAGTATATGCACAAATTTTTGTCAGAAAAAGCAATCAATTTTGCAAAAACATGTCCACGCTCCTCCGTTAAAGATTATAATTGTCCGGACGTGTTCAGCGATCTCAAAGTAACAAAAGTGTATCCATTCCCTGCGAAATTGAAAATCTCGTTCCTGCTGGTCTACAAACACTCGAAGCACACTCCGTATTAGCCCTTCCCTCGGAACTACATTCAGAACCGACAAACCACCCGAAGAAAAGCGGACGAAGATGAGAAAGTTCCGGGGGCAACTTGAAGAAGGGGGTTCGTATGGAACGGGGGTTCTCTCGTTTACATTGACGCGCTCCGGCACGATTTTCGCCCCCCGTTTCATTCGCGTCCCCGTTTCCCTATCTTTCTTTTGAGCGGATTACCCGGACCGACGTCTCAAAGGCGAACCAGACCGCGACGAATTCGTTTACACGGCGCCGTTTGATCCGCCCAAGAATGCGACTGCACGTACGTAGACCGCGGAACGAGATTCGAATCTCGTGTAATTTCGACGGCGCTCGCCACGTTTCACGCGGGATTACTGCGTACCGGGTTACCGCAAAGATCCCACACTGTCTCCCGAAATCTGCGATCCTAGACGGGCTACGTTAGGTCTCTGGTGATCATCATTCACTTTGTACATTCTGTTCTTTATGTACATACATGTACGATGTAAACATTTTCTGTATGAACTTACGAGTATTAAATAAGGACAATGTTATAAGAAAACGTGTCTGCGTATGCTTTTATTCAACCACCTATTTTTCACGAACGTCCAACTACTAGTCGTAGAGTAGTACTACTGATTTCCGCACAAATGTACGCCAGACTAAATTGTCATTGAATTACTGTATTGATTTGAGAGTGCAAAAATAGCGGAACTTTGGAAAATAGACATTTCTGTACGTCTGACTTGTCGTTGACCTGCACTACTGAATTTCGAATACCTCCTTCGATATCATGTTCTCCTAATACAAAATTGAATTTTCGGGAATTTTCGACCTTCTGACTTGTCGTTGACTTACTCTACTGAATTTCTAATACCTCCTTCGATATCATGTTCTCCTAATACAAAACTCAATTTTCAAGGTTTCCGAAAAATTTCGGGAATTTTCGACCGTCTGACTTATTTATTTATTTAAATTGTTGTTGACTTGCACTACTGAATTTCGAATACCTCCATCGATATCATGTTCTCCTGATTTCTATTTTCAAAGTTTTCGAAAAATTTTCGGAAATTTTTGGATTTC
Source organism: Lasioglossum baleicum (assembly GCF_051020765.1). NCBI lineage: Eukaryota > Metazoa > Arthropoda > Insecta > Hymenoptera > Halictidae > Lasioglossum > Lasioglossum baleicum. The sequence continues at coordinate 5,385,454 of NC_134938.1, forward strand.
TACTAGGAGAATATATCGAAGGAGGCGGCACGAAATTCAGTAGTACAGGTCAACGACAAGTCAGACGAAGGAAAATTCCCGAGAATTTTCGAAAAGCTCGAAAATTTAGTTTTGTATTAGGAGCACATGATATCACAGAAGGCGGCACAAAATTCAGTAGTACAAGTCAACGACAAGCCCAGCCGAAACTTAATTTTTGTCTAATTTGAGGAATTGTTCTCTATCCGAAATTTTTGAAGATATTAACATAATTCTACTATCGAATCTCATCTACAGGGTGGTAAAAGAGGAACACATTAAATATTGTAAAAAATTACAATATTAAACATGTGTCGTGGTGAGATGAGTAGAACGTCTTCTACCTTCGGTGACCACCACGGTCCACATTGATCTATAGAAAACTGAATAATAAACATATAAGTCCAAATGATTTATATATTAATATAATCTGTATATCAAATTAAATGATAAAAACAGCTTCAATCTTGATACTAACCTCTTATATAAATTCTGTGCAGAAGGTATCACACTGAAAATAAAATTAGGCATGTTACACAATTGTTGAGTGCAGGACGTGTAACCAGGAAAAATTAAAAACTCAAGACCTATCATTTTGTAATAATAATACTCCACACCATTGTCCCCTCTACGTCGTATCGCAAAAGAGCGTCGGAAATTTCGTCCCTGGGTCTTTCTATATACCTCGACATGTTTCGTATCATTTTTCCGGAAGCATGAAGACCGTCGTGCTAGCATTCATGTGTAATCGTTCGTCCTTCGCAATAATATATTCGGGCCGTTTGATCCCGTAACGTGGACCGCGCGCGGTTAAATGTGGATTTCAATTTGAAATCTCAATTTACAATGGGGGGGAGTGAACGGGACGACGGTTTTTGCCGAAAATGGAAAAATGTCGAGTCGAATCGGCCTGTATACGCGCCGGCCATGAATTATTCAACGGGGCTTGGCCCGTATTCTAAGGACGGGCTTGTGCATATGTTACGAACACGCGGCGGAGACCAACTCGCGGATCCGCGACGGTGAATTTTATGTACCGCGTGATTTTTGGCTCGTAGAAAAATCCGAGACACGAGTCGGCTCTGGTTAGAATATCGCCTGTACACGTGCGTTGCCTCAAGTTAGGTGGAATGTGTAACCAGATCGATATTCAGGCCGATCGGAACAGGAAGTCGTCGCGAACGTACGAGCGGAAATGCCTGCGATGTACGAAATCCTCTGTTTTTCGTGCACTCTCAGTCCGAATACGAATTTCTTCTCTAATTATTTATTCAACCCTTAGCAGTCAAGTGGCGACTCTCTGAGGCGACTTAAAATGACTTATTGTTCAAACTTTTGTTTAGATCATTAAATATGTTGGGATTAGGTCAATGACTAAACTCAAACTAATTTAAAATTGCTAAAATCATAGAAAACGGAAATATTGTAGGTCGGACAATTATTCAATTTTTAGAGAGAGTTAATCAATTACTAAACTCAAACTAATTTAAAATTACTAGAACCAATTACTAAGATCATAGAGAATGGAAATATTGTAGGTCGAACAAATGTTCAATTTTTAGAGGGATTTAATTAATTACCAAACTCAAACTAATTTAAATTTACCAAAAAGAATTACTAAGATCATAGAAAATGGAAATATTTTAGGTCGAAAAAATGTTTAATTTTTAGAGTCATCAATAAAAATTGTTATATCATTATTCAAAATATTTTGTTGGTATCTAATCAATAGACAAAGCGGATGTTTATGCAAAATAAAATTTTTCCACCAGAATTGCAACAAACTGGAGTTAAATGGAAATTTATTTTCTTTCTTAATATGTTTAACAGGTTGAAAAATTATACAAGAGTATGTGTAAATTCTTCTAATGTTTTTACTGTTTTAAATTACACTTACTAATTTTTGTTATAAATGCATAAAATCAGCTGTCTACTAATCAATTACTATGAGATGTTATAATCAATTTTATAATCCATAAAATGAAAAGAATTACATACAATGTAATTAACGTTCGAAGGATGATAAAACTCTACAAAATAAATTTGTTTACAAAAAGAAATCAATTTCGCAAAAACATCCACGTTCCTCCGCTAAAGATTATAATTGTCCGGGCGTGTTCAGCGCCTTCAAAGAAACAGAAGTGTATCCATTCCATGCGAAATTGAAAATCTCGTTCCAGCTGGTCTACAAACACTCGAAGCACGCTCCGCGTTCTTTGTGACCACGTGCAAAAGTACTTCTTCGTCACGCTAGTTCACTATGTTCCGTTCAAACAAACGGAGACAATATTTTGTCAAAGCCTTGTTCTAATGTATGAATTTTTGTTGAGTCCACACTTCGGTAGCTGGAAAAATTGAACTTTCTGTACTGCCGTGATGTTCTATCTCCGGCGAAAATAATACCAAAATGTTGCAGAGACAAACACGCAAAAAATGTGCAGCATTTTCAGGCTTTGAAGTGGAACACCTCTTCCATGCTTTGTACTAAAGGTCTTTATGCTCTCTGGAAACTGATACGTTTATTAACTTTGTTGGGAGAATTGCAGTTCTGGTGATCCTGCAGTTTTGATATATCCGTACGTAACTATACCCAATTTTTTAACATGGTGACTGTAATACTTCTGTAGTATTACACGATAAAAACAACAAAGTAATAGGTGTAATTTAAAACCGTAAAAAAATTTTAAGAAACAGTAAAAACATTAGAAAAATTGAAAGGTATGCTGTTATATTATTTTCAAGCTATTTTATCTCGGAAGTCCTACAGGATTCATTGCTAAAATAAGATTACTGTTATTTCTCTGTCCCCTGCAACACAGAAGACGTAAAAAGTTGGAGAATGTTTTTATCCCGGAAAAATCCTTCAGGATTAATTGCTAAAATTAAATTAATGGCATACCTCCAGAAATAAGCCAGAAAAAAATTTCAAAAACAGTAAAAATATTAGAAAAATTTCGAGATGCTGTTACATTATTTTCAGCCTATTTTATCCCGGAAGTCCTACAGGATTAATTGCTAAAATTAAATTAGTTATTTCTCTGTCCTCTGTAACGGTAAATAAATCTCGGAACACAAAAGGCGTAGAAAGTTGAAAATTTGTAATATGTAGAAATATGTTTTTATCCCGGAAATCCTTCAGGATCATGTGCTAAAAATAAATTGGTGGCATACCTCCAGAAACAAGCCTGCCGTTGATTTTCCAATGGGAATTATTGAGCTCCTACTTCTCGCAATCGACGTGTCTTTCTATTTTGCGCGAACCTTCGCAGTCCAATTATCAACAGAATACTTACAAGCTCCGCATCCCCTGCATGCATGGAGCTCGCGAAGTCGGGGTGGTTCAATCACCAGAAAATACGGGAACGTTCCGAGGGCTGCGTCTTCCCAGGAACGGTACACGTAGCAGTTCCTGCATTTCTATGAAATCCAATTCTTATTCGAATAGCGGAATGGAAAGAGTGGCGGGTTGGGTTCTCTCATGTGCCCTAGAGGGATGACACAGGATCGCCGAAGGGGGTAGGGGCGTGGAAGGGTGCGCAGGGTGGAAAGAGGAGACAAGCAAGATCACCGGAAGTTGCGAAAGTCACTTCGATGTTCGCGAGTTACATCCGACGAGGCGAGACGCGTCTTCCTGGAATGTTTCTCTGACCTCCTCTTCCAGCTCGGCGGTAACGCGGTGAATTTTCTCCATCCAGCGAAGACGTATACCGACGCGGCGCGTCGCGGCGTCGTGCTTCGGTGCCGCCTTCGGAATTTAGATTGCGTCGTTAGGAAGACACGGAAGCCGCCGTCGCGGATTCTGACTTTGATTGGGAAGCGAACGAACGATTTACATATTGTTTTCCTCCGTCGTCGTTGCCCCATTATCGTTACGCAGATGAAGTTCGAGCTACCACCGCGACCAACCCCCTTCAACCCCCTCGGTTGCAATTCAACTCCGGGCGTTTCTCCTCTGAACACCCCCGCCCGCTCACCCCCCTACCACGTTCTTTGTCTTCCTCGTCCCCACGTCCGCCATTCCGTTTTCGACCGCCGCTCTCTCTCTCTCTCTCTCTCTGTCCAACGTTGCTCTGGCGCACGAGATTCTCGGCTACCGCGGCCCCGTCGAGACTTTTAACCGAGAATGGAATTCACGATGGAACGTGAATGAAACGCAACTCGACTATACGTACATCCTATTTCCCGGCTATTCGCAATCGTTCGCCGAAATTCCTGGTTGTTTTCAGCGAGACGAAATTCCGGCACCGCAGACGCCCGCTCGCCTCTTCCGGCCTCCCTCTCTCCCTCCTCTGCTCACCCGGAACCGCAAATCCGAATTTATTTCGGTTCGCTCGCTTTTTTTTCCACCTCGCTCACGTTGCTCTTGGGATCGCCGGTCCTGATAGTCGGACTTTGTTCTTGCAGCGGAACGCGAGCCGTTTCTTGAAATTTTTAGGGGATGATCGTTACGGTTGCATGGACATTTTTCGCGGAAGCTCGTGAAATTCGTAATTTCAACCTCTCGTGTACGGGAAGGATTTTTACTGCACTTTTCGGTGGATCGAATGTGGGGTCAATGACCCTAATTGTCCAGCCGTAATGTGTGGGAAGCAGCATTGGTAGAGATCTACTGACTTAGTTTATCCGCAAACTGGTGATCCTTATTTAACTTACTATTATGAATAAACATATTCAAATATGGACTTCTCAACCCCTGAACTTTTAGCCTCACTCTATCCTGCTCAAGGTTGGACCCATTTACTGTATTTCTTTCAACAACTTGTTCCTCTAAAAATATTACAAAATTTCTCGGAATGTCCCTCCTTTGCTCGCTAATATATTAATTTATAGTCTCAAAATAAGAATTTGTGCGAATATGTTGAATGCAAAAGGTTTCAACACCAAACCTACCGAACTTTACAAGTAGCCGGTACATATAGCCTCATAAAAATAATAAGATTCAATTTAGTTAAACGTTGTGCGGTTTATATTATAATATCTGCTCTACTAAATATATTTATTTAATTATTTATACCACGATAACATGTTTATAAGGGTGCTAGAAGCTGCATAGCTAAGAAGTCAATGAAAATAGATGAGCATCCAAAGAAGAGGTTCGATTTATTCGATGCATACACAAAAACTGGCGATCTCTCTTTCACTAACTATTATAAACAAACAAAGATATTCAACTCATTCTACCTCACACTATCCTAACCAGGGATTAAGCTTGAATCTATACAGCCAAGAAGTTAATGAAAACAAATGAGGATCGAAAGCAGAGGTCCAGCCCCTTCGATACTAATCGTGCGATTAGGTTAGATGATAGCTGCCAACCGATCAGAGAGGTTCCTTATCATCCGGAATCAGCTTTGGGTGAGGCCGGGTTCGATAGTTTGGCGTAAGCGCCGCTATCTGCCGGACCGTAGTAAAATTGGCTGCGCCTTTTGGCTGTAGCGAGGCGTATAAACACGTATAAAGGTTACTCGCGCAGATGATCTAGCCCGATAGCGCCGGTTTAACGACACCGACCCCTTGGTAATAAGAGGCGTCCCGGTGCTACCGACGCGACGCCTCGAACAACTCGGCTTGCGTCCCTTATCAGTCCTGTTTATCAGCCTGGTCCCTGTAAACCGGTGTACACGACACCCATTCCTTACTGACATTGAGTTACTGTGCTGATTTGGAATTGTAGGAGTAGCGAAACTGTGAAAAACAGACTTTTTCGGATGTCTGACTTGTCGTTGAGTCGTACTACTGATTTCCGCAAAAATGTACCCCACACTTGCCATCGAGTTACTGTCTGATTGGGAATTGTAAGAATAGAGAAACTTTTGGAAACGGACTGTTCAGGGTGTCAGACTTGTCGTTGAGTTATACTACTGACTTCTGCAAAAATGAAAGACAGACTGACTTGCCATTGAGTTACTGACTGATTTGGAATTCTAAGAATAGCGAAACTTAGGAAAACAGACATTTTCGGGTGTCTCACTTGCCGTTGAGTTGTACTACTGACTTCTGCAAAAATGAAAGACAGACTGACATGCCATCGAATTACTATCTGATTTGCAATAGGAATAGCGAAACTTTGGAAAACAGACTGTTTCCGATATCTGACTTGTCGTTGAGTAATACTACTGATTTCCGTAAAAATGTACCCCAGACTAAGCTACAATTGAGTTACTGACTGATTTGGAATTCTAAGAATAGCGAAACTTTGGAACACAGACATTCTCGGGTGTCTGACTTGTCGTTGAGTTGTACTACTAAATTTTCGAAAAAATTTCCGTTGTCTGGCTCAACGTTGAGTTGTACTACTGACTTTTCGTGACACCTTCCCTTCGCTATTACGTTCTCCGACTAGAAATCGGAAAATTTTCGACAACGACCCCTTTGTAATAAGAGGCGTCCCAGTGCTACCAACGCGACGGCTCGAACAACTCGGCTTGCGTCCCTTATCAGTCCTGTTTATCAGCCTGGCCCCATTGAACCGGTGTACACGACACCCATTCCTTACTTCTATTTAACGGGTATTCCCCAGCGAAACGAGGCCGCAGATACGAATTTTCCGCGCAGCCGGGAATACGGCTGCCGCAATCGCCAGAATCCATTGTACCCTGATCCTCGCGAACCGCCAGGACTTTCCCTGCTTACGACCTGTGATATCACTTACACCGGGGAACCCCCAGCCGCCACTTTGCAGGAACACTTGCGAAAAGAATCGGCGAACTTCCGGTTACACAGCCAGTCGACTCCGGTCCCGGATCCTTTATCGAAGCGACGATTTTCGAGGACGCTGTGCTCCAACCGTCCGAATAAAAAGTATTCCAACTTTTCCTTTTTTATCGTTACTACCAAATTGTCTGATCCCCCGGACTGTAAGAGATTCGGGGATGATATTGAATTTTTTTGCGGACGTGAATACGGGGAAATTTTCTGCGGGAAATTTTTTATGGAACGGGACCGCGAGAAATATCGAAGTCGGTCGAGAGACTGTAAGCTGCCGGATTCGGTACGCCACCTTTCTCGATTTTTAGCACGTTCGATACTCGCACGATGATCGTAAACATTTCATCGATAACACGTATTTATTGGAAGCAACGTCGGGAAACGTTCTGATTCATCGTACTGATCTAGGGGTTTTATGCATTTATGGCTAGGCCGCGGATTTTGGTGGTAAATAAAAATTGTGTCTATCGATCGTTGATGTCTCTGCGAGTTTATTTAGAAGTAAAATTGAATATGTAGGTGAAAAGTGAAGATAGGGCTTTATTGATCAGCTTGAGGTTAGCTTCATTTGACGGGACCAAAAATTTGGAACTTGTTTTTAGACTATTCTGTAGATTTTGGCGAAAAAATGCCAAAAATTCAAGTTCAAATGTTAGGAACTTACTGGTTCAATACTTATGTGTGTTTAAAGTTGAACGATTTTGGTATACAGTCTGTTTCTGTGCGTTTTTTTTTTGTGCGGTATATGAATATCGAGATTCTGTTCGCCACATGTAAGTTCGCCGCGAGGTTAGGTCAATCTCGACGGTGTTTCTCATCACTTTTTTTTAAGAACTATTAACTAACTACTTCTAATCCATGCCACAGATTTAATAACAGTAAAGTGGGTTCTATTTTTTAAAATTTTGTTGGAAACTGGAAATTGTTTGAAAAATTGGAATTTTTGTTGGATTTATTTTGTTTGGAAAGCACTTCCTCGCTATTTCGTCAAGCTTTGACATATTTTCTAAGCGAGACTTTTTTTATGCGGTCCCTCTCCACCGAATAAAAAAAATTTTCTTTAATATGTTGTGAAAAATTATTTATTGTAGCTATTTATGAAGTTTGTGAATTTGTTTGGTGCAGTCCCTATCTACCGCACAAAATCAAGTTTGACTTTATATTCATTGTAGCCATTTTCTCATTCATAAATTTTAAAAATGTATTGAAGCATATTGAGTAATGAGTCTTATGTTTCCCTCGCAGTAATAACACATAATTAATCTAAATAAATATGTAATTTAATGTAAATTAAATATTCTTAATGCGCGAAATTGGTCTGCAAAAGGGTGAATTTGGAGAGCAAAACTTGTCCACAAAAGATAGAGACACGATTAAAGATCACAAAAGAACTGCGAGGAACCATCGAACCCGTGAAACAAAATTGCGCAAACATTTATATAAAACACGCTTGGAAAGATGATAATCCGTGGACTCCGCACCGATATCATCCATAAACCGGTAATATTACAAAAGATTATAGCTGGACGAGCCCATCCACGCAACACTCGAGCGCCGAAGCGCCCCACGCCACTTTCCAAACGCGATGCCATAAAGGTTCAGCGACCGCGCAACCATACCATTATTCCCGGGCAATGCCGGTACAATTTCCCATGCGCAAAACATAAACGCATTACCTGCCGTGTATTCCCAGTCCAATTTCCGCGTGTCCGTGAAAAATCGTTTATCAGACCGTTCCAGCCGTGTACGCGGTAGAGTTCGCTTGGGTACAAATTCTTAATGCTGTGGACCGTTTTCTTTTCAACAGGGACTGAGCCGCCATCGGATGGACGCTTAGAAGGTCCTACCTCCATTCGCCTAACCCATTGCTTTGCCATCCCTTTCTGCGACGTCCCGTAGCACCTGCATAGTCGCTTATCTCGCGACTCCAGGCGTACCTCTTCTCCTCTCGATGGAAGCTTGTCTGCCACCACCCCCACCCCCGTCGAGAGGATTGCGAATTCGCGAGCCAATCGGCCATGCCTCTGGTTACGGAAACGCGAGAACGCGGTCTTAACTGCCCCGCGCGACCATAATTCACGGTATAATGGCCCGCAGGTGTGGCGCTTCAAGACGGGGACGAGAACGTCTTGATTGCGAATCTTGATCCCCGCCGCTCTCTGCACCACCCACACCGATACCAGAATCCCCACGGCGCCATTGAACACGCGATGTTACGTGACGTGCGAGGAGGATCGTTAACCGTGTTGCTTTTTTGATAGACTCGAGATCGCTGCCTGATACCCAAGGAGCTTCTAGTTATCGCGTTACGGCTACGTGCTTAACCCGTCCTCCCTGTAATTGAATACAAACACGCTCAGAAGAAGCGACGGAAAACTCGGCCGGGTTGGCGGGCAGCAGAGGGTACATGACGGGCTGAGGATCGTGGTGGTGGGAGTACAAGTTCTCGAGATTTCGATGGATATTGTTCTTCGAATCTTGAAGACGTCGTTTATTTATGGACAGTGTTGATTGATGTAGAACTTCATTCATTGCTGATAGGTGGTAGCATATTCTTGTGTCACTGAACCAGTACAATGAAACGTACAATGAACCGATACAATGAACCGTACAATGAACCGATACAATGAACCGTACACTGAACCATACAATGAACCAGCCATTTGGGATCCTAGTGGTGTGAGCCCAAGTTCTAAAGATTTCAGTGAACATTGTATTTTGAATCCTGAAGCCACAATTTATTTATAGGCAGTTTTAATTGATGTAGAACTTCATTCTTTACTGATAGATGGTAGCATACTCTTTTCTCACTGAACCAATACATTGGACCATTTTTGATCATAGTGGTGTGAGCCCAAGTTCTCAAAATTTCAGTGAACATTGTTTCTTGAATCCTGATGCCACAATTAATTCATAGGCAATTTTAATTGATGTAGAACTTCATTCTTTGCTGATAGATGATAGCATACTCTTTTCTCACTGAACCAATACATTGGACCATTTTTGATCATAGTGGTGTGAGCCCAAGTTCTCAAAATTTCAGTGAACATTGTTTCTTGAATCCTGATGCCACAATTAATTCATAGGCAATTTTAATTGATGTAGAACTTCATTCTTTGCTGATAGATGGTAGCATACTCTTTTCTCACTGAATCAATACATTGGACCATTTTGGATCATAGTGGTGTATGGTCCTAGTTCTCTCAAGATTTCAGTGAACATTGTTTCTTAAAACCTGAAGCCACAATTTATTTATAGGCACTTTTAATTGATGTAGAACTTCATTCTTTGCTGATAGATGATAGCATAGTCTTCTCTCACTGAACCGATACAACACACCATTTGGGATCATGATTGATTTTGACTTGATTTTGAAGAAAGATGTAATGGAATGATGTAATGGAAGGATGTAATGAGAGGATGTAATGGAAAGATGTAATGAAAGGATGTAATGGAAGGATGTAATGGAGTACCCTGTAGACTCATCGGAACAAAATGTTTCTGATCAGCATGTCCCCAGGGAACGTTCCCCAATTTCTGCGTGTCCTGTTAAGGTAGCTAATGTAAAGGCAACGATCGACGCAAAGTAGGACGAAGAGCCAACCCGGAAATTTTCCGAGAGTATGCGGTTCGCGCGAGTGTAAGATTCGATGGTGACGAACGGAGCAACGGAAGTGCGGCTGCCGCGTCGAGATAAGACTTCCGCAGGTGAACGGCCCGAGAAAATGGGCTAGGACAGCAGCACAGCGAAGCTTTTCATGCGAAAGAGGATCAAATTATGACTTCCTTTTCGGAATTGCGCCAGACCCGGCGAAAAATAGATTGATAACTTTGGATGAAACTGCTCGGAGGATTTACGCGAAACACACGGGGCCACCCTTTCTTCTCACCGAAGAACATATACAGTATGTCCAATGAGTATTTCACCGCTACGTTTCCACACCAAAAATACCCGCTATTAAATGCTTGAAGTTGCTCAGCTTTAAACACGCATAACTTTTGAACCGGGGAATTCTTAACGGTAAAACTTGGATTTTTGGAGTCCTCTAAATAGTGAAAAATTTTTGGTCCTAGAAGGTGAAGTTTACCATAAAGCTGGTCATGTCCCCTTGCAGTATTTTGAATCACAATTATGTAACCATTTTCACTGGAATCTGCGGTATACACAGTGCTCGGTTAATCCAGAATACTGAATTTGTAAAACACTGAAAAATGTACAAAAAACGTTGCATAGGCGAATGCATTCTACGAGCAATAAGCAGAATTTTCTGAACGCCGGAAGCGAAAGGGTCGGAGCAAAAAGGACGAACAACAACCGCGTAATTGTGGCTCCGGCGCAATGAAATCAGAAATTATCGAAATTCGCAGGACCCGTGTCCACAGGAAAGGCACAATAGCTATCGAGGTGTAACAGGCTCGGCTTTCGCGCTCGGTCTAATTCCAGCGAATATTGACACGCGATGTTATTTATTTTGCGGGAACAAATATTCGGTGAAATGTGAGCCGAGGGGAAAGTAGAGGGAGAGAGAGAGAGTGCGGCAAACTTCGGCCACGTTATCGACCGACGACGATGGAGTTTCGAAAAATCGCTCCATTCCGTGTCCGTAATCCGAGATTAAATTACGGGAATTATGGGGGTGTCGGTGAAATACAACAATGCGCGCGTGCGTGTCCCGCGACCGCTGCTGCGACCGATAAGAAGGCAGTATCGCTCGTGTAAACGAATGGAAATTTCGTTGACCATGCGTGCCTTCGAATGAAACTAACGCCTACTATTTACTGTTTCATCGACAGTCGCATTGTTAATGATTCGTTTCACCCAACGCCCGTGGTTCAGTTCGAAAGCGGGCAATGCTGGAACTGAATTTTAGTTTTCGATTTCCCAGCTGCCATTTTCGTCGACACTAAACCTGCCGAGGCTTCAAAGTAACTGGCACATGTGCCTTATAAAAATTACGAGATTGAATTATTACTTTTTAGTGCATAATATTATTGCTTCTGTCAAACTAAGTTCAACGGCTTAGTATATTATGAGCTTAACAATAAGGCAGGCTTGAGTTGTTGATATTGGTCAAGGTATTGATCCGTGCTGACAGAGTCGAAGCTGGGTTTGTAAAAATTTTAGAAAATCAGAATAATTTATTTGTGAAACATGCCACAGGAAATGCATGGGCAGAGACTCTGTGAATAATTTATTCGTGTTCTAGAAAACTTCATTAAAGAATGAAATGATGGAACAATAATTGCATTTTTACGACCTAGTGTCTGCAAAAATATTAGAAAATAATTTATTTCTAGAAAATGCATGGTGAATAATTTGATCTCGTTCTAGAAGACTTTACTGCAGAATAAGATGATGGGACAATAATTGAATTTTTACAAACTGGTGTCTGCAAAAATATAATATTAGAAATTAATTTATTCCTAGAAAATGCGCAGTGAATAATTTGATCTTGTTCTATAGGACTTTACTTCAGAATGAGATGATGGGACAACAATAGTTGAATTTTTACAACCTAGTGTGTCTGCAAAAATATTAGAAAATAATTTATTTCTAGAAAATGCATGTGCATAGTCTCTAATCGCGTTCTAGGACACTTCATTGCAGAATAAGATGATGGAAAAATAGTTGAATTTTTACAACCCACTAGTGTCTGCAAAAATATTAGAAAATAATTAATTTCTAGGAAAAGCATAGTGAATAATTTGATCACGTTCTAGAGGACTTCACTGCAGAATAAGATGATGGAAAAATAGAGTTGAATTTTTGCACGCTAGTGTGTGTGTGTGTGTGTGTGTCTGTAAAAATATTAGAAAATTATTTATAGGAGAAAATGGCCGTAGACTCCGTGAATAATTTGATCGCGTTCTACAGAACTTCACTGTAGAATAAGAGATGATGGAACAATAATTGAGTTGAGATCTTTCGGATTACGGGTTTACCTCCGACGTTCACTCGCACGCTTATCCCGGTACATATTGTTCTCGGAGAAAGGAAATTCCCGCGGCCAACTGTAAGAGGATCGACTGCTGATTCGGCTGTCCCGCATCCGCGGTTTGAAATATTAAAATTTGTTGAGGCGAGCTAGACTTTCCCACTGTCCTCTACACCAGAGAGAAATTGCTAGCATCGGAATAGACGAAATAACGACGTTGCCCGGTATAAGACGCTGAGCTACGTTACGGCCAAGCTAGAACCACGCGAGGAAATAGTAGAAAGAGACAAGCGATGGAGGACGGAGAAGACGCTCTCTCCAGGGAAATCATCGGTGTCCTTACCCATCCTTCCTTCCTTCATCCTTCCTTCCTTACTCCATTCTTCCTTGTACCTTACTTCCTTCCTTCTTTACTTCCCTTGTGGTCCGCCTTCGTTCGACTGCTGCTCTCAGCCTTTTTCCCTCGCGCAAAGAAACGTTGCTATAATGCCGGGCGACAAGCATCTCCGGTGGCTTCTTGAATCCGTCGAAAGCGATAAACTTCGGGACGGTGAATGTACTCTCGTTAACTTGTCAGCCAAAACCATGCCGTCGCCTTACATTGTCTGCGCAAACACTGACGCAAGCTCTATAGAAGCCCTTTCAACCTTTTGGCATTGTGTCGCTGGACGTTTGGCTATTAGCAGACTGCGAATCCACGATAGCGGCCGCAAGATAAGATCGTCCACTGCAAGATAAATAATTGTAGGAATATTTTAAGAACTCCCCCACACCTTGAGTGTGGCGTATCGGGTTAAATAATTTGGCTCTAATACTTCTAATACTTTCTCTTTATTAACTCCTCACAGCTCAGCTCTCACACTTCTGGCCTCTCCTTTCCATTCTTCTCTGTCGCACTCTCATTCTCTCTCTATCAGTCTCGCATCCATTCGGGAAAGTCAGTCGCTCACGTACGCCCTGCGTTTGGCACCTCTAGCCGCTTGACGCTTGTCACTAAGACCCAAACACTCTTCTTTCACACCTCGGTCCAATCGGCCCAAACAGACTTCCTTTCACGCAGGACCCAAACACATTGGCGCCACGATGTCGCGTACAAAGTCACTCTAAACATTCACACCCCTACATAATTCACAGTAATTATTCACAGCGTTATTTCCCGATCATTTTAAACATATTCTTCACGTCGCTCTTCCTGGCGTTCTTAATGGAACCAATTCTCACAATGATCACAAGTTCCGTCATCCAGGTAGTAGACTGCGGATTTTATACACGTGCAGGAAACATGCAGTATTAAAAATTCAATAGAATTTAATACTATTTTTATTTAGTTTCGATCCACAAATACTATTACCAATGAAAATAGAATTTTATTCGTTACCACTTTCTTCAAATTTGTCTAGAAAAATTGAGAATTGCAGAAACAATCGCAGGCTACTTATAGATGTTTATCAGTTTACTAAATAACCGGTGAACAAAATTTTTGAAAACTTGCTATGGTCGGAATTGCGAAGAAAAAGGTTCCAATCGCTTTTTCCAACTTTTTTTATCCGAGCTTGTAACATTAATTAATGGGTTTTATGGATCTATGTCAATCGTATGTATGCACGTTGAAATTGGTGAACGTTGCGATGAGCTACAAACATTTACCCCATTCTATGAATTTCTGACAAAAATGTGTAGATCAAATGCAAGACAATTTTAACATTTAATACAAATGTCTATATAAATTACAGTTCTTGTACGTAGTAATCAACAATTTTCATTTTGCGAGAATATCCGCCACATTTTACAGAATTTTATTCAGACTGGCTGGAGCGAAAAAGCAGCCGATTGAAATATTAAAATCTAATCAGCGTGAGTAAACAATATTATGAGTTCGATCGGGATTCGATCTTACGTGCGAGAAGGCCGGGGCTCGTAATATGAAAACGGCACGGAATAATTGATATTCCGTTATTCATTAACGAACGGTTATGTTCCCGGGAACAGGGTGGAAATTCATCGGGCGTTTATTCGCGATGCGGATCGAAATTTCGAGGGTTCCGTGGCCTATAGAGTAGAGGCTCGAACGAGAGGAACTCGTCGGGATACAAATGAAATTTCGGATTACGTTGAACGTGTGCGGGTTCGAGTGGGCGCAGCCCGCCACTGTGCGGCGATTTTAATGACGCGGTATAATAATTACACGCAGTTATCGATTGCTCTCTCGTTGCCGATGGTTCCGAGGTATCCGGTCCCGTTCGATGCTCCGGCTATCGGCTTACATCTTGTTAACTCCATCCGGTTACGTGCATCTATTAGAGGGAAAAGTTTATGAAATGGAAATATCGGGTTAAGCGACGCGTGCACTAGCACACCTGCGAAACGAGGGTATTTTTCGAGGACACGGAGAGAAATCGAAAAGAAGAAATCGACGATCGGCGTTACCGTTGTTAATGAACGAAAGGAACGATCAACGACTACTTCCGGATAATTGAGGATACATCCTTGCTGGATGTGCTCGTCGTATCCCGCGGTCAATAACCCCTCGAGGTTGTGATCGATCAATGCGACCGTCGCCGCCGCACAATTATAGATAATGTTCCGCGGGAAACGTCGAACACTCCTCTTGTTTTCGAATTTTCGCCGTCGTCGTCGTCTGCCCGGGAAACGTCGTGCTGGGAATACGGTTCGACGGAGATCGCACGCATCACCGAAGCTTCGTGAAAAGGAGAAATCACTCAAACTACGGGCGAGACGGAACACCGATGTTTGAACACGTTCCATTTCGTCGCGGGAAAATATTTACGTTATTTTTGTAGATTCACGGGGGAATTCGAACTGGTAAAGTTTATAAAAAGCGACATTGTTCATCAGAGGGCCGCTAGTCCTAGGGCACCGCTTAACAATAAAATAAAATTTGGAGGTTGTGGGGTGCGGGATACCCTGCGTGGCTAAAATATTTATTAATAAATATGAACGCACATTGAAAACGCACACGTCTCGTCCAGTATAATACATTTCTAGAGCAATCAGAAAATATTATTATTAGACTGCGAATATTTATGCAATTTTCAATTTTTCTAGACGAATTTTAAGAAAGCGGAATAAAATGGAAGTGGTAGTAGCCTCATTTTAGATCTGAAATAAATTAGAATCGTACTACATTCTGTCATATTTTATATCCTAGTATTTTTTCAAAATGTTCGAAAGCTATCAGATGATTGCATAAGTTCGTGCCCGATTTGAAAATAAAACTCAATGGTTAAATTTTAAAGATTGGTCAAAGATTTGGTTACAAAGTGATTAAATTAAAATTAAAAAATGGTTAATTTTCTACAATATAAAAGAATGGTGACTGTATGTATAATTGATTAATAAAGTTGTATTCTTTAAAATTTAACCATTGAATTTTATTTTCAAATCGGGCACGAACTTACGCAATCATCTAATATTTGTCCAATTATTGTTATTAGTGCACACTTACATTAAACACACTTCAATTAAAATTCTTCTGTTACAAATCAATAAATAATAATGTAAATAATAATGTAAAAGTAATGTGAACACTCACGTCTAGTAAATCGTGAATTAAACAAGCAAGTACGATCGAAACAGCGTCGTGTCTGGTGTCATTCCAATCAGGAAAGTGTCGCAAATATGTTGATAAAAGTTCCATGGAGAAAAACAAACACAGGAAGAAAAATGTATTATCCTTGAAATGTGTTTTGTAAATTGTCTACATTCGATGCTGGCAGCACGAGATCGAGGTACAATGTGTATGTGTTCCCGACGTAAGTGACACGTTGATCCCAAAGTTCCCGCGTATATCGAGGCATTACTGTGTCTCCAGATCGTTATTACGACATTTCACACAGGTTTACACAGGAACGGTACTTTCATCCGCGCCATAGCCCACACGAGCATTTCCAATACACTTCGGAACGAAACACCGCATCCCCTTTACACTAATCGAAGCCCGTCGACAAAGCGCCGCGTAGCCGGCAGCAGCCGCCGTTCGATCGGCCTATAAAGACGGGCTAAAAGAGCGAAAGACAAAGGACAATATATCCGACGTTCGAGCCACGGAACGATTAACGTTCGATCAATCAGTCAACACAAAGCAGCCACAACCAGAACCAGGATCATCGCTTTCACCTGGCTCTCACGTGTTGCGATAATCAATCGTCGTATATCCCCCCACCCCCTCCGGAGGATACGTTTGTATCAACGTGGAGATACAGGGTGTTCCACATACAGTTTGACGCCTCTCTTTCTCGAAAAAGATTTTTGAAGATCCGACATGTTAGCATGTTTTAGGAGAACGAGCATTAAGTAGAATAGGTATGTCGTGGTCAGACGCGTCAGTCGATTTCCATCTAACCTAAACCTACCACTGATGGTCAAACGACCGGTTTTATATTTTTCAGTTTTTACAATTGTTAAAATAATTTATATATACATGTTTTCTCCAATTTCAGATTATAATAAATATTGCCTTGTCATTTTTATAAGCTAAAATATTTTAATTGCTTCTAGTGCTCGGTAGATCTAACCTAAACCTACCACTGATGACCAAACCACGAGTTTTATATTTTTCAATTTTTACAATTATTGAAATAACTTCTATATTCTCTATCCAAAACACATATTGTGATTAAAATATAAATAACTAGAGCCGTGGCACTTTTACAAGCTAAAGCATTTTAATAGCTGCTCGGAAGGTTTAGCGTGAGTAGCAATGATATTCTTCCTTCCGGACCCACTTTTGTAAAATTGCTACCCGATCAATTGCACGCGGGACACCGTGTATATTAGCTGGGGGGAGCGCGCATATCGCGGGCCGCGTGTACGCGCTCGATTCAAGAATATCGAAGGGTGGGAGGAATAGGGGATGGGCGCGAACATTCACCTGGGAGGACGGCTATGGGGATAGGTAGGGGTACGAACGACCCCACGAAATTGGGTCGTGGGCTGGTCAGTACTGCAACACGCGTGTCGCAACCGGCAGTATTTGGCTGGAATTCGCCCCATTTACCGTGCACTGCAATCTCTCTATCCGTTCTCTCCAGCCCCCTTTCGTTCCCGGTGGCCCACCCCTCTGGTCCCGACCTAGCCTACACTCCCTCTTCTCGTCATTCCATTTATCGGTTGGTGTCCTCCTCTGTCGAGTTGGTGGTCCTTCTCATCCATCCTCCTCCTCATCTGTCCTTCTTCACGCGTCCCACTCCGTTTTATCCAGCAGCAGAGCTCCACCCCATGTGTCCCACCACACCCCTTGCCTATTCTCTCTCTCTCTCTTGCTCTCTGTAGCTGTTTCCATCTGCGTCAATCGGCCGGCATCATCCCAGCTCGCCCGGCTACCTCTTTGTCTGCTAGAACGGACACTACAGGGCGACAAAAGGCAATCGGAGCCAATGGGCTAGTGGTGCGTACGCCGAGCCGCACCGGCCGGCTGTTTGATTGACGTCGAAAGGATGTCACACCGCATTGATTGCGCTCATTGTTCCAACCACGCTTATATATCCTTGCACCTGCACACCAGACCAACGATTCTCCAAGACAAAGAAAATTAAATTGTTACCTTTTTTCCGATCGCTGGAAACCTTTTATCCCCACTGCTCCCACCAGGTCTCAATCGTTCCTTCGTGAAAGGAATTCACGATACGCCGAGGAACCATTGGTTCCTTTTTCGTACAGCTTCCCTTTGGACTCCTCGCCGGTGATCGAGTTCTCACGTGGATGGAAACGTTTCTGCAGCTCCACTCCCACGCAGGAAATGGCATTTTCGTTAGGGCCGCGTTCCCCTGCTGCATTGTGATTCCTGGAATATGTGTGTGCGTGCGTGTTCTCTCTGTGTGTGTTGATAATGTTGCGCACTCGAGCCTCGCGTAACATGGTTTGCTCGTGTTAGGCGAAACTTACATGGGAACCTACCGAAGGCACACAGATTCGCATGAAATTTCTGTGAAAGGAAGAACATTGATTTTTATCGATCATCTCCGATGAAGAAGCAAAACAGCCCTTAAAGTTGGGTTCCAAATGTTTTGGGAACTAGGGACGCAGAAAATAATGTTTTTAAATTACGAATGCAGACATGCGGAGAAAGTTTCTGACAATCATTCATTTCTGTTATTGATTAATTATTTTTATGAACATTCTTATTCGAGTTCTATGAATCCTAGTGGATACGTGTCGTAGGAATTTGTTGTTCTTCGTCGTATAACAAATCTTAAAATTCTGGCAATTTTATGCATATATGAAAAACATGTAATTTAAAATTTTTTAAATTTATGCTTCAGAGGAACGCTGTAACTCTGCAAAAAAAATTTGTCACGTCCAAAAATACGTTCAACAATATACCAAAAATTTCAGAAAATATATGTAAGCCATTAAAAAATCCCTAATTTACACGAGTTTCCTCCCCTAAGGAATCGCGATCTTGTGTGCAGTGTGAAGGGTGTCGTTGACCCCGGCGCTCAAAAATATTTAAACCCTTGTTCGCCGAACAATAAACGCTGTGAACAAAACAGGAGTGAATGGCCGAGTTTCTATACGCTGGAAGTGACTCCAGTTGGTCGGGGTGTGTGTGGGTAAGACGGAGTAGTATTCGGGGGAAACGATAAATACATCGATTGTAAATGAATAGCCCGCGAAACTGGCAGCCCTTACGGTTGAAGGAAAAACGGCGGCGGCGCCGTCCACCTTGGCTAATTGTAAGGAAAGTTTCTAGGGCAGCAAGAGCATCAAGATTTCCGTCGCAACTTTTACACTCGAGAAGATTCTTTTATCGGAAGTATCAACTAGAAGCCGGAGCGATGTTGTATGAAAGGCCGGGGTTACGAGGGAGAGCCGGAGAAATTGCTACGGCCACGGCATCACGGGAACACGCGGGTGGTATGGGAGGAGCGAGAGGGGAAGAAGGAAGTCGGCAGGTGAACAGAGCACGATAAAACTAACGTAGCCGGAAGAAAAGCAGCTTTTTGTCCCGAAAACTGTGCGCGGGGCTTTCAGAGCGTTTTAAAATGACGAAAAGGTTACGTTACGGAGCACTCGTGGTACGCTGCGAAATCTGCGCGTACTAGAAGACAGGAAAGACCGCTGAAAGGGAGGGAAAAAGTCACTGAAAGACCGTGCGCCTCGGGATAAAGGGGGGAAACGGTGGCGGGGAAAGAGAGAAACAAAGAGGGCGGGGGGAAAGGCGGAGCTCGTCTTAACAGCGAAGATACCGTTGGGGAGAGGAAGTTGCCGTTGAAACTTTTTCTCATACTTCTAACAATCAGCCCCGTCCTGCTTCGTCTCGTGCGGACCAGCGAGTTGTTCTTCCACCCCCACCCTTACGTACTCGGCTCGAGAAATTGAAACGACCAACACCTCCAAGAGGGACTCGACACGGGGAAAGAGGGACGCGTTTTCTTCCGCGAAACCACCCTTCGGGAAAAACGCCAACGATGAATTCTGGCTATGACGCGAACTCTGACCCCTCCCACTGTTATTGTTTTGACGAAAGTCTGCGCAACACCCAAAGTTTGCATTCTGAAATCGGACATTTCATATGCGCCAACCTAATGTAATATAATACATTAATTGAAGGGTAGTATTCAATTAACTTGAAACGCCACACCGTTTTGACGATTTCGTTCATCATAATAAAATGATCATAATCAAATTACAATAAAAAATTATCATAATCAAATCACAATAAAAAATTATCATATTCAAATCACAATCAAAAATTCATCAAAATAATCATAATAAAAAGTTTCCATCAATATAATCATAATAAAAAATTTATCATAATAATCATAATAAACAATCATCAAAATAATCATAATAACCATAACAGACAACTCATCAAAATAATCATAAGAAAAAGTTCATCAAAATATCCATAAGAAAAAATTTATCAAAATAATCGTAAGAAAAAATTCATCAAAATAATCGTAATAAAATGAAAAACTTTGACGCGTCAGCTGCTTCTAGTGTTACAATCCGCAGCCAGCTGGCAAGTCCATAAAATTGTTTTGGACAGAATCGATTTCCAGAAGATGGCCCGTAGAAAATACTTAAACCCGGCCATTCGTAACCCTCCTCTGCCAGTTCGGGGTTCTAATCTGGAGCGTTAAGAAGTCACGCGGGAGAATCGGAAGATCATAGATTGTCGAAGAGCACCGAGCCAATTCACTGCCGTTATCCGATGAACTCGCGGGTGGGGGGGTGGTAAAGTTTCTTCCACGTGGCTCCATATCCTGAGATTAGTCGTTCGCTGCTCTTTGAAACGTCCCGTGGAACATTGCCGAACCCGGTGCCACGGTCATAACGAAACTTTTCCAACTTGTTGCCCGCACGCGGAAACTTTTCTACCGAACTGCACGCTGTAAAACCACTCTCTCCCATACACGCTCATAGTTTTTCACGAACGTTCACCGCACCGGTTCCAAGGGAGGCTAAACAACTTTCGCAACTTGTTGCCACCGACTTACTCTGCTGGTTGGGATCGATGTAGTATTTGGTTTCCGAGATCGACCGCCCCTGTCTTCTTTTACCCTCCCCCCCTCTCCACCCACGATTTTCCCGGATTGTTCCAACTATAGTGCGTCCAACGAGACGAGAGAACAATCGTAAACATGCTCTATCCACTGGTTCGGAAAAATATTCACTCATCCTCCAAAACATTTTTAAGAAATTTTTAATTCTTTTAATTTTGATTCTAAAATTTTAACACTAACCGTACCGGGTAGAAAATGTGTCGGATATATTGTTTTATTATATAAAAATTACAAGACTGAATTTATTCCGATGTTTCACAATTTTTATAATAACGAGTGCTCGAATAAAGAAATTTATTGAATAATTTCTAATGGAAGCATCATTATAATTTCAATAATTAAGAAACAAAGAATACGAAAGCGGTCATTTGACCGGTCGTGGTACGGTTAGTGTTGAATTACAGAATTTTTAAAAAATTTCTAATTCTTTAAATTTAATTTCTAAATTACAAAATTTTTTAAAAAGTGAACTGAACCACTCGAATTTTGTTCAAGATTGGTTCATCATGTAACTTGTAAGAAATTGCAAGAACATAATAGCAATTTAACACAAAATTAGATAATTGCAATGTAACGTTATATGTATACTTCAAAATAATTTTAGAATTACTGAAAGGCAGTTATAACTTTCTTCGATATCGTTCGAACGTCCATTAAACAAACTGTACGACCAACACACAAACATTTTTCAGCTCCCAGTGACCCCATAATCTCGCTGAAGGGTCGCCATCAATTTCCTGCTGTTTATCCAAACCGGTAACGATCACTAAGCACGTCTACCGATCCATAATCAACGGGTATATAATTTGTTTTTGCCGGTCGTGAATCGTCAACGATGGTGGACGTTAATGCAGGTGTCGTAACGGCTTCTACCTGGTTTAGAGCAGGGCGAAGCCGTGCGATAAATTCGGAGTATCTTGTCGTGCACGACTACCAACACCAACGGATTCATCGGCGTATTTTAGAGGACACTCGAGTCACCTGAAATATTCATCTCGTCCCGGCCGGGAGGGTCTTGAGTCAGGTCTCTCCCTCTCACGAGTGCTCCGAGTTTAAAGTTTAAGGAGACCTGCTGGCTGTCGTTGTGCGACGTCGTTGTGTTCCTGCTGCCATGCTGGGGAAGAGCCGTGGAGGCCGTTCGAGGTCGATACAGCTTCTTCCGCCTGCCATGCCGTGCCGTCTGGATAATTTCCCCGCGCAACTGTGCAGTTGCATCGTCTGCGACGTTCTCACGGACTGCTAAATCCGTTTCGCCATTATCCAATCATCCGGGCCCCCAATCCGAATACAGTCGATCGCAAAAGTCCCTGATCAATCCCGACGCCTACGGTTTACACTCCGCGACAACATTATGCTGTGTTCACACTGGCGCAACACGAGCAATTCTTTTCACTCCTTTCTTAACTTGGTTTTATTTAACGCGTTCGCTACCAGCGTTTGTTTCGTTGCTTATCTTCCTCGTTGGACAGTTTTGTCAAATGCAACGTACCCAATTTTGAATTATTCAAACAGTTTAGCAGAAGAAAGTCACTGATTCTCGGAAATTATGAATTCTACTACGACTTTAAACAACGAAGTGCATAAAATTAATTTCACTGTTTTTAAGTGAACTGTCAGATTATGGATGTCACAAGAAAGTATCTGATGATTGCATAAGTTCGTGCCCGATTTGAAAATAAAATTCAATGGTTAAATTTTAAAGATTGGTTAAAGATTTGGTTAAAGACTGGTTAAATGAAAATTTAAAAATTGTTAAATTTTCTACAATTATAAAAGAATGGTGACTATATGTATAATTGATTAACCAAGTGGTATTCTTTAAAAATTAACCATTGAATTTTATTTTTAAATCGGGCACGAACTTGTGTGTGTGCAATCTTTTATCTTTGATGCGTACTTTTAAGGTGAAATAGAGCCCAATTTTTTAATCCAAGCAATGAACTTTAATAAATAAGATATTTTTCCTTTCGTTCGATGATCTTTTGCAAGAAATAACAAATAAGAAAATATTTTATTGATCAAAGTTCATTGCTTGAATAAAGAAATTCGGTTTTATTTCACCTTAAAATATCGAAATTACTTTCTTGTCAGCCCAATAATTTATCTTCCCTACATCGTCACCGAAAAAGAAAAACATTATTTATTTCATAAAAAAATTTCAGAAACAATTATGGCACGTTGCTCGAATTTATCCATTCCACTGCGAGCAGCTTTTCTAGCTTTTTTAGGTTCTTGATCTTTTTCAACCAGGATTACCAACTTAAAAGTTCAAATTAAGTGTAGTATGTGTACAGCATTTTTAACCTCCTCTTCGAGTATGGGGGTGCAAACGCATCCCAGACAAAAACGGAAATAAGCTGTTAACGAATGAAAAATTTCCAAAAATTTCCTAGGAATGCTATCTGTGATATGTCTCAAAATTTTTAAGTATTATATATTTATACCTTTGAAAAATCCATAAAATTTCACAAATACCTATGCAGACAAATCTTTTCTTCCCCCTGTACACGGTTAATTGGATATTTGACATCTACTCGATCTTTTAGAATTTTCGCACATGTCAAAACATGGAAACCAGGCCAAAAATAATTTTTTCCCTATGGAATGGCTCATAGGCTGTTTACTTTGAACCGAGATATCGATCTAGGTTTGTTAAATCGATCTACATTTCGTGAAATAACTGCGTGCTTCGAATGGGACAGCCTGTACGCAATATTGCTTTATAATTCTTTAACTCGTTAACCTCGGGACACCCGGTATACGCATATTAAACAGCCAAACCGTCCGCGGAAAAGTAATAAAACGCAATTCAACCGGTCCCCGGTTCCCGGACAAATAATGGCCGCTCATCGTTCGCCGTTTATTTCGCGTTCCCTGGGGGAATCCTTGAGTCGCGATCCGAATAAGAAGATGAAAAGCAAATTTGCGGAGATGCTGTTCAATGTTTAAGATTCACTCGAGTGTAGGAGTATTAAATTATTGCGAAAAAAGGCGGAAACACTCGGTGAACGGGGGGAGGATGCGGAGGAGAGGAGCTCGGGAGTTGTGAAGGGGTTGGTCCCCGGCAGTCGGATCAAATAAATGCTGTCTTGATCGGCAGCGCAAACACGTCCGCGAGGAGCAGAAAAAATAGAAGAGGGTTGGAGAGGAACGGAAAACAGGACAGGTTCGTAGCGAGCCGTCGTTCGTGAAACCGTAGTCTCTTATCCGTTCCAGATTTGCCCGGCACTCGGTTCCTCGTCTTCCCTTTTTACTCCGTGCCTGGTCCTTTCTCGCCGACAAGGGCGGCGGAGTCTGCAAATTCAATCTTACCAGCGACTTCTACCGACCTACACAGTTTGTTCCGCCTATTGATTCCGAGTCCGTCCGCCGGCTTACCTTCGCCGGACCCTCGTCGAGCTCGCTTCACGGAAACCGACGCCAGCGAGCCTCGTGAACCCAGCCACAAAAGCCCCGATCCTGGAAGCAGCCCAATTTTTCGCAAAAGGAAACTTCCGCCGAATGTAATCCCTTCCCGTTCTTATCAATCCGGCGACCACTGTCGTAAACGCTGCAAAATTTCACGAATTTTTTACATGTCCTAATTGGAGACAGGGTCCAGATACTGCCGACTGTCGAACATTATTTATGTACGATCGAGTCTGTCCATTTTCAACATGTCTCCGTCGATGTGGCTGATTCAAGTAAGTGTGCCACCTCGATTACATGTAAACTATTTGACATTTGCAAACACGATCGAAACGAAAGTTTCATGTTTTCAAGAGAAGCACACAATGTAATTAGTCTTCCTATTTTGCTTCTGTATCATGATATAAAGATCACCTTGAATTTCTTTATTGTAGAGGATAAATTTATTCTTCATTAAATTTATTCCACATTAAATTCATTCTAAAAAATTATGAGGGTATACGGAGTGGAAAACTAACAGTTACCGAGACGTTCTCTACAAATGATTTTTGAAGCAAACTCATGTGTATGTTCAAGTAAGATCATCACGGTTTACACCTTCCATTCAGAGCTGAATAACTTGACTACAAAAAATCGTCGATCAAGTTTCGAGCCCTCATTGTAAAGTGGAAGCTTCAATCTTTAAATCTACGGCGGTTACAATCAGGAAAAAAATTTTTTAACGATTCTACATACATTTGAATTTATAAATTTTATGACCAAAAAGTGTCGTCAGTTTCGCAGTCGCTGCATCATGCAGAAAATCTTGGACAAAAATTCACGATGGATGGCACGAATAGAGGATTCAAGTTATAAAATGAGTCCAGATTTATTCTTGTATTATTTGTATCGACGAAATTATCGCAGTAAATAAATCGAATATCGACAGGAAGGGAAGTGTCCCTAGATGTTCATAGTTCGAAACGACTGTCGTTCTGCGATGAGAATGATCTATCGCTGGAGCCGATCAGTGGGAAATGGAAGCATGGTTGATTAGGATCGAGCGACGTTGACTAAATGCGAGGAAGTCTTACGGTTGCGTTTGCGTCGTCGACTTGAAGAACATCTGAAGCAACTGGGGCAATAACCTCCAGCGTAGCTAGGATCTGATTCCGACAAAGTGCGGGTAACAGTGAGATCAAAGGCGGATGCGGATATTCATGGTACCAGGACCATGGTTGCGCGACCCGTAGCAAAGTGCAAATGCCACCGCCATGGATGCACATAAACGGTAATCCACGTGCAATGTGATTAATAATAATTTGCCGGTCGGCATAAGCGGAACCGATTAGTCGGCTTAGCCAAGCGTTATGGTAATTGGGAGCTATTACTCGCAGAGTGCTCTCTCCCTCGTCCCCTTTCTCTCCTCTCAACTTCTCGCCCCTCTCTCTCTCTCATCTCACGTACGCATACATTCTCTCTCTCTCTCCCGCTCTCTTATCGTATATACAGGATATCCCAAAAAATGTTTCGCTTTATCGATTCCTGATATCATTTGAAGTAACTTTCTCCTTTGCCAAAATATTCCCCGCGGCTTTATCGGAGAACTATTCACGAAAAACGCGGGCCAATCAGAGCGTGGCTACAGCGGACGATTTTCGGCTCGGCCAATCCCAACGTCACGCTTAGCAGAACCCCTCCCCACGCCGGAATCCGGCCGCTGCAGCCGAGCTCTGACTAGACCCTGTTTTTCATTAATAATTTCTTAACACTAACCGTACCGGCTACAAAGTGTGTCGGAATTATTTAGATTTGTCACAGTTTTTATAATAATACGTGATTAAATAAAGAAATTTGTTGAATAATTTCTGACGGAAGCATCTTTATAATTTGAATAATTAAAAAGTAGAAAATGTGAAACCGGTCATTAGGAGTCACAACATTTTTGAGACACCCTGTATGTATAAATATTGTACATACGTGCAAAAAGAAAGGAATCTGGATATGAATAGACGTCGAAACGTGGGATAAAATTTTCTTCAAGCAAGCGTACGATTGAATAAGAATTAGCAGACGTGTCTGACCAAAAATTGCCAATACCACTTTTTCTAAATACAGTGACCTCTCGCGTCGAACGCAATGGAAAAATTATTTAAAATGATAGTACAGTAAGTGTACAGACATTCAAACAAATTACAATATTTTGAACATTTGCTGTATAAAATACCAATGCAGTCCTCACCTACGGTTGCAACGATCATCCTAATTAATGTCCCTTGATGAGCTTTACCCTTTGCACTCGGAGCTATTTTAACTCGACAATTAAACATTTCTTCCGACCTAAAATATTGACATTTTTTATGAGATTTTAAACTTGTTAGTAATTGATTAGATACCTACATATCTAATAATGTAAACAATATTTTCAATAATGGTACAGTAATTTTTAATGGCGCCTCGGAGTCGCCACTCGAGGGTTAATATTCTACAACCGCATTTTGACCACCGTGTACATTCTACAGATCCCAACTGCGCTAATTTGAGCATCGTTTGACAATCCTGTAGCCTGAACCCATCCTATCTGGCCGATCTACTTTCCATATCCTGTAAACCCCGTATCTCATGTGTGCTTCGTCCGATCAATTCTGCTGCGTTGTCTATCGTGCTTTCTATGTGTTAGGAACACCTGTGCGCCTCTCCTGCATCCTTTCTACCTCACCTATTCGATTTACCCTATGTATCTTATCTATCTAATCACCGCGTCCTTCCTATTCTACAAATCCTGTGTTCCACGCTCATCTTGTACGTCCTACACTGTGTACACTCATCTATTCAATCTACAGTACCTGCCCTTTAATCCCTCCACGCTCTGTATACCCAACTACGTTCATCAAATGCACTTTGACTATACCTTGAGCGTAAAGCTTTTCCAGAAAACGCGCCTCTAAGATATAACCGACGGGACGCGAAGATTAGCGACGTTAATCCGGTCCAAATTAGCGAGCAACGGCGACGCTTCAGGGCTCGTTCAATTCTTCTGCTATTAATTATCCGTTTTCTACGGTTAATTAAAATCTTATGCCAGCGAATTTGGTTTTAATTTTCCGAAAATAGGTTCGCCGAACGTGAGCTAATTTACAAGAAATAATACAACGCCCAGGTGGAACGTGAAATTGCAATTTGCAATGGAGCAACATTTACATAAATTAAGCGAGTTTCCTTGTGACCACCGACCGTGAAGAATGCGATTGCATTTCATTTATCTTCCCCGTATTTTCGCGAATTATGAGCGCCGTCTCTTGCTGTTTGTATTTGTAATTGATTTCCACTTTGTTTACAAGCTGGTGCTTCTCATGTGTGAAGTGCGAAGCAAACTTTTCTCGCAAGAACAAACGTAGAAAGTCTTTCAGGTCAAACTGTTTCCCCCAACCCTAAAATTTCTCCCTGTCTGTCGTAGTTCTCACTTCTCTTTTTCGCTATTATCATTCTGTTCACTGACCGTCTCGATCTCCATGTTTCCGGTAACCGCGTCAAGTCGCATTATTCCAGATCATTCCGAGCTCCAAGCAATCCCGCGATACTCTGTGTTGTGGGGAATTCCTGTCATCTGTCCAACTCTGGTTCGATTTTCCGTGTCGGTGAACAAATGCTCGAGACGATACCTCGCGAAGACGGATCGTCTGGTTGGATTCAATCTCTCGAGCTAAAGTATTCTTAGATTTCCCTCGCAGGAAATTCGCGACTCGCTCCGGAAAGCGTCTTTTTCAAAACTTCTAACTGAAACGTTAAATCTGTCTCGCGCAATTGATCGAATTCGTCAAAATAATGTTTTTGTACAGCATTCTTGGTACGTCATTCTTGATACGTCATTCTTGGTACGTCATTCTTGGTACATCATTCTTGGTACATCATTTTTGTACATCAATTGTTTTGTATAATTTTAACTACTTGATTCTTGGTTCCATCTTGGAATGGGTAAACCATCTAACATTTTCGACAAAAATTCAACATGCAGGGTGATCAAATTATTATGAACACTTCGAAACAGTTACTTACTTGCAGTTGGTCACAAATGGAATTAATATCGTATTTATAATAATACCTCTATTATTACCAAACTTATCGTTACGTTTCTAATAGCATGATGATTTGATATTGTTGTAGAAAACCCTGCTGCGATAAAGATACAGTTTCGGGCAATCTGAGTAAACCAACAAAAGGAAATAATTAAAAATTGAGTTCTGTTTCAAACGTGCTTAAATTCATGATCAATTAATACTCTTATCAACCCCTTGCCTTACAATATCGTGTCTGACTCGTGATGAATTTTCTGAAGAGATACTGATAAAAATGTATGTCAATAATTTCCTTTAAACCGAAATTAAATTCTATTTTGGTTATGTTAATGTTAATTATGTTAATTTCTCCTTTTTTAGAATATTACGATCTACAAAAATGTTTTAATCACTGAAACCGGAGAATAAATCGTAGGGCAAGAGGTTAGTGTATGATGTTAAGCTTCAACACAGCACATATTGCCTCATAAAAATGACATAATTTAATTTATTTACACCTTGCGCGGTTCTTATTGTGATATGTAGTCTAATAAAGATATTTATTAAATAATTGCAAAAAAATCTAGGTGTAGAGTGGTAGGTCCAGTATAAGTTTAGTAAGTCTAAATAAGTGAAATATAAACCAGTCTCTCCATCGCAGAAGAAAATCACTTAGTGTGAGTAACGAATAAAGTTGTTTCATGGGGGATTACGTTCGAAATGTCTTTACCCGCAGAGAGCCAACAAGTAGTGCACGAAAGAAATCCATTTCTAAGGTTACAGTGGTAATTGTTCCCGATTACTGTACTTCACACGTACGTTCACAAAGAGTCGCGGTTACAAGGCAAGTCCATCTCACTTGATAACTTTCTTCACGTTCCGCGAAGCCAAATGGGAAAAAGCTTCGCGCTCTTTACCTCAAGTTTGCCAAGTGTTTCCAGTCCGCTCGCAGTCTCCGGCAACGCGACTTGACAAAAAGAGAACCCGGAGAAAAAGAAATAGGAGAGCAGAGAGAGCAGAGAGAGAAAGAGAGAAAGCCACCGTCCTTCTCCCCTCACCGCTTCGGAACACCCTTTACTCCTTCATTTGCTCGGCCAACACGCCCGTTTCACAGTATTTCTGCCCAATTAAGCACGAATTTTTCTCGTAATTCGTCCATTAACTCGCATTTTAATTACGCTTCCACGCAATAAAGTCTCGCGCCGGCAAATTAAAACATAACTTGCTAATTAGCCCGTTAAGCACGGAACGCGTCCAATCTCGTTCAATATTGAGGCGGACCATTAGCGAAGGTATTTAACGGAACTTCCAGTCACCGGTGGAAAAACTTCCGCGAACTGTTGTTCAATTTTGTTTTTTCGTTGAAAACTCATTTCAAAAAGTCGAGTTTCTTGCATGCTTTTCAAGCAGAAGTATTGGAGAATATTTGTGCAAATGGATTTGTTCAAACTCGTAAACTTAACGTTAACGCGCCAGAATCAGACTTGTGTCCCCACTCTACCTTTCCCTTCCACGACGGCATCCCCCCACGCTACCGCTACTGGTCACGTGACGCTACCCGTCACTGTCGTATCTTTTCCCCCTGAATTCGTGCTCCCTCCCCTGATCCAGCGCATACGGAGGATTAAGGAGATGCTTTTATTTCATTCTCTCCAAGTACAAGTGTTCTCAGCGAGGAGCAAAATTGAACCCGTGAAATAATATATTTTATATTGGTAAAATGTTTAACCCTTAGTACAAAATATTATTTCCATTGACAAACATTTATCCCTCCACGCTTTTATTTTTATGGTCACCAATGTCATTATTTTATTTAAATTTATATTAAATTTTTCTATCTGTTACGACGCTAATTTTATAACAGAAGAAATTTTGAACTAATTACTTATGGGGAAAAATATTGTTAACCATTTAACTGGATCCGGTATTTTATGGAGAACCAGGAAAAAAATTATTTCCTCCATTTTAGTGCATGTTGATATAAGCGTGGTTTTTAAAAAGTTTTTTTCATATATTTTATTTTCTAGTTTTATTGTCGTCGGAAGCAAGTGTGTATACAAAATTTCAGCAAGATTGGACTATGGGAGGAGGTTTAAAATTCGATTACAATAAGCATGGTAAAAATGATTTTATAAGAATTAAGTCTAAACGAAATCAATCTTGTCATTTTTATAAGGGAACATGTACCAGTTACTTTTAAGGCTCGGTAGGCTCAGTCTTAAAATTGCTTCGAGTGCAAAGGGCTGACAAATTTTCCCGAAAAAATGGCGAAGATGTTAACATGGCAGGAACCCTGACTGAATTAAATTCGCGTATGTCTAACGGGCCGTGTAACAGCGTCCGAATATTAATGGGAGCCACTAACGGCGGCTGTTGGGCGAGATTAGCTGGTCGACCGAAAGGAAACAATTTCTCGTCACATTATACGGAAAAACGGGGCGGGGAAACGTCGAATTAATTACAGGGCGGGTATCGCCGTAAAATACAGGCGGCCGAGGAAGGACATCGGAGGGGTTGCAAAGGCGGCATGCGTGAAATTCAACGCGAAGCCTGGGCCGGCTACCAAAATACTTGGCTGGAATTAGTAATTAAGTACTCGAGACAATTCCGGAAGCGAGTCACCGTGACGTTCTGTAATTGCCGGACACTACGGGGATTTCAATTCGGTCGCGACGCGGCGGGGATTTGCATACTTTGTGTTTTGTATGCGCCGCGCATACTAGCCGGTGGTATTACGAAATTCGGTCGCCACGCGA
Organism: Lasioglossum baleicum; assembly: GCF_051020765.1. Taxonomy (NCBI): domain Eukaryota; kingdom Metazoa; phylum Arthropoda; class Insecta; order Hymenoptera; family Halictidae; genus Lasioglossum; species Lasioglossum baleicum. Next base: position 5,416,842 of record NC_134938.1, read on the forward strand.
AATTCCTAACCCCCACTCTCTCTCTCTTTCTCTCTCTCTCATGTTGTCCTTGTCTCTGGCACACAGAGATAGAACACGTCTCTATGTCTCTCTCTCTCTCTCTCTCTCCGTTGAACGTCGTTATAAACGAGTTACGAGTCCGTCGTCCCCTGGACGTCGTTATGAGTTCCACGTTTCACTGAACCCGCTCTTCACTTATGGACGACGGCAGAGATATGCAATAACGTGTCCTCGCCGTTTCGATGCGTCCATGAATCGCCGCGGTGTCCCTACTTTTTAATAGCAACCCTCCAACTCTTTATTGGACGAATTAATTTCGTATTATCGTTCTTTCCTCCGCGCTCGCGATTTTTCGGTCCACCGTTCCGCTGCGTCGAATGTTTTTGTAATTGAAATACCTGTAACATACATTGAATGCTTCCATTGAATATTTGAATCGGTTCGTGAATACTTCGGCGTTTTGGATTTAACCAATCGTGTTGTAAAATGTAAAATATATTCCTGTAATTTAATATTCTCATTCGATCGAGATATACAGTCAGTTACAAAAGTCTCCGTAACCCCCTGCCGTACAATCACGTCTGACTCGTGATGAAGATTCTGAACAGATTCTAATAAATATGTATATGTTAATGATTTTCTTTTTAAATCAAAATAAGGCTGCTCTTTACTCTACCGGACTCAAAATTTGTACCTTTCTCCTACGAATTATGATGTATTTGGTATGTAATCCAGTAGATTTGTACCCGACGCGAATGCAGATCGAAGTTTCGAACCTGTAGGATCAATGGTTCAGGAGTTATGCTTGCTTAAAGTTGAACATTTTTAACAGGTTAGGGCACCGCCAAAGTGGTCGCAACTTTAAGCAAGCATAACTCCTGAACCATTGATCCCAGAGAATCGAAACTTCGATCTGCATCCGCGCCGGTTACAAATCTACTGGATTACATACCAAATACATCATAATTCGTAGGAGAAAGGTACTAATGTTGAGTCCAAGTAAAGTTTATCCCAGAATAAAATTCCACTTTGGTTTCGTTACGATCTACAAAAAAGTTCTAATCAATGAAACCGCAAAATAAATCGTAGGGCAAGGGGTTAGACGTCGACCGAATGACCCGAAACTTTTCAAGAACTTAGAAGAATTAGCTTACTAAATGATGTGCATATAATTTTGAAGAAAATTGTAATCAACGGGAACGGCTAAAAATATTTTTGTCCGAGTATGTAATAAAAATTTCAAAAATCCACCATGAAATTCGTTAATTCGTAATTAAATTTCTGTAATATAGTAAAATAAATCGATGTAATACAAAAAATAAGTGAAAAATCATAATTATTCTCAATAAAATCATTAGCAAAGTTATTTATCTATCATTATGTGAATTTGACACATGAGGGACACGAAGAACGTACACGAACGAGGAATAATCTTTTTCGATGATGAAAATACCACGACGTAATATCAATTCCTGCAGCACAGGACTTCGAGTTCCCTGTATCGAATAAATTTCAACCGGAGTCCCTCGATGGGGAGACTCGGGAATATCTTTAACTTGGAGTCGGTCGCGTCGCGATGCTCTATCGGCTCTTAAATTAAACTCTCCCGCTTGCAGTTTCTTTTGTTACCGTACGAATACCACAACAATTAAACTGCACTCTCGAGGGGAGTGGCCCGGTCGAAGTTATTAGCCTGGAGTGGCTTCTAACGATGCAAGAGGCCCGGGTAGTACTTGCTGACTCGTGTTTTCGCACCCCCGATCAAAGCGTTATGTCGAAGTACCCGCGTGTCTGATACACTTCAAGTAGGATAACTTGGCCGACGCGCCCCCACTCGTTCGACAATCGCGATAACCGAAGCGTTTAATCAATCTTGAAACTGCGACGACGAACCACTCTGCGAACGAGTCGACCAACCAACCGTGAGCAACACACATCAGTCGATCGCAGATGTTGATTTTCTTGTCGTCTTGCAGGCTAAGGACTTTATGCACTTGTAACAAAACTAGACTGCGGACTTTATGCATTTGTAACTACTAGACTGCGGATGTTCATGCAATTTTCAATTTTTGTAGACAAACTTTAACAGTAGACCTATCACCACCGGTTAGAATGGCCGGTTCCAGATTTTTTATTTTGCAATTATTGATATAAAGACAGTGATTTCATAAGAAATGATTGTATACACTGGTGGACAAAATGATGAGGCACGGGTCCGTGCTGTTTCTTAGATCGTGTGGTTCTACAATTTCTTCCGACCTCCCCACCGCGCCGAACGTAGAAAAGGACAGTAATTAATCCACTGAATATACAGACCCATAAAAGAATAATGAAAAATAAAGATGTTGGGTTGGCAAATAAGTTCGTTCGGTTTTTGTGATTTATTCCACTCTAAAAAACCGAACGAACTCATTTGCCAACCCAATATAATAAACAGAATGGTTGAAAATTTGGAGAGATAAATACATTCTCTCGTTATTTTTATAAAATAGTCACTTTCAGTCCTTTATAATCCTAATATTAGGAGGTTTCCGGTGTACAGGGTGTTCCAAAAATGAATGGGGGATTCTGAGGTCGTTCGAAGTAACTTTTGCGAAGACTCCTTAACGAAGGAGAATATTTTCGCAAAGGAAAAAGTTCTTTCGAACAACCACAGGAACTCACCTTTCAAGGAAGAACATTTTTGAGACGACCTGTACAGTACTGTAGTAGTAAAATATGAAAAAACTAGGGAGGTGTTTAATCAATTGATCTCGTGAATGGCTCGAATGAATAATGACCGCTCGACAGGAGTACTATTCGAATAATGAAGAAGTGTTTAGCCAGATTCGAACAAAGAGATTTGCGCGAATCGGTTCGAGCATTTGACTTTTTACGGCGCTAGCAGGAACAACAGCCTCGGCTACTATCGCAGCGAGCGAATTGTGAATACCGCGCGACACGCATTAACTCGACCAGCAATTTCGACCGGGGATATGAAATATTAAACAACGCGCGAGCAATTCGACACAAAAGATTCTCCATAACGTTGGCAATTTCGCGCAAAACAACGGGCGCCGCTCGCGCCGCGGCAATTCAATCGAAATTCCGTGGCAGCGTTTCAGGATTTACGAGCGTTCGGGTTGCGGGGGCGTCAAGAAGGTAGACCGCGGCAACGATTCCCAGCGGCGCGGCGATAAAAACATAATAAAAATTAGCGAACGGGGACAGGGAGGGGGGAATGCGGGGAACGGTTCCGCGCGTCGCAATTAAACTTTCGCGGCTCGCTGGATGACAATTCGACCGTCGGGTCGCGCGGTGCGTCGATCAATGGACAAAAGTCGAAAAATCAAATTGTCCACCGATGAAAAATGGCGTACGCTCGCGGTATTATTTTGTAGGACGATTTTAAGGTGGCGCGCGGTGCATTCAGCAGAAAAATCGTAGCTCGAGTTTCAATGATATATGGACGTTAACAAATTATTCCGCTTTGAGTGTTACTTTTATAAACAATTAATCCAATCGCAGGCCGGCAGGAATGGTGACGTAACTAGAAAATGCTGTATTCTCGCAATAACGATTTTAAATGGTACAGACATTATTTAGTAATTCTTTCAATATCTCGGAAAAGATTCGAGTGGTTTGGTGCAATTTTGAGGAAGTGATTTCTTTTCAAGGGCTGTGCGAACACTTTTCTGGAACAGTTGTATAATAGAACCTAAGATTTCACCTACTTTTGTATAATTCATCTTGAATCAACATAATTCTATTTCTACTAGAAAGAAATCGATCATTTTTATTTTTGTATAAACATATACATACGTACAAAAGGGATGAATGTTCACCCTAAGGAACGTACGAGTGTTGAAGACGTTCTGTGAAAATACTTTCCATATCGAAATACGTTTGAACAATTCAATTGAGCTTCGCATGAACGTCCGAACGTTTTTGTTCTGCAGGTGCAGCCGCAGCAGTGATGTCCGCGGGTGGTCACGGGTTCGATGCGCACCTACGCGGGCCCAGTTTCGTGATGGAGCCGCCGTCCAGGGTGGAGTTTTCGAATTCGAGCGGCGCCTGGCTGGACTGCACCGCGACAGGAAGCCCGCCACCCAACATCGATTGGTCGACCGCGGACGGACACCCGGTGAACGATGTACCCGGTGTCAGGAGAGTGCTCAGGAACGGCACTTTGGTCCTTCTGCCGTTTCCGGCCGCCGCGTTCCGCCAGGATGTGCACAGCGCGGCCTACAGATGCGTCGCGAGCAACTCCGTCGGCAGGGTCCTCAGCCGTGATGTTCAAGTTAGAGCAGGTAAGGCTATAGCAACAATTAGACCTCGAAATAAACAAATACCCTAGTTTGCGAGTTCTTCTGCCTCCCCTGTTGTCAGTATAGATGATTAGACTGCGAATATTTATACATTTCTGACTTCTGACCATTTTCAAAAAATGCTACAATATAAAATTCTACAGAGTTTAGTAGGATTTTTATTTATTTTGGAACCTCAAAGAATACCGCCATTGAAAATAAGGTTTCACAAGATTCCGCTTTCTTAGAACTCGCCTAGAAAAATTAAAGATTGCGTAAACATCCGCAGTCTAATCGTGGTTTTGAACGTGTAGAAGTGCAAGGGAGGTTATCCAACCGTAACGCGCCAATTTTTATGAAATGTTGGTATGATATAGAACTGAAAAAAATATTTGACACGTATTTTTTTTATAGCTACCAACGTTTATGTTAGGGAGCTGAAAATAGCCCTCAAAGTTGGGCTGAAAAATCCAGTTTATGTAATATCTCCGAAACTAGACGAAAATTTCAAAATCCAATTTGCTAGGCCTAGACGAAAATTTCAAAATCCAATTTGCTAGGCCTAGACGAAAATTTCAAAATCCAATTTGCTAGGCCTAGACGAAAACTTCAAAATTCAATTTGTGCGTCTTTGAATGACGAAATTAATGAGATTTTCGGGAAATCGACAACATTTCAGGATGCACAGCTGCACTAGCTAGGTCCTTCAAGCTTCTTCATGTGTTTCTATCGTCGGCAGCGGGAGTGGCGCGGCGTTTGTTGAGGGTTTCCATTTGGAGCGGTGAAAATCAAAGGAAAATAGGAAACACGCGAGAACTCGTAGCAACAGAAACAAATGCTTCTCGAGTATGTACGGTCTACCTGATGCGATTCTCGATGGTGTTTCTCACTTGCTTCGATGCGTTTTTAGTGCGTCGGAACCGTATTCGCAACAACGCATTCGGCTCGGTTGCATTGAAACAAATGAATCCTTCGACAATACCAAAATGGATTGACTAACCAGCCCGTACGATTGATCATGAATGATCTATCATACGATTGATCCGAGCGAACCGGCTATACGTTGACGAAAGATCACACAATGCTCGAGACAAAGCCAATGTTCCAATTTTCGAAGTATGAAATTTAGAATAAGTTTTGTTGCAAAACATTAGTGATATAATGTAGCTTGTAGTGCTACTCACAATTTTTACTAAATATATCAATTTATTGTTGAAACTGGAATCTTTCGGAATATTAACAGCTTGTCCCAATTTTTCATGGTAAATTTTTGTCAACTTTGGTTTATCTTCCCAATGTGAAAATTAACCCAGTTTGAACATAAAATCATATTTTTTGTGGTTGAAAAAAGATTTCAATTGTCAATTGATAAAACACAGAATAATTTCTGATAATAACTCAAGACTCGAACACCTCGGATAAAATTATACGCTTTTCCCTGAATTAATGCAAGAATTTCAGATTACGTGTCTCGATAATTGTATGTATACGTAATCAGCATTCCATTGTGTCAAGCTGCATATTTATATGCGAATGTATATGTAGAACCGTCATTTAGACTGGAAAATTAAATTGTGTTGGAAATAATAATTTCGATCATAATTCTCCTCGGCAACTGTAAATTATTCATAATGTTTGCTCCCCTTTTGTTCTAACTGTTATAATACATTTACTATTCCGTCGTGGAAGTTTATATTGATTAATGAACTTTTCTCTGCAAAAAAGATTTGCATTATGTGCTCGCGGTAATATAGCGGCCGTACCAAATTGTGTTAATTGTAAACAAGAACGAATAATATTGACCGAAGTATTAATAAAATGCTACAAAATTTAATTAACATTCGAGGAAAGTGTTCCTATCGAGTATCATTAATTAGAGCAGGCCCGGGAAGCTTCTTCCCCGACTCCCGCTACCAGTATACTAGTTCCCCCACTACCAACTATTTCATATTTCCCCTACCGGCCAAAGTCACCAGATGAGGGGAAATGACTCGAATCGAGGGGAGAAGTCACCTTTCTATGTCAGTACACATTTATTAATTTAATTTTATCTGGTTTATACTAATTATAACACGGTACGGAAAGCGTCACGTGACCGGGTCGTGGAAGCGCGGGGATCAGCGTCGTGAAGGGGGAAGGTAGAGTGGGGACACAAATCTCTTGATCTGACTCTGCTTATAACGCGGAACAAAGATTACACAAAATTTTGTTTGTATCGAATTTAACTTAATTTTATCTGGTGCATACTAATTATTTCACAGTACGGAACGCGGTCACGTAACTGGGTCGTGGAAGCGTGGGGAATAGCGTCGTAGAGGAGGAAGGTAGAGTAGGGACACAAGATTAAATCTGGCGACTCTGCCTATACCTCGGAGGAAAGATTGCAATATTTTGTTTGTATCAAATATAATTTAATATTTTACCTGGTTTATACTAATTATAACAGCGTGGGGGAATAGCGTCGTAGAGGGGGAAGGTAGAGTGGGGACACAACTTAATCTGGCGTCCTTGTCCGACCCTAATTGTCGGCTCTTCTCCGTTAAATCGTCGGTGAACAAGGCGTGCGCACATCGATCATGGGAGGTCAGAATAATAGGAAAAATAATTAAAAAATCATTAGAGAACGCGTCGGTCGTGTCTCGCAAAGGAAGAATGAAATTTGTGCGTGGTCCAAGGATCTTCTGAACCTGGCCGGATGCAGATGAGGCGGCCTCGCGGCGGCCTCTCTGTAGAGCGAGAGAGCGTCGAGCTCGGTGTAATTACCTATTTAAAAAAAAAAAAAGGAAGGAAAAAAAAGAAATGCAATCTGAATGCAAATCCGTGGCAGCTGCGAGGTCGAGCCGACGCTTTCGGGATTGCCAACCACTCCCTCGCGGCTATAAAGTTCTGGCCCGGACGTGTGGCCGTTAATTAAAACTTTACTTCCTGCTTCCCGTTTAACGAAAGAAATTTCTATCCCCGCTCGAACGGAAGTTCTCGCTATCCATCGCGGGCTGATTCGTTTTGAAACGCGGAAAATGTTCGCGGGCTCGAACACTGTTCCCACCGGTTTCACCCCATTTCGAGGAAGTTTGAACTGTAAACGTTGTCAAGAGAACGGCGAGCCATTTCCCGGGTGAATGCGAATTTTGCCCGAGTGTTTGGTAGAGCAAAATAGTTTCCGAGTAGTTCAGACTCTTACCGTGTGACGGATAGGCTAAGTAATTTTTGTTGTTTTTGGGGTAAATTAAACCATTTCCTATGGAATTTATAGGCTACGGTTAAACTTCACCTCAGGAAACCAAAAATTTTTGACTTTCTAAAACACAATCCTGTAGACTTTCGCGAGAAACTGCCGAAAATACATGTTTTAAAGTCAGTCATCCACTGGTTCAAAAGTTATGCGAATTTACTTAGATTCTTCACAATTTTTATAATAACACGTGCTCTAATAAAGAAATATATTGACTAATTTCTAATGGAAGCATTTTTGTAATTAAAAAATAAAGTTTTGGTGTTAAAACTTGGATTTTCGGCATTTTCTCGTCAAAATCGACGGGATTACGTTAAAACAAGTTAAAAATTTTTGGTTTCCTCAGGTGAAGTTCATCCAATTATTATTTAACTTTCTACATTAAGGGATCAGAAATGGGTACATTGCTGTATCTTAAGTTCCATTGATTTTGAACGAAATTGAACATTTTTTTTACGATCATGGTGCGACGCATGACATGCGCTATCATTTAACGGGAGCCTTTAACGAGCGCGGGTTCCGCGTGGAGGGTGCCGGGGTTGCATGAAGTCGAATTGTCGACCCAGTGCGGGGGAACATGGCGATTCAGAAGATCCTCCGGAACGACGCGATGCGGATTCGCGCTGTCGCGGCAATTAAAACGAGTTACACGGATCGGCATGGGATCCTCTCCCGTGGATCCCACGGGTTGCTCGCGTGCGCGCGAGCGTGAACGCACACAGACCGGAAACACGTGTACACGCGGCAGCAGTAACAGCGTGCAGGGTGTCACGTCGTTACTCGTCGTCGACGACCGGGTGAATCTCGACGTCGGCGTCTGGGAAGCGGCGAGGCGTGAGGCGACGCGAGCGTAACGAACGCCTCGTCCTCGACGTCTGCTGGGCGTTTTTCTCCTTTCCTTTTTTGTTTCTGCCGTCGCTCGGCCCGCGCTCGAGAGGCACTATACTCTTCCGGTGATTTTATTTACGTGGAAATTCCAAGGGCGACGGCCAGCTGCCAGCGACGTTGCAACCTGACACGCCGGCGTCGGCGTCGCGACGTCGCCGAAGATCCTCCTCGTGCGCCCTGTCCCCGTGACTGTGAAATTTCTTTCTCGCTTCCTTTCCCTCTTACCCGACCTTCCGGTCCGGCTTCACTCGCTTCCGGACGAACTTCCGAACTTCCGGAACGATGCTTCCGCGCGCAGCTACTATACGATGCGGTGAAACTTTCACTCAGGGGACCAAAAATTGTCAACTTTTCTGGATGTACTGTTATACAATTCGACGGGAAAATGATGAAACTTGAAATTCTAGTGCGAGGAATCCAAAACTTTTAACCCTCATCTAAGCGAATCCGCTCAGTGTATCATACTTATCTTTAGACTACGGATCTCTTTGCATTTATGAATAAATTGGTTGGGCGTATTATAAAACAGTAAAGGATTGAATAAATTCAAGGATGTCGTGATGTTGTTTTCAATGCGACAAAGTCGTTAAGAGATGAAATCAATTTTTATTTTATTCCTGCTGCCCACAAGCAATGCAGATCATTTTTATTTTGCATAAAGAACTACCTTTAATAAGATACAAAGTCTACTTATCTTCAACAAAATGATAATTAAAGAATACAAGCTTCGAGCTTGATTTTATGGTTTCATTCAGATCATATAGTATACATATACTATTTGAATAAATGTTGGGGAAAAGAGATGAAGAAATTATGGCCAGAATTGCGAAATTGGAAAACAATTACCCCACTTAGATTTAAAAACTCAGAAAGTAGAGGATATTTTGGTCAAATCTGTTTTACATGTTCTCCACATTTGAAAAAATTAATAAGTACCATTTTTATTCCATAATATAAGTCCTTTAATAATGTGAGTGAATTCCGCATGCTAAAATTTAAAGGTTTATCATTTTTTCGTCGAATTGTATAACGAAAGAAGAATTTCCTAGACAGAAATTGCTCAATCCTTACTGCTGCGCTATCGATAGAGATTCTTTTTTAGTCATTTTTTCATGGAATTTGTATTTTGCGAGTCGCTTTCCCGGGGAAACGTTCTCTGGCGCGGTGAAACTAATAACAGCGATCGGCGAGCGCGAGGTCCGCACTTTCAACGCGAACGTGAGCCCACGGCTCGACAATGGAAATTCTTCTGGAAATTAAAACACTTAACGCCCCGGCTGTCGATCGTTTTCCAGCCGAAATTGGAATTTTCCCCGAAGCATGGAACGCGCCATGTGGAATCGAGTGCGTTTCTGCCGCGCCCGGTTGCGAACCGGTTCGCAACCTGTGCGCACTGGAAATTATAACGGGTGGTATAAGACTGTGCATCACAGCCATTCTATCCCCGTTGGTTAAAATATTTTCCACGTTGTATTACAAAATATCTTCTCATGACACGTTTACTAACACATTTGTGACATTTTTCTGATTTAAACGACACCAAACACGACACATTTCGGATCACATTTACTTGTTCAATCCATGATGCAGAAGAACCTCGATTATCCGAACGGATCTGTGAAACTTGACTGTTCAAATAATAATATAAATTTTTACTAGTTTGTACAATAAACTTGAAGTGTGTACGGTAAATTCAGACACCCTCGATTCGGATAATCGAGGTGCTACTCGATCATGAATTATGCAAGCAAACCTACCCCTAATTGTCTCAAGATTGTACTCGTTTTAATCAGAAAAATTTTCACGAGCATGTTGGTGAAAGTTTCATAAGAGAATAAATTATGAACATCGATATTAAAATAACAACAAGAACTAGCACAAAGTGTACTAGGGCTTTTCTTTTCGAAACTTCTATATTAATCCACGATCTTCGTTCGCGATACGAATTTTATTATATCGTTAGAATTTAATAGTTTTTGATCAAGTTTTTGGGTAAAAGAGGCACCCAGAGGTTTCCCTTTTGCGAAAGAATTACGGCCTTTCATCTATGACTCGCCGTGCAATATAAACTTTATCACCGAACGAGAATTCCGTAGCTTTTGATAAAGTCCTCGGTGTATAAGTTGGCGCGCCACCTTGGGGATGAATAAAAGTAACTTTAAGGTTATTTGTTCGCAGTGGTGGCCCAGGCATACAAAGTCGACGTGGAAGTGATTGGGGGTGCATCGAGGGGATGCACGGCAGTGTTACGATGCGTCGTTCCCAGCTTCGTGAAAGATTTGGTGCGCGTAGTGTCCTGGTTACAGGAGCCATCCTTTTACATCTATCCATCGTTGCAAGGAGGTAAGTTTCTGTACATCCGTATCATCTCGTTTTACTAAAACAAGATTGTCATGTGAATCGCATTCTGCAACTTTCTAGTACTACTATTTTCTCGTTTTATTTTAATTTTTATTCTCCTCAAACAGAGTTAGATGGGACACCCTGTATACGGAATACAAAAATTTATCAACACGAATATTAATCAACCATTCATTGAGCACTTGAAACAGTACTTTATTTTTAGCTGCCTTTCATTGGGCAATTTCAATTTATTGGCAATTTCAATTTACTCGAAAGTGAAGCTGCCTCTTTAATGCAGCATTTTTCATACTCGTTAATATAAAATCGTTCTGCAATAAAAAAATATATCGTTATACGTACAATATTAATTCCGTATTCCATTTAGTACTTTTGAAGTGTTCGTAATAATTTACATCATCCATCCCCTTCGGTTTGAAGAGGTTGATCTAGCAGACCACCCACAATTTTTATTGATATTGCGTGGAAAACAATGGTTTTAGGTTGAAAGATAACCCCCGGAAATTTTAAGTCGCTAACCTTTCATATAAGGATGATATGAGGGTAAATACCCCTAACTGTATCATTTTTTTTTCTCGGTTGTTAATTAAGATATTCAGATTTTAAAAAAACGAAAATACTCGAACTTACTTCCTGCATATCATATATTTTTTCACAATTGTGATCAAATTATTAAGGGTAGAAAAAATCATTTAATTTTTTGGGGTGGGGATTGCAAGCAACCCTATATGAAGGGTTAGCGACTTAAAATTTTAGGGGGTTATCTTTCAACCTAAAACCATTGTTTTGCACACAATATCAATAAAAATTGTGGGTGGGGCCGCTGGACCATTCTTAGTCTGCTAGACCCAATTTGTCATTTCAACATATTTTCATTACAACAGTTTTATAGCTTGTAAGAAAACAAATTCAAAGATCTGCGATATGTTGATCTCCACGTGACCTTCAACGAGAAAATCATGTTCAAGCAGGATATTTAAGATGGTCTGGGTTAGGTGAAACACCCTGTGTTGTGAATAGATACAACCCGCTATGGTATAATTTTTACCCACGTACTTTCATTTACACCAATACAAAAATAGCTTCGGGAACCACAGATGCGCCGCATATCTTAAATCAAACACAATATGCACGCAGTTCCCCACAAAAGAGTCCGAAGCTTTGCATCAACCAGCGAAAAACAACATTTTCCCGAGCCATTCCGCTCGCGCGATTCTGATCGTAAATCCATCGCTTATCTGCAGGAAAAATGCTAAATTATAATGAACGCCGTACAAACCCGCGACATTCATTTCCCGGACGAGTTGCGAGCGGGAAAAAGCTGGTCTGATAAATACACCCCGGAACGAAGGGATAGTACACATTAAGATTTGCACGGATTTAATTTATTTCCACGTTGCCTCTGAAATTTGTTTCTGTACAGACCCTCGTATAACACGATTAAGCAATTGTTTAACCCTTAGCGCTCGAGTGCTGGTTAGTATGTTGGTATCTAATTAATTACTACGCATTTAAATATTGTACGAGGTATTATATCACTTTCATATCCATAAAATGAAAAATATTATAGACAATGGAATTATTCTAGGTCGGAAGAAATGTTTCATTTTCGAGTTAAAATAGCTCCGAATTATTTTCCAAGAAATTCACTTTAAAGGACAGTTCCTCGACTGCTGCTTATTGTAAACAATTTTGTTTACAACTTTTTGTAACCGTATTTTGTAACGCGTTTGTAACCAATGCGATTTTAGTCAATGAAATACTTGTTATTCCATGACTTATTTTCTTTTTGGTTATAACTAGACTGCGGATCTTTATGCAAAATAAAAAATATTTGCATTGATTGCTGGACACAGGAGCCAAATAAAAATTGTATTCTTCTTTTAATTACTCTATTCAGCTGAAACTAATACATTGATGTCCTTAAATATTTTTAACATGTCCACTGCTTTAAATTGTACTTACCCATTTTTGTCATAAATGCATAAAATCCGCAGTCTAGTTATAACAGTAGTGGTCCCTGGAATTCGCTGCTACACGAATAAATCGACTGATGTATATTTTTAGCAACAATCATTTTGTGGAGGAGTGTACTTTCGCGAGGAACTGTACGTGGGGAAAAAGAGAGGAAAGAGAGCATGGCCGCGTTCCTCCGCGGCTAATAGCGAGGGATGGTCCGAGTGGCGCACTCGGCCACTCGAACGCTATTATTCTATATGAAAAGCGGGCGCGCTATCGCGTAATCGATAATTTCGCCTATCTACCAAAATGTAATATTCCGGGCGCGGTGTGCGAGACGGCAATAAAAGCCCAAGGGACATTGCTGGCGGGGCGCAGATGCGGTAACACGGCCGATAGGTGTGCACCGCGAAGAATTATACCGCAGGGCGAACGTGGGGTGGCGATGTCGGGGTTTTAGGGGTGGTTGGAGGGATGCGGGGGCTGGCTTGAACGACGATTTTCGCGCGAAGTCGAGGGCACCGGGCGTATTATGCGCTCGCGCCATTGCTTACCGGGACTAAAATTTAATATCCGGCCACGAGCATAGCCGCTACACTGAAATTTAATATCCACAATAATCTTGCATCGTTTTCCGTCCAAGATGGTGCGGCTCGAGATTGTCAGGGACGCCGCGACGCCCCTCGGCAACCACCTCCGGCGACTCATTAATAGCCGTAGAAAATTAATTAGATTTAAGAACGTCACGACACTGAGCCGTGTCGCGATGCTGTTTCGGATCGTAAAAGATGACACCTGGTAATTAAAACTGTAATGTCGTGCGCCGGTTGCGCGCGCTATTAATTAGTAAGCTTAATTAGTAATCTTTTTAATTGGACGTGGCGCCGCGTTGTTAACGCCCCGTTTCGAGGATGATCCAGCCCCCGATCTTCCCGTTTCTCCTCGAAAGGCGGTAGTAATTATTTTACTTCTGATCTCGATTTTTCTCCTTCTTTCTTTTGTTCGGTCTCAATGTCTGTGCCCCCTCTTCTTGGTCTCCTCTCGCCGCTTCGATAAATTTTATAATTGTAGCCGCGGACCGACGAGACGAACATATTCATTGTCGATAACCGGCGAAAGAGAAGGAAAAAGAAACGGATACGGCGCTGGCTCGTTTCCAAGAGGCTATTGTCGTTCGGTTTTCGAGCGAGGAGCCCCGCGGTACCAGCGTAACTTTTATGCGACGCTGCAAAAAAGACGCCGTAAAAACCTCCGTGGCTCTCTCGACACGAAGATATTGGCGCGCACGTGAACCGCCGCTGTTATCGAATGCTACATAAAATTCTCTGCGTATCACTCTATACCGTTGCACGCCGCTCACCCACCCCTCCAATCCCCGGCTTGCTTCTTGACGCGCGTCTTTATATCTTGCACTCGGGTCAGTACAATATTGTTGGAGTAGATTGGCCTGAGGAATGCGTTCCGTTCGGGCCACTCGTAAACCGACAGGTTTCCTCACAATCCTGTTTTCATTGCATTCTACAACGCATCTCGCAGCTGCTGATCTATGATAAGGCTCGGATTGTACGGCAGAATTTTATTTTTTTAAGTAATTCGATCTCCTGTACATTGTGCTTAGTGTCATTTTTATCAGGAAGATACCACAAATAAGTTGGTGAAAGTCCCATAAAGAATAATGAAAAATAGAGAAGTTTTGTAGTGGACTACAGTGATTAGACTGTGGATCTACGTGCAAAATAAAAATTTCTTACCTGAATTGCATCAAACTGCAGTGAAATAGACACTTATTTCATTCTCCATTATTTTTAGTGGGCTGAAAATATTATAATAGTACTGTTGGGGTGCAAATGCACCTCAGGTCGACGAAAACGGAAATAAAAAGTTGACGAATGGAAAATTTCCAAAAATTTCCTGCGGATGCTGCCTGCAGAGTTGGGCAAACATTTTATTGAAATAAAATTTCGAGTAAAGTAGGTTTAAAACCCACATGGAAAAAACCCACTTGATTCGAAATTTTTAATTAAATCAAATTTTTGCCCAACTCTGGCTATCTGTGATATGCATCAAATTTTTGAAGTATTGTGTACTTATCTTTTAAAAATGTTTTCCAAAAATGTTTGGGGTCCAATTACACGTTAACATTCGAACAGCTGTATACAGAGAAAATATTAAATTACACCTACTCATTTTTGCCATAAATGCGCAAAATCCGCAGTCCAATAGTCACATTGCATTCATCGTTCCCGCTTTCGTCACGTGGAATTCGCTCGCACGGTTTTCCAACCAAAAGCTGTGCGTAAAATTTCACGACACCGGAATTGTCGGTGCTAAAGAAATATTTCAAATAGCAATTGTCGCGATGCCATTTCGAAAAAAGCAGCGTTCCAGTAAAGCACAGAGATGTGGGCAATAAACGTACGCTTTCTCAGACGCACGAGTTCCTCGAGGAAGACGGAAAATGCAAACAAGAGTGTTTGATATAAAGCACCAGAACACGTTCCCGTTCGTTCCATACCGAATGAAATTTTTCTTTCCGATCGATAGCTTCACATTTCCACGTGGTTGTCCATAGAAACGTTACCAATTAATTACGCACAGTTTCCCGGCATTCTCCACGGAGTAGAAAGGAAATGTCTTTTCATTCGGCGAACATTTACGAAAAAAGATTCGACTCCGTTGTGGGAAACCACGGACGAAAACATTGAACGTGCGTGAACAATTACAGAACGGGGAGCCATTGTTGTCAATGCCGTTCTATCTTCGCGTCGCCTTTTAACGAGTACTAAACGGCCAGAATAGACGACTGTCGAAGAAATTCACACACACACACATGCGAACCAAGTAACTAGCGTCACGTCACGATAATTGAATCTCTGTTGCAGCGGTGCTATTAAAACTTCTCGATCAATTCGACAAATGTGCGGAAATGAACGGAAAATGTGAAGCAAAATAATTCTGTAGAATTTACGAGGGATATTCGATATGATTATATTATGAAACTTTCACCAACATGTTTTTTTTACATTTTCCTGATTGAAACGAGCCCAAACATGATAGAATTCGGAGTATGTTTACTTGTTCAATTGGCGATTGAATAGAAGCTCTATTATCCGAACTAATGATTGTATTCTGAATTATCTTAATACACGTTTCACATGCAAACAGATCAATATACAACACAATTCATTGTGCAAATCGAGTAAGATTTAATCCGACATTGCAGCTGTTAATTCGGATAACAAAGAGTCTACTGTATCGTAGATTAAACAGTTATTTATGATCGTGGCACATGTTTGGTATCGTTTCAATCAGGAAAATGTCACGGATGCACAGATAAGAGTTTCGTTAACAAATACTTAAAAATAATATAAATGTTCTATTATCTCACCGATATGTTGTTCATTAGATAGACGTTCGAGAGTAGGAGATCAAACAATATCGTCCGTACACGACATAAACAGCATTTCGATTATGAAGTTGCCACGTATCTCAGCGTATTATTGTATCGATGTGAATTTGATAGCGGAACGGTTGCGAACATTCTCGCGGAGAATGAATTACCCACGCGGAATTAACTGCAACCCGATTCTGATGGGTGCGCAATACAAGAGGATACCCGGCAACGGATACATAGAACTATTGTTTCGATTTGTGTCGAACGTATTACGATTCCGGTCAGAAAATGGAGTTTCCGTTTAGCGAGCTTAGAAGATCGACGGGAACGGAAGAGACAACCGAAACTGGCAGAATTTAATTTCGCGTTGAGACGGTCTTGTATCCTGGGCACGTCGTTCTCTCGATCGGAATCGCGTCGAGAGGCTTATATCGGATTTGTTACAATTCCTTTTTTTCCCCGAGTAACATCCGCCGGAGGATTGTTGATTAAATTCATGATATACAGTGATGTAGAACCTTATATCTGACACATGGTGTACGTTCGTTTGTGTGAATTCCAGACAGCGGATTTTATACAGTTATGATAAAAATGAGCAGGTGTAATTTGAAACAGTGCAAACGTTCAGAGAATTTTGAAATACCATTATATTATTTTCAACACACTGAAAACGTATTAAAATAATTTCATTTTATATGTTTTTTTCCATTCTATGGACATGAAATTGATATAATACCTCATACAATATTTAAATGTTTAGTAATTGATTAGACGCCAACATATTTAATAATGTAAAAAATATTTTAGATAATGGTGCAGCAATTTTTAATGGCGACTCTCTGAGTCACCATTCGAGTGCTAAGTTATAGGTTAAGAAAGAAAATAAATTCCTGTTTCACTCCAGCTTGTTGAAATTCGGGTAAACAGTTTTTATTTTGCATAAAGATCCGCTGTCTAGTGATATCGGATTTTCCACAAAAAAAAAACTTGGAATTCAACATAAAATATTATCCTTCAAAATCCACCTACAGACACCAGCATCGACCAAGCCTAAACTGTACCACGTTGCTAATGACCACAGAATTAATTCTAATAACAATTAAGGTAAATAATCTCGATTTCCATCAAACAATTCTATCAAACAACGGAAACGGTACTCACCATGTAGCGATCCCTGCTTTGCGTCGTACACTTTCTTTATCCCGGTAACAACCAAAATACGTGCGTACTGTTTCGACATGGGGTGAGAGACAACAACACTTTACAGCAGTTCATATAAATATATCGATGGATCTAAACAAGAGAAGGACATTCCTGATGTTGTCCTCGCCTAGTTTCGACTTGAGGTCCTTTTCGATGGAGAATCTGTATCGTTATTTGTTTCTACTTTGTCTCCTATCATGCCAAATCGTAGCACAAGCAATGGTTTCTCGAAGGGACGGTTTCGTCGGTTCAATTTTGCTCCTCGCCGTATTTCCGCGAGCGTAACGTATCCATCTTACTAATAGCGCCACGGTCAGGCTGCGCGTAATTCGAGGTAGCCGACGTCGGTTCTCCCGTTTCGTATATGCGCTAGTACATACATACATGCGCGTTTATACATAACGTGCATACATACGCGGGGCTATCTACGTTGAATAGATCCGACGGCGGGTGGAGGAAGCGGGTGGAGGAAGCGGGTGGCGGCGTAGGTAGCAGCATCGAGTGTAATACCGAAACTACATAACCCATCCAAGCCGGCTGACTTGGCCGACAATCGCTATTTAGGAGGGCCGCTTATCTCAGCCGGTCTTAGCTGTGCTAATGTCTCCTGGCCGAATCTACTCCGCCGCGTAGATGCAATAACGTGGCTGCACCCTAGACTCGAGATAGAGACAGTGGCTTGAACACAACACCAGTCCCGGAAGAAAGGAAGCCAAACGAGGGGATCAGGAAACAGGGAAAAGGGAAACGGGACAAAGTAATATTGCCGATCCTCGAACCGGAACGGCTATGCAAATTCACCTTTCGCTAAGATTACCTACCTCGTGCCGCTGGAAACGCAATGAAACATTAATGTCCAGACACTGTTGGCGTTATAGGTACTGCAACAAGTCGAGTTATAACACTCGAAGCGACGCTAAAAATTGTAGCGTCACTGAAAACACAGATTTGACGAGAGAAATTTCATTAAGAAAAGGAATACTTCTTGCGATTGAATAATATTTATAAATTCTTCCATGTCTTCACTGTTTTCAATTATGTCTACTGATTTCTGTCATAAATGCATGAAATCCGCAGTCTACTAATAATTAGATTTTTTCATTCTTTTGATGTTTTCACTGCTTACACTTCCGTCAAAAATGCATGAAATCCGCTGACCACCAGAGTTGGACAAACATTTTATTTAAATAAAAATTTCGAATAAAGGGGCTTTTCTCCAAGTTTTCCAAACTTTATTTGAAATTTTTATTCAAATTGAATTTTTGCCCAACTCTGCTGTCCACCGACAACCCACACTAAAACAATTCCAGTGAGCATTATACCCCAGAATTGAAGTAACGATGGCTTAATGAATCTCGAACCGAGCGAGAATCTCTCGAAGTTTAATTTAAACTTTATCGTCGCTCCGTCGTCAACAGTTATTGCGGTTGTAAATCAGAAAGTTCCGAAAGAAATGGACAGTGGCGACAGTACGAGGCTAATAACGAGACCAAGAAAAATGGGGTAATAAAAAGAATTAAACTCGGCGTGGATGAGATGAGGTTTAGAACAAGGAGGAAGCTCGCGATGAAAAAGACGAAAAATTTCAAGGGAGTAATACGAGTCCAAGAAATATTTAAGAATACAATGAAGGGAATCGGGTAATAACGAAGTTAACAGAGAAAATTCCGAGACGAGCGAACCGAGAAAAGCGTGTAGAAATGGCGGAGAAAAATCGGAATAAATGAGACGGGGGAATGAATAAAAATAACGATAAAGATACATCGCAGACAATGGGCGGCAGGAACGAACGAAGCGTTTCGGACGGTTCTCTTGTACAAGCTAATCTTGGATTCGCGAGCCTTGTTAAAGATTCTCGACAGGGGGGGGTGGTTTCACAGGAACCGGCTGCGAATGTTTAGGATAACTACGGTCATTAACGTTGCTCGGGCTTATCTAAGGAACGAGCGCACGGCTTAAACCGTGCAAGAATGAAGAGAACCTTATCTGTCGCCATCTAGAACAGGCCGCTGGAAATCCTGGAATTAGTATAATTATCGTAAAGGTAAAACTGTTCGGCTATGCACCGGAAAAGTATCGCGGCGATGCCGAGTTTATTAAAGATAATTCTGAATAGCATCCCGGTTTATTGGGAAACGTCCAGATCAATTACTACAACGTACGCCGGATATGAATAATACAGAGACTTGGGAAGTTTCGTGCCGCGACAGCGTTTGCATCAACTCCAGAATCGTCGGCTGCGATTTACATAATTCAACGAATGTATTACACTGTTCGCTAAGCCCTCGCGATTAGTACTTCAAATTTATCGATCCTGCAAACGAGGATTTTCTACGAACGTGTACGTAAATGTTTTTAAAGAAATTGTGTTCAAGATACATCCAATTGTTTGTTAACATAGACAGAAATACACAGAGAATAGTAAAGCAAGGAAGTTGCAATTGAAAACTAAAATGCATTCACGCGATAATCGTTTAAGTTAAACTACGATATAAAATTATTATATGTTAATCGTGATTTAATAATTTTCATGTAAGTGGCTGTTGTTAATGTGCTCAGTTTCTGATTGGTATCTTAAACCAGGCCTGTGCGACGCTGGCTCGCGGAACAGATGTGGCTGCTTCTCTCCTTCTCCTGCTCAGAGTATTCTCCTGCTCCTTCTCCTGCAACATCTGTTCCGCGAGCCAGCGTCGCCCAGGCCTGCCTTAAACCATTATTGATTGGTATTTCTAAACGTAGTTATTATTTTATATTGTAATGTACCACAATATAGCCTAACTATTGTACCACAAAAATATTAAGTATTCCAGCAAAGATTCATTTGTGCTTACAATAAAATGGGTACTTGTATACTCACTTTTCAAAAGAGTAGAACACAATAAAATCTGATGGACCATCATCAACAGAACTACATGTCTGATTAATTTAATAGAATTTGTGTCCAATGAATTTCTTTATGTACTCACTTTTGAAAAGTAGAATAAAAGAAATTCTATCAAATTAATTAGATACAATTATCTGTAGATAATTGCCAAATAGATCTTGTGTTCAAAGGATTTAATATCTCCAATTGTACTAGACCTGACAAAGTGAAGTATTGGGTTGGAAAGAAAGTTCGTAGCGTTTTCAAATTAGGAATCGAAGATAAAATTAAGGTATTTATTCATATGTTTATTCAATAACACGAGAAGTTATAATATTGTACGTCGAAAATGGCAAAAAGTAATAGAACAGAATGGGAAATATGTTATTGAATAGATCTATGAATAAATATACAAGTTTTAGCTTTCAATTTGAATTTACAACCACGAGCACTTACATGAGGAAGTCAGCAACAATAACATGTATCGAACACGTTTCTATAATGATTTCAGATGGAAAGTTCCACCTACTGCCAACCGGTGAGCTGCTGGTTCACAGCCTAGAGTTCAGCGATCAGATACACGGATACCGGTGTCGAACGATGCACCGTCTAACCAGACAAGTTGTTGTCAGCTCCGTGGCCAACGTCAGGATAGCCGGTAAGCTTCCCTTTAATCGTCGCTATCATTTTTTCCAGGCACACCGAGAAAACCCGAGATTTATGTCAATTATTTGGCGCGCTCAGCCCCGACACTTTTTGCAGATCACAGAGGAGTGATGCCTCCGGTGATTCTTGAAAATTCCGGCGTGGTGCACGTTGCTCAAGATGAATCCACGTCATTAGTCTGCGTGGCGCAGGCCTGCCCAGCTCCCGAATATCGGTGAGTTTCTATCCCAAAGATTAATTAAGGCTATCTCGTTGCATGTCCGACAGGCGTAACCGACCGGAGCAACAGTACTTTTATAATAGTCTCTTTAAAATTGAAAATCAGCAGTTGAGAAATTCGCAATAAATTGTTTCAAAGCGACAGCAACTTCAACTCTAATTCAACAACTTTTTAGAATTAATGGAATGTAACGATTTCTTTTGGAGATTTGTATTAAAAGGAAATTACCGAGCTTCTTTTAAATACAGTTCACTCATTAACAAGCCTACTAATAGGCTACCGGTAGGTAAAGTGTTAAGGTTATTTTCAAGAGTTGAAGGATGTCCATTTAATTTTATCCCCGACTCTGAATCACTCATTACGAAATTAAATGACTAGATATGTACAAGTTCGTGATAGATTAAATAAATTAATTGCAACGAGTACAGTACTAGTACATTGAAGTTCGTGAATTCTTTTAATTAGTCTACTGCTTCAAATTGCACCAACACATTTCTGTTACAAATGCACAAGTCTACTGTAAGCGTCATGATTAATATAAAATAATTCTTCTTCGTTCTTGTCCTTCATAAAAACGTGAACCTGTCTGAGAAACTCAAGATGGCGTACATGTGCTATCTCGTAAAAAGCAAGACGTTCACAGCCGAACCTTCGAAGGTCCAAAAAGTGAAGAGAAAGGACGCACCTCGTGTTTGACGATTCTCCGGTGGGTCTCGAGCAAGTTTTTCATTCAGCAACGGCAACGCAAGTTCATTCGACTTGCTGGAAGCGTTCAAGCTGTCGTTCCCTCTTCCCCGACGTAGTAGCAATAACATTGTCTCGAGGCAGCGCGCGTTGTACGTCGAAAAAGCGCGCGAGCGAGCACGTCTTTGTACTTTGGCGTCACCGGTCGTTTCCGTCCGTTTTCGTATCACTACTGGGACACCCGGAAGACGCTGAAAGGAGAGGCGACAATGGAAAAACAAAAAAGCAAAGACTGCGAACCGTTTTTCCTCTAATCTGTCGCGTTCTCGATTCGACGAGGGAAACAGACTAGCTCGGAGGGAAAAATGGCGTTTCTTCGAGACGAACGAGGCAGAAAAGAGAGGACGAAAGAACGAACGGCGAAAGGAAGATTGAAGACGGGAATATTCGAGGTGGAAGGTAAGTAAAGGAATAAGGACTGGGCGCGACTTTGATCGAGGAAAAGTGGGAGCACTCGAACATGAAACCTCGCGAGCGGAACACAATCGGAAACTCTCCATGTCGCTCCAGGTCTACGAGGAACCCTCCAGACCCTTTCTCTCTGCCGGGATTTCCGGATCTCCTTTTCCCAGCGGCCCTGCATCCGTATGCACCGGCCAAGAAATATCTGCGAGGAAGGAAATCTATTGGGAATATCGGGGAGACCAAACTGCCGCGCGCCAGCCAGACGAGAGTCTGCGATTTTTTCTCAAAGCGCGCCACAGTGTTCGGAACGATGTCACAAATAGTCGCGCTCTCAGAGCTTCAATTCTGAAAAGTTTCTATCGTACACAATTTTTAAAACCGAGGCGTAAAATCGAATATAAAAACACGCGCCATTTGTTGAATATTTATTCAATCGATCTGTTCTAATTCCTGCAAGTTATATTTACTACTACAAGGCTCATTATCCCCACAAATATTCTTTCGAAGTATTAATCGAGTTTTTAAAAAAGTAGCTCTCTGATTATTTGAGCACTACTTCTGGAATACATTGTACTTTTGAATACGCTTCATTTCATCAAAAAAAATGAAGATCACTTCTGTGTTTCGTATTACGAGGCTTTTCAAAACGCACCAGAATTTGTCAAGTCTATGAAAAATGTGGTACAGTTAAAAAGAAAATTGCAATTGCGTTTTGCACTTGATGAAACAGAGTTCAGAGTCGACCTGTTTAAAGTTCTTCGTTCGCGGAACTCGCTCGAATAAAATACACTATCGGATCATAAATGATTTATCCCGAGAACTTCCCTGGCTCCAAGAACCGCGTTACATTTCCATTTGAACGCAACGCAAGGCGCAATTACGATCCCTTCGGTGAGGTGAGCGGAATATCATCGCGATTTACGTCGCAACTCAAGCTCATCGGAAACCAGTTTAACAAGTACCGCGGGCCCAGCCAGTCGAATATTATTTCTCTTTTCATGTTCCGCGAGTTCGCGAACTTCCGGTACCGAGCTTGCTTCCGAGTTGCGATTCCTCGAGAGCTTGGTACCTTGATCTATGTATATCGTTCATTCATAGGAAAAGTGACATCAGTTAAAAAAGGATATTTTACAGGAGAGCCACTTTTTTGAAAATTACCTAAGTCTAACAATCTCGTTTATTGTACATCATCAACCTAGCAATGCAAAATAATTTGTTGTTAGCTAGATAGTTTTCATTGTCATATACATTAGGTATAAATAGTTCTGCATTGTGATTTTGGGAAGCAAGAGTAAAATAAAAATTGATTTTATCCGTTAATAACACTGTCCAATAGCCAAGAAACGTTTCGATTCTCACTATGCGGTTCTTATAGAGATTTCTGCGCTGATTCCGAATCTGCCCTTAATTTTTCTCCTAAATACACAGTTTTTGAGTTTGAGTTTGAAAAAACGACATATTTTTAAACTTTAAACAAATACTGTGATGTTATTATAGAAGATATTGAATTGTTCTTTGCAGCAAAAGATTCTGTAGACTTTCCCGAATCCAGTGATATTCAATATTAAATGATTAATTTTTATTTATTTATTTTATAAATATATTTTATAAACTGTTCAATATCTTTCATAATAACATCACAATATTTGTTCAAAGTTGAAAAATATGTCTTTTTTCAAACTCAAATTTCTCAGAAAGTGTGCGTCTAGGAGAAAAATTAATCAGCGCAGAAAGCTCTGTAAGAACCGCATAGTAAGAATCGAAACGTCCAAAAAAGTTGAAATTTGTTGGACCGTGTAATTTGGTTGCATTTAGAACAAGTCGTTAAAAGTCATGTAACTCAATTTTTTCTAATAGAAAACAGAAATTCTACGACCACGGGATCTTTAAGTTGCCTGAAAGATCGCAAAAGATCATGGAACAAAATGTCATAGAACTTATTGTAAATTCCCTTGAGAAAACGAAAAGACTTTCCGAACGAGCTAAATAAAATAAAAGAATATTGTTCGGAACGTAACAAGTCAATCGAGGACTCGGGAACGAGCGAAATCGCGGTGAAGTAAGGACGAAGGTAAAAGGAGCGAAGGATGACCTGGGAAAAAGCGATCGGAAGGAAGAGGGTAACCAGGGTCACTCGGAGAGCAGCTCGAGAACTGATGGCGACCCGATCGAAGGCTGTCAAGAAGCTGGGAAACCGAAAGAAAGCGGGGAATCTCCAGGATAAATGCTCACGTTGGATGCGACTCGATGTCGTTTCTGGGTCGACGTACCCAAAAGCCAGTGAAATTGAACCTCCCTTCCTCTGCACCTTCCCTCCGCTGTGTTCCACAGGCTCTCCCATCTTTATGTGAAAAATTATTCCTCGACTAAAAAGCCTGACGTAAAATCCTGGCAAAAATCGAAATGGCTCGGGCGAGAACGAAGAAGAGCATGGTGTACTCTGATCGTACTTAAAAAATCCATTTCTTGTATATTCTTGGACGAGCGTGCATCTAATTGATTAGTAGATTGCGCATCTTTATGCATTTATAAAAATACTTTACAAATTTTATTTATACCTTACTTAGTGCTTATACAAAAATTTCAAAAAATGCTGGAGCACGATTTTCATTTATTTCGGATCTGCAAATGCTATTACCAATGAAAATTGGATTTTCTTTGGTCCCACTTTCTTAACACATTACCAACCGGTGATTATTCCATAATTGTTGAAAGTCTATGGTTCATGGCTGAGGATTTTTATCAGCTTTAGGATATTTTATAAAACTCACCCTCAATAACAAAATCCAATCATTTCCTTCGGGATTATTGTGTAAAAGAAGATTTTTAAGCTTCCATTTGGTGCAGCACAATTATTAAAAAACCTATTCATAGGCTACCGGTATTAAAGTGTTAAAATTTGTCTACGAAACATAAAAATTGCATAAACATCCGCAGTTTATTGATTGGGATCATAAGTATACCGCGGATGATATGGTCACTTTAACGCCTCAATGTAAAAATAATTGTGCAAACACATACCTCAAAATGGTATAAATAAATAGTGGCCATACAGACAACAAATCTGATCTGCAAACATTGTGAATTGGTGCAGTGGTGTATCATCGGAAAATATTAACAGATGTTATTAACTTGTCATTTTTCAGTTGGTACGCACAAACCGGCTCAGAACCGATCCTGGTACACTCTGGACCAAGAACCAGACTGCTCGGCTCTGTTCTAGCCCTCGAAGCTGTCACGCTAGAAGATAGTGGAATTTATCGTTGCTCTGCAGCCAACCCTGGCGGAGAAACCAGCGCCGAAATTAGGTATCAGTGTGATTCATATCCGACACAAGACATTCAAAATTATAGGAGAAATAATAATTGGAATTTAACTAGACTTCTGATCAAAATGATAACACTATAAACACTAATACAAATGCTACGATATCGTCTATCGCGTTTCATAAGCGAGAGTCTTGAACTTTTTGACCACACCTTGGAAAATCGTCGTATATTACGTGTACCGGAAGCAAACGTAGCACGCAAAGGATACAAAGGGCACTATTCCTGCAGGCTGATCGTGACTGCTCCGCTACACGTAGAGGTGACTCCGCCGTTGCTGAGCGTCCATTTAGGCGGTAATGCCGAATTTAGATGCGAGGTCAGCACGCATCCACAAGCAGGACCGCACTTTGTTACCTGGTACAAGGACGGCCGGCAGCTGCCGGGAACCGGCAGACAATCAGAATTATTGAGGCTCAACGGGATCGGCAGGGAAGATCGTGGAATGTATCAGTGTATAGTCAGACGGGCGGAAGGGGACACTGCTCAAGCCTCCGCAGAACTTCAATTAGGCGGTATGTACATCTTTGGAATTATTTACCTTGCTTATTCCTAACAAGATTCCCTCTCTAACGATTAGTTCATTGCGGATATTTGTGCAAAATAAAATTTTGTTGGTATTCCTGAAGAATGAAATTTATACTGGGCAGGGGTGAAATTTAATTTACGATTATTGGGGTTGTAAAGGATGCATTTATAGCGAATTTAATTAAGAAATTTCTTTCTTTATTTATTCGATAAATTTCTATATCCTTTTCCTATTGGGCAAGAATAAAGATTTGCTGTTTAACAATGATAAGTTAAGTGCGGATATTTCTCAAAATAAAATTTTGTAGGTATTCCTGAAGAATTAAATTTATACTAGATGAGGGTGAAATTTAATTTACGATTATTGGGGTTGTAAAGGATGCATTTATAGCGAATTTAATTAAGAAATTTCTTTCTTTATTTATTCGATAAATTTCTACATCCCTTCCCTATTGGACAAGAATAAAGATTTGCTGTTTAACAATGATAAGTTAAGTGCGGATATTTCTCAAAATAAAATTTTGTAGGTATTCCTGAAGAATGAAATTTATACTAGACGGGGGTGAAATTTAATTTACGATTATTGGGGTTGTAAAGGATGCATTTATAGCGAATTTAATTAAGGAATTTATTTCTTTATTTATTCGATAAATTTCTATATCCCTTTCCTATTGGGCAAGAATAAAGATTTGCTGTTTAATAATGACAAGTGCAGATATTTGTGCAACGTAAAATTTTGTAGGTATTCCTGAAGAATGAAATTTATACTAGACGGGGGTGAAATTTAATTTACCATTATTGAGGTTGTAAAGGATGCATTTATAGCGAATTTAATTAAGAAATTATTTCTTTGTTTATTTAATAAATTTCTACATTCCCTTGAACACTATCAAACCCGACCCTGATTAGTAATTGATCTGGAACAATAGGGCATCATCTTAGTTGTTATGTAGAATAATATGGAAATTACTATTGAGTTGCGAATTAATTATAGAAGTTCAATGGTGCAGAGGGTAGAATTGATGTACTGCCAGCATTGTGCTTCGAGTGAATTGAGCGTAAATTAATTGTACAATGTATGTATATGTATACATACCGTATATAACATAATAGACTTTACGACGGCTCGAAGAAATCGTTTCAGAAGACGAGTCGAGCAATTTGGGGCTGTTTAAATATGATGTCTCTCAAAAATCAATCAACTAGCAGGGAAATGCAATTCGGTCTGCAGCCGACCAGGAAATAGTTTTCGTACACAGAAATACTGAAATACGCGAGCGTCAGTTCCTATCGATCCAATTTATTTCGATCTCAATTACTGAATTCCACGAATTCAACGTCATTCCAACTACGAGTGCACAAAGGAAAATTACATGGAAAGTTGCCGTGCAGTTTCGATCAGAATTGCAGATGAGGGAGGTAGGTTCGGAACCGGTCTGGGTATGTATACGTATACATTCACTTTTCCCAGATGCTATCTACAGGCACAAAGTAAATTAGATCACTTTCGAAGATTCATTTTCCGCGTGAATTCCGCTCCCACAATTATCTTGCGCATACTCGCCCCAAAATGACCGTCAACGCTGCAGCTGACTCGTTAGTCCCGTATAAGTTACCCAATTTCTTGTTCAAACCTAAATATTAATTTTTAGAATATATTACATAATCTGCAGATGGAGCCAAATCCGTTGAATGAACAATCGTTGGAATTAATTATACTATAATATTATCCCGCGTTTATTCTGTTAATTTCTAAATTTTCTGCAACAATTTGTAAAAATCTGGATGCAGGAAAAATATGGAATAAAACAAATACCACTTTCTATAATATTCTGCAAATTTGCACACACAGGCCACGAATATATAAAAATCCACTATCCGGTGATCAATAAAATAAATCTTGACATTTTTTCCAGCTTTTGTTCGATGAAACAAAATGTTTCGCTTTCACGAAAATTTGAAGGGTATTGTTTCGGTCGGTTTCCGAAATGGGTACGGAAAGCAAACTGTGGAAAATGAAAATTCTAAATTCAAGTCAAACTTTGTTTTTGTGCAAAAAGCCAATTCCTGATAAATGCTGTAAAATAGATATGAATGATTCCAGAAAAAACTCGCAACATTGCCCATAGACATTTTGATCTTTTGTGATCCAGAAAATAAAATTTCGAGTAAACGCGTTGAAACATCTCGCAGATCGCTTGTTAAAATAATTTCCCTAGAACTTGTAAATCATCTAACTCTTTTTCATCAACCCATGTGTGTAGTCTACATACATATAAATTAAAATTGGAAGTACAGTAGGACCTCGATTGACCGACCCGAGGAAATAATCAAAATGTACATCATATTCTAAAATAAATTTCTATTTTTGAAAATGTATTTCCCCTCATAATATTAGGTTGGCAATTAAGTTCGCGACCTCCACATTTTCTCAAACAAAGTCATTTGTATATATTTTTTCAGCAAACGTATTTTATATCAAATTAATCGGAAAATTCAGAGCTTTCCAATGATATACAGTTCAAAAGGAATGGTCACTGGATGAGGTTATAAATGTTATAATGATACAATAAAAGAATTACGAAGCAAAAGGCCGCGAATTTATAATTATTATTAAACGCATATTTGTTTATAATCGGGATCGGGTTAATCGCGGTCCTACTGTATTAGGCTTTTTTGTGTTTTGCCGTTTAACTGATGCAAGTTTGTATTAAAACATAATAACGCGGTTGCTCGAAAAAAGAATGATTAAAGTTCGATTGCAAGGGGGCCAGATAAGCACCCCTCCCTCAGCGGACACCCCTGTGCTCGATAATATCGCATCCAGTTCGGACGAGTGGCCGATTCGATCGATCGGGTTCACATCTAATCCAATTGGCTCCTCGAAATACTTTCACCGAATCGATACGACCGCGAATCGTGGTACGAGGCTGGCATAGGTGACGTGTCAGAAGTGACACAATATACAGCGCATCAAAGCGGTGTACGGGGTACCGCGATATCGGTAGTCAGCGTTGCCGATCGCATTACGGGGGAGTGAACTCGATTATCGTGGAAAGAGTGAGCGTCGACCACGTGGCCGGTAGCCTCGAGAGACAGAGAGAGAGAGAGAGAGAGAGAGAGGGAGTCGGATCTTCATCTCTCTCTAGAAAGAGTTGGGTGTTCCGCTTTGAAGTGGAGAAGGCTTCTTTTACGGCGCTTTAGGTGTCCCCCTCTTACCGTCCCTCCGTACGTGACGTCGTCGGTTGCCCCAAACCAGCGTCCACCCCCTTCCATCATTCGTTCCAGCGTGTAGCACTCTTTGGTAACTGCTACGTGGCGTCTCTCTCGCCCGTTTGCCCTATATCTGGACCAGAGCTCGCCCACCTATCCACCTATGGACGAGTAGCGGGCGCCATGAAAGAGGAACGCGCGCCCCGTCGACAGGGGACGCGGAGGCACACCACCGCCCGGCCCGGAGAGAGGAGAGAGGGCCTTTGAAACAACAATGAAGTTAGCGTCTCTCGCTCGTCAGCGTCGGTAATGCACGGAATTTACGTCAAAGGGAATTCGAGCAAGCGCCGCCACGCTAAGGACGCACACTGGCCTGGATAAAGAGCGAGAGAGAGGGGTGGGAGAGTGAGAGGAGGAGAGAAAAGCGAACCAGCTCGTTGCAATTTCGCAACCAGCAAAGAGGGTGCCACGGAAGGAACCGGCCAGCCTCTAATGCCGCGAGCCCCGGGAAAAAAAGAGTCGTCGTTGACGAGCTACAAACTCCGACCGAGGTATCCGTGTTCCCTTGTTACCTAACCGTCACTTGCGCATTGTCTCCAACCCCAGCTACGACTTGCACACCTCTCGACGACGCAGCGTTGTCTGGAATGCCCGAATCCACGATTTAACCCCCACAAAATCCTCAGGAATAGTTTAAACCAACAAATTATGGTCACAGTTCAGAGAAATACATCTCACAACACGGACAGAAGAATCATTCATCTATCCCTCACCCTGGGGAACGTATTAGGGTGTACAGTGGAACTGCCGAACCGGAAGTGAATGCTAGGGGTGTGCGGGTACCTAAAATTGTAGTGATCCCGAAATTTGACAAGTTTGAACATTCCAAAAACTCATGTTATTTTGCATTTGAGTTTTTCGGATTTATAAGTTTGCATTTGAATTTTTCGGATACCCGAATACAGTGTTTCCGCGATTGTTGCGAGGACCTCGGGGGTATCGAGTCTCAGGAAACGAAATGGTACTACGGTTTTTTACGTGTATGCCGAACATATAATAGATTTCTTGGATAACTTTTCGATGTGTAAATGACGATCCTGGGTAAACAACTAAGCTAAGCGTGCTAAGCGGGAAATTGTTGTATTGTACTAATGCTATTCCATACCTGAGAATGATACGTCGGGTATCATAAAACCCCGATTTAAACACCCTAATACCTTACTTTATTTGTAGCGCGACCGGCCGCCCAAGGGAGAACCCCCTAGTAGTGGGGATAAGAAAGTCACATCACATCCGCATACCCGAAAGTCACATCAAACGCGGAAACACTGTATTGTGAAACTTCGGGATTCCAACTAACGGGATCTAAAATTACAGAAACTTCAGTAAACCTTGTATTTCAAGTAATTGCAAATAATATCTATTTTTCATAAAGCTAGAATTCTCTACAAAAGATTTGTTTCTTAAAGCGGTGTTAATAAATTTTTTAATGTTTTCGGCGCAACGGTTCGATCGTTTATTACGAATTATAAAGCAACTTTGCTAATTGTCAAACAAAATCAACGTTTCGATCCCAGTTTGGATCTTTTTCAAGATTTATTTGAATCGCGTCTGTAAATTAAACAATCGAACCGATGTTGCGCCGAAAACATTTAAAAATTTATTATCAGCAAATACGATCGATAGAAGAAACATATTTAAAGCGGTGTAGTTGAACTTCTCGTGTAACCGAGTGCACGCGAATAATTCGGTCACATTGCAACCTGTATAATTTCAGTGGCAACTGAATATTAAGCATGCGTATTTAATATCCTTCAATAAAAATCAACGAATTCGATATTTACCACCGACGAGTCCGATTGACAAGTTGTCCCGCGTCCTCTGGTTAACAGGTTAAACAAGACTTCTTTCTGAACGTGTTCCAACAGAATCGGAGTATATTTACACGAAAGTAGGTCCATCAAAACGGCAGTAACATCGTCGAACGTACACCGAGGCAACACGAAAATAGTTCAGCTGTCTGTTCGATCTCTGATATCCTTGAAACTTGCCTCCCCTCCGGGCTGGCTGCGATCTTTTAATTTCCTCCATTTCCCCCGAACACGAAAGGCCTAGTCGACTGAAGAAAAAAAAACATTCACAAATTTTGCGCACCTATATTAAAAGCGCGAGGAGGCGAGCAGTGAATATTACGTTCCCGTGGAAATTATGGGGCACGGTGCGTTATGAAATTTCCCTCTCCCCGTGAAAAGCCGGTTCCGCCCACCTGCCTCGTATTTTGCCGACGAATGAAGATTCACGTTTTTTTTAGAATATACAGCGGGGCAAGCAGCGTCCAGAAATTCCGGGTACGCTCGTGGAAAATTTTTTCATATTTCGCCGAAATTGGCGCTCCGGAGTTTTTAATGCGACTTTCTCGCAGCACTTCCAAACAATAGACTCTCCAGCGAAACCGGGAATACATTAATTAACTGCACATCCTAGTCGAAATTTTATTTCGATCCTTCACGTAACAGGAGTCCGATTATCTCTACCACTTATGACTAGACTCTGGATCTGTATGCGGAATAAAAACTGCTGAAGTTGTAAAGAACAGAAGTGTTTTAGTAATTTTAGTAAATCGAAAAAAATGGACGACACTCTTAGATTCAATTGAGGACAGGCCACCTGAATAATTTGGTTGCTGTTGGTGATAGAAAAAAATGTGTCAGACTAAAACTCGATGTAGAGATTCAAGGTCATTCAAGCTCGTTGAAGGTCAACTATGATGGAAAATATTTTACTTCCAGGAACTGTCTATTTCTTACGAAATGCTCCTATTTATTATACCTATTTATTTTACCACCTAAATATCTCCTTTATTTTTAATGGCACAAAAAAAATGTTTATGACGTAATTGAAATGGTATCGAAGGAGGAACATCATAGAAGAACAATTTTTTTTGTCCAGTTATTTTTTTATAGTTTTTTCATCTTGTTAATGACTTAAGCATATTCAAATGTATTTTTTCAGCCGCCATAAGATGGAAGAAACAGAAATTAGTTTTCCCGATAAAAAAATAACGATGACCTTGAAAAAACTATGAAAAAATAACCGGACGAAAGAAATTGTTCTTCTATGATATTCCTCCTTCGGTACCATTTCAATTAAGCCATAAATACTTTTTGTTACGTTAAAAATAAAGGAGATATTTAGGTGGCCTCCTTCAGCTGAGAGACCCTGTACAATATTCAGGAACACGAAGAAAAAAGTTTCGACGAATTTCGGAGAAAATAAAAATGTCGACTATCGGCCACACTTTTGTCCGAGTCGCGTATCGATGATCGCTCGGAGGCGACGAGACCAGGTTCATCAATCTCCTCGCGGGTCCACGAGCAGCATCTGCGAAAACCGTGCTGGCATTCACCTGGGGAGAGACGAGAGAGTGCTCGAACTATCTTTCCCTCTTTGGTTCTGAGCGACGGAACTGTTCTTTGTAACGCGACGCCCGAGCATTTTTAATGACGACGAAATCGACACTTTTAATTATGAAGAGTCGTCCTCGTCCTTGCCGCGGCCCCTCGTCCCACCGCGTCGGAGGAAGCTTCGATCTTGGACTCTCGTTCCTCCCTTTTTTCTTCTTCTGGCGCGGCCCACCCCCGCGCGAACGTTCTCGAAGCCCCCGCGGTTCGTTCCCTTCGCCGTGTCGTCGAGATAGAAACATCGAGAGAGAGAGAGAGAAAATATTCACCGCGCTTCCGTCGCAGCGAGCCCATTGTCTTTCGTTTTCTATCGCGATGCGCGGTGCAGCCGGTGGTGGCTTTCAGAATCAAGAATCTCCGGGCGGTCTTTCACGCTCTTGCCTCGCGAGCCTCTTTCTTCGTCGCCAACCAGCTGGCTCTCTACTTTCGTTGATATCCTGGCGACGACGTATCGTTTTTAACGAGATGGATATTCGATTGCGCCGCGGTCATTGTACCTCTGCGAATATCTCGGATTGATCACCATCCTTCCGGCTTCTCCATCGTCTCTCTCGACCAACCCTTCAGATTTTTCTCTTTTACCTTCTCCAACCCTCTCGCCTCGCCTTTTTCTATTCCTTTCAACACCCAGTCGAATAGAACACGACTACTCGGCTGATCGAGACTTCAGCCAAGCGTGCTGGTTCCGGCGTTAAAAAGGATTTGTCTCTTCTACGCTTTTCTCTCTCTTGATCTCTCTCTCTCTCTTTCTGGTGCTCCGTCGTTTTTCTTTCGATATTTTCCCAGTCCCCGTTCTCGAGCACCCGTGATTCCGATGATTCTTTGAAGTCGCGCGAACACCCGCCCGTGAAAGTGTTGGACGAGAAATGGGCTCGGCGAAGAGTCTCTGTTGAGAAACGTGCAGCCCTGTTTGAAGCCTCCGATTTTTTTTTACTGTTCCCTGCCGTCGTGCACCCGTCAAAATCATCGAAAAGGGAGGACACGCGTGTCGCTCTGTGAATGTGTTTACTCGACGAGAACTCTGTTCGCCAGCTTTTCCCGCGCGTACTCGAATCGTATTGTGTCGGTCGTTTCCTCTCCCGTTTTTTCTTGTATTTTAACATGTCCCGTAGTAATCGTTCATCCGAATGATACGTAGTTTGTTATTGAACTAAGCATTTTATGCATCCACGACTGTTTTCGGCTTAGCAACATGATTAAAAGGAAAAACAAGTAAGTACCTTCTTATTTGGGCTCAAGCATAAATGTTGCAAATGACGGAGAAAAATTTTATTTTGCATAACGTTCTGCAGTCGAGTCACAAGTAGTAGGAATAATCGGTGTACTATTCTGCGGAAAGTCACCTGTTATACGAACCACTGACAAACTGAAAAGTTCTTGTGGTAATTTTATTTGGGCGTGTGTGTTTTTATTGTTTCAGACGCACCACCGATGCTGCTGCACTCGTTCATCTCTCAAACAATGCAACCTGGACCAGCGGTGTCCATGAAGTGTTCCGCGGCAGGAAACCCAACGCCGCAAGTTACCTGGGCCTTGGATGGCTTCCCCTTGCCAACGAATGGAAGGTAAGTTTTGTTTACGCAACACCTACGACTGGGGAGGTGAAAAGAAATGTTGTTTAAAGGGGTTCTCTCTGATCTACTGCGTTATTTTAACAAATTTTCTAGATGAACATTTTCTAGAATTTTCTAGAGACACTCTGTACACAGTTTTTCAATAGAATTCTTCGAGTGTACGGTGCTTCTATTCGAAAAAAATCGTTGAATATGCGAATCATTTCGTTCGATTGAATTACAAAAAAATTCTGCTGCGTTTTGACAGGTTCGTCATAGGTCAATACGTCACAGTCCATGGAGACGTCATATCCCACGTCAATATCAGCCACGCGATGGTGGAGGACGGTGGCGAATATTCTTGCACGGCCGAAAACCGGGCTGGGAAAGCCACTCACGCTGCTCGTCTCAACGTTTACGGTACAGTGACCCTAAGTTCCACATTTCGAGTCTCCGGAGTACATTGAAGAGAAGTAATTTCGTTTAAATACGGAATTCATGTCGCTATAAAATTAGCAGGACCATCTAAATGTCACATTTATCATCATTAAACGAATTTTCATCCTCGACCCATTATTTTCTTAAGGACTTTCTTGAAATATCGAAATTTTGATTTAGCCCCCGACTTCTCTATTCGGGGACTAAATCAAAATTTCGATAGTTCAAGAAAGTCCTTAAGAAAATAATGGGTCGAGGATGAAAATTCGTTAATTTTTATTAACCATTTTTGCAGATGTTCGAAGGACTAACAAATTTTCTTTGAAATTGCTATTGCGAGGAATTAACAAATGAAAACACTTTGTTTACGTAGTGACACCAAGGTCACCTTGGTTAACAAAAATGGGACCGCATATTCTTCTTTATAAAATTACTATTGCTCGGAATTTACAAATAAAAATATTCTGAAAACACTAACATAAATAGAATCGCAGGTTCTTTTCAAGAAATCGTACGGGACTTCGCGAGAAATTCGAAAAACATAACGTGACATTTGTTTTAAATCAGTAGCACCAGATTTATACAGATCTGTGTATACGAAAAATTTATACAGATTCTATAAACAGATAAAATATTAGTAACTCATTATTTGGTAAATAAGTAGGGAGATGGCAATATAAACATATTTTACACAAGCCATGAATTTAATAAAAAGTGCTTTTTAACGAAGTCCCATTGTTGATGTAGCTACTAAAATGCCAACCTTATCAGCACACACATTCCTTTTTAATCAGAAGAAAATCGAACGAACGATTAACTGGTGCGTTATATCTGATCGCAGGTCTTCCCTACATCCGTCTGATCCCGAAGGTGACCGCAGTAGCGGGTGAGACCCTGCGTCTAAAGTGTCCAGTAGCCGGGTACCCAATCGACGAGATTAAATGGGAACGGGCGAATCGGGAATTGCCGGACGACCTGCGTCAGAAGGTGCTGGGGGATGGGACCCTGGTAATCACGAGCGTGCAGAAGAAGATAGACACAGGAGGATACACGTGTTCAGCGAAGAACAAGCAGGGCCACAGCGCAAGAAGATCCGGCGACGTAGCCGTAATCGGTAAGGCGTCACGTTCGATTCGCTATTCTACGATTGTTGCAGGGTGGGAACCATTTACGGGGAGAGGACGATGCGACAAACTACCAATCGAACGTCCTACCAAGAAGAACGGAAAACTGGGTAAAGGAAGAACGAAAGAGAAAGTATCGTAAGATCGATCGCTTCGAAGCAATGGTAGAGTAAAAAGAGGGAGACACCGAAACAGAACTTTCTAGGATTCCGTTGGCGATCCCCAGGGAGATGTTTGTGGTCAACCGGGTGTTTGAGATGGTCGCGCGTATGGTTCTCGTAGCTCACGAGCTGTCGTTGTTGTTATTATTCCAGTTCCTCCCAAAATTAGCCCATTCACGGCAGATCGTGATCTACACCTCGGCGAGCGCACCACGTTGACATGCTCGGTGACCAGGGGCGATCTGCCACTCTCGATCTCCTGGCTCAAGGACGGACGATCGATGGGTCCATCGGAGCGTGTCAGTGTCACCAATGTGGACCAGTACAATAGCATACTGATGATTGAACGTTTATCTCCAGATCACAACGGCAACTACTCGTGCGTGGCCCGTAATCTGGCCGCAGAGGTATCACACACGCAGCGGCTTGTGGTTCATGGTAATCCTCCTCTAGGCCCCCTTCACTTTAGCCCGACGACCGCCTGACCGCCCGAAATCCGAGCGAGTGAGAGTACGAGTGCGTTCACGGTTGCCCGATAATCTCGAGAATGAAACGCGCAAGGATCCGGGGAAAAAGAAAAAAATCAGAAGAACAAAAAAGAAACGAAATGGAAATCCATCAAGATTTCGGGAACGTACATCTTAACGTCGTCCGCGCGCGTGTCTTTTGCGTTGCTTCCCGTCACAGGGATCTCTATGTCCAGTGTTTGCGCTGCTGTCGCCGCTGTAAATAGCTTTTCCACGTGGACTAACGGCCGACGATCGATTGCTCTCTCTCTCTCGTCTCGCCCACGGTTCCTACGCGTGTTCATTCGAGAAGGATTTTACTACGACGCCTCGAACGTCACTCAGGAACGTAGAGACCTGAGGACGTGTTCTCGATGACAGCTCACGCTTAGCGTGGCTCATCCTCCTTGCACGAGACCTGCCACTTATAATTATCTCCCACGTTTCTTCCTCTCGTCCCTGCATCGACTCTTCCGGAAACCAGCCAAGTCTCCGCGACCATGCGTCCCGTATGGTCGTCTCTTTGTTCCCGTTCCTCCAGGCTGCGGGACTGCGCCGGTCACGTTACATTGACGCGGAATAACTGGCCCGTTTATTTCGAACTCGATCCCCGCTGTCTAATTTAACACGTTGACTGTCGCGTCACACGATTTTCCCTCTGATCGATCGTGTCTTTTCCTCCGATCGATCGTGTACCGTAAGATGACAGGGTTTAGCTTGACGAGGTGCTCGTGTGGTTGCAAAGTCGCCGGTCAACGTGTTAATTATTTCTTTTGGAGTGTTAACCCTGTCGTACCGGTCTGTTCTGTGTTTCCAAGTCCGAGGGAAGAAGGGACGTTTGTAATGAAGTTTTTTTCTTTGTAAATATTGAAGAAATTCAGAAGGAAAGGGCCACGAATTCTGTATACCTCTGTGCAACTGGTTTCGCTGAAAACTCGTGGAGTTGGAATAAATCGTAGCAGGGTTAACGATCTACGATGCATGCGTAAATTACAGTTATCTGTACATCTACAATCACAATCAGACGGGATCGAGTCGGGCCGGTTGGTTTCTCGGCAAGCCGACGCAACCCTAGCCGCAGGATTTTTGTGTTTGATCAGAAGAATGTGCAACACCGAATGCAAAACGCGATTTCGGAGACAGAATTTTGGAAGGGTCGACGAATGCTAGCTCTTGCGTTGAGAACGAGCGTATGTGTTGTGAGTATGCGATGCCAATCTTCTATGTATAAGGTGTTTAAGGGCGGCAGGGGCAGGTCCGCGGCGGGGCCACCCTCTCTCTCCTCTACATTGCTACGTTACTATACTGCCTCTATTGTACATATTCTACGTATATATATATACATATTATATTCTATATATATCTATACATATACATGGACGTACTACTGTCTATATAATATATAAATACATGCCGCTACTATTATTGAACCAGCAATATATATATTGTATATATTTATACACATATATATATTTACATATATATGATATGATATCATATGACGAAAAGAAAAATAGAAAAATGATAACACGATATATTGTACCGTCGGTACAAGTTAACAAAAAAAAAAGGTTCTTGCATTTTTTTTGGTGCCATCTTTTTCTCGCTCTCACGTATGGTTCTCTCTTCTCTCTTGACCTTTTCCAGTACCCCCTATTATTGAGCCATTTACGTTCCAAGAGGGACTATCCGAGGGGATGCGGACGCGGACGGTGTGCGGGGTCGCGGCGGGTGACCCACCCCTAACTATATCCTGGCTAAAAGACGGCCAAAGTCCTTTTCCCTTGCCGCCGAATCTGGCCTCCGTCGCAAACATCTCCCAACTGGATTCCTACTCAAGCCTCCTCAGTATAACGAACCTCGCGGCCGAGCACTCCGGCGACTATACCTGCGTCGCCGCGAACCCCGCCGCCGAGGTCAGGTACACGGCCAAGCTACAGGTAAAAGGTAACTAGATGATCGGCGACCCTTTTCCATCGTCATCCCAGACACCACCTTGACCACCCTCGTCGATCCGGGGTCATCGATCTTGACGAATACGACAGCCTCGATAGCTCTGTCACCCGAGAAACTAGCCTCGACTATTCCACGAATCTCTTCAAACTTGCGCGTTCTGTCGGCCACAATCCTCCATCGGTGACTCAACTTGATCCTTGAAATCGTGCTCGATCTAGATCATTCACGTCTGCACAGGGTTAGATATTTGAAACGGTGTTCTCGACTTGAACCCCTTACCTACGACGAGAACCCTTATATAACTCTACTATATAACGTCTGCTTATAATTATAATTGATGATTGTTTTAGACCATTCACTCTGCTTTAATTATCAATCTTTTGTGATATACTTTGCTAACGCAGCAGCTGTTCTTTCAATTAATTTACTAGAAACTGAAACATTGAATAATGGGGGAATATTTACATAATTTATAAGATGTTTGTTAAATAACACATTTTTAAATGATTTAATATTACTTTAATATTCGACACTGTTGCAAATTCATAATCCTTACGTTATTGGTTGTACTTGCAAGGTGATCTATATTCTGGAGGGTAACTTTCTTGACTAGTTTAAACTTAAGCTTTGAGACACATTATAAATTATTTTGTTGAAATAATGTTACTATTCCATTCTTATTAGGTAATATTATTCCATTCTTCTGTTAAGGGGCTAAATCTGTCGGACGGTATCGAAAAACTTCTCTATCAACCTCTAATTTTTTGAACTAGAAAAATTTTACAAAATGGCAGAGTTCTTTTTTATCAAAATAGCGACACTTTGAAGACAAAAAATCTGTTTTTACTAAAAAGATGAACATTAAGCAATTCTGAAGAATTACACCATTGAATATCGAGAAAATCCTACGCGAAATTGTGGAATACCTCACGGAGGACATTCCCTAAAAGTTTGAAGGAGATCGGTTGTATAGTTCCGGAGATTTCGCGACTCCAAAGAACATACTTTCCAGAAATACGTAAAAGAAGCTCCAAATATTGAAATATTAAAAAGTAATCGATGTTTCGAAACCGTCTCACAGTAGCTCCTTAATCGTCTCTACATTTTTACGTAGCCCGTGAAGACACCCGCCATGTTAGAAAGACTCGGTCCGTGTAAATCGAGCGTTTTGATTGATCTCCCATAAGATGAAGCGATTTCGAGTTTCTCTTGCAAACGAAAAGTTTTCCAACCATCTGTTTGAAGTGTCTGATCCTGCAGACATCGAGGAACATCTCACACCTCCGAAGCAGTTCGCGTTTTCTCAAATCCGACTAGCGACTAGTGTTTCAGCCGTCGTTTACAGACTCCATGTTTCACGTTTAGTTTTTCACGGTAACATTTTCCTGTCCATTATGTCTGAAACGTCGAAAGGCATTCTCGAAACTTCAAACCGGAGGACATAAATAAAAACTACGGACAGTTTCCAATAGATGGAACGTCGAGATCGAGACCAACCCCAAGAGACCCGATCCCCCACAGTATCCCATCAAATCCATCGGAGTCCCGTCTCTCATTACCACCGATATCATCGTCCATTTCACCATCGTCATATCATAACGCTTACTAATTCGATCCTTGCGTCACCATCGTTAATCATCCGGAGTGTTCTCGCCCGGATCGAAGACGAGCATATCGAACGAATCTCGAGCTAATGTTTTCCAGAAAAATCGAGAAATCCGCGGGAATCTGAAAATACCGAGATCGAAAGTCTGTTCCAAGCGAGATCACGCGTATCATCATTGAAAATCCTCCTTCTCTCTGATCATCGAATCGTTCCCGATCTCCTTTCGTCCCGTGGCTCCACTCCTCAGACACAGTGTGTATTACATTTACGTTGCTTTGGCTCTCTGGGAATGCGTCGGTATCTCGTGGACCCCCCGAGGTTTGCTTGACTTGACCGAATAATAAAGGTAACAGTTTGCACCTTTCCTTATTTTACTCGTTTCTTTAAACGGAGCAACCAACCAACCGATATATAATCAACAATATTATACAAAATACAAAGATATGAGATGATATTGTATACGAAAAAAAAAAAAAAAGAATAACATAATGACAATGAAAAATTAAAATTCTCTTCTGGCCTGCGTGCGTGCGTGTATGTGAGCATTCAGAAAGAAACACTTTTAAATCTGCATGTGTCTATTCTCTCTACGACGTAGCGAAGTGTTATTTATTCTTGTTCTGCATTACCTTACGTGTATTTTCTCTGTACATATATATATACATATTATATATATACTTACTTAATTATTATTATTATATTTAAGTGTTATCTTTGATCACCCGAGTACGAGCACGTGCCACACTGCTCACGAACCAAACAGAACGTATAATGTTTTTTCACGATACCTATGCGCTGGCTCTCCTTTGGGCTCGTTCGAAGGCAACCCTTTTTTTCGATCAACACTCTTCTGCATGATTTCTCTCTCTATCTTTCTCTCTGTCTGTCTGTCTGTCTGTCTGTCTCTGTCTACCTATCACTGTCTTTTCTCTATCTATGTGACGCTGTTTTTTATATTTCCTTCCGTCGCGGCGCAACGCGGGGCACGCGCACCAAAATGTCCTCCGCGATGAACATTATCTAGCAAAGCGCTATTCTACTGTCGGATAACTGTGAAACTTGTTCAGAGGTGAAGTTTGTCGAAATTGTCGGTGCCCCGTCGTTTCCATGCGACCCGGTAATGTAGGCTAGTAGTACGTATTATTATTAATTAAATTCGTATTCATCGAACTAGTCGTTAGAAGCGGGTACTTATATATATATCTATATATACATATATATATATTATTATTCGCCTTTCCACGATATATCTTTCGGTCTACCGCCGACATGCTCTCATTCCGTAACCTACACACGTCCTGCCCAATTTGCGCCTTTTCTTCCGAGAGTTCTACTTATTTGAACAAGTATCTTGCAAAGAACACTGCAACACACACACAGAAACACACACACACGTACATACAAAATACAGAACACTGTCCAATACATCTGTAAACACACCTCGCGGCTGCTCTTTTCCTCGCGTAACCAGAAATCTTTCCCTTTCTCCTAGAAATTTTTATCTTTTCTCTATGTTATTCAGTAGATTTAAACGAGAAGATGTGAGAAATCCAAGTTTCGATCCTGCAGGATCGATGGATCTCAAGTTATGAGTGTTTAAAGGTTGAGCGACTTCCAAGTAAATGAACACTTATAACTTGTGAACGATTGATCCTCCAGGATCGAAACTTGGAT
Organism: Lasioglossum baleicum; assembly: GCF_051020765.1. Lineage (NCBI taxonomy): Eukaryota > Metazoa > Arthropoda > Insecta > Hymenoptera > Halictidae > Lasioglossum > Lasioglossum baleicum. The sequence continues at coordinate 5,458,609 of NC_134938.1, forward strand.
TTCTCGCATCTTCTCGTATGAATCTACTGGATGACATAGGAAAAAGGTACAAATTTGTAGGGGAAAGGCGAAAATTTGTGGTTACACTCGGAAAAGTTGACCCCCACCTCGCTCATACAGATATACGTACACAACATAGAAACGTACGCACACACATATATATATCTATATATATTATATTGTCGCACGCGTTAATGCGTGGCCGGTATTTGCCGTCTTGTAAAACGTTGGAACTTCCCACTCACAGTATCTCGCTTGTGCAGCGTTTTTCACCACCGTAAAAAGTAGAACCCGCCAAACAGTACACCCAGAACGATTAATAAACAAGCCTTGACAACTCTCGACATATATCATCATCGATGCGCGGCGTTCGAGCGGCCATTTTACCATCTACCGTAACCGGTCTCTCCGCATTAGACGACTTGCACACATAGTGGCGAATTTTTCAGCGTAGCTAGTTATCTATATACATTAATGAATCTCGATAGACGCTTCGTTATTGTGCACTACCTCTGTCTTCTTCTGTATACTTTGTTTACCTTACTACTTTTCAGTTGTTGTTCTGTTTTTTTTTTCTCTCTTTTTTTGGTCTCTTGGGTTTTATTGTACGTGTTATGGCGTATTGATACAGAACCGCTTTTACATTGGTGAATCCTCCGTAGAGAAGTCCGTTCGTTTTTGCCGTGGGAATGTGATCGCAGTCACCGAAAGTACTAATATACATGTGTATCACGAAGAACGCCCTCGAAGACGCCTCGCATCGACCCCGAATTACCCCCACTTGTCCATACTTATACCTCACCCACGTACCTTCATTCACTTTGTCTAAATGTCTCTCTCTGTCACTTTCTCTCATATTACGTGAACTGCCATCCACCATGAACGGGAAAATAAAACGGAGAAAAAGAAACTGTCAAAATTGTTCGCCGCGATACTAAATTCTCTTTGCTATCGTACTGTGTATATTGTATAACGTCGCGTTTCAAATTCTCTCTCGATCCCGTACGAACAATCGTTTCAACTTGTCGAGAACGACAGAACCTCGTCGACGAAAGGTCGCGTCCGTTGATAATTTCCATATTTTTGTCTCATTTTTTTCTATCTCTCTCTCTCTCTCTCTTTTTTCCTCTCTTTGTACAGTGTGTCTTTCTCTCTCTCTCTCTCTCTCTCGTTGTATATACATATGAATCTCTCGGTTCGCTTCCACTTCCGACGACGACGCGCCACACCGTCGACGAGCTCTTCTTTGACCGCGCTTTTCACGACTTTATCACAACGTACCTGTCTCTAAATCGCTAACGACCAGTAAAGAAAAGAAACAAACGAAAAAAAGAAAAGAAAAAGATTATTTGGATAGGAGAGCGACGCGATGGACTAGTTTAAAGCTGCTCGCTCTGGTTTTCAGTGCCGCCGCAATGGATCGTCGAGCCGACGGACGTCAGCGTCGAGCGGAACAAGCACGTCGCCTTGCACTGTCAAGCCAAGGGCGTACCCACGCCCACCATTGTCTGGAAAAAAGCTACCGGTGAGAATCCCCCAATTGTATGAATAAACAATAAGATACATTTTCGTGACACCTGGCGCCAGCCAGCCAGGAACTGAAGTTGCTGTCCAGAATCCCGGTTGAATGTCGGAGAAAACTTTTTCATTTATAAAACGTAGAAATATCATTTTAGATTTATTACGAGCCCAACTGCCTAGTAAGGTAAACTTTACTTTACGATGAATTTGGTATTATGATGTATTTGGTATGTAATCCAGTAGATTTGTGGAAGTTTAGAATTGGCTCTTGAAATCCGTTTGGTGACGAAGTATTTACGTTCCACCGATTTTCTCTTTCCATTTTATTACCGGCTCGAAGAGGGACATTTATTCGAGGCGCAGTAACAGATAGCACCTAATTTTGTTGAAAAACTGAACGGGATTCTGCGATTTATCTTCATGAAATTGAAGAAGTTTTTTCAAAGCGTATTAATCACCGGGCAGAATTGATGGATCGATATCTTTGCGAGACAGGAAGCAAGTCCGGTGAATATGAGGAGTTGCGGGAGAGAGATTACACGAAAATCCTCAGCAATGGCTCCCTGCTTCTGCAGCACGTGAAAGAAGACAGAGAAGGATTTTATCTCTGTCAAGCCAGCAACGGTATTGGAAGCGGTATCGGGAAAGTGGTCCAATTGAAAGTGAACTGTGAGTCTCATTAACTTTTTCTGAACGTTCGATCCCGTCGAAAGTAGATACGGATTACTTTATTACATAATATTCTGTGGAATAATTATTGCCAGATTTAGTAGTGAACTGCAAAATAATTAAACAGAAATTTACGACTTCATTTTTAGTAACTTGAAAGCAAGACAATTGAATAATAATTAACTGTAGGATCCAAGAAACGGCACGGACCCAAAGGTTTTTCTTAGACCAAGGCTTTACTCTATTTATTACCATGGTTGAAAGTAGATACGGATTACTTAATATTACATAATATTCTGTGGAATAATTATTGCCAGATTTAGTAGTGAACTGCAAAATAATTAAACAGAAATTTACGACTTTATTTTTAGTAACGTGAAAGCAAGACAATTGAATAATAATTAACTGTAGGATCTAAGAAACGGCACGGACCCAAGGGTTTTTCTTAGACCAAGGCTTTACTGTATTTATTACCATGGTTGAAAGTAGATTGACACAAAAGTAAAGGTACTAGAAGAATCTAGAAGAATTTTTTACCAACAGAAATAAATATACAGACGACAAGATTGTGAATTCTATACATTTAGAGCATCATTTTAAAACATTCGGAGGTCTTCACGATGCGATTCTTACTTCACGTGGAGCTTGGTGGAACTCCTAATTGCGAGAACTGTAAATTAGATCATAAACATTAACTCGTAATCACAGACGCGAGGTCTGTGAAACACTTAGGGGTGTAGAATCATTTACTTTATACGATCCCATGAGAGCATGAACTCGAGTGATTATGTACGTACCTTCTCTCGGTTGGCTTTATTTCAAAGTGGCGTTATAAGAGGATAATTATGATACTTCTATCAGATATTTACAACACGTAAATTTGTAAAAAATTGTTTGAAATAATAGTGTGCACTTTTAGTAGACTTTTTAGTTGTCACGTTGAGTGCTAAGGGTGAAGTAAAAATAAGGAATTAATAAAAAGTGAGACATGAGATTAAAATGCATGAGTATCAGCTAAGTATCTATGACCCAAGCCAATCTGTCAAAATAACTGTGTCGTAAGTGAAAGGTGCCGGTAGTGAACGGTCTTCTCTGTATGGTAAAGTGATGTATGAGACTTCGAGCACTTACATATTTTTTATTATGTTAATAGCTTCTCCTTACTTTGCGGCACCTTCGAGGCTCGTCACCGTGAAAAAAGGCGACACAGCGACGTTACATTGCGAGGTACACGGCGACACGCCAGTCAGCGTCACTTGGCTAAAGGGTGGAAAAATTGAGTTAAACCCCTCGACAAACTACCGGTAAAGTTAATTACCTTGCCAGTTATTACACGGAAGTCTGATATTCCCACGATCATACTCTATAAACATTAGGTTAACGGACCACTGAAAGTGACTATCTTACATCGCTTTACCAAATTACAAGAACACAAATTAGCAATTCTTCTCAAAGAATTCAATTTGATTTCTTTCTAAACAATTTTATAAAAATCATTTTGACTCATGATTTCGATGGACCCGGCAAACCTAGTGTTAAGGGAGTATTCCGGTTTTGAATGTAATTTTTTAAACAATTTTTAGAAAGCTCTTTTCAGAGACGAACTATGGAATTTTTTACATTAGAATTTTGAACACGCATTTACAGGGATTTGAAGCACATGGTTTTTTTAAAGGAAAACCAATCAAAATTACATTCGTATTATTAATATTTTAATTCGGTAAACTCCAAATATTTTCTGCCACAAATTTTTAATTTTACAAGCCAACAGAATGGTAAATGAGAATACTGTGCAATACTAACACACATTATGGGATGTAAAGGGTAACAGTGAAGCGAGAGGTAACACCGGACGGTGTAATAGCTCAATTACAAATATCGAATGCAGAGGCGGCCGATAGCGGAGCGTATTTCTGCCAAGCGAGTAACCTGTATGGTCGCGATCAGCAATTAGTGCAACTCCTCGTGCAAGGTACAATAACCATTAGTATGAGTCACTGGTAAACAAATAAATTTCGATGTTACCCGTTAACGGTACGGTTATTTTGTTTAAATTTCAGAGCCACCGCATCCACCAAATTCATTGGAGACCGCAATGGTCGCCAGTCGTAGTATCAACGTGAAATGGCAACACAAATCGCAAGACACTGGCGAAGTGACCAAATACATCCTCGAATACAAGGAAGGCACTGGTAAATATTACTATTAGTGTAGCATTAAGTGTCTGTAATTTCTTTAGACATGAAAGTGACCTTTAATTTTTTAAATGGAACGCTGTGTATTTTTTATATCGTATGAAAGAGTATACCAAAACAAATTCAGGACCTTGTACGACCTTGAAGACCAGTGTGTCGTACACGAATGAGTTCTTTCTGTAAAAGTTGTCTATAAAATGATAAATTTCTGTAAACTACGGCAGTTTACCAAAGTATTATGAATCTAAGCCAATGCAAATGAGGTTTAAGTTGCTGCTTACCCAGGCGTTACATTGTAATGAAGACATAATTAATGTTGACCGATCTCTCAACAGGTGGCATATGGCAACAGAAAGAATTCACCGGACCGCCACTTCCGTATGCAGCACTTATAGACGAACTAAAACCGGCAACCAGGTACACTATTCGTGTGATAGCTGAAGGGCCAGCAGGTAGATCTGTGCCATCCGCGGAGCTAATCGTTAGGACAGAGCCAGAACGACCAGCCGGTCCACCGATTAAACTTGCGGCAAGAGCACTGTCCTCCTCTGAAATCTTAATATCCTGGTCGCCGCCATTACCCGAACTCAGACACGGCGATATCCAGGGGTTCAATGTCGGCTACAGAGAAACAAGGTGAGATTACGAACCCCTTTTATGTATCAACACCTGTCAACCATTTTGTTTACCGTTCCCAAGCAATCACAAAACTTTCTTTTGCTTTGAATTATTTTTTATGAAGCTCCTGCCAACATATTTATGACGTTTTTTCTGATTAAAACGCGACCACGCGTGACATAACTAGGACCATATTTACATGTTTGATTGAACCGATGTTTTCCACTAATTGGTTCGGATAATCGAGAATCTACTAAATCGTCAATCACGTGTGCAAATGTGACCCAAAATCGGTTGTGTTTGGAGTCATTTCAATCAGGAAATGATCGCGGATAAAATGGTGAAAGTGTCACAAAATGATCATTATGAACAAAAGAAGTTTTGTCACCAAACTAATAGATAGACAGTTCTGTGAACATGCTCTACCTGATCTGCAACAACCTGGAGTGAAATAGGAAATGTGTTTGCTCTCTTAATATGTTTAATAGATTACAAAATAATATATAACAGTATTTATAAATTCTTCTGTTTTCACTGTTTCAAATTACAACTTACCCATTTCTGCTCTGAACGCGTAAAATCCGCTGTCTTACAATAACGTGATCAAATCTAAAATGTAAAACAGATCGGGACGCGCTTAGCGCTTCGAGTTTCGGAACTCCATTACGTTAGGAATCTTCTTTCAGCTCTTCAAATCCCTCATACAACTTCAGCTCGGTATCCGGCGACGGAGAAGAAGGAGGCGCGGAACTTCGGCTAACAGGCCTTCGACCCTACACAAAGTACACTTTGGTAGTTCAAGCGTTTAATCAAGTTGGGTCTGGACCGCTTTCTGAACCTTTGCTCACGCAAACTTTGGAAGATGGTGAGTAATGTTCGCAGTGAAGAAAGGTAAAGAGACCAATAAGAGTCCGGAACGTTGTACGATCGATCTTGTAACAATACTTCAACAAGAAACAATATCTGTTTTTGCAGTACCCAGTATGCCACCGGAGGACGTAAGATGTGCTGCGTTAACTTCGCAGTCTCTTCAAGTATCGTGGCAACCGCCGCCTAACACGCACAGCAATGGTATTATTCAAGGGTACAAGTTACACTACGAGCCAATTTTGGCGGATGTGTGGCGCAGCGTCGATGAAATGGAAGTTAGTAGAACTGTTTCGGTAAGGAGATGTCGCTCTGCACGGAAGTTCTCAATTGTAAACCTCTTCTCAGGTACGGAAGACCAGCGCGTTGACCACCGTACTCACTGGGCTCAGAAAGTTTACGAATTATACTATCCAAGTTCTTGCTTACACCAAAATTGGCGATGGAGTGCCCACCACGATCACTTACTGTCAGACCGAAGAAGATGGTACTCAATGTTTCTCATTTCATTTCTATTTCTCATACAATTTCTTCGTGATTTTAATTCGGTTTCGAAAAGCTTAATTTAGATGAATTAACAACATGTGTCGGCGGATACACATTGTCTAATAAAAATGACAAGACTGAACTTATTTAGATTTTTCACAATTTTTATAATAATACGTGATTAAATAAAGAAATTTATTGAATAATTTCTGATGAAAGCATCTTTATAATTTCAATGATTTTTTTAATGGTGACCCTGTACCATTATTCAAAATATTGTTTCTAATCAATTACTAAACATTTAAGTATCGTACGAGGTATTACATCAATTTTATATTCCTACAAAGAAAAAAATTAAATAATATAGAATGGAATTGTTCTAGGTCGGAAGAAATGTTTCATTTTCGAGTTAAAATTAATCCACCAGCTTGAAAATTAAACACACACACGTTCAAGTCTGGAATCAATTCTGTCAATCAATGTGTTAAGCATGTACAAAAATTAGACTGCGGATTTTTATGCGAAATAAAAATTGTCTGTATGATCTGCAAGAGACTGGATTCAGATGGATGTTTAATTCTTATTTTGATAATCTTAACAAGCTGAAAACCCTAGATTGGCATTATTAGATCATTCTAACTTATTCACTGTTTTAAATGGCACCCACTCATTTTCGCCATAAATGCATCAAATCCGCAGTCTAATAATAATTAATATATCAGATGGATATTTAATAGAACTAATTTTTTAACACAGTACCGGGTAGTCCAGCGGACATAAAAGTGGTGGTGAGCTCGCCGCAGGCGCTCTTCATCTCCTGGCTTCCGCCGCTGGAGCCGAACGGACATATTACAAAATACAATTTATACACAAGGTAATATATATATATATATATATATTTATATATATTTATATATTTATATTTATAATTATTTATTTATATATATATATATATATATATAAACCCTCAGTCTTAATCATTGATTTTTAAAAGACTGTTTAGTCCAGTATTATAGTTAAAATATTGTTACCATAGGGTCGTAGACGGCCGCGAGGAGCTGAACCACGGAAAAAGACAACTGCCAGCCACGAGCACCTACTTCGAAGCGACCGATTTGCAACAACACGTGGAATATCAGTTCTGGGTGACAGCTAGCACCCGAGTAGGCGAGGGTCAAAGTTCCAGGGTAGCTGCACAGGTGCCAACGAACCGGGTTCCAGCCAGGATCACTTCTTTCGGAGGCCACGTAGTCAGACCATGGAGAGGATCCGCCACTTTGGCTTGTAACGCGGTTGGAGATCCTGCTAGAGAATGGTACAAAGGATCAGCCGAACAAATACGCACAGACACCACTAGAAATATACAGATACTACCATCCGGCGAGCTTGTGCTGTCGAACCTGCAGTCCCAAGATGGCGGAAACTATACTTGCCAGGTGAAGAACACTCAGGGGAGCGACAAGTTGCACTACACGTTGACTGTGCAGGGTGAGTGTCGCATCTTCTTTATGTTTTGCTGTCTAAATGCTTGAATTTGCTTGAAATGCTGTTTTATTGCTTCGAGCTCCTCCTCTTCTGCGCGCCATTTTGCCGTTGACATGGAGATTGAACCGTTAAAGTCTAGCTAATAGCTGTACAATGTTAAATTCTTTTAATCTTCTTACTATATATAGTCAATTTCACTTCAAGTATGACAATTTGGTAATGTAAAATCTTCTTGTTTATTTACAGTACCTCCTAGTGCACCAGCTCTTTACGTGACCAGTTCCACATCGAGCAGCATTTTGTTACATTGGAAAGCCGGACACACCGGTGGTGCTCCACTAACAGGCTACACGTTGCATTATCGAACGACTCATGGCAACCTGGAAGAACTACAGCTGTCACGTCATGCCACAAGTCACGAACTCAAGGTACATTTTTCTGCTCCAAAACTGCAAGAAAAGTTTACATTGCAAACTATTTATTGCACTACACGTACAGGTCAAGTTAGACAGATTTTTAGCCTTGGAATAACCAGTAATTTAGAACACTATTGCGAATTTTTAACACTGAAAGTCCACTAAAAGGGGACTACTGAAAGACAAATTAAAATTTGTTGTTTACACATGCTTAAAATTTTCAGGGCCTCTTGTGTGGGAATACCTACCAGTTGTACCTAACGTCCCACAACAAGATTGGAAGCAGTCCATCGTCACCTGTCCTCTCGGTCCGGACTCAAGGACAAGCCCCAGGCATTCCACCCGCTGCATCTTTCCTCAGTCCTAATTCGACGACTCTGGTTCTACGACTCCACGTATGGCCCGACAATGGTTGTCCAATTCTCTACTTCGTGATCCAGTACAGGCCCATCAACGAATTCCACTGGACCCTGGTGTCGAACAGTGTGAAGATGCAGCGACGCTTCATCGTGACGAACTTGCAACCTAGCTCGGTCTACCAACTGAGAGTCGAAGCGCACAATGTAGCTGGCAGCAACCAAGCGGAGTTCACGTTCGTAACGCTGACGAAGGAGGGTGGTAAGCCTGGTCAAATATGCATTGCTTTTATTACTGCTTAGTGCTAACGTGAAAAACTTGGATTTTCGGCATTTTCTCGCCAAGATCTACAGGATTGAATTTTAACCTTCCGTCGGGCGCAATGTGCTTGACGGGTCCACATTCAAAAAACATGATAAACAGCTAATTAAATTCATTTATACAACTGCTGTTAGGGAAATAGTGCACTTGATGAGGTCTATATTCGTAGGGCCGCCCTTTTGGGCCGTCCCGAAGGGTGGGGTGACTGTTTTCGAGGACCTAGGAGGTACCTAAATGATCGCGCTGTGCCCGACGGAAGGTTAAAAAGTCCAAAATTTTTGGTCCCCTAAGGCGAAGCTTAACCGCGAAAAGTATGAGATAGAAGCTTACGCCTGCTGATGACAGTTATCAAATTGAAATAGTCTTTTCCAAAAGCACTGTGTTCCTGAAACTTTGCAGAACCGCCATCGCCAGAACTCTCGAAACGTGGGATCACGTCCGCAGTGCCGTTTTATGCGGATGTGAAGGTCATGCTACCGCTAATCGTGACCACCGTTGCTTTGCTGATTGCTGTGGTGATCGTAGCCTTCCGCTGGAGAAGCAGTAAGTTGAAAATTACTCTTTACTTAGTTAAGTTATTGCATTTATACCGGGTGTCTTAAGATTAAGGTAGCCGAGTCCCCTTTTTGAACACACCTTGCATCTTCGTATCAGAGTCGCCACGTCGCACAGTGTGTTAAACATAAAAAATTAGGACTAATTGCAAAGATCCTATAATACCAAACACAGCCTGTAAAAATCAAATTAAAAAGCCAAACAGCGAGGGCCTTATGTAGAAAAAAATGCACGAAATTTGACAGTAAAGTTTCAGCCTCAGTTCTAATAACAGATTGATTTATTCAGTTAAAATTGAAGGTAGTTTTAGAAACTACGTTTTGCCATGAACTTTTATCCAGTGGTCGACACACCGTGCATCGCGCGTCGTTCGAAGGAATTAAAATTTTGCGAAAACTTACTTTCGCCTGAAATTCGCAGGATACCTTGGGGACAGAGTGCAACGGCCAATGAAAGAGTCCCAAGAGAACCAGCAAAACGCGGAGACGCAAAGGGAACGGTACTACGCGACCATTCACAAGGTCGCCTTGCAACAAGCGAATACGGGCGGGGGGCCCGACAAGATTCCAGGTGAACCTTTGTTACGATACGGACGACAGCCAGGTTTGGTACTATAATTGTTGTTCAGGTAACAGTCGCACACGTAGCGCATCAGATGGGTCTGGACGGACCCGTTAGCGATCGATACTCTGTTCACCAGGGGCGATCGTTCATTTCATCGCATCTTCATTCCGTAGACAGAGATTCTTCATCATCTTTGAATGTACCATGATCAGTTAGCATTCTCTCCCACGAGACGATTGAAGTCTGACAATTCGCTCTTCGGATACGTTCGCGATTCCTTGATCATTAAATCCTCTTTCGGTATTCTAGAGAATATGTCGATATTTTCCGAGAATGAGTTGCAAGACCATGACTCTCCCCCATGATAGTACTTCTCACTCATTCGCTCCACTGGGTTTGGTTGATCGTTCACTCATGCATCGCTTGAATCATCCACGACCAACTCGTAGTACGTTGTACTCGACGTAAGTTAACGAACTTCCAGGTTGACATGAATTGCACAATGAACCTTAATTGAATTGCAGTCTCTGATGCATGGAAGCGAGAGTTTCCCCTTCCATTTTAATTAGACAACTTTATCCTGTAATTAGACGTTCCTTTTCTCGATGATCTGTGAGTTTCCGAAGTGTTTAAGGATTCGAGACAAGTTGCTCGAGGTTCGACCAATTTTCTAGAATTTTTCTTCACGTTCCAAACGTGAATAATTTATAACCGTCCAAGAAAGTGAAAATCTATAACAATCTTGCTGCTCGCCAACAAATTTTAAAGATGAATAATGACAGAGTGTCCCAAACTACATGTAGCTCGTTGTAACAAGCTCTGTTTCGGGGGAGACATGTTACGGTGGTCAGAAATCTTCTTTAGGTGGACGTGCTTCCGAGATGTTAAGGTGTGACCTCTGCTATTTTACACGGAACTGTATGTTTTTATCTAGGTAAGCGTGTAGCCTATCCCGAGAGGAATTCACTGACCTATAACACTTTCGTCTTCCGAGGTCATTCAAGGTCATTTAGTGCCGTTGAAAATTTAGCTTAGCTAGACGGAAGCACGTCCGCCTAAGAGAAGATTTGTGACCGCCATAAGATGTCTCCCCCGAAACAGGGTAAGTTTTATTTGAAATATTTTTCTAACAACGATCTACAGTCTGGGAAATAATCGATGAATAAATGATGATATATTGTGCAACTCGTAAAGCTTGGTTTCTCATTGCGACGATAGGACAAAAGTAACATGTAGCGAACATGCGAGAATTCATTGACACCAACAGAAGTCATCCCGACGCGATTTGAAAGGTAGGCAATGCCTCTGGTGGGTTACAGAGACAGCGGAGGACATCTCTCCGTACGCTACGTTCCAGCTTTCGGAGGGTGGCGGGGGAAGCCTGGCAGGGTTGGGAGGGCTGGGAGGACTGGGAGGCGCGGCGGAAGCTTCAGCAGCAGGTCTCCACCCGAACAACACTCTTCTTCACAGTTTCATGTATCACGAGCACGCCATGACCGAAGGGTGCGCAAGTCCTCCTCCTGCCGCGACGGTAGGTATATGTATTCTCGTCGACGAACAATACAGTGTCCCTATCAGTAGTGCGTTACCCTATAGGCAACTTGGGCAAATGCCCAGGTTCCCAAAGCGAAAGGGGGCCCCGAACACAAACCAAGATCCAAGATCCAAATTCTACTTTGCCCAAGGCCCCAACTAGTTATAACGCGCTTTTTGTGTGTACGCTTTTCCTTTTAACATTTGAAAAAAGTGATTATAATATTGCAGAGCATGAAGAGCGTTTCGTCGAGGAGACGACAACAGAGAAAACAACAAACTCCGGGCGACGTCGAGAGCGACGAGAGCGAGTCTGACCCGGATCAATTGACGAGCTCTCGCACGGAGTCTTCCAATCAGCTGGACGCTGGCAAACTGAAACATAGTATGTTGAGATGTCCTCGAATGCTCTTGTTATCGTATGAATTATGAACAAAACAGAAGCTACTTTATTGTTTTATTCACTATCTCCGACAATATTCTAATGTGCACAATGTCGCTTGCAGTTCGGGCCGTTTCCGACTTCATTTATCACGGTACGTCGAGCACTTCATCGGACATCTCACCCATGTCAGAACAGAAGTCACTCCCACGAAGAGGACGATCTAGGTGACTAACAAATGAATAACAATTTTCATAAATTTTTCTTCATCCGATTTAAAGCGTGTGCCATCAATTACGAGACTGACTGTAAAACCAGCACTCTGTTGTATTGTATTAACAACAGGGGGGCACATTGGCACCACCCCTTCCTGCAACTACCATTCTTCCACATATTTATTGCGACGCACAGTGTCCGGGACAATGTTAAGAACTAATCGCTTCAATTTCTTTTTTTAGCAGCATTGTATTTCGTTATTAGTCTCAAATTATGAAATTGCCTACATGGAAATTGATTCGGCAGATCTTTTCATCCAAGCACGCGTTGCAATAAAAATTGCACAGAACCTAAATAAATAGAGCCTCGTCATTTTTACAAACTGAAACATTCTAGTCGGTTTTACTGCTCGGTAGGTTTACTGTTAAAAAGGATTAGAATTCTTAAACGGATTAATTTGGAAGTTTTTCTGCCGTCCTCGATAAGGACCGAGCACTGTGCGACGGCCGCGGGTGCCATGATACTAACCGTGTGACTTTGGTCGTCTGGCAAGATGGCATGTTCCCAGCAGGAGCTCGCTACGCACGGTATTGCCGCCGATATCGGTAGCGGAGACCACGTTCGTAGGCAACCAGGGGAACGTAGTGGCGGGGAATGGGGATCGTTCCGATCGGCCAGAGCTGAGCGAGGCCGAGTGCGACATCGACTCCTTGAAGAAGCTGAAACTCGGTCTGAGGAGCTCTCTATGGTCAAGGCCGAGCACCCAAAACAACCCCTCCTCCGACTACTCAATCGCCGTTTAATTCACCCTCCCAATCTCCCTTGAGTGTTTCCGGCACGTCCCACGTGTGTCCCACGGTAGGCAAACTTTGTGTTCCTCCCTTGTCCCATCCACCCCCGATTCCTGATCCGCACCCCCGTGGTCCAAGGAACGGAAAAAGAAAACACAAATTAGGTGAAATGAATCCTTCTCTATCCGGCGCGTACCGCCGCGATACTTTCAACATGGTTAGAATTCTACAAGAAAAAAAAAATCGCGAAGCGTGCGAAAGGAGAACACGCTTTTTCTTCTCTCTGTCGATAACATTAGGTGAAAATTGAAATTCCGCTCGTTGCTGGGATTCGTGAATCCTCTCGCAGGCAACGAGGCGAAGAGAAAGAGAGAGAGATGAGAAGGGAGAGAGAGAGAGAACGTCGAAAGTAATTCAATTTGGCGATCGTAATCGCCCTAGTCTAGACGCTCGATCACCTCTTTCCCTCTTTGCCTGTGACGCAACGAGAATATTACGAGCGTGCGTGCGTGGACGCGACGAGTGAGTGAATGATCGGTGGTTGAATGAGTTTAATCGCGTGCAGGAGTGCGTGCCAAACGACAATTTGCTCAGACCGCCACGATTCGTTCGCCGGCGGGCGACCCATTCGAGACCAAAGACTTAAACGTACGAACAGAGCACGGGAAAGTCCTCTGAGCGTCCGGATACTGGCCGGATACGACGCCGTTTACGATCCCAGGCTGTCGACATACTAAAACAGGCCCGTCGTCCTCCTTTGAGTATCGCCGTATCAGTTGTAGAAACATCGCTGTGCTTTGTTCAATCATCCTCGCTTAACCCTTGGCTGACAGACCGTTCTTGTAACCACATAATTCAAGATGCCCAGGACCGTTTTTGAAACATATGTTGGAAGGTGCTTCTTGTAACCACATCATTGGAGATGGCCAGGACCATTCAATATTTTAAAAGATATTTTGGAAGGCACTTCTTCTAACCACATCATTGGGGATGTCCAGGACCATTCAATGCTTGAGTCAATTTTTTAAAAGATATTTTGGAAGGTACTTCTTGTAACCACATAATTGGGGCTGTCCATGACCATTAAATTTTTTAAAAGATATTTTGGAAGGCACTTCTTCTAACCACATCATTGGGGATGTCCAGGACCATTCAATGTTTGAATAACTTTTTTAAAAGATATTTTGGAAGGTACTTCTTGTAATCACATCATTGGAGATGTCCCGGACCATTCAATTTTTTAAAAGATATTTTGGAAGGCACTTCTTCTAACCACATAATTAACTGTTCATCTAATTAATTCGCCAGAAATTTGGGATTGAATACGATGAAGAGGCCAACTGCGGAATTGTCACGAAGCTACATAGTACAGCATGTCCCTGCCGCGTGCAGCCGAGAGCGTTTATTTTGGTCACGCTGGCCCACACCGTTCATTCTTCGATTCTAGACAAGTCCGTCGTTGCTTTTTGCAACCGCGTTCCACGCTCACTTTCAATCAGATCCCGCGTCATCGGCTAACCAATCGTTACGACACGGCACAGCTTCCAAGCATCTGTTCTTGTGCAACGCATCATTCTTGTGACACTGTTCTCGATGGGACATGACACTGCCTCGTTGAACGATTCGAAATCGAACGCGAATTGCATAATAATTGTACCGAATAATTCGCCTCTATCAATGTCTTCACGGGATCCTCAAAATTAATTGATTCAGATACAGCTTCACCGTTTTCAACGACTGTGCCGTTCCAATTTAGAAAGTACAAGCTGCTCGAACGCGAAAAAGTCCAAGGGTCGTCCCTCTGGTTAAAAATATTTTTCAGATATTTTATATGCAGATTAGACATGACGCACGATATGAAAACAGGCATAGGTTATTATAAGACTGCGGATCTTGATGCATTCATAGTACAATTAAGTACATGAAATTGAAAATTGTTGAAATATCTTAAAAATTAACGATGTCAATATATGTGATTTCTCCTCTGTTAAAATCATTAAGGGAAGAAATTACATTCAATTTGGTTTCTATCTCTTGCAATCAATGCAGACAATTTTTATTTTGCATAAAGATCCGCAGTCTAGTTATTATTAATTGATTATACAGGGGTACACATGTTCTTACATACGGAACAGTCTACTATTTATCAGTGGAATCTATCTACATATCTATCTATGGACTAAAGCATCTTTTGAAGAGTCTTCTTTTGATTTTAACAAGTGGCTTTGTAAAGGTGGGATCCCCTAAAGGCCTCTAATGAGGTCTGCGTCTATTCGCTGCATCCAGAGACGCTAAGCAGATCCCACCTTTACCGACCGTCCAAGCACGCAGGTGTTCCGCAACAAGTGTAAGAAACAAGTTCGATGTAACTTGACGTGGCTCTTTGGAGGACGAAGAGGTCCGTTGAAATTTACAAGACTGATTTCCTCGCTCTCAGTTCGATCTTCAGGAGCCGATCGGAAACTAATTAGCCGATCGAATCGGTGTCGTTCCGGCAAAAAAAAAACCGGGCCGTGCTCACCTGTGTCCAGTGCGTGCGTGCGTGGTATTAGAATCGGGAACGAGAGTACGAAATATGGTCGTGTGACGAATTTGGCCGTGTATACACGCAGCTGTTAGGCAAAGTAGTCGTCGTCGTTTGGACGACGATTACCGTGAACGCGTCATCTCGCCGTCACCGAGGCGGATCACGTTGAGAACGGAGTTCGGCTCTGTTGCATTGTAAAGTTTATACGTACGTCTAAACATCGTTGATTACTTTAAGTCCGTTATTAATCCTAAGACGTCTGACTAAGACATTAATCCCGTGACGGAGAACGGACGTCGACCGTTTCCGCCCCCGCTCTGTACATTTCTTCCATGCCGAGGCGAGACGGAAAAAGAGACGCCACAGTCTCGACGTCGCGACGCCGCGCCGGCATCTTCCCCGACCCGGTTCACCGTTCGAAACCGGCATCCTTCTTCGAATGTCGCGCACTTTTAACTTAAGGCTCGCCAACTATTTCTAAAGCGAACACTGCCGCACACTAGTCGCTTCGGGAAACTACCGCTTCTTCCGCGAATCTCGAACGTGCCGGGGGAGTCTGGCTTCTTCCAATTGTTTATTGGCATTTCTCTGATTAATTGTTAACCCTTTGCACTCGAGTGGCTACTCAGAGCCACCACAAAAAATTGCATTATTCACAATATTGTTGAGATTATTAAGGGGGTAGACTCTCGTTTCCAGGAACGGAAATTTAATTTAATTTAACCTTTTCTCTGCGCGATTCTTCAATTTTAACCCTTTGAACTCGGAGCAATTTTAACTCGAAAATTAAACATCTCTTCCGACCTGGAATATTTTCATTCCCTACGATTTTTTTTAACCCTTTGCGCTCGGAGCAGTTTCTTAAATTACTGTAATTTTCATTCAGTTTTTAATAAGGTTTTTTGATGTTGTATTGATAATTATTTCAAACCAAGTAGAGACTTTACAATGTTTAGGAGAAAGAAGAGGAAAAAGCCATACTCCAAAGGCAGAAGATATTCATGGAATCAGCAGTACAGATTCTCAAAGAAACACAAGTGTTCATGGCGTTACGTCAATAATTGTTAACCGTTATTGACACAATAGTTTAGCATCGAATCGCTAGACCTGTTATCTCGCAGGCTGAGACTATAATCGCCGAACGTCTACTCGCTTGTATTCGTTCAATCTACCTGAGAGAGTCGTTCTCGAATTTTTTGGATGCAAACATGGCGGCAAAGTATGACGAATAGTTTGTCGGGAAACATCGTCTTTCCTCCAGTTGCAACTCACAATTTTACAATCCTTTACGTGTTTTTACTTTTTGTACTTGACGACTGAGAAATCACAACTGCGAGGGACAAAGGTTTACACGTTTGTATTCATGATACAGTAAATCCTTGATCTAATTGTAAGAGAAACACATTCGGGTCCGTACTGTCTCTTAGATCACGTGGTGCTACTATTTTAATTTTTTCCGAAACTTACTACCGTAAATTGTGCAGAAAAAATGCTACAAATAAGTTTTGTAATTGGATTAGTATTTCGTGGTTCATACTGATATGCCCGACATGTTTACACTTTATACTGCTCGGCGATCGAAGTGGATTCTCGACTCTCGCGGGGAGGTTTCCGTTTTCTTAGATCAAGGATTTCCTCTTATACGCTTTGGAAAAAGTCGACTGAAACCAACGATTTTATTAAATTTAGGTACCATCTAAAGTGTGTTCCGGTACTTTCGTTCCGCACCTCGAAAACCACGAAAGATATTTCGGATCGACGGATCCCCCAGCGTTAAAGTGAAAACTCGGCGACAACGTTCAAATGCATATCGATCTTCTCGGATTCGAAACCGAGAGAAACGGGAGAAGAGTCCGAGTGACCCGCAACGAATTCAAGCGTACCCCTCAGACTGATTTCGAAAGTAAAAATAAACGCTATTGCCGTCGCGCCGCGCGTTCTCGTTCTACCGGCGAAGAGTTCCGAAAGTTCCACGACACTGCCATTCCGCAAACTACTCGAGTGTGCCAAAAAAAGAAACACGGCCGATCACTTCCTATTTCCGATAACAATAATTTTACGCTATCCCGAGCGATCCCCCTAGGCTAAACACGTTTTTTCGATGTACTTTACCAAAAACGTTGCTACGCGAACACGCTGCATTTCTGTTCGAGACGTTAAACACGCTGTCGTCCGAAAACTTGGGACCTCGTTCCAAAAGTTTTCGAATTCGCATAAAATTGGGAACGTGAATTCTTAGATTTATCTTTTGCGCACGATCTTCCAAGATTCTTTAAACTGTGACATTACAAATAGAATCAAATTGATTGATTGAAAAGCGGAAATAGCTGGGCCTTTTATTTTTATTCTGTCTTAGGACGTTGAAGATGGTTATTATATTATTTAATATTATTAATATATAACTATTATTATTATTAATATTAAATTTTATAATAATAAGTATTATTATTATATTTAGCTTTATTAAGCTAGATATAATAATTGCTTCTTCTTAAAATTGAAATTTGATTTCCATCTATTTTCATTGCAAGATGCGTTTCTTTGAAAAATGAGTGGACTTTCTATTTCTATATCATCTAAATTCTAAATATAATGATTCTTTCTTTTTAGAATTAACGTTTGACAATTAGAAGTTTAAGAACAGTTTCTATTTTTTTTCGCGAGCTTGAGCTTTCGGACGGCAGCGTACAATTGAATAAGTTCCGGAAGTGTGCGCGACACTGCGAAGACGAGGGCGTAGGTATGCGTATATATAAATTTATATAAATATATATATGTACTTAAAGCGCGTGTATGCGCATACATTACGATACATACATGAATGTATATACGAGAAGCACGTCAATCAAACTCGTAGAGTTCGATTAATTTGTTAGGCCCTGTGCGCGAAGCGGGTATCGTTTATTGAGCGATAACAGATTTTTGTACATGTTTTATTATGTCACCGGCCGATCAACCTCCGTCGTACGACGACTGCGTACGTTTTTAACCAGTTCTTTCGATATCCGATTGTTTCTCCACTTCCGAGGACATCTTGGAACCTTTCAACATTACACTGGATGACAAAACATTCATTTCTCCAAGGCGACGAACGTTTGTTCCGTTCCTGAGAATTACCTCGTGGAACTCGTTAGGATCTCTCTCTCTCTCTCTCTCTCTCTTTCATCAAAAATATTTTCTATTTATTTCAAATGAAAGAATCGTTTACTCTAATCCTTGGATTTTTGTATTTGTGGTGATATTCAAATTGCTTCGAGTCAATTTCTGCCAGTCAAAAATTTGGAACAGTCTACTATTCGGTCTATCACTGAAATGAAATTAAATCGATTGAAACTGCAAGTAACAGTTCGTTTTGAAATTTATTCGAATACGTACTCCACACTTTTGAGCGACAGTGTACATACTTAGAAATGAGAAGTAATTCGAACGAGTATTGTAGGACAAGTTTATGCCCGAAGATGATCAGATTTCTTTGAGAGAACACTCTGCTTTAATTGCCGAATCCCATGTCCTATCAGGATTCGATCGGACGCGTTGTCACGAGTGACAACCGAGTTGTAAATGTTCGTCGCCTCGGCCAATCAACGCATCACCAAACCGACGAACGCCACTAATTATCTCTTCGTTAATCGTCGGGTCAAACAATCGAGCCCCACGATGCTACGAACGGTGTGTTTTAATTAATACGATGACGTAACTTGCAACGCCTCGACACTCGAAATACATTCAAAGGTCCACGGACCCACGCGTAGTCGCGATCGATCCTAACAGGATCTAAAGAAATATCGCAACGTTCAACTAAAAAAATCAAATTTCAAGGACGATGTTGCAAGTTTTTGTTACAGATCTTTGTCGATCCGAAGATCAAACGTTTTCTGTGCACCCTGTACGATTCGATCAGTTTCCCCTGCGCGTCAGCTTTCTATTTCCTAACCGATGCATTCGAAGTTACGTCACCGGTTTGTCCGCGTTTGCGATGGAACGGAGACGCGGACAATGAGCAAATCAAACGAACAATTATTACTGTAACTACTATTAGCATCGTTGTAAAAACAAAAGACACGAGGGTGAACTAGAGGAAAAATTCCACGGTGCGAATGCGATGGTGTGTGTGCCTGCGAAGCGTGGCCACCGTGCTGTTCAACGCCAGGAAGTCGCCATTTTTTCTTCCCTGTTTCGAGCGACCGCGTAGCGACCAGCGAAACGACGTGGCCACAGCTGAAAACTGTATCTAGTCGGTGGTATGGCGTCTCAAAGCATTGTGTCGATCGTAGAATCGATAAAATAAATTGATATCCTGTAAAGTATTATAAAACAATCCAGACTACCAAGCCGTTTCATTTCAACCCCTAGAAATCACCAATTTTTCTACGATTGTGCAATCAGAAATGATAATCCTTTCGAATTGTGAAATGTTAAAGACGAGAATGAACGATGAAATTTTAGCTTTAATAAAAAGGACACAGAATAAATGCACACCGATGTCAAGTATAATATTTAGACAGAAGCTCGACTAGTAGCCAGTCAGTTCGGAGAACGTGGAGTCCATGTCGTCGCAGATGTATTTGTATTTCTCCTTTTCTCTGAACAGAAAATCTGGAAGAAACAACGAGCGTGAGTAACAAATAAATGAGAAATGTATGATCTTGAAACTAACCTTCTCTCGCATCCAACTCCTTCGAGAATACTTTCACCATCTTCTCTGCGATGATGGCCCTCTTCTCGGCAGTTTTCAATTTCGCTTTCAACTCCTTCAATTGCAACTTGAACTCCTCCACCCTTTGATTAGCCTAAGAGAAACCAATATTAGAACATGTGGTGATTTTGTAAAAGTTTATAGATCCTCGAAATGACGATTACTTTTTCTTCGGATACTTCGAGAGATTTCAATATGTTGCCAACGATGAACAGTTCGTCTTCTCGTTCCATAATCTTCCTAAAAATTATAGAAACAAGATTAGTTTCTAGAACGTAATCAATTTGTTTTTATATACCCACGCCTCGCTCGATTTCACTCTTTCTTCAGCAGCTTCCAGTTCGTCCTCCACGAAAACCAACTTCCTCGAGATCTCGTCTGATTTTGTATCCGCGTCCTCAGCAATCAGCCTCGCTTCTTTCAATTGCGTCATCAACTGGTCCATCCTCTCCTCGTCCTGCTTGCTTCTATTCTCTAGCACTTTGCAAATGCTAGAAGAAATCATGTCCATCGTCAATTGAATCGTCCTGAACCACCTAACATTCCCAACAAGAATTATTCGACTGACTTACTCCGTAAAATACTTAACAATAAATGTTTCCAGTGTACTAATAATATGAAATTCACGTGAGATTGATCAGTTACCTTATGGGAGGCTAGATCTCCTGGTTGCGAGGTGAAATAATGTGTATTTTCAAGTCAGTAATTCCTTTAAAAGACAATATCCAATAAATAGACCGCGGATCTTTATGCATTTATAAAATTCCATAGAATTTTAACAAAACTACTACCACTGGAAATAATATTTCACGTGATTCCACTCTAAAAATTTGGCTAGCAAAATTGAAAATTTCATAAACATCCGCAGTCTACCAATAAAAGATCACACAACTGACCGTTTTGCATCCTCGGCAGTCTCCATCGCCTGTGTCAATTTCGTTTGAGCCGTCAGACGACGTTCCTCCGATTTCTCCATGTTATGTATGCATTGCTGCATTTTCCTGTTCAGAACTGCCAATTCCGATTGGGTCTGTCCTCGAAATCAAATAGAATTTCCCAGGACGTGTCAAAAGCACAATTACATCTGATCAATTACTAAACATTTAAGCATTGTGTGAGCTACATCAATTTCATATCCATAATATGAGAAAAGATATTGTTCTAGGTCGGAAGAAATGTTTAATTTTAATTGAGGTGTTCGACCTCTAGATTATTTCCATTGCCTATGACTTTCCAAATTTTATCGATACGAAATTGGTATAATGCCTCGTACAATACTTAAATTTTTAGTAATTGATTAAACACTAATTAATAATATAAACAACAATTAGTTACTAACCACGATGTAGACCCTCTCTTTTTGCTCGAGATCTCTATTCGACTTCTCCAACTGGGCCTTGCTGAGCTCCAAATCACGCTCCATTTGTATCAGTTTCTTCGCTAATTCGCGCACCTCGTCTTTCAGCTTCTCTTCTCGCCGATTCGCTTCTTTCGCCTGCTGGTCGCACATGTCCGCCTTATCCATCGCCAAGTCCTTCTCGATTTTCAGAGTTTGCAGACGTTTTTTAATCGCGTTCATCGTGCCGATCAATCACGAGTTTTCAGAAAGAAGCTGCGAATTAAAAACGGAGAATTAAAAACAGTATCTCAACAACTCGGACCAATTCTAGACATTGCTACGTTCTCTCATCGCACGAAGAAAACGTATAAATAATTGTCTGTTCGTCGCAAAAATAGTCACTATCAAAATATGATAAAAATGAATTCTCAAATTTATTCGAATATCCTCCAAAGATTAAACGTATCTCGTAAACTGACTCCAATGCCAGTTTAAAAAATGGAATTCTTCAGTATGAGCAAAGAAAAATTTATTTTCTTGGAAGGTGTTATTAACATAGATTTTCTTTTATTGTTATAAAAAGATGACACGTCGATTAAATAATAATCCCGTTCGATTTCTCACTGCAGACTCGATAATTCACTTCCGAAAGTATCATTAACAAACACACGAACACTTTGGCGAGACTATTGTTCGGCGTTTGTTCGTGAGGGAATTGTGATTGTTTTACGTACTGCCGTCTGAAAAATCGGTTTCCTCGAGACTGAATCGCTGCGGTCTTTCAAAGCAAAGCTCGCGGGTTACTGCACTCGGTGACCGGCGAGGACAATGCTTTATAGACACAAAGAAATGCAAAAGAACCCAACAGTCAGTTTCTTTAGTTAGACGCAAACGGATTCCTCGACTTCTCTAGACGTTTATATTCTTCCGATCGGCCGATTCACACGGAACCACGTTAACAGATACTAAAATCATAATTTTACAGTCTTGAATAAACTTATTGTGCAAATGAAAAATAAACAACTAAATTCTACCCGACTCGTACAATAAAAATTCGCGTGCATTGTAATAAAAATAATTAATCGGACCACAGGTTTTATTGAAGTGGCGAATGAGAAAATTGTCAAACTTGTTAAAACATTTACGTTTCTTTATTTGCCGTTCTGGGAGCACGCTATTCGGAAAGCGAAGAAGAACAAATGATGAGGCGAACGGGTGTAATTTTTGAAATACCGTTTATTGAAAATTCGGATTCGTTATACAATGATAAAAAGGGGGCACAGAGTCGTGCTTGCTTTCACGTATCGCGATCTCCTCTCTGAAACCTCTGAAAGAAAAAATACATGGTCTATCGTTAATTCTATCCAAAGAAAAAGAAAACAAGAAAGACTATCGTTTCTGAAGCAAATCGGCCCGGTCAAGCGTTATCAAAGCGAAGCAAAGCGGTCCGGTGGAAGGTACTTTGTCTTCGTGTTAATAAACTAGCGAATATTCGCGAATGTTTATTCGCCTGTTAGTTGCAGAATCCGTGTAGCGAATGAATCGTGAAGCTTTTCCGAATCATTGGCAATACGCTAGAACGTATCGAGTCGGCGTAGCTGGAGGCAGACGACCGAACTCCGAAGCATAGCAGCCATGTTAAATGTAGCAAACAAGCGAAAGAGGCACAGAATAACAAAATAAATGAAACTCCATCCGTTCCCGGGTTTTAGTATCCGGTCATTTCTGCGAACGTGGCGTCCATGTCGTCGCAGACCGCCTTATACTTCTCCTTTTCTTCTCTGAGCTCGTCTGCAAGATAATTGTCGTTAACAAAACCTTATCCTTGCAAATACATTATAAGAAACGGCCCCGTTACCTTCTTTCATGTCTACTTCCTTCAGCATATTCTTCACTGTTCTCTCAGCGAGAATGGCGCGTTTCTCAGCTGCCCTCAACTTCTTCTTCTGCTCCTTCAACTGCACCTTGAAGTCCTCCACTCGTCGGTTGGCCTAAATCAACCGATTTTTACATGAATATTACCTCACGCCTAATTAACAACGTCCAGTGTACGTACCTTCTCCTCGGACACTTCTAAGGATTTGACGATGTTTTGCACGATGAACAGCTCATCCTCTCGCTCGATGATTTTCCTGTTGGCGCGTTCACATGTTTATGCAACTTGTTCGAGAATCGATCGGAAGAAATTGTGTAACGAAATTATACAAACGCCTCGCTGGTCTTCACTCTCTCCTCAGCTGCCTCCAACTCCTCTTCAACGAACTGCAGCTTCCTCGAGATGTCGTCGGACTTGGCGTCCGCGTCCTCGGCGATCAGTCTGGCGTCCTTCAGCTCCTGCATCAGCTTCTCCGTGCGCTCCTCGTCCAGTCGACCTCTTTCCTCCATCACTTTGCACATTCTGCCGACCGAAAGATATTAACACAATGAAGCTACAAGAATAATCGAACTTCTAGATGCGTCTAGCTTAAACGATTCTTTATTGTTTGTAAGAACCTTTGAGCATCGTCGGCGAGTTCTGTCGCTCGTGCTAGCTTCACCTGAGCGGTAAGACGCAGTTCTTCCTTCTTCGTGAGTGACGCTTCAATCTCCTGCACTCTTTTCGTCATGGAAGTACGATCTTGCTCTGCCTATAAAGTACATTTCCAAAACTTTGTAACAGTTCCTGATAATATTTTTGTAAATAGAAAAGTTTCAACGCGTGAATCAGTTCG
Organism: Lasioglossum baleicum; assembly: GCF_051020765.1. Classification (NCBI taxonomy): domain Eukaryota; kingdom Metazoa; phylum Arthropoda; class Insecta; order Hymenoptera; family Halictidae; genus Lasioglossum; species Lasioglossum baleicum. The sequence goes on from NC_134938.1 coordinate 5,482,858, forward strand.
ACGTCTTTACCCACCCTGGACCATGATTTCTCGCACTGCTCCAAATCGGCGGTGGACTGCTCTAAATTGGCCTTGGCAACTACATAATCCCGCTCGAGTTGGGCCAGTTTCTTCTGCAGGTCGCCTACGTCGTCGTTCAGACTATCAGCGCGCATGTTCTCCTGTCTCGCTTTGGTCTCGTTCACCTCGACCTTCTCGTTCGCGGCGTCCATCTCCATCTTCAGCGCCGCAATCTTTTTCTTTATCGCCTCCATGATGACGGCTGGTGATTCTCCGCTCCCTTTTCACGAACTGTTCGTCGCCCTTCGGACCTGAGCAATTCAGAGAATCGATTAGGAACAATCCCTAACGTGCACGGCAACTTCGATAGGTGCCTAGGTCTGGACCTAAACTGGACATCGCAATTACATTATTAGACTCGTCTCCAAAGATGTGATTTTCCAGAAGTCGCATTTTTACGTTTACCAGGCGTAATTTGCATTATTCGGAAGTAGACTGCGGATTTTCATGCATTTGTGGCTTCTGAAAATGTTCGAGAAATGGTAGAATATAATATTCGACAGTCAATCTATTTATTTCAGATCTACAAAGACTACCACCACTGAAAATAAGATTTTATTTTATTCCACTGTCTCTTAGAATTCGTCTACAAAAATTGCAAACTGCATAAACATCCGCAGTCTGTTTCTAGCTATTTTCATAAAATGCCGAAAAAGAGGACTTTTGAGAATCTTCTATCTAGCGTTTTTGACTAGTGAGAAACCTTACAATCCTGGAAACGAATCTATCCCCTCAATGTTTGGATAGAAGCCTGATTGAATCTTTCCCAACGAAAATGTCCCCTTCTGTGTAACGTTACTGTGGATGAGAAATATCATTGCCTAGACCGCCATCACTTAATTACCCACGTTTGACAGCGATTCAGGATGATTTCACTATCGGCGTGTTATCGATGTATCGATGAAAATTATAAGAAAACTCACTGATTTACCTAAGCTTGAAAAAGATAGCAGCCACCGACACGCTTGGCCAGTCTGATCACGGTCGTGCCGTGTCTACTACGAGTTGGACGATCAGGAAAGGAAGAAAGCGGAAGCGGACAAGCTGGAACATGTAATCTGGTTCGCAAAATAGTTGGAAACCGTTGTGGTTTTACGAGAAACAGGATCGTGTCCGATTTCGCACACCGGAGCACCGCACTTCACCGTTCTCGCGTTCGAACTAAGGCACTGTGTAAGCGCCTCGTCGCTGGTTTACAACATTTATTTAACAACAAACGCGTCGCGAAGAGGAGAGGAAACGAGAATTACGGGTTCAAAGGGGGACAACACTCACTGTAATCGTCGCGATGATCCGCGATGAGAATGCACAACCGGATGCCTTCGAAAGCCTAAGCTAAAATAAAACGAAACCGGCGTCGCTAGCCTCCTCGAACGCCTCGATCCAATCCAATTCTATAATTGCTTGTCGCCTTGTTGGCTGTCGTCCCGATTTTATCTCGGCTCTTCACTGGTCGATTCCTCGCCGACTACCAACGAAACGCGATCTCCGCCTCCCTTATGCTATTCTCGGATCGAAGGAATTCCGTTCCACGTTTCCTGTCGACCACGTAACCGATTCTTCACGGTAAACACCATAGAAAAACGGAAAATTCTGTCCTCCACTTCTTTCACGATATCCGAGAATTTTCTGTTTCACGTCCGTCGACGAACGTTCAAACTGTCCCGCCGCGCGATCGATCGATCCGTAGATCGACAGGAAGCTAGAGCAGGGCGCCGTTGGACGCGCGCGTTTTGGTAAAGCCGTAAGTAGATTCGGAATGCTTGTGGTCAGACACGGCTCTAGGTCTTCGTTCGCTTTGCCTTCAATATACTTCGGATTTTTAGGATTCAATTAATTAATAGATTACGAGTCTTCGTGCGAAATAAATCTTGTTTTCTTGAAAAATTTTATGAACTGAAAATTATATGTACACTCCCGTCCATACGTCATCGGAATTCTTATACTTTGGATGCAGACAGATAAAAATGGTACTTAATAATTTCTTCTAATGTATAGAACACGTAAATTAAATGTAACCAAAATATTCTATATTTTATGCATTTATGGCTTCTTAACTTTTTCAAAAAATGCTAGAATATAAAATTCCACATAATTTAATACAATTTTTATTTATTTCAGATCTATAAAGGCTACTACCACTGAAAATAAGACTTTACTTGTCCCCACTTTCCTGAAATTTGCCTGCAAAAATTAAAAATTGCATAAACATCCGCAGTCTTGTTATTCCTACATTTTCTAATCTTTAAAATTTAAGTGCTGTCCATAATTATCCCACAATTTCGTAATCTCTTTTTCCAACATTTATTCAAGTAGTACATGTATACATATATTTAATTTTGCATTCAAATATTATCGTATAACAGCTACATCTGATCAAAATAAAACAATCAAATCAGCTGGAAGCTTGCATTCTTTAATCACCATTTTGTTGAATAATCATCCCACTATTTCTCAATTTAATTTTTCCAACATTTATCCAAATAGTACATGTATATATTTAATTTTTCATTCAAATATTATCTAAAACATTAAAATCAAGCTGGAAGCTTGTATTCTTTAATTACCATTTTGATGAAGATTATGGACGAGAGTGTACATCGTTTTATTTTATGCACTTCAGCATCTTTCGTGTAAAAACCAGTAGCAAAATGTTTGAAGAAGTCCTCTTCAACTCTAAAAAGATATGTCATTAATCCTACTTCTAAATATACATGTATGAATGATGTTTGCTTCACTTGTAAATAAGCAAGGTTTTATTGACACCCTCTATTATTATAAAAGAAAATACAGTACATTTCTTTCGGTTCAAATACTCTCCGTCGATCTAAAAGTTAAGTCGAACAAAACGGACACAATTTCTCGATATTTTACAATGTTTAATTCCAAAGCTTCGTTTCTTTTCAATGTTATCTACTGTATATTGTAGAAATTTACAGGACTACCCTATATTACAGTAACGCTTCATCGAATGTTCGTGTCGCCCAGGAACATTCTTGGAACGATCAAATTGATTTTTGATTTTAGTTTCAATGTAATTTTCTAATATACATGTACATACATATTAGAATCGTGTGTTTTTATAGTTTATATACGATCAAAGATTTTTAAACAAACAGAACAAATGAATTTCATAAAGGACGTACTTCATCTGACACATCAATGTTCTCGCACATCATTATATAAACTAGAAAAATGTAAATGTCATTGACCACGAGAAAAATCAGGAAGTCTGCTTCCCGATTTTTGCATTCTCATTTTATAAATAGCAACAATTCATAAGTCTTACAATGTTTTCCTCTGCGAAACGCTCTTTCCGCGCGTATTCCGATTCTGTTTAACTGTATCTTAAGAATAACCGTCGAACTATGTCTATATAGTTCTACACAAAAGCTGTAAAACATAAATATACTTTAAGCGCATCAGAAGCCAACATTTCCACAATTGTACGCACGCAATGTAAAAAAGAAACAATTCCTGGCAAAAACACAATGTTTAAAACTAATCATCGCGAACGGTGGCGTATTAAATGTAAGTTGAACACAATGCGTGAAGAACGCAAGCTTCAAAATACAAATTTCAAAAGACAATTCTGTACTTATCTAGCGTAAGTGTCGAGAGTCTATATTAGTTGTATAACACTACATATTATATCGTCGTCTTACGAGAAATATGTCGAACAGAAAAACCAACAAAAATCTGTAAGTACATTGTATAAGAACAGAATTAGAATTAATTACACTAGAAACAGTTTATAATAAAAACAAAAAAGTAACTATCGTGTTCGTTTCTAAGTACACACAAAGATATCCCATTCTCGAAAATCCTTGTACTAAATACTTGTCATACAAAGTAAGAATGTAATGCTACTTATCGATAGTATCCACTGGATCAAATTAGTACAGAATAAGATATGTTCAAAGAAGGTATTCTATGAACAACAAGTGTCGCTTATGTTTCATAATATATATCGTAATCGTATATCATATGCGCGTAGCACATGATCAGTGCGTTCTTGTTTAATATTGTTGTGCCAACAAAACATGAACAATAGTACAATAGTCAAACGCCTAGTCTATAGTGAATCGTTTTGATCAAATGATTGGCCATACTCTCAAGTCTCAGCTCGTTAATGAATGCTTTGCTTGCACAGAGGGATCGATTTAGAGGACTTGCGAGGGACATCGCCCAAGTGCAACATGATTTTAATTAAATTTATACAGGATATAGTATGTTGAAAATATCCTGTAAAAATTTAATTAAAATCGGCGACACTTGGGCGACGTCCCTTATTAGTAGACAGCGGATCTTTATGCAAAATAAAAATGTCCTAACTGAATTGCAACAAGCTGGAGAGAAATAAAAATTTATTTTCTTTCGTAATATATAATGTTTAACAGGTTAAAAACAATACAGCAGTACTTTTAAATTCTTCTAATGTTTTTACTGTTTCAAATTGCACCTACTACTCATTTTTTCGTCATAAATGCATAAAATCCGCTGTCTACTTATCAGAGAAGCATTTTGTAACACTTCGATAGTTGTGATGAGCAAACGTTGCTTATGGCACATAATAAGTACTTCAGAAATATTGGTTTAGTAAAAAACACCATTTAGAAATAGAACTTCGTCGACAAAGCAAAGAATTGTGCGAACTCTGTTGCCGCCTCGCTTTCCGCGCGAATAGTATAGATCTCTGAATACCATAAAAATCGAAAAGCAACGCGTATTGACACTGAAGTTTTTTTTTGGCAAGATATAGTATATATATATGCGTATCAAGAAAAGCCCTCAAAACAATATTAGTATCAAATACGAATAGTATCGCGTTTATATAGGTGTGTAAATGCATTATTTTGTCGGCCACGCATGTGCATACACATTATTTAGAATTATTCACCTAATACAAATTCATATAACAAATTCGATCTAGCTAATCATACAATATAGTATCACAATAGAAATGCTTACAAATAGTTGACAATTCGGAAAGAAACGCGAGAACCGATACAGAATTTCAACTTTGTGTTTAAATAGACACCCCCTTTAAGTACGTAGCTTTCTTTTCAAGAACCCAAACGAAAACAACATTCTTTTACGCTAAACAGAGATACTTAAAATTACGACATATTCAGATTGTAAGAGCTCGTAAGAGAAAGTACACAAAAATCGATGCAACTTATGCAACCTTCTATCGTCGTACGGTATGTGTATGTATGTATATTATAAAAGAATTTTGTGCCGCGTAAAGTGCTTGTTAATAAGTAGATATAAAAGTACACATTGGTGCCTGTGCATTGTGACATGCCTCTAAAGAAGTACACATACAATGTACCGTTTAAATGTACATACTTAGATTTAAAGAACAATGCAAAAATTTACGTTGGGCGGAAGCGGTGACATAATAAGTCTATCAAACCCACGACATGGAGTACCCGTCGGGAATCCGTAATCTTTAAAAAGTATTAATGCACCATGGATAAACGCAACATTGTCATCTGGAAAGATTAGATCCAGTTTCGGAATCGATAGCCGTTGACAATATATACGTCGGTGTGAAAGAGAGCAAAAGATGCACAGCATCTTCCCTATCGAGGGCTCGCAATTGTTGTATCAAAGAGCCCACGGAACAGTCCGCACCTGCGGTGTTCAGTAACCTGAGGGAAGAAGAACAATTTTTTCAGAAGATTTTCTTCAGAATTTTACTACAATGTACCAACCTTAACGTTGGACTGTCCACGGTACTATCCAGCTGTGCTACTCGGTCTCCCAAGCCAAGTCTCACAGCGAGTAAACACCAGTCTCTTCCGTGACGATCAGGAGGATCAAGCATCTGCGCTAGCCTTCTTTGTACAGCGGGTTTTATATGCTTGATGGGCTGTTTCGGTCCAGGAAGACAGTTTTCCATTAAAGGTAGACCGCAACCCACTATTTCCCATACCGTTTCTTCTTGACCGTTTAAAGGATTTTTCAGAACTGCCTCTTCGAGACCCTTATCTATTAGGGTTGATATAACCGGTGCCGGTTCCCAGGAATGTACGATCTACGAACACACATGGTGGGATTCGTGAGATATGATAAAATGTTTTTTATGCATTTAAGAGGGATCTCTATGCATTTAAGGGGGTACATTTCCAGGATTACAAGGGTGCGGGATGCGCCTTCTTATTTCTCGATAACGCAAAGATGGGGTTTTTCAGTAATCAAAATCGCTAAATAAAAGATCAATCTAGGCTGCGATCACCCTCAAAAGTCCTATTTTACGTGTGGGAGGCATAATTTGCATCATTCGGCAAAGGTAAAGCTACGCGTGTAGCTATTTTCATGAAGCTGCGACAGCTACATGCTGCCGAATAGTGCAAATTACGTCTCGTAAACGTAAAAATAGGAAGATCGATCTTTTATCGCTTTTGAGTACTGAAGAACCCCATCTTTGCATTATCGAGAAATGAGAAGGCGAATCCCGCACCCTTGCAATCCTAGAAACGAGTCTACCCCCTTAGTTGATTAGTAAAAGATTTCAAGAATTCAAGAATTATTTTGCATAGAGATCCACAGCCTGCTGATGGGCAACTAACTTCGTCGTATTCGCGAAGCTGACTAGGACTGAGCCAATGTCTTTCGAGCAACATCCCTGGAGCAACCAGCTCAATCGTTGTTTCGATAGCGTCAAGAATAATGCTTAGAAGCGCGAAACATTGCGCGCTGGTACTCCGTGGTCCGCGTACTCGTATCTCCATACAGCTTTGGTCATCTTCTTCGAACGTGATAATGCTTTCGCAAGGTCCTATACATAATTTTGATCCTCGCCACCACTGATATAAGTCTGAGTTCGACGGATCCCATGATTGAGTAATTTTCCTCAGTTGTGCCTGTGTAACATCGTATCGCTGTGATCAGTAAACTAATACAAAGAAATACAAGCTGGCCATCGTTTCTTAGTAGAGCTCACTTGTAAATGTGGAAATACTGCGATCAGGTGATACAGAGGTGCCTCAGACGGAGCTAGACGAAGACCTGCGTGAGGTAGGATATTGGAGCATGGTTTCCATGGTTCCCATAATCCTGGTAAACGCTCGACAAGATTTAAGCAAGGTATTTCATACTCTACTTCGTCTTCGTCCACTTCACACTATCAAAAAATTAAATATTACATTCAAAATTAAATTAAATAATGCAAAGACACTTACCGGAACACACAAATTCACTGCTTGCAAAGCTTGCAAAGCTTGGCTCGCAGGACACGGACAGCGAGCCTGAAAATCTTCCAAAGCATACACTCCCGTAGTACGTCCTCCCAGACGTCCTTTCTGTTCTGGACTTAACTGCCAGTTGATCACATCCTGCCAAAACCATTCCGGACTTAGAACTATCAAATTCCCAGGAAGGAGCATACATTCCCCTAAATTCTAAAAATGAAAAACTCCGGTGTTAGTGTGCACGAGAAAATGAAAATGTTAAACGTACATTACAAATAGTACCTGCAATTGTAATCCAAGATGTCGACAATGCTCTAAACAAACTAACGGATTAATTTTTCTCACTTCCCTCAAAAACTCCTCCTGCGTAAGCATTACCGGAGGTACCTCTAAAGTTTGGATGTACGATCTCCAAGATTCGGCAAGACCAGTCCACACTAGTGCACTCTATAATAAGATTGTCGAGTCCTTAATGAAGGGATACAAGAGAACAAAATATGAAATAATACACTGATGCAGAAAATATATACAAGAGAGTATTTCTTTTTTTTTTCTTTATTGCATAGGACAGTAGTGCATGTATGTATTAATGGGATAAAGCATTAGAGCAATTATTAAATAATAATTAACAACTTCATTATACACATCACTTATCAAAGGAATTGAGAAATAGTTCGACCTGTTTATCAAGATTCGCCAAGGGCACGTACGAGGCCGCAGCCCGCGGCGTGTCACGTCGGAGAATACTTTCTGCAACTTCCGGTCCTTCCTACATCATGCATTGCATGCAGTAAGGCTGATGTTAATAAATGTTAATGACCAAATAATCAGCAACTAAAATATATGTCGTTAGTAAATTGATCATGTGACAGAGTGACAGCAGATATAAAAAAGATTCATTTGTAAACATATTATTCTTGTTTTCGTTCGGGAATGTGCTTGATATGAGTATCGCAAACGATTAATTGAATTTCAAGAAAATTAGTGGGAAGATACAAAATATTACTTCCAAGGTTTTTGATTACTTGTACATAGATCTATATGCACATCGGTTCCAGTTAAATCCACAAGAGTTCGTTTCGATACCACCAAAGTTGTAAAATGATTTTTCAATGGAAATTAAACGGTACGAGTAATTAAAACTATTTGCACCATGTTATCTCCATTCAAAAACACTTTTATATCTTCACTGATTTCGAATTAATCAGCTTATGTACACTTGGCTGGGACACACTGTGCATATATGAAAATCAACCATGCATCATGAATGATCATGGATTACTGAACCATAACTGGAAACATAAATAGTTGCATGGTAATTAGGAGTTGATCAGGAGTTTGTTCAACAGTGTTAATATTGCAGGACTTGAAATCAAAGAGACGTGAATTTTACAAATGTAGTTGGCACTATGCAAAATGAAATGACACGATTCTAATGAGAACCGTTTTGACAATGTCGATGCATACATTTATTGCATGCTGTACAAACACTGGCCTTATATCCCTGTAAAAAAATGTGGAAGTATAATTATGTACACGAACATATTCGACTCGAATCTGAACCTTTTAATTATTCATTATACTCTGCGTATATTCAAACGACGCGTCATCGGATTTGTTAGACCGAACAAGTGGCTCGTGCAAGTAAGCATGATGATTCAAGACTCTGAGGACTCCACGATGTCGGATGATATTAATCTAAATTGAGATTACCAAAATGTTAAATCGTATTCGAATAGATACGATCTGTATTTGGAAATCGCAATTTAGATTACTTATGAAATGACATTCTGACTTTCTCTTAATCTGATGCTGTGTACGCCGACATGCAATAGTTTGCTTGGTCTATTCCCGAAATGTAGCACAAGTTCGATAATAATCATTTGAAAAAGTTCAACTAGAATCACGAGAATCGTAAAAAGATTTCTTTCTATATGTATTGCAATCGTTATATAACAAAAAGATTTTTTGAATTACGCCCAATAGTATGTTAGAAGTAGAATAACTGCGTGTAAATCATGTAATCACTTCACCTCTAAAAACTCCATCCTTGCATTATTCAAGTATGATCTTAGAAGTTTCAGACCGGGACTAGACGGATTAGTTGCATCCACAGCGACCATTTGAGGATCGTCCCCCAAAATTGGTGTGAACTCTTTTAAAAAAGGTAAAAGTGGTGCAAGAGGACTACCACTATTCGAGTTTGGAGCAAGAGGTTCTGGTGCATAAGTCCCGACTAAGATTACTTTTACATCGCTATATTTACCACCAAAACCTGTTCCAAAATAGTATTTATACGTTATTCACACATACAAATATATATCTTAATAATATTATCATTTGTTCGTCTTACCGAAATTAGTTGCTGCAATACGATCTGAGATAAATCGTAGCCAAAATCTAACTTGCTGAAGTTGTACGGTGACAGGTTCTCTAAGACTGACTGTTATAAGGTGTACTGCAGGTTGTTGAAATGTGAGTACATAGTGATAAGACGCTAAAAATTCCTCGCGTCCACATAACTCCCAAAAAACACATTCTCCTCCTTAACAGAGAAAAGCACGTGTATCTTCGATATTATTATAAAATAAGTTACTGTGTATCACATTTTCCTCACCTACGTTACCACGACTCCACTCTACTCCTTGTGTACCCTCGTATTCGCTATCACTATATTCAAAACTAAGCGAACCGTGCTTGCTAGTTACATCTAATTCGATACTTGGTTCCCTCTGAATAGAAAAAGTTGCTTAGCACGCGATACTTCGCCTTATTAATTGAAACCAAAGGTGTGTGGGTCGGGAAAGTATCGGGTCAAAACCAGTGCTGAAGAAATCTTCCGAATTTTACATCTTTTACACGGTAATAATATTGCTAAGTGTTTATGTGCTTCAAAAATGCCTAAGAATCGTACAGATCCACTCTACATTGCGTTGAAGTGATTCAAAATTTTCTAGAACCTGTCCCGATCCCGAATAAAATTCTCGACTTGTCCCGACCCGACGTTTTCGGGTTCTCGCACACATCCAATTCAAACTTAATCTATTACTAGACAGCGGATCTTTATGCAATATAAAAATTTTCTATGTGAATTACAACAAATCGGAGTGAAATAGAAGTTTAGTTCCTTTCTTAATATATTTAATACGTTGAATAATACTTTTACTGTTTTAAATTACACCTACTAATTTGTGCCATAAATGCATAAAATCCGCTGTGTATGTATTACGTTTTTACAGATGGGAAATAGCTACCTTTGCTGTATAATTCTGACTTCTTGATCTTCTAAAAAACCCAAAACTAAAAATACCAGACTTTAACGAATTGATTAAAGATGACTTCCCTGATGCACAATGTCCTAAGAGTCTTACGTGTAGACGGTCTATTGGTCTATGTGTTGGTTGCAATTGTTTAATATAATTTTCTCGTTGAATGGGCTGAAATCGATATTAATGTAGAGTAGAACATAAATACGCAGGTATTAAATGTGTGATTTTTATTAACGTACATTTCGGAGCTTATCCAATAACGACGCAATGTCGGGATGTCCATACTTGATCGCTGTCACGTCTGCTCTGATTCCACGGTTTGTTTTGTCAACATCACAACCGGCAAGGCACAAATGTCTAACAAGATTAATGAAACCGTATCTAGCAGCCACGTGAAGTGGTGTTAAGCCCTTTTTATTCGGTGTGTCCAGATCTATTCCACTCTCTATCAAAAACGTTACCATTCCCTCGTCTCCTCCCTCGCAAGCAATATGTAAAAGCGTATCTTCTTTCTATTCGGAGAAATCAGTTTTTATACTGTGTCTAAAAAAATTTGAAAAAATATATATACGGCGATAAAACTCTTACAGAATCCTTTACATTCAGCGGTGCTCCTTGCAGTAGCAACTGAGAAACAGCCTCAACACAGCCCCGTTTAACGGCACTAATCATAGCTCCACCAAGACCTTGAGAGGCTTCCGACTCCTACGATATAACGAGAAGCAACCGGTTAATTTTATAATAATTTCGTGCATACCATGAGAACCATACCGTGAGGATCCAAGGATGTTTAAGGCACGATTCTGCAGTTCCTCTTTCTCTAAAAAAGAAATTTGTCGTTGCTGTTGTGTTCTACATAAAAATACATTAACGAGATTCGATGATGGATGTAAATAAGCTTTTTTACTTACTTTGGATCCTTGATCAACAAGGATCTTATGAAATCTTTGGCAATTTCGGATACATTACTGAAATACTCATTGTCGAATTGATACTGACATGCAGCAACATTCGTATAAGTTTCCTGTTTGTCTTCACCTAAAAACGGTGACGCACCACTTAAAAGAATGTACGTTAGAACCCCAACTGCCCAAAGATCTGTTCCCAAACTAAGCGGTTCATAATTTACAATTTCCGGAGCGACAAATTCAGGTGTACCAAACAGAGCTCTGTGTTCTGATCCAGGTACTAATCGATGTGAAAGACCTAGATCTATATAAATAAATCAATTATAAACATTTTTGTTACATTTTGTTACCCCTCTTCCATCCCAAGGGATACAAGTAGCGAAAATGAGGGACGGATGAGGATTAATATGAGAGTTGCTATGGTAAATTACCTATTAACTTTATGTTTGGCATTGGCGGTGGTGTTAACAAAAGAATGTTTTCAGGCTTGATATCTAAGTGAGCAACTTGATGAGAATGTAAGTGACTAAGTGCCATTAAAACTTGACGAACCTATCGAAAATCAAAATCGATGTCAGAATTATCGTAGTTTCTCAGGGTTTTGAAAAATAGGCATCATTCTTAAATGTCCACGAACCACGTGCGCAGCTTCCAATTCACCGGATGGTACCCAGTGAAACAGTTCACCTCCAGAAATTAATTCTAAGAGTAAAACAACAGTTGTGCCTGTGTCTACAACTTTGTGTAGCGAAACGATATTGGGATGCCTCAGCCGTGCCAGTAAACCTGCTTCTCGAGCTGAAACATCAAATAATCAGTTATAAATGGAAGAAACAAAGCAGAATATGTATATCTATGGTTGCAAGGAAACGCAGCATGTCACAGTTTCAAAACATTTGAGTTTATGCATTAATTGAGCTTTATAGTATAGGATTTACGTATTTACCGGAAAACTTGAAAATTAAACATTTCTTCCAACCAAGAATATTTCCATTCCTTACGATTCTTTAAATTTTATGGATATGAAATTGGTATAGTACCTCATACAATACCTAAATGTTTAGTAATTGATTAGATACATATTTAATAACGTAAACAATATTTTGAATAATGGTACAGCAATTTTTAATGGCACCATTTGAATGCTAAGGGTTAAAGGGCAATGTCTCGAAAGTGAAAGTATGTGACATGCGGCGTTCTTCCTGACAACCACATTTGTAAAGACAGCTACCGATATCTGCTGCTGCTACACCCCTGGCGACACGTCTCTTCCTCATAATTTTGGCTGCGTACAGCTCTCCAGTACTTAGTTCCATACATTTTCTTACTATCGCAAACTGTCCCCTGGAAATAACAATTGTTTAAACATTCTACAAAATATCAATTGTTTAAACATTCTACAAAATATCAATTGTTTA